>NC_138203.1:22836342-23436342 GCF_964194415.1 Vipera berus | reverse complement strand
GCGAGAAGTCGGAGTAAAGAAAGTTGTAAGGCTTGGCTTTGGTGAACAAGAAGGTGGCTTCCCCTTTAACCACGTCAGGTCGCCTTCTGAGAATGGTGTGTGTGTGTGTGTGGGGGGGGTCTGCCTCTTAATTCCATACCATTCCCGGTCTTTGTATCCGAACGGCAGGTGCGTTTGGAGGTCACTAATTGATCAATGGATCTTCCTCCTCCTACGCCTATCCAGCCCTCCCACCGCAAGCGAGAAATCGGGATATGTGGTTTAAGCTTGAGAACTGGAAAGAGCGAGACTCCTCTTGAGGTCACCTCTTAATTTTTAATTCCGAATTGTTCTCTTATCTCTGTGGAAGGGGGGGGGCGCCTATGGCTTTAGTTGTGCTTGCACAGCACACACACACAAATCAGCCATGGGAACCAGTTCGGGTGTGATTCTTTTCGGCATCCTACGTACAACCTCGTGCCTTGCTTATTTACAAATACCTCTGAATAAGTCCTTAATAATTATAGTAATAATAATAATGAAACAAAAGCTTCTCCTTTGTTCCCAGTTACCACGTATGGCTCCGTCTGCATCTCAATCTCGGTTGGTTCAAGCCTTAATCCATTTTCTTTCTCCCCCTCCCTCATTTTTTTCCAGGGAAACTAAGCCTGGAGGGGGAAAAAAATTTTTTAATACTCCTCAAACAAGGCTCCTGTTCTGCCGCAGCCTCCCTTTCTTTAAAAAAAAAAATAAAAAATAAAGATTGCTTCGCTTTAAACAGCTGCCCTTTCCGTACCCCCTTGCCGCTCCCTGCAGATTGTTTTGTAAAGGAAAATAAATTTTAAAAAAGGAAATCGACAGTTCCCTTCAGCTATTTTTACTATGTTAGACTTGGAAGCACCAGATCATTCTAAGAGCGAGAACGGAAACCTCGACTGGGCAAGAGACGTTTATTCCGACCGGTCTATATCCGTGGACTACATCTCCCATCGCCTGGGCATGTGTGTGGGATGGAAGATTCAGTCCCAGCGGTCTGGGAGCGTCATCTCCGAGTCGGTTGACTTAATAAACGGCTTTCTTCTTGCTATCTAGTGTGGAGTCCGCCCGCTTTCGGTCTCGTTGTCCTGAAGTTGTTTTTGCCACGCCGCCGGCTTTCCCAGGACAGAAGGAGCCGAGGCGGCAAAGGATGCTTTAGGCATAGGACCGAGAGTCCCTTAGCGTGCCTCCAAGCCTGGTTGCCGGCTGCCAAGAATTCGTGGCTCGGAGATTGGAGTGCCTCCTTTCCCTGCGGAAAAACCCTTTTCTCTCTCCCGCCCCGCCTCCAAGAATCCCTTTCACTTGGAACAGGCAAAAACGTCCACTCTCCCTTTCAAATGACTGGGGTTTTTTCCCCCCTCTTTTGTTAAAAGACCCGCAGTCATTTGTTGTATGTATATAGCCACCTGTGTGTACATGCCTACGCGTGTCTACACTTAGGCGGGATGGAGGAAGCCTGCTTCTCAATTCACGTCTTATTAAAAAAAAAGATAAAAGAATATATTAGGGAGTCGTCGCCGTTTTTTCTAACCAACTTCCCTTCCCCAAGTATTTTTCGTGGTTGCCACCATCGTCACTGCTATTTCAATAACTAAAGGCTGGGATTTCTTTCTTGAAGTGGGCTCCTGTTAAGGAGAAGTCGGCTCGACTTGGATTGAGCGAAATAAAATGTCGACTTTTCTTTCTTTCGTTTCCTCAATAGAATCCATTCAGAGCGCGTGATTTGGGACGCCGAGAGAAGGGGAATACAAGACGGAGGACACAATTGGAGTCCGAGAGTTGAGTCCGAGAGTTGGACTTTTCTGGCAGGGTTGAATCCCCGAATTAAGACGGCACAAGGCAATGGAAATGAGCGATCACCGTTGGCCTCCATCACTGTTCCGTCTTCCTTTAAGTAGAACAACAATAATAATAGAGGCGAACGTGAAGAACCTGAAACAAAATTTTAACACAAATCGTCGTATGTTAAAAAGAAAAAAAAAGGGGGGGGGAGGAGAGCAAATTGAAATAAACGCCGTGGTCAAGCTGAAAAATCTTAGACCCGCAAAGGGCCTTTTACCTTCAGACTGCCTCCGTAACAAAGCGTGATAACCAGGGCTTTTGGCAAAGAAGATCTGAAAGGAGCTCCCAGCGAGACCTAAGCTAATTTCATTAGTCTGTGACTTTTGTGTTATGACTTTAACCCGGAATCTTTGCCTCCCATCCTCTGGTAATCCCCGCGCCTGGAAGAAACACCCCCCAACGCCCACGCTCTTGACTGAGCCTTTGAGACGCAGCCCCACGTTTGGTGAATCGCGAAGTTAACAATCTGGAAACCAGAGGGACTTACTCCAAAGAACACCAGAGAAGTAACGGTCAGACGCCGTTTTCGTTCCGGAAGAAACCCGAACGGCTTTCTCAAGATTTCACCTTCCGGGAATCAGGAGGAATACGGTCGCCGCGGCTCTAGCTGGGCTCGCAATATTCTCCGTCTCCCTTAGATTTTGCTTTCCCCCCCCCTCCTCCCCTTTTAACAGAAATCCAGATAAGGCTGCCCAATTCCCGCCCGCAACCCTAGAAGGAAATTGTGTTTTGCGGAGAGGGGTGGGGAAGGGGCAGAGATCTTCTGGCGATGATTTATTTTTTTGTATATTTTTTTTGGGGGGGGGAGACATTTGGGAAGGTGGCACAAAATCTACAATAGATGCCCATTCGCCGACAGTCAAGCGCCAGCTCTTCCCGCTCGACTCCTTCCCCCAATAATGTCAAATTGACTTAAATGCTGGTTCATCCGCGTTTCTCTTTGTCCGCACCAGTTGTAAATAAGGGTTTCGAGATTAGCTAATTAAGGTGCCTTAATCACGGGTAGAAAGAGAATGAATCAAAAGCCCTGCTCCAAATTTACAAACTCACTTTGCCCTCCCCACTTTTCCAACACCCCCCCCCAGAAGCGAGAACTACTGATTCTCTCTCTCTCTCTCTGAGGGATGAAGGACCGCCAGCTGAAAAGCCGCCCTTATTCGCACCATCATCGTCGCCGCCGCCGAAGAATACCTGTACCAGTTGCGCGGCTAAAAATCACCGTGAAAGGAGAGGGGAGAGAAGAAGCATTTTCTAGGAGGGGGGGGGAGAACCAGGAAACCAATGGGAAGGAAAAGGGAGAGGAAAGGATTCAATCTGCTTGTCGCGTTGTCCCTGCTTCTTACAATTCGCCTCCTCTCCGTCCCAATCCTGCTTTCCCTTAAACTACATTTGACAGACAGATCCCTTTTCCTTTAAGAAGCAAAACCACCACTCTCTCCGTTAGACGCCCCTCTCCCCATCCTTCCGTCTCCCTTCCCGGCCACACACCCCTACCCCCCACCCCCCACTCCGGCGTCTACATCCGATTTGTGAGGCCGCGGCTGATGGGGTGAAAAGGCACGGACTTCTTCCTGCTCACTTTTGTGGACGGGGTCCGCCCGATCTGGTTCGGAATCTGACCCCAGCTCAGTTTGGCCAGAGAACACCCCCCTTCTCTCCCACCCCCCCACCCCCGCCTCCGATCACCATCCCCTTACAACAGCGCCAACAATCCTAGCCGCTTAAAAAGCAACCTCCACTCTCTCTTCCCCCCCCCCGCCGCCAATTCTCCGTAGTTAAGTTAAGCCCGGTGTGGCGGAGGGAATACGTCTCTGCTCCCTTCTCCCCTCCCCAACGACCCTCTCCACCCGAGTCAGTTCTCTAGGCAGCCTCCATGCGCAGCTCTTCTGGAGCAGCAGGCGAAGACGAGAGGAGCCTAGGCGAGGGGCTGCAGCCGGACCCCCACGCGGGCGCCGTCAGTCACACACACACACACACACACCCCGCTTTCATCCCCAGCCCTCCGGGCGGCAGCACAAAGCCAGCGGTTCCCCTGCGTTTGGCTAGGCAGCAGCCGCGCGAAATGCAGGTGGCTCAGCCTCTGAATGCCCAGCCCGCTGAAAAGCCCAGCCGGCCCCCCGCTCCACCTGCTCCCCCCCCCGCCCCCGCCCCTCCTTCCTTTCTTTTGGTCAAGAACCTCACAATTAATTTTAAGTTAGCCAAGGTACCGTATCATTAAAAACGGGGCTGGCAAAACAAGAGTCAGAGACCCAAGGAGGAGGGGATGGGTGTGGGGTTAGGTGGGTGGAATACACAGAGGGGAAGTGAAGGGGGGGGGGACTTTAAAAAAGACGAGAGGGTTGATTTGCATAAAGCTTTGTCTTTGGGGCGCCTGTAGAGCTGCCAAGGGTTATAACGCTAATTGCGCAAGATCAATGGGACTATTGTAGTCCACGGATTTCTAGGATTTTTTTTTTCAAATGGCTCTCTGTGTGGGTGTGTATGTGCGTGCGTGTGTGGGGGGGGGGAAGGAATGGGAGAACGACCCCAAGTTGTAAAACCCCAGATGAGGGTGATAGGGAGGAACTCTTTCTGCCATAATAGCTCTCACGTTCGTATTAAAAGAGCCATTTTATGGGACAGGTGTTTAAAATGGGCTTCTAGCACTAAAAGAAGCGACCTTCTCCCACCCACTCCAACAGGCACAGGACGTCTTAACCTTGTTTTAGATTAGACGGGTATTGGTGGTTGTTACAAACTTGTGTGACAGTGCCCCTCAGCGGCTGGAATAGGTATTT
This sequence comes from Vipera berus, assembly GCF_964194415.1. Classification (NCBI taxonomy): domain Eukaryota; kingdom Metazoa; phylum Chordata; class Lepidosauria; order Squamata; family Viperidae; genus Vipera; species Vipera berus. The sequence goes on along the minus strand of NC_138203.1, from coordinate 23,431,708 downwards.
CAGAGATTCAGCGGATACTTTGGAGAAGCAATCTTAGCGCGGGACTCTGCTGCCCCTTAGTGGACAGAGAAGAAAACGAACCATTCTCTGTGGCAAAGAGAAGATGTGGGGAGTCAGATTGTGGAATAGAATAGAATAGAATAGAATAGAATAGAATAGAATAGAATAGAATAGAATAGAATAGAATAGAATAGAATAGAATAGAATAGAATAGAACCGAACCTTGGAGGTCTTCTAGTTCAGCCCCCCACTTAAGCCTCTCCTTAAAAATCTCCAGTGATGGAGCACGATTTCTGGAGGCAAGCTGTTCCACTGGTTAATTGTCCTCATTGTCAGGAAGTTTCTCCTTAATTCTAGGTTGCTTCACTCTTTGTTCAGTTTCCAACCATTGTTTCTTGTCCTGCCCTCTGGTGCTCTGGTGAATAACATGACCCTTCTTCTTTGTGGCAGCCCCTCAAATACTGGAATACTGCTATCATGTCTCTCCTGTTTCTTCTTTTCTTTAGACTAGCCAGACCCAAGTCCTTCAGCCGTTCTTTGTATGTTTTAATCTCCAGTCCTTTGATAATCTTAGTTGCTCTTCTCTGATTTTTTATTCCAAACTCTCAATATCTTTTTTGTGATATGGTGACCAAAATTGGCTGCAGTATTCCAGGTGTGGTCTTACTAGGATTTTATAAAGCGGTACTAATATTTCATGTGATCTTGATTTTATGCCTTTGTTTATACAACTCAGGATTGTATTAGCTTTTTTGGCTGGTGCTGCACACTGCTGGCTCATGGTTAATTGTTCATCCACAAGGACTCCAAGTTCCCTCTCACAGTTACTGTTTTTAAGCCAGGTCTCACCCAGTCTGTACTTGTACCTTTGATTTTCCCTGCCTAAATGTAAAACTTTGCTTTTCTTCATATTGAAACTCATTTTGTTGGATAGGGCCCATTGTTCAAGTTTGTCAAGATCTTTTTGGATCGTGGAATGTTGGCTACTCCTGCCAGTTTGGTGTCATCTGCAAATTTGATGAGTTCTCCTTCAATTCCCTCATCTAAGTCATTTATGAAGATATTGAAGAGTACTGGGCCTAAGACGGAACCTTGTGGTACCCCACTGCTTATTTCTCTCCATGTGGATGTAGTGCCGTTGAGGACTACTCATTGAGTATGATACTACAGATCCATCTGGTAGTGATGTTGTCTATTCCACCATTTTTCTAGCTTACCAAGGAGTAGGTTGTAGTCTACCTTATTAATTGTCTTATTGAAGTCTAAGTATACTACGTCCACAATATTTCGCTGGTCTATTAGTTCAGTCACTTTATGAAGAATGAAATTAGATTGGTTTGGCATGATCTGTTTTTGACAAACCCATGCCAGCTATTATTTATAACTTTGTTTGTTTCTAGTTGTTCTCAGATCTGTTTTTTGATTATCTTTTCGAGGATATTCCCAGGTATTGATGTTAGACTGATTGGTCTGTAGTTTCCTGGGTCTGGTTTTTTTCCCTTTCTTGAAGATGGGAACCACATCAGCCCCTTTCCAATCCTCCGGTACTTCCCCAGTGCTCCAGGATTTTTGAAAGATATGGTGCAATGTTTCTGAGATAACATCTGCCAGCTCCTTCAGAACTCTGGGATGTAGTCTGTCGGGTCCTGGTGATTTATATTCGTCAAGGTCGGATAGGTGTTCTCTTACTATTTTCTTGCTTATTTTAATTTTTGTTTCTAGTTTGTCTTTTGCAGTGGTTTTTTATATGTTGGGCTATAGTTTCTTTTTATGTGAAGACTGATGCAAAGTGTGAGTTAAGCAGCTCTGCTTTCTCCCTTTTGCCTGTAATTACCTTGCCATCTTTTCTCTTTAGTGGACCTGCAGTTTCCTTGACTTTTTCCTTGTAGTTAATATATTGGAAGAAACTTTTTTCTATTATCCTGGATTTTGTTGCAAGTCTTTGTTTGTTCTGAGCCTTTGCTTTCCTGACTTCATCTTTGCATGTTCTGGCTGTCTGCTGATAATCAATCTTAGTTATGTGACCCTCTTTGTATTTGTCTTTTTTTGTCTTTTAATTTGTCAGAGAGATCTTTATGCAGCCATGCTGGTTTCTTCTTGAGTTTCTTGTTTTTCTTTTTCAGTGGTATTGTGCTGGCCTGGGTTAGGGTTAGGGTTATGATAGCATTTTTCAGAGTTTCCCATGCTTCTTGGGTTGTTTTTCCCTTTAGGATTTTCATTCATGGGATCTTTCCTAGGTTCTCTCTGAGTTAATTAAGGTCAGCTCTTTTGAAGTTTAAGACCCTGGTTGGATTTGTTTTTCTGTTGCTAGTGTTTGCATTATGTTAAATTCCAGTATGACATGGTCACTTTCACCCAAGGTCCTGGTAACTTCAACTCCCTCTATCACTTCTTCTCTATTAGTAAGAATTAAGTCTACTATGGCTTTATGTCTAGTTCCCTCTTCCACCTTTTGGATGACAAAGTTATCAGTTAGGTTGGTTAGGAAACTGTTTGATCTCTCACTTGCTGCAGAGTTTGTCTCCCAGTTGATATCTGGATAGTTGAAGTCTCCCATTACTATTGTGGTATGCTTCCTACATACATTTGTTAACTGGTTGGCAAAGAGTCCATCTGTTTCTTCTGATTGGACTGAAGCTGACTGACTGAAGCTGAGCTGAAAATTCAGGGGAAACTTGTGAGCATTTAATATGCATTGCTTCATAAGAATCAGCATGAGTTTATCATTAATAAATCACACTAAATCAATTTGATCTTGTTTTACAGAAAAAAAATATCAATTAGAATAGAGCTGAAAGGACCTTGGAGGTCTTTTAGTCCAAACCCCTGCTCAAGCAGGAGTCCCTATACCATTTCAGACAGATGGCTGTCCAATGTTTCTTAAAAATCTTCCCGTCATGGGGCACTCACAATTTCTGAGGCAAGCTGTTCCACTGGTTCATTGTTCTCACTGTTAGGAAGTTTCTTTTTAATTTCAGGTTGCTTCTCTCCTTGATTAGTTTCCATCCATTGTTTCTTGGTAAACTATTAAACTGATAACCTGATAAAGTTATCAGCTGGTCATGAGATGGGATGGGATAGTCTTCAGCAAAGTACTAACGAGCTCCTCCATGAGATTTCAACAGAGAAAACAGAGGGGCCTTCGCTCAGGTTCGTCTGGTGCGCCAGCTGCGACCCTATCTGGACCTGGATGCCTTGCGTACAGTCACCCATGCACTTGTCACCTCTCGTCTTGACTACTGCAACGCTCTTTACATGGGGCTGCCCTTGAGAACCACTCGGAAGCTTCAGCTGGTGCAGAGTGCAGCTGCACGAATGCTTTTGGGGGTCTCCCGATACTCCCATATTACACCTCTGCTCCGTGAGCTGCACTGGCTTCCAGTTGCCTTCCGGGTGAAATTCAAGGTGCTAGTGATGACATACAAAGCCCTACATGGCGTGGGTCCGGATTACCTACGGGAGCACCTGCTGCCAGCGTCAACACCCCTCCGTCCTGTGCGCTCCCACAGAGAGGGCCTCCTCAGGGTGCCACCGGTCAGAGAATGTCGGCTGGTGACCCCCAGGGGGAGAGCATTCTCGGTGGGTGCGCCAATCCTTTGGAACCACTTACCAGCTGAAATCCGGATGGCCCCCGACCTTCGCTCCTTCCGGCGTGATCTAAAAACTTATCTATTCCAACAAGCCGGCCTTGCCTGATGGATTTGGGTTTTAAATTTTTCTCACTCTACTGTTTTATTGTTTTATTGTATCTTACTTTATTGCTCTGTACACCGCCCTGAGTCCTCCGGGAGAAGGGCGGTATATAAAACAAATAAAATAAATAAAAATAAATAAAATAAAATGCAAACACCTGGGCTCAATTGGGCTAGCTTTAGATGGATACAAAGCTGGTTGAGCAACCATACCCAACCAATGGATATTGATTGCTTAATGAGAAGTCAAAGAAGAATGTTGCCTGGTGATATTTATCTATTTGGATCTTGTACTGTTCAAAATATTTATAAATGACTTGGAAGGATAGTTCGAAGATTTTATCTAATATAATCTTGGAAACTGCCCAAATAAGTTCAATAAAAAAAGAAATTATCCAGTTAACAAATTTGTTGACATCACAAAGATAGGATTGATTCAACTGACAGCATTGTGATTCAGGAGGAACTCAATTAGCTGGAACAATAGGCAAAAATCAGAAAGAGGAATTTAATCAGGGACGGAATCCAGTAGGACCATACTGGTCAGCAAAGCGTGTGAAAAGGATTTGAGTGCTTTGGCAGATCATAAGATAGGCCAGTAATTTGATACAGCTGCAAAAATATCAAGATCAATAGTAGTCAAAATATCTCTACTGCATTCAATTCTTTTAGAACAGGCAGTGATAAACTGGAGCTTGTCCAGATTCAAAGAATAGGGTTGGAAGGGGCCTTGGAGACAATCAAAAGAAAGTTCTGGTTTTCTGTCTTCTCTGATGGCTGGATAATTTCTTTTAGATTCTTTTAGAGTCTTCATGGGATTTTTTTAGCTGACTTGATTGTTGGGGGGGGGGAGAAGCAATTCTGCTGCTGCTGATTCCAATTTCAGTGATATCTTTTCCCATCAAACTGGGGCTTCCATCCTTGGTGATCCACATTTTCCAGTTTCAAAGAACAAGAAGGAGAGAGCTCCCTTGTACAGATATAGTCCTTGACTTACAATAATTTGCCTGCTGGGATCATGTGATCATGTTTTGCAACCTTCTGAGAAGCCAAGTCAGTGGGGAACCCAGATACACTTAACAACTATGTTACTAACTTAACAAGTGCAGTGATTCCCTTAACAACATTGGCATGAAAGGTGACGAAATGGGGCAAAATCCACTCAACAACAACAAAATATTAAATTAAAAATATTTTTTAAAAAATTATGTTTCAGCATACTAGGGAAGTATGCAAATGTTTGAGTGTGGAATGATAAAGTGAAAGAAGCTGGGAATAAACAATTGTGGAGGAAAAAAGAGAATAGATTGTATGATGTGTATAAAGAAAAAAGTAAAAAAGATTGTCCAACAGAGCAAGCAACACTTAAATGATCTGAGAAAAATCTAAGCCAGGTTGATCAAAATGAAAGTTTTGGAAGTGAAGAGGGCAAATCAAGGAGAGGAACTGGGATTTAAAAGGAAAATAATCAAGTTATTTGGGGTGAAAATGAAATGGAATGTTGGAAGGAGTATTTTAAAAGTGTGCAAAAGATTTGAGAGGTAGATGTCAAAAAGTGGAAATTTTTAAAAGGCCGCAAATGTTAATCCCCAAGAAAAAAACGTTGAGGAAAAGTAAGTCATGAGTGTTATGACAATATTGAAAAATAGTAAGGTTGGAGAGGTAGTTGATATGACTGGGGAAATGTTGAAACACAGATCTGGCTGATTAGGAATGACTGTGACTCGCTTAATATGTGAATAAAACCTGCATCTCAGGCTTTTGGCTGGAAAATTGTTGATATTGCTCCACCAAACAAAAGGAAAGGTAACAAAGTGAATGCACAAACACAGAAGAACAACTTTGTTAAGAGTGTTTGGGAAGATACTTATCAGACTTCTTAATGAAAGGGTACAGGAAGGAGAAGAAATAAAATTTGCAAAGAGCAATACATTTTATGCAGAGAAAGGATGCTCAGACTAAATTTTTGGTTTTCCTCAGGTCAAAAACTATTAAATATAAAAAGATAAAGAAAAAATAATTATGCTGGTTGATTTAGTGGAAACATATAATAAAATGAAAAGGCTTCAATTGTGAAATGTTTTGCAGAAATATGAAGCTGAAATGTACAGTAAGAAATGTCTTACTGAAATTTTTGATGAATGTTGTAAGATTGCTACTGGTATATAATAAAAACATGCATGTGTGAGAATAAACAGAATGCTTTGTAAAGGGTTAACATTGAGCAAGGAGAAAAATGAGGCTCTATAAAGACCTCTTGGTCCATTTATTTATATATTTATTTATTTATTTAATTAATTTTTAACTCTACCTGTATTGCTTTATACGTAACTCAAAGTGGTGAACATACTTAATACTCCTTCCTCTTCTTTATGGACAAACACATAAGGAATCTTTATGGTGATGTTAGTGATCTGTCAGCTGGGTACATGAATAAACACTTCTGTAAGGAGATGATGACACCTTATTTGCTGACCATCCAAATGATGCCACCAGTTTTACATGGATTATATACTGCAATAATTGATACAATAGATATTAATGCAGCAAAATTTTGTTCAATGGGAAAAACTGATGTAATGATTGCATGTTATATACAAATGCTTAAAAGAACATAAAAGTGCATAAATTTGTGTACCTTGCCTACTAAGTATAGGCAAAAGAAGGAGACATTTTAAGGTGCTAGTGGGAAGGTAGTGAATGGCATCTGGTTTGTTGCACACAAAATACATAATCAGCTCAGTTAGACAACTTAGCTACATTTAAAGAATGTCAATCTTGGCTTGTTTTAATCTTGATTAGTGTGTGGTTGAATCCAAAGAAATTAGTTCAGGATTCACTGCATTGTGTAAACTCTGAAAGTGAGTTGCTTTGGTAAGCAAACTAACTATATTATGTAAATACAGCCAATAAGTGTGATACTTATTGAAGTGGTAGAATCCAAAACTTAGTTTTTCCTGGCAAAGCTCTTATACCTTAGTACCCCAGAGACAGATGGAACTCACAAGTCCTCCATGGAAGAAAAGCCTTACCTGTTAAATTTCAGCCTGCCTTATGTGTTATTAGAGGCACAATAGACTGTCACAATAGCTTCTTGAACTGTACCATTGTGGACTCTAACTGAAGGGCTATAAGAATAATAGGAAAAGGAAAGAAAGGAAGACAGAACTTATCTGAAGAAAATTTCAGTTTATTGTAACATATGCAGCTCTACACTTTTTAAAATTAAGGTTTTTGAACTTCTCAAACACAATTGTGTTTTCAAGGGTCTTTTTATGATTGAGAGTTAAAGAAAATCTTTGATTCTCCAGATTGTAACATGCTCAAAGGAAGAGATGCCTTCCCCTGATTGCCTGTTGTGAAGTTAGGTCGTTATCCTTCAGAAATCACTCCGAGGGCAGCCTGATTAATAGACTGATCCATCAAAATTGCTGGCATTGGGTCAATGTCACATGGCCAGGCAGGGAGAAGGCCATGCATTATTCACTCCTCTTGCAGAAGGGCTTCAGCCACAAAATATGAATGTATGATGGATGGAAAGGATTGAGATCTACAAGAGGACAAAAGGCCAAGCTTCCAGCTACATATATCCTAGTACATAAGAGGAAGAATTGACATCTGTCCCCACAAAATGCATGTAGGTTTTCCCCAGGTTTATATGGACATGGGATGGATGAGCCTTGAGTATCTGGCTTGAGAGTGTTCAAGAACTGGAGCCTGACGGGCATTCTATGCAACTTTATGTAAGGGTGTAAGCCTGTAGTACAGAGCAACAGAGGCATTTCAATTCCAAATCAATAGATCATATGATGTGAAAATGACCCTGAAGAACTATAGCTAGCTAGAGGAGACTAGCTGAACCAGATGAATAGTCTGTCCAAATTAAAGATGGCTTCTAATTGATCTCATGTCATTGATATAAGCTGCCTAGAATAGCCCCATGGAGAGATAGGCAGCCAATAAATTTAACAAATAAATAAATGTCCTATCCAAAAGAAGAAATCTTGCTGGGTAGTTGGCAAATCTGACAGAAACTTTGGATCGGTTCCTTCAGCTTTGCTCATTTGTTAGCTATTTTGGACAACCATACCATTTGCTATCAGGTTTTGGCAGCAAACTGTGTAGCAAACAGAGGAAACTGTCCCAGCTAGTGTGAGCTGAGATGTGTAATGCTACATGATCTAGAATTCCAAGAGATTTATTAAAAGAGTTCTGCATGCCATCCCTTGACTCATATCTTATATGCGATTAGTATTATGGACCTCCTTTGAACGACGAAGATAAGTTCAGAATGACTAATGTTACATAGTGCATGGAAAAAAATTAAAATATTTGCACAAATTGTCTCACCCATTTTTCTATTGGTCCCTATCAACATTGTGGGGGTGAGTGGAGCCTTTAACATTCTACCCAAGACTGGATGAAAATTTCAACTCCAAGAAAAGTCACCCACCTCTGATCTGAAGCTGACGGTAAGTAATGCACACAAGTAGGGTCTAGAATTATTTCCTGTCCATAATACATTCAATCAATCTTCCTGCTTTTAAAACTAATAATACTGCAGCAGTTTTCCTGTTACCAAGAGCTACAGCAGCTCAAGTTCACCTTGCAGCCTGTTGAATCAACATAAAACCTTGAAAAGGACAAGATACCATATATATTACCATCTCCTGCTGTAGTCTCTGTCATCAGTGCTGAGTGGCAATTAAAGCACCCTGCCAAGGCCAGACTGAATGAACAAACAATTCAAGCTGTCACAACAATTGCATTGTTGCCAAGGAAGTAATGTGCAGTCTGAAAGGTGTGTCCTCCTGCGAGGTCTTCTGTGACATTGGAAAGGCAGTTCGTTTACTTGCTTCTTTATCCTAAAACTTATTTGTCACTTTTTTTCCTGAATGATTTTCAAAGATGACCTATAAGCAAAACTAAAGCATTAAAATAACTCTATAAATCAAAGAGAGGAATGGTTGCAACAACTGTGCAATAATTAAGAAGAAAAAGTGTTCCCATAAATGCCTTAATTAGAAGATTCAGCAAGTGAACTACTAATTAATTGATTTTAAGATAAAAGTTGAAAATCCCATTGTGAGATATATATTTTTGCATGCTGAAAAACAAATTGAGGAAAATGGAGGCTAGTTTATAAGTTCACCCATCAGTGCTTTACACAACGCCTTTAGCTTCAGTCTGTCAGCTATTATTCCACTTGAACTCAGTTATCATCACTTGTTTATCTGTTTGGCCATGGCAGATTAAGTCCACTTTCTGGACCTTTAAAGTCACAGCAGATAGCGGTATCTATCTAACCTTGGATGTTCTCACAAAGACCTAAGCATATATAACTGTTGAGAAGAGAGTGATTGCTAATTTGCTGATTAAAAACCAACTCTTTGATATTTATTACATTAGATATATATTTTAACTATCCAATCAATGGATAGTTATGTTATAGACCAGGGGTCTTCAAACTTGGTCCTTTTATGACTTGTGGACTTCAACTTCCAGAATTCCTCAGCCAGGTATGCTGAGTCATAAAAGGGCCAAGTTTGAAGACCCCTGTAATAGACTCAATCTTCAATGCAGGAGCATCCGTTGGCTGAGGTGGGAGGGTCAAGAAATCAGGATGCTAATCATGATTGCATAATTAAGCCTAACTTCTTTTTTACATGCAATGTCTATGTATGTGCAATGTCTATCAAAAGAAGTGTGGTTTTGATCATGAGGTCATAGCTGCCATATTTACATTTTTGATCCCTTCCAGAAGACACACATGCCTCAATGGGCTATTTTTTGAGAAGTTCCTTTCTTTAGCAGTACAACCTCAAAGATTTTGTCTTGTTTTATTTTATTTTGATAGTTCTGGAGGTTTTAAAGTTTGCTTCTTGTCAATGAGACTATACAGTTTGGTTTCAAAAGCCACAGTCTTTCAGATTTGAATTTTGAAAATAGAAAGCAGAATCAAAATAAAACAATAATATGCAGTATGAATGTCAAGAGTCCACAGATCAGATGTTTGTTTCAATCCTTGGGAAAAGAAATGCAAAATGAGATCACCAGTTTTAATTTTCGTTGTGTATGCATTAAATCTAGGCAGTTGACCAAAATATGGGTTTAATTAATACTTGAATAGAGACAGGAGCCCCAATGACTTGTGCTCATCATTCCTGTTAGTATCCCTTTTTTGAAAAGTACTTGTGTACATATTATTTGTACATATGGAATCTTTGAGCAGAAGATTATAAGAACAGGTGAGGATGGGTGGCAGTTATGAATTATAAAAGCCCCAATATTGCCTTCTTCTCCATATGTCCAACAAACAACATTTGGTGTCTGAAAAAGACAATTGCATTGCTTTTCCCCAGGATTCATTTAGTGAAAAGAAAAATGAAAAGATTTGTATGAAGTGGGTATTGGTGCAGATGTTAAAAAGTGTGAGCCAAAGTCAGTGTAGACCATATGGCTGGGATTATGTTCAACTTAATTCCCTCTGGTTACATTTGCTAGCATATGTGTACTTGTAATTACGTTTGTTACTTGTTATGTTAGACAGAAAAGGAGATAGGAAAATGGAAAACTTGTGAGATTTTCAATCTGATTTCGAGAGTATGCAATTCGCCATGTGCCGGCATAAAAACTAGGCTTTTGATGATTATCTGTACTGACTCATAAATATTTGCAAAACTGCCCAGGAATAATCAACATGTGAAATGTGGCTGTCTTTAGTGAGTGTACTCAATATATAAATAATGATATGAAGTTTGTTTTCATGCTAGCAGAATTATTTATTGTGTGTGTTTTCATGTGTACAGATAAATAGCAAAGAATTAGTTATGCTACAAAAAAGGGATTGGGGGAAAGCTATTTTAGCCCTGGGGTGAAAGTGGCTACTAAAAAGCCTGTTAGGAACATCCTGAGAATAGTAATACAGCCACATGTCAAAACAGGAAGAGATATTCCCTGAAGCCATGAGGCCTTTGAAGGACTTACATCCATGACAAGCATTGGATTCATCCTGCATCCACTCAAAACACATGTATTAAACCTGGGGTCTTCAAACCTGGCTCTTTTATGACTTGTGGACTTCAACTCCCAGAATTCCTCAGCCAGACACTGTCATAAAAGGGCCAAGCTTGAAGACCCCTGTATTAAATCCTAGGAGTTAAGCAGGGTCAAACTGTGGTTAGTAGTTTGGAGCTTGCCTGTGAATTCTAGCATTGTTGACTTAAACGTGGAGGCTAAAAAATCCTGGAAAATAGGCAATGGCCAATCACTTAGATAGCACGACTAAGAAACTGTATGAATGCAATTACATGGATTTCAGTTCACTTCGAGGACATCTTTACATATGTTCTCTCTCCTTGCTCTCTGTGCTGTGATGGCCTAGTGGCGCGGTGGTGACGCAGTGGTTAGAATGCAGCATTGTGGGCTAATTCACCGTTGACTTACAGGAGTTTGATCCTGACCAGTTCAAGGTTGACTCAGCCTTCCATCCTTCCAAGGTCAGTAAAATGAGGAGCCAGATTGTTGACTCTGGAAACTGCTAAGAGAGAGCTATAAAGCACTGTAAAGTGGAATATAAGTCTAAGTGCTATTGCTATTATACTGTATACAGGTAGTTCTTGATTTACAAGTATTTGTTTCATCACTTATCAAAGTTACAGCTACGCTGAGAAGAGTAATTTACAACCAGTCCTTGGATTTATGATCATCACAGCATCCCATGGTCACACAATCACAGTTGGGGTATTTGGCAGCCAGCATGACAGTGGCATGCATCCCAGGGTCAAATGATCACCGTTTGTGACCTTCCCAGCCAGCTTCTAACAAGGGGGAAGCTGGCATAGAAAGTTGCAAGTTATATCACATGATGTCTTGCATAATGATCACACTGCTTAACCATGAATTTTACAGTCCCAATTGAGGTCATAAGTCAAGGACTACCTGTATGAGTATTTATTGAACAGTGTACCTCTCTGCACTCATAAGCACATTTATATATCTTTATATAAATTATTATATATATGCACTCATAGACACACTTACACATACATACATACATACATGCAAGCTTATACAGAGGCTGTTTAATAAAATGCAATATTCTTTTTTTGCAAATTCTATCTAAATGCAGAAGCAAGGTTCCATTCCTTACCATAGTTATGCTTTGTATTGAAAATAAGCGAAAAAGCAGTTCAGTTTTACTTAAGAGTCCTAACCAAGATTGTAATGGTATCTAGCTCTAGACCTTTTTCTTTCCAAAAGGAATTAATTTAAAGCTATATACCTAATTGTTCTCTTATTTCCTTTCCTTTTTTTTGAAAGGGAGGAAGGTTATCTGAGTAAGTTAATAAGAAGCTGCAATTTTGTATTCAAATAATGGAAAATGCCTCTGCCTAAAGTGGTTTGCTTTTTCATTTTGTCTTATTTTATCTCTTTGTTCTCCTTCTTGTTAATGAGACTTTGATCTAAAACGTATGAAAACAGCACTATTGTGGTTGCTGATGGATGGCCTAGTAGTAGCAGATTTTTAAAACAGAGCCCTATGACCTATTTAGCAATGGGAAACTTCCCTAAAGTTAAAAAAAAAGTCTTCTAGACAGTGAGCTGAGTATTACGGCACACCAAGAACTGGGTGCCCATCTTTCAGGAGTCTGCTAATGCTAGCCATTTCAAAACAGGATTTGCAGACAAATTTGATCAATGAACAAATTTGTGATTTTACTCCCCTCTTGTTGAATGTGGGAAGCTAAAGGGAAAAAAAGGGGGTACAGTGATAAAGAAATGCTAATATTTAAGAAAACCCCCAAATCCATCTGATAGAAGTTAATAGAGGTCGGGGGAAAATTACCAATATGTACTAGTGGAGTTTGGGATGCAGGATTTTGGAACCTACTGGAGTTTGCGGAGGCTTATTTGGGCATTTTCATCTAGCAATTTGCAGCCTCTAGACTCCCTCATTGCAAGTAAACGCCAGAGAAGAAATCAAAGAATTTCTTCCTTCCTTTGATTTTCAGACTTTGAACTATTTCCCAGAAAACTAAATTATAGTTTCCAATCTTTTAATTTCTAAATATTTATATTTCATATCATTTCATATCATTTTACAGTCTAATAAAATCAATAAAACAAATTTACTCCAACAAGCAAAGTAATAATGCCATCAATAAATATATTTTTACATTGCCAGGCACAGCTATCCACCACTCACTGATAAACCTGCTGAGGTGTAGATTTTGTTGATTTTTTTTTGTAGTGGTCAATAAACATACAAAAATGATTTAAAGCAAACTGTTGTAGATGGCTGTTTCCTGGCTTGGGAATCTTGTCTCTCCTATAGCAGAGAACCAATATTTTTTCTTCTGACAGACTTGTAAAAATTTTAATTTAGGGTATGGAAGCTCTTAAATTATTTATTGATGGGCATTTCTCGGATGATTTTTTTTAAAGTTCAAGCTCTAGAAGTTGGCAGACTCAAAAAGCTACTTTCCATTTCCAGAATTATCTTTATTATGAATAAGGTAATGCCCCAAATCTTGAAAGTCTGCCAAAGCCATTTTACAGATCAACTTATACCTAGCAAAATTAAAGCAGAATTACCCTGAGTCTTTCTCTCACTTGTCTTCCCACTCCAACCTCTAAATCTTTTCTACAACAATCCTAATTTCTCTTCTGTATTTGCAAGGTCTGCTAGACTTTAGAAAATGAGAGAGAGAGAGAGAGAGAGAGAGAGGGGGGGGAGGGAGGGAGGGAGGGAGGGAGGGAGAGAGAGAGAGAGAGATTTGCAAACAAGGGCCAAAATGGGTGGAAGGTGTGTATGAAGTTGTACCATGATAATATATTGGTTTGTGCTTGTTTATGATTTTTCCCCCTGGATTTCTTTTGAGGTTCTTGTCTAGTTTGTCTATTTCACTGTATTAATTCTATCCTAGAGTTATTCAATAATTGCCATGTATTTTCAGACTATGTGGCTGTGAGCAAGTAAAGTGAATTGGTGGTCTGCACATGGGAATGGCAACTGCAGTCATTCAGGGAGAAATGCTTCCCACTCTATTTCCTTCAGTCATTCATTCACAACTTCATCCACAAACATCCATGCCAGATGTTCTAACTGCCTGGCTAATTGAGTCACACCTTGGTGTTTTCAAGGATATGCTGATGTCCAGAGGCAGCCTCACTCCAGCCAGCTGATCAAAGCAAAGCTAAGACAGAATATGTGTAGAATAAAACGTGTAGAATAAAAGGAGATAGGAAATGGATGAGACTTGGATATTGACAAGTATTATAGGCAAGCAAGAGGACTATCAGTCAAGTGGTAGGATTCCTGCCTGGAACTTGGTTTGGGAGCTCAGCTGGGGGGCTGAAACCAACACTACTTAAGAGAAGAGCTTGTTGCTTAACTTGGACCTGGGTAGCAACTAGAAAAGGAAAGACCAGATGGAGGTAGTACTTCATTACAACTATTGAAAGAACTTTTGGAAAAGGGCAAAGGTTGTATGCTACCTTATAAATTTTTACACTTTATCTAAATTGAGTATTAAAATATTGACTTCAAAGGACTGAGTATTAAAGGTATATTTATGTGGCACAAGCAACTTGCAAGTCCTAGAAGGATGATGTCGACGCAGAGCAATAGCTTGTTGTTGAGAAGGCATGTGCTGCAATAAAGCATTTTGTAAAGATTTGCTACGCTGTGGTGTGTCAAGTCCCTAGAAAGCAAAGAAACCTTACACTGGCAACTGAAATTCACTGGAGAGGTTAAAGATGGCCATAAAGCTTCAGGTGGAGCTACTGTGACTCTTGGACTCTGTGAATCATAAGTCCCATGATTTGAGACCTGCTCATACGGTGGCTCAGTGGGTTAGGACGCTGAGCTTGTCGATCAGAAGGTTGGCAGTTTGGCGGGTCGAATCCCGAGTGCCGTGTAGCAGAGTGAGCACCTGTTACTCGTCCCAGCTTCTGCCAACCTAGCAGTTCAAAAGCATGTAAAAATGCAAGTAGAAAAATAGGGACCACTCTGGTGGGGAAGGTAATAGTGTTCCGTGCGCCTTTGGCATCTAGTCATGCCGGCCACATGACCACGGAGACATCCTCGGACAAGCGCTGGCTCTTCGGCTTTGAAACGGAGATGAGCACTGGCCCCTAGAGTCAGAAACGACTAGCATGCATGTGCGGGGAAACCTTTACCTTTACCTTTACATACTTCACCAGGCCTTGATACAATATACAAGGAATGAGATATCTTCCTAATTCAAGAGGCTACATTTCACAGAATAACATACTTGGAAGAGACCTTGGAGGTCTTCTAGTCTAACCACCTGCTCTATCAGGAAACCCCATAACATTTCAGACAAATGGTTGTCCAATCTCTTAAAAACTTCCAGTGCTTGGAGCACCCACAACTTCTTTATATTTAACTTTATATTTTGGAGGTGTCCAAGGGGACAGAAATGGGGATATCACCAAGCAAGCTTCCTTTCCCTTGACCTTCTTTGGGTAAAAGATGTTTAGCTTACCTCCTTGGCCTATGTAGAATAGATATGTGATTTTGCCTGGTTTAAATGGTCCTGAAGGTAATGAAGAAACAGCCATTAAGGGTTTTATAGGTAAGAGCAGATGCCTCAAATTGGACTGGAAGTCTATTAAGCCTAAGAGAGTGGCTTAATAACTTATCAAAATTAAGTCAGGTCTGGAACAGGTGTTCTACTATATTCTCCAAAGCTCCTCTGGTCATCATTGTCAGGTGACCACATTTCCAGTGTTTGACAAACTTCCATGAGCCAAGCTCAGAGTTTTTTCTTGGTGATCTGCCATATGTAAGAAGTGACTACATGATATACGTGCAAGTGACTTGTGAAAGAACTAGACAATGCGAAGAAAATAAACTATTCTGGAAAGACAACCCAGAAATGGGTGGGCGGGTGGGGGGAGGTTAATAGACTAGAGAAGCAGGAACCATGTGCTAAATTTCCAGAAGGGCTTGAAAATGCTTCCGGTGTGTTGAATTTTAATTCAGTAAAGTGAATGTGATCGCAAGTTGTTTTCAAACTGCTTTTTAAGGAAACAGAAATGGGCAATATGAAAGGACTTTCAGTCTGGGATGCTCTCATTCAGCCGGGAATCAGGAACTGGATAAATTTAAGGCACACATAGCAAGCAGCTCAAGATGGGGTTTAATTTGCAATCAGATCACTCTGTGGTCTTACGTGCAGCTGGCTAACTTTGCCTGGGTTGAAAAACTAAGCAGGATCAGGCCAGGATAATACAAACAATACCAAGATGGCAGGCTAGAGTCAGAAATGAGAAAGCATCCCAGAATAAGACAGTGCAAACCATTTCCATATGACTGCCTGCATGGTGTGTCTATGAAATCACCAGAGGTCAAACCTGGGACCTTATGTTTTATTATATTACTGCTATATATGGAAAGAACCTTTTTTGGCCTCATCATTCTCTTCTGACTGCAATTTCATTTCCCCTGAGGGATTTGTTTTCAGCTTAGAAAACCTTATAAATATCTAAGCGATGCATTTAAATGATATCCAACTTAGCAAAATATACTATTTTCCTCTACCTTTAGTTTACATTGGTAGAATCCAAATGGTGTCAAACTATTAATATAGGAAGGAAGGAAGGAAGGAAGGAAGGAAGGAAGGAAGGAAGGAAGGAAGGAAGGATTAAAATAGGAAGAAAGAGAGAAATCCTAAAGTAACAGTGTGCTCCATGATGGCTGTGTAGAAAAGAAAACCAGTGATTAACCTTTCATTGGGTGCTATCATTCTCATGACCCCTAATCATGGTGCTTATCATCAAGCTCTTTTGTTTCTAATTTTTTTCCTTTTCCTCAGAAGAGCCCCTTGTGCTTCGGGTCAAGATCATTCAACAATCTCATGTTTCAAATTCACCAGCTGAAGAAAGTGTCATGTTGTGTTGGATTTGAAGAATAAGGAGGGTGCTCATCAATCAACGGTTTTGCAGGGTGCTAATCCTCGCCACAGTTAGTTGATTTGGCACTCTGAATTTTGACCACTGCTCTGGTCAATCACTAAGCAGTTCTTTTCAACTTCATCACCTCCCTATTCTTGTCAAAGTCCCCCTTCCCCCACTTGGACACCTAGATAAATAAAAGAAGGAGGTGGGGAGGGAGGGAGGGAGGGAGGGAGAACAAAACCATCACAGTTATAACTACTGTGGAAAATAACCTAGGCTCATTCATCCATGAACTGAGTTAACGCAACACTATTTATAATTCCCTCTTTTCAACTTGCCTTTCTGTTCAAGGAGGTTTTTTCCAACAGATCCTTCCCATAAAACCTTTGTAGTTAATGGAAACAATGTAATCAATGGGGGAAAATAAATAATTATTTGGGGATGTATGGCTATTCTTTTCAGGTATTTGTTTGTGAAATGACTGTTAAATTAGGCTTTGTAATTTGGAAAACAACATGTTCTCTAAAGTACCAGGGTCAGAATTTAGGGTGGGACTTGGTACATTCTTTGTATAACTCCCTTGTGAAAAAAAATATTGATGCTGCTTCCTGATTATGATTTTCTATGCAAAAATCTTTAAGTAATTTTGTGTTGACTAACACAAATGCATAAATAAATAGATATACCACATCTGGCTTTTGTAGAAATATTTTCACAGTTGTTTGTACCAATTGAACTTGATATTTTATGACTGCAATAGATTAATCAGTTAAAATAGATGAATTTTTAACTAGAATGCTTTTATCATTCAGTGACTATATAGGCAGTTCTTGGCTGACAACCACAATTGTGATTGGAATTTCCATTGCTAAGCAATGTGCTTATTAACTGAGTTGTCCTTGATTGTACGGCTATTTTGCCATGAGAGTTAAGTGAATCACCATGGCTGTTAAGTGAATCATGCAGTCGTTAAATGAATCTGGATTCTCCTATTGATTTTTGTTTGTCAGAAGACCCTTGTGAAGGTTATCAATGGCAGTCACATGACCTTAAGGGAGCTCCAACTATTGTAAATACATCTGGGTTGCCAAACACCCAAATTCTGAACATGTGATTACAGGGACATTGTGACAGTTATAAACGTGAGGACTGATCATAAGTCTCCTTTTTCAGTGTCATTTTAACTTTGAATGGTCATTAGAATGAATGGTCATATGTCAAGGAATACTTGTAAAGCCAAGGGACTATCAGCTAACTAATTGTCATGGTTCTGACAGATGAAACTCTTCAAAGAACTTCGAGGCATTGTTTACCTTAAAGAATCTTTATTCGAATAGCATAGCATTGGCACTTACATAGTCGAAGCCAAAATCTGAATTCCCCTCCCCTGAGCACATACTATCAAAGCACAGTTCCCTCCTCTGATTAACAGTCATAAATCACATTCTCCAATTAGTTGGAAATGCAGGCTTTCCCTCCAGTTCTCCAACCCACCAGTTCTTTTTTTTTATGAGTTTTACAAAAACAAAATTTTACAATATATCCCCAAATCCCTCCCACCCCAAACCCACCCACTTCCCCCCCCCCACTTCCCAGAGCTAAATACAGGATTATAGTTACAATAATCATATTCTAAATAAAAATTATGCATAATATACAATTAACCAAATTCATAATGCGCTTTAACTCTCTTTTAACATAACTACAAACAACGTACCAATAACAATATCCCACTAAAATCTACTCATAAGCTAAATGGAACTTTTTAGTCCCATATTTGTTTTGAATATAATTTATCTGAAGTAGCCAAAGGACCGCTCGGGACGACAGGCTAGTTAACAACAAGTTTATTTAGAGCAAGACAACATTGAATGGCTTGTTCGGCTTTTATAGCCGACAGCTGGTCGCGAGGACCAATCAGCAGTGTTTGTTTTGGCGCCGTGTCAGACGGGGACCAATCAGCGTCGTCTTCTTCTGACAGCTCCGGCTTCCGCGTGGTGTGGTGTTTTGACAGCCGCGAGCTGTCAGTGGTTGCGCCTGCGCAGTGCGGTGGACGCTTTGACAGCTCAGGCTTCTTCACGGTCCGGAGTTTGACAGCCGCGAGCTGTCAGTGGTGGCGCCTGCGCAGTGCGGGGAACTTTGACAGCTGTCAAAGTTCCCGCGTGTATTCCTGTCAAGCGGCTTTACTTAAATACCTTGACGATGCCCTAATATTTATACTTGTTAACATATGTACACTTCCATTGAAGAATGTTTACATATACAATACACCCCTTACCCCTCCCCTGGTGCGTTTCTTTCCTCTTGGATGTTTGAACCAGCCCATTGATAGTCTTTTAGATAGGTGGGTGGTTTCCGATTCCTGGTTGATCGGCGAAGGGGCGGTGGGTGGTCTGGGTCTAGTTCTTCATTTTGATGTTCAACTTCCTGGTTTGGGATAGGCAGCATTTCCGGTGGGGGTTGTACGTCGGCACTGGTTGGTTGCTCATCATTGTGTGGCGGTTGTCTGGGTCTGAGCTGGTCAATATGGCGGCGTATGTTGCCCTGTGCCTGCGTAGCTATAAGGTATGAGATGGGCCCTGTTTGTTTTATTACAGTCCCTTGGACCCACTTGTTTTTATCTGTGTATGATCTTGCCCATATTAGTTGACCAGGGTTAAGTGTGCGGCCGGGGTGGGGGTGTTGTGGTTCTTCTGGGTATGTGTCGGGGTGCAGTCTGTCGAGACGTGTTATTAGCCTCCTTCCCCATCTTAATTCCGCTGGTGATTTGCCGGTTGTGGAGCATGGCGTTGTGTGTTGTGCTAAGAGGAACTGGCTGATGCGCCTCTGCCAGTTCCCTTTAACGAATTTTTTTAATGCTTCTTTTGTGGATCGTACCATAATTTCAGCCATCCCGTTTGACGATGGGTGGAACGGCGCCGACGTGACCAGCCTAATACAATTCCTCGTAGCGAAGATCTGAAATTCACGAGAGGTGAATTGAGGTCCATTGTCGGAAACTATGGTGTCAGGTAGGCCGTGAGTTGCGAATATTTTCCGTAAGGCTTGAATAGTGGCTGCGGACGTTGTTTTCCTAAGGGGCGTGACTTCCAGCCACTTGGAATAGCTGTCCACTGCTATTAAGAAACTTTGGCCCTGGATAGGCCCTGCAAAATCTATATGTATACGTGACCAGGGGTTCCTTGTAGTCTCCCATTTATGGATCGGGGCCTGGGGGGGTTCCTTCCTGGTCTCCTGACAGGTATAACACCCACCCACATACTTTTCAATTTGTTTATCTATGCTAGGCCACCACACGTAACTTCTAGCCATTGCTTTCATTTTTACAATTCCAGGGTGCCCTTCATGTAAAATGTGTAATGTTTGGTCTATGTTTTCCTCTGGTATGATGACCCTATTTCCCCATAGCAGGCATCCTCTATGTGTTGAAATCTCGTTTTTCCTATTATAATAAGGTTGGAATTTGGGTTGTGGGTTTTGAGCTGGCCACCCAGTTGTGGCCCATTTGAGGACTCTGGCAAGTATTTTATCTTTTGCTGAATTATTAGCTATTATGTTTGCAGTCAGGGGGCATTCAGGAAGTTGAGAGATTGCTAAAATTTGGCTGGCTGGGGCTGGATCTGAGTCCCTGGTTTGTATGGGCAGTCTGCTGAGACAGTCAGCATGTCCCAATTCCTTACCTGGTTTATGTATTAGTTGATAAGAATAGGCTGCTAAGAACGTTGACCATCTTAAGATTCTCGGAGAGAGAATTTGTGGTGTAATTTTATTCCAAGTAAATATGCCTAGCAGGGGTTTGTGATCTGTAAATATCGTAAATGGTCTTCCATACAGATAATCATGAAATTTTTTGACCCCTGCTACTATCGCTAGGGCTTCCCTGTCAATTTGTGCATAGTTTCTTTCAGCTTTGGTCAGAGTGCGAGAATAGAAGGCTATGGGTCTTTGTGTGCCGTCCTTGAATAGGTGACTTAAGACTGCCCCAATTCCGTAGGGAGAGGCATCGCAAGCGATGCATATTGGGGTGTCTTCTCTGAAAAGGGTGATGGTTGAGCTTTGACAGATAATCTTTTTTAACGATTGGAAACTATTTTCATGTTCCTTGGTCCAGGACCAAGTTGTACCCTTGTCGAGGAGCCTATGGAGAGGCTCTGCAATAGTGGCTTTGTGGGGAATGAAAGCATGGTAAAAGTTTAACAGTCCCAAAAAGGATTGAAGCTCTTGCTTATTCCTAGGGCTGGGTGCGGTTTGAATAGCCCTTAGTTTCTCAGAGGTGGGGTGGATGCCCTGGCTATCGATTTTATACCCTAGGAATTCTGTAGAAGTGACTCCAATGGAGCACTTTTCCCGCTTAAGTTTGAGACCGGCTTCTCTGAGCCGGCTCAGCACAGCTGACAGCCTGTCAGCTAAACTAGCTTCATTTTCTCCGGCGATGAGAACATCGTCGAAATAGGGGCAGACCCCGGGTATTCCTTTCAGGGTCTTTTCCATGATACCCTGGAAGATACCCGGGGCTGCAGATATGCCGAACTGAAGCCTCTTAACTTTAAAAGCACCGCGGTGGGTGACAATAGTTTGCGCTTCCGCGGTGTCGTCTGTGACAGGCAGTTGTAAATACGCCTGCGAGAGGTCAAGCTTGGCGAAAATGGTGCCAGAGCGGATGGAAGCAAATACGTCCCTTACCGCTGGCACCGGGTAAGCATGGGGGCTGAGGGCTAGGTTGACTGTCGCCTTATAGTCAGCGCATACTCTCACTTCGCCATTAGGTTTGATTGGGGTGACAATAGGGGTCTCCCAGGTTCCCCCATCTGTTGGCTCAAGCACCCCTAGACTCACGAGTCGGTCAAGCTCGTTTTCAATTTTTTCTTTGAGGGCAAAGGGTACCCTCCTAGCTCTTATTTTAATTGGTTGGATTGCTGGATTTAATTGCAGGGAGATGGGGGGACCTGTATATTTCCCTAAAGTGCCCTCGAAAACGTCGGCGTACTTTTCGCAAACGGCTTCCAGGCTGGGTGTTTGAATGGTATTAACCCCTGATAAGGCGATGCCTAGTGGAGTGAACCAGTTAAGCCCTATCAAGTTGGTACGGTTCCCTGGCGTAACTAAAACCTCCAGGGTGCCTTTGAACCCCTTATACTGTACAAGGACCTTGGCTTTCCCTTCCAACGGAATAGGGGTTTTCTGGAAGTCTGCAAGGTGAACCTGAGTTTGTTTCAGGGGAATTTGTCTTCGGCCTTTCTGACAGATCTCCTGATAGGTAGTTAGCGAAATTAAGGAGACCGCTGACCCTGAATCCACCTCCATGTGGCAAGGCACCCCCTGAATTCTGACCCAGACCTTAACCTTGGAACTTATGCAGTTTACCCTATCGATTGTCTCAACCCGGTTGCCTGGTGGGGTTTCCCTGTTGGCCTGGGCAGCTGGCCTACCTGGGGGGTTTGCCTCCACCTCATTGACGTTGTCCCGGCCCTTGCTGCGGCACACCGGCTTGATGTGGCCAGTCTTCCCGCAGTTGTGGCATTTTGCGTTCCTAAAGCGGCAGCTTCCACGGGCATGGTTGCCCCCGCAGCTGGCACAGGCGGCTCGTTGCACGTAACGCGGGGGTGGCGGTGGAGGGTCCCTGAATCCTCGGCGGTCCGACGTTTTTCCCCTCCTCGGCTGTCGGTGCTCCATCCTGCGCTGTAGGGCTTCTCCATCGGTGAAATCTACCGACTCTCCGCTGTCGCTGAAGGTTGCGCTTTCCTGGTAGACGGTCGCCGGGGTCTCTGGGGTCGTGTTCGTCGGCTTCTTTTTGTGGCTGTGTTCGTATGCCATGATCTCCCTGGTCAGCTCAGCCAGATTCATGTCAGGTTTGGACGTCAGTTTTTTTTGTAGCTTCTCGTCCCTCAGACCGATCACCACCTGGTCCCTGATGCGGTCTTCCAGGTCGGGGAAGCAGCAGTTCCGCGCGGCGTGTCTGACCCCGGCGATGAACTCGTTGGCGGGCTCGTCCTGCCGTTGTTTCTTTTGTGCGAATTGCACCCGCCAGTACAGTTCCGAGCGAGCCGGCATGTAGTACTTGTTCAGCTGGTCCACCAGGTCCGCGTAGGAGACGTCCGTGATGGGCACTGGGCTGAACAGCCCGACGGCTGCGTCGTACACCGGGGGCCCGCTGATGTACAGCAGGGCGGCGGCCTTTGCTCGGTCGTCAGTAATTTTACTGACGAGGAGAAATCCTTCAACTTGGCCGAGGTGTGATTGCCATCTCTCGGGATGGCGGGTATCAAACTCCCTCACACGGCCGAAGTTTGCCATGTCGTCCGGTCCTGGGTTGCTCCGATGGAAGTTAAAACTTCCGTGTCAGCTCTTGCCGGGAACTCTCTTCCTCGGCCGTGACTTCAGCTCCGGAGCGATCCCACCTTCGTCGCCAGTGAAGTAGCCAAAGGACCGCTCGGGACGACAGGCTAGTTAACAACAAGTTTATTTAGAGCAAGACAACATTGAATGGCTTGTTCGGCTTTTATAGCCGACAGCTGGTCGCGAGGACCAATCAGCAGTGTTTGTTTTGGCGCCGTGTCAGACGGGGACCAATCAGCGTCGTCTTCTTCTGACAGCTCCGGCTTCCGCGTGGTGTGGTGTTTTGACAGCCGCGAGCTGTCAGTGGTTGCGCCTGCGCAGTGCGGTGGACGCTTTGACAGCTCAGGCTTCTTCACGGTCCGGAGTTTGACAGCCGCGAGCTGTCAGTGGTGGCGCCTGCGCAGTGCGGGGAACTTTGACAGCTGTCAAAGTTCCCGCGTGTATTCCTGTCAAGCGGCTTTACTTAAATACCTTGACGATGCCCTAATATTTATACTTGTTAACATATGTACACTTCCATTGAAGAATGTTTACATATACAATACATTATCCATCTCCTCCAAACTGAAATATATCTTTCCTGTGAATGATCCTTCAAATAAGCAGAAATCTTAGACATTTCTGCAAGATTCGAAACTTTAAACACCCATTCTTCTACAGTGGGCAAACTATCCTTCTTCCAATATTGTCCCACCAGTAACCGTGCTGCCGTTATCATATTCAACATCAAGTTAGTTTCTTTAACATCACAATCTACAACAATACCCAATAAAAACAATTGCGGGGAAAACTTTATCTTTCTCTTTAAAATCTTTTGAATGTTCCACCAAATTTTAATCCAAAAAGCTTTTATATTTGTACAAGTCCACCACATGTGAAAATAAGTAGCTTCTAAACTACCACACCTCCAACATTTAGACTGTAAATTAGGATACATGTTGGACAACTTCTTGGGATCCAGATGCCATCTATAAAACATTTTATAAAAATTTTCTCTTAAATTTTGAGCCTGGGTAAATTTAACATTTCTAACCCAAATTATCTCCCAGGTGTCCAACGAAATTGGTTCCTGAATATTTTGTGCCCACTTTATCATGCAGTCTTTAACCAGTTCCGTTTCTGAATCCAATTCAATTAAAGCATTATATATCCTCTTTATATGTGCACAATTTGAATCTCTAATTTGCTTTACTAAATTTTGATCTGTAATTGTGATGCCAACCTTTTGATCTGACTTCCACCTAGCTTTCAATTGGGTATATTGAAACCAAGAGTAACTTATGTTTTCTTGTCTTAACTCCTCTACTGGTTTAAGTTGCCAATCATTCCCTTGCAATCTAAGTAGTTCCTTATAAGAAACCATATCCATACTCACTCCCATAGATACGCCCTCTATCACGTGTCCAGGAATTCCCCAAATTGGTATTTTATAATTTAACTTATAATAATACTTTTTCCAGACACGCAATAAAGCACTTCTAAGAATATGGGATTTAAAAGCCCTATCTACCTTCTTATCATAAAGCAAGTATGCATGCCATCCATATACCAAATCCCATCCCTCAAGATGAAGTATTCTCTTGTTAGTTAAATTAAGCCAATCACTAACCCAGGTCAAGGCAACCGCATCATAGTACAATTTCAAATTCGGCGCCTTGAGTCCCCCTCTTTCTCTGGCATCTTGTAAAATCTTAAATTTAACTCTTGGTTTTTCCCCCGCCCAGATAAATTTGTTAATACCCTTCTGCCATTGATCAAGGTTGGCATCCTTTTTCAATATAGGTATCATCTGAAACAAAAAGAGAAACTTTGGTAGAACATTCATTTTAACAACTGCAATTCTTCCCAGTAATGATAATTGTAATTTTTTCCAATTATTTAAGTCCCTTTGTACCTTCAACCATAGTGTTTCATAATTATTCTTATACAATTTTACATTTGAGGCTGCAATATATACTCCTAGATATTTAACCTTCTTCACTATTTCAAAACCTGTTAATTTAGATAACATATCCCTTTCACTCATAGATAAATTCTTGGATAATATCTTAGTCTTATTACTATTCACCTTAAACCCAGAAACCTTACCATACTGAGTTATAATTTCCATCAAGTCTATAACCGACTGTAACGGTTGGGATACTGTCACAACCAAGTCATTCCAACCCACCAGTTCTTATCCTCTCTTATTTCAATAACCTTGGTTCACACACTAGGTTCAGTATTGTTATGTCTAGCTAAACTTCCATGCACATTCCTCTCCTTCCCTCCCAGTATCATCTAATTCTAACTCTAATTCTAAGAGTAAAAGATAAGAAGAAAAATTGTTGCATCTCCATAAGTTGTCAAAGCAAAAACATCCGATGTTAGCAGCATTGACACTAATATATTCATAATGTATCTTATTCTGCCAAGATTTTATTTAAATTCTGTTCTTATTCAGGGGTGTCCATGCCAGGAAGTTAAAAAGAAGAAGTAAAAATGGCATTGTGACCGTGTGATCAAAAGCCCACCTCTTGTTAACACCTTTAAAAAGGGGCAGACTTTGACCAAATGGTTTAAACTGCCATCTTAACCTCTGCCCCTGGGATTTTGTTGTGATTCAGTTTCAGCCTGTGCTCCCAGCAGCTGAGTCCGATGAATCTGAGGAAGAAGAGTCGGGGTTTGGAGAGCCTTTGGTGTCAGAGGGAAGCTCTGATGCACTACAGGACTCTCAGCCTGGCCCCTCCAGTCATGTTCCTCATGAGACTCAGCTGTGTGAGTATGAGGTGTCAGACTCAGAAGAGTCAAAGCTGAATCTGTTCAGAGATGCTAGAAGCAGAAGGCAATCCAGCAGAGCAGAGCAGAGAAAATCAATGAGGCAACTCAGTGAGAGGAGAAGGCAGTGAGAAGCCATGCCTTGGGACTGATAATAAAAAGGGAAGGTGTGGGCGGGGCTGGTTGCTGAAGGCAACCGTTTGGAGACATTCTAAGGGAATCCTGGTCTGTTCTTGATACTCCTGTTTAACTCTTGTTTGTTGACTATTGTTTAATATTTTGATTCATTTATTGAAGGAAATATTCTGTTGCTTTTTTGTTTGAACTGTAAATAAATTTGGGTTGGGTTTTTGCAGCCTATTGACTGTAAAAAGGAAAAAGGGGTTGTCCCTGACACACAAACAGGGCCAGTCGTAGGCTGGAATAGAACAGATTTTCCTGTTCTTTTCCCTTTGCCATTAAACTACTACCTATTAAGTCACATTTGTAATTATGTCAACAGCCACCACATGATAAATCAACTGATCCAAAATATGTTTCAGTGGGAGCAGTGCACATTTACATTATTAAGTAAGAATAAATCAATCAGTCAGGACACTCCTGTACTTCCAAGAAGTGTAGAAGAGAATACAATACTTCAGCTTCAGCAATAAAATTGAAGGAGCACAGTGAAAAGAATAGGACTAAAATTATATATAAAGATCAAACTAAGAACAACAACCATTCTTAGAATTAACAATGAAGATATTGAAGATATGCTATATAGGTTCTGCCTTTTAGGATCAAACATTAACAATAAGCAAATAAGCTGCCAAGAAATATGCCACAGGTTAGCATTTGGAAAAGTTGTGAAGGCCTTGAAATTCAGATTCTGTGATGTGTCCATATTTACAAAAAATTAGAATAACAGGATTCTCAGTGACTCTTGTGAAAGCAAAAGCTGGGGTTTGGGGAATCAGGATAGAAAGAATATCGGTGCCCATAAATGTTGGCATTGCAATAGACTCTTGAAAATGCTGTGGGCATCCAAGAAGACAAACCGATGGATCATCAAACAAATCAGAGTTCTCACTCAAGGCACAAAGGACCAGGCTGTAATTATCTTACTTTGGACACATATTCAAACTCAGTTCTCTGAAGAAGACTTTAGTGCCGGGAAAGGGAGAAGGAAAGGGAAGAAGAGGATGGCCAGCAAAACGGTGGATGGACTGAGTTACAATGGCGATGGGTGCACAGATGGAATTGCTGAAGGACCAGGTTAGGTTAAAATCTATGTAGTTGATACAAGTTGATGCCAACTTGACAGCATATATTCAATCAAGCAATTTCAGGCACGCCATTTTACTCTGCTTAGTTTATTTCTCTGTACTCATGTATTTTTAACACATATTAAACTCAAATTTTAATAAGCAATTATTTGAAGCAAATTGTTCTGCAGAAATATTTTCTGGATTTAGGGACTTAAGAAAGAAAAGTCATAAGCAACATAGTAGATGACCTTGTTCTTCCAAAAGTCACGACAAGAATCAAGTTGGGAAATAACAGATCAAGCTTAAATTAAGAATTAGGAAAAAACTTATTGATGGTAAAAGTCATTCAGCAACAGAAGAATCCACTCTGGGAAGTGATATTTTCTGCCTTTATTGTTGGTGGCTATATGGCCATTTCTTACACCCTACACCTGTAATTCCTGCCCAGAGCAGATTACAAGTCTATAGGGCTCTTGATGTTCTCCTAACGGCTGCTTCTGTGTTTTTCCTTCTTTGCAGATGTGTCTGACCTTGATTATATTTCTTTGTAATTTAAAGGTATGTGGGCCTCAAAAATTGCACAGCCAGTAAATGGCAGCAAAGAGATAGAGTTATGTGTACATATTACTGTACTGTTTTTGAGATTGTTAATAGAAAGTCAGATTTAGTTTGGTCAAAAAATAAGAAATGTGTGGACTATAGTGACCTCTTGTGGACATTTAATTGAATGAAACTAGGTATTTCTTACAGATAACTGGAGCAAAGTTTGAAAATTGTATAGAAAAAATACTTTGGACACACATAAGCACACTCTCACTTTGCTGATGTTTAAATCAACTATGTTTTTTTTCAGGCTTCTGGGTGATTCTGGAAAAAGAAAGAGATGTTGCTACTTTAAGAAGTTGCTCCTTAAAGTGGCTCTTAAACAATCACCAACTCTGGAAACAAATTAATTTTCTTGAAAAAAGAGATGTCTCATGTAATAACTATCTGAGAGATACTTTGCATGTACAGGATCCAAAACATTGCTTATGAATAATTCTGACGTGTGTACACCTGTGAAATTTTTATTTGTTGAATACTTAAATAACTAATTTTTGTTTGGTTTCAATTTAGTTTTGTGAGTGAATGGAGAATATAGAACAAGCAGGATGCCTTTCATTGCATTTCTGGAATATATAATAATTTTGGAGGCAATTCCAGAATCGTTCATAGTACAATCCACCACTCAATTTTCACCAGTCTGCTGGGGTTGTTTTTAGATTACCGGTAATTGCATTATAGCCCCAAGCATTACTTCATTAGTTCTTAATTTAGGCAACTTTAAAATGTGTGGACTTCAATTCCTAAAATTCCTCAGCTATCCATCATGCTGCTGGGGAATTCTGCAAGATGGAGTTTGCACACTCAAAGTTGCATTACATTATGCAGTTACTGGTGTGCTAGCGTGGAGTTACAGTTGTATCAAATACATTAGGAAGGTCACTGGATAACGGTTCCTCAGCTTTGTTGTTGCTGTAGTTCACGGGTGTCAAATTTGCCGTGTCACATGATGTGTCGCGATGTATCACAACTTTTTTTTGCAATGCCGGAGCTGGGCTGGGCGTGGCCTCCGCATAATGCAACCAACCGTGCGACAGTTTCAAACACCTGCTCTAGTTGGAGTACTATGAGATCAGAATGACTGCATTTTTGGCAAAGTTATACCTTGAACCAAAGAGAAGCCTTTTCAGGACCAAACTCTTGGAAAAAATCTCCCACAAAGATTTTGCTTTTGTGGGATATTTTTTTCCTTTTTTTTCCTGGCTTCATCACACCAAACATGGTCATGGTCTGTTCACTTTGGGTAACAATCTGAGTAAAAACTGTAACAGAGGATTATGTTGATGGATGGATCCTTCCCCTCTATAACTTCTTCCCATCATTCGTCTGGGTTCAAAAAATACCTAAAAAGTAACAGTATGTCAGCTGTCACCTTATGCTTGCTGTACTTTGCTCTTATACGGTGACAGACTGCCATGAACTGCGGGGAGGAGGATGAGGAATGTGAGGCTTGGGGAAAAATCAGGGCAAAGATATGGCTTACTGATAAAATAGAATAGAATAACAGAGTTGGAATGGACCTTGGAGGTCTTCTAGTCCAACCCTATACTAACCACCTCTATTTCCTGCTCAGGCAGGAAACCCTATACCAGACATGTCAAACACAAGGCCCGGGGGCCGGATCCGGCCCACAAAGTGGTTTCATATGGCCCACGAAGCCATCCTGGAAACAGTGAGGGAACGGCCCCCACTGCCTTGGCCCTGGCCCAGAGACCCTCCTTCTGCCAGAGACCCTCAGATCTGTCCCACTCCTGCCCAGGCCCCCATAGGCACCCTTGATGCGAACGATGTAGAGCTGGCCATGCCCACCCAGTAGGCCACACGCACTCTAGCCACGCCCACCCTGGCCATACCCACCCGGCCCCTTGAGGGCAACCGCAATGCTGATGCGGCCCTCAATGAAATTGAGTTTGACACCCCTGCCCTATACCATTTCAGACAAATGGCTGTCCAGTCTTTTTTTAAAAAAACTTCCAGTGTTGGAGCATTCACAGCTTCTGGAGGCAGGTTGTTCCACTGATTAATTGTTCTAACTGTCAGGAAGTTTCTCCTTAGTTCTAATTACTGTTTCTCTCCTGATTAGTTTCCATCTGTTGCTTCTTGTCTTGCCTTCAGGTGCTTTGGAGAATAGCTTGACTCCTTCTTCTTTGTGGCAGCCCTGGAGATATTGGAACACTGCTATCATGTCACCCCCCCCTCCCGGTCCTTCTTTTCATTAAACTAGACATACCCAATTCCAGCAACCGTTCCTTATATGTTTTAGCCTCCAGTCCCCTGATCATCTTTGTTGCTCTTCTCTGTACTCTTATAAGAACAAAACATACATTTAATGAGCTGAAACCACTCTAAGGTTGTGTAATTTATTGTATGAGTATGACAGCTGAAAACTTCCAGAATGAACAATCACCATTATGCTGCTTTTGCACAGTATTTAGCTAATCAGTTTGTGTTTTAGCCAACTGTGCAAATTTGTTTGGTTATAATTCAGTCTGTGTGACTAGTAAATATGACATGTAAAGTCAGCCCATAGTTTGTGGATTTTGCTTGTTCTCTGAATATTTACTGGGTGAGTGGGGCGGGGTGAGGGTGGTCCAAAACATCAAGTTGACAACCATGACTGTATGACTGAAGCTGCCATCTTGAGTTTTTTTACCTGTCTTGGGGATGTCACTGCTTGTTGCTGAACATATTCAGCTTCCAATGGTTGTGAAGGGACTAAATATGGGAATCCACCCAAATGTAACTATGGAGTTTTAATGAATCCCTAATTACTGATAGTAGTTTTAATGCATCCTCCATGAATATATTTGGTCTTATTTCAAAGCCATTAAAAGTTTAACTTGTGACTACACCTTATGCCAATATTTTTTTTATTTTGCAAAGGATAAAAAGGATCTTTGTTTTTCCTTACATTCTGTTTGTAGATGTCCATATAGTACCAATATTAAAATTCCCCTAAATTCTTCAGTGATCTTGCATCCAGCAAAACACATGGTTGTAATAGAATTTGGTGCTTCTCATCCCTTGTACATTGGCCCCCTTAATAATAAAATACAAGCAAAATCTGGCTTACAAGAGATTCAAGTAATATAACTAGATGTCAAAATTAAAATCAAACAAACGAGGAAGCAGCAGTAATTGAATAAGTGGCAAAATCAGGAAAACTAGTCAGATAAACTTGTCAAAAACAGATCATGCCAGACAAATCTTATTACATTCTTTGACCAAGTGAAAAAATTAGTGGACCAGAGGAATGCTGTAGATATTTACTTGGACTTCAGTAAGGTATTTGATAAAGTAGATCACAACCTACTACTTGATAAGATAGAAAAATGTGGGTTAGATAGCATCACCACCAGATGGATTCATAGCTGGCTGACAGGCCGTACTCAGTGTGTAGTCCTCAACGGAACTGCATCTACATGGAAGGAAGCGTGTAGTGGGGTGCCCCAGGGCTCTGTTCTGGGCCCAGTGCTCTTCAACATCTTCATCAACAATTTGGATGAGGGGATAGATGGGGAACTCATCAAATTTGCAGATGACACCAAGCTGGCAGGAATAGCCAATACTCCAGAAGATAGGCTTAAGATACAGGAGGATCTGGACAGACTCGAACACTGGGCGCTATCTAACAAAATGAAATTCACTGGTGAAAAAAGTAAGGTTCTACATTTAGGCAGGAAAAATCAAATGCACAGGTATAGTATAGGTAGTACCTTGCTCAATAGTAGTAACTGTGAGAGGGATCTCGGAGTCCTAGTAGACAATCACTTAAATATGAGCCAGCAGTGTGCTGCAGCTGCTAAAAAAGCCAACACAGTGCTAGGCTGCATTAACAGAGGGATAGAATCAAGATCACGTGCAGTACTAATACCACTTTACAATGCTTTGGTAAGGCCACACCTGGAATACTGCATCCAGTTTTGGTCACCACGATGTAAAAAAGATGTTGAGACTCTAGAAAGGGTACAAGAAGAGCAACAAAGATGATTGGGGGACTGGAGGCTAAAACATATAGGGAACGGTTGCTGGAATTGGGTATGTGTAGTTTAACGAAGAGAAGAGTGAGGGGTGACATGATAGCAGTGTTCCAATATCTCAGGAGCTGCCACAAAGAAGAGGGAGTCAAGCTATTCTCCAAAGCACCTGAAAGCAGGACAAGAATGGATGGAAACTAGTCAAGGAGAGAAGCAACCTAGAACTAAGGAGAAA
This sequence comes from Vipera berus, assembly GCF_964194415.1. NCBI lineage: Eukaryota > Metazoa > Chordata > Lepidosauria > Squamata > Viperidae > Vipera > Vipera berus. Next base: position 23,399,931 of record NC_138203.1, on the reverse strand, counting down.
CTTCCTGACAGTTAGAACAATTAACCAGTGGAACAACCTGCCTCCAGGAGTTGTGAATGCTCCAACACTGGAAGTTTTTAAGAAGAGACTGGACAGCCATTTGCCTGAAATGGTATAGGGTTTCCTGCCTGAGCAGGGGGTTGGACTAGATGACCTCCAAGGTCCCTTCCAACTTATTATTATTATTATTATTATTATTATTATTATTATTATTATTATTATTATTATTATTATTATTATTATTATTAATTACAATGCATTGCATATATAAATACTTCTCTTTTTTGCTACTGTAATTTAGTTGTCATAGTCCTTTATCCACAGAAAAAAACTGACATTGCAAAGGAACTTAAAAAAAATAGAGCAGAAGATACAGTATGGGAATCACAAGAGACTATTAGAAATAGACTGGAAGAAGCTCATAGCAGGTGTATCTCATAGATATATCTCTAATCTTTGGAAATTTGCCTATTTTCTCCAGTAAATGAAAAAAGTGAAAACTGAAAGTGTAATGGAACTTCAAAAAGCCACAGAACATAAAAGCTCAATAGGTTAAAAAATTAATGAGAGCTTCTGAAGCAGAAAAATAAGTCTTAGCGACATGATAAAATGAACAGCTCAATAAAAAAGGAAGCTTGTAGAAACAAACTTGAGATGCCTTAGTCGACTAAAAACGTCACACAGAATGGTAACAAAGTGGATTCTAAGGGAAGTGGTTTCTACTGACTGGGAAAGGCATATCCAGGATAAGCAGCAAAGTTAAAGGATACTCATGGACAGAAATTTAAATTCCTGAGAGCTGGACCTTACAAGACATCTGATCATAATATACTAGTCTGCGGAAGGCTGATTTTAAAAATAAATAAATAAATAAAAATAAAACTTGGGAAAGGGAATGTTTAGAATTCCCTAGGGCCCCATCTCCTGTCAAGAGCACAAATAACTGTTTGGTCACAGTTAGTTTTAAATACAACGACTAGACACATTGTACAGCATTAATTATGATGTTGTAAAGCACATATTATTTTCAGTCATAATTTCTTCCTAAGGCTTAAATTTAATTAACATGATTAGTGTGTTCCAGCAATTAACCTATATGTCCAATAAAGGACTTCAGTGTACGGAATAAATATTTTATCTCTGCAAAAGAAAAACCAGATTGGACTGTAATTGATCCAAATTTATACAGGTAGATGTTGCAGACAAATAGGCAGACAGTGGTGCAAGCTATAAATTGTGCATAAGATTTCTACTAGTAGTATTTTCCCTAATTTCTGTTTCTACCTAAATGCAAAATCTTACATTGGTTACTATTTATCTGCATATTGATGGCTAGTTCCCAATGCTCAAATATTTCAAAATCTGTCTTAACCGTGATTCTTTTTGGAAGTCTCTTTTCCTCCGCCCTCATATTGTCTCTTTCCCAGCTTAATTGTGTTGTCTGAAAATTGGATGAGCATCGTTTCTAATATCATGTATCAAAATTGAGTCATGACAACTGGACTTTTTTACTTTTTGGTCCAGTTCCCATGATTCAACTGCCAGTCAACTCTACCTGAATGACCAAAATTCTTCATAGACAATAACATCATCATCAACAACAACAACAACAACAATAATATAATGTTGGAAGGGATCTTGGAGGTCATCTAGACCAACTCCCTGCTCAGGCAGGAAACCCTATACCAGGGGTAGGCAACCTTAGCTCTTTTATGTCTTATGGACTTCAATACCCAGAATTCCTGAACCAACCATGCTGACACAGGAATTCTGGGAGTTGAAGTCCACAAGTCATAAAAGAGCCAAGGTTGCCTACCCCTGCCTTATACCATTTCAGACATATGCCTTGTTTAAGTACAGGTAGTCCTCAATTTGTAATAGTTCATTTAGTGACCATTTGAACTTACAATGGCATTGAGAAAAGTGACTTGTGACTGTTTTTCAAACTTACGAACATTGTAGCATCCCTGTGGTCACATGATCAAAACGCGAACACTTGGCAACTGGCATGCATTTACGATGATTGCAATGTCCCAGAGTCATGTGATCAACCTTTTACAATCTTCTGGCAAGCAAAGTCAATGGGGAAGCCAGATTCATTGAACAACCATGTTACTAACTTAACAACTGCAGTAGTTCACTTAAAAACTGCAAGAAAGGTCATAAAATGGGGAAAAAATCTTTTAACGGTTGTCTCGCTTAGCAACAGAAATTTTGGGCTCAGTTATGGTCATAAATTGAGGACTACCTGTATATAATGAAAATGTTTCAGAGCATTGGCTATCCACTTCCTTTCCATCCTTTTAAACACAATGTGTTTAATGATTTCAAATTTGTGAATGTTACATGATCGCATATCTGCTCACCATTCTGGACTGATTCAATTTAGAAGGACTAGATTTAAATGACATGACGTTTACTAGATGACCTCAGAAGAACATCATAAAACTTCAATTTTATGATGAAAATTTGCATATGCTTTTTAGAGAAGAAACAGATTTAAATGCATTTAAGCGCTTTTTGTGCTATTCCTGCCGATTATGAAATATTTCTCCTATCAGTGGCTCTATGATTATATTTTCTAGTGCGATTGCAAAAGTGCTAGATTAAGTACCTTTCAGTCTGACCATTTCAAGTTGGCTCAAGGAAACTATTTTTACCACCTTTTTCTGCTGTCAATGGTGTATAAAGAAGTTTTCAGATAAATGAGTAAGTAAAATGATCAACATAGTTATTACAATAGATATTGGCTTCTCCCCAACTGTGCATGGTGAGTCTACCTTTGCAGAATATATTCATAGAGTTTGATGATGGCCAGGAGATTCAATCCCACTAGAAGCAGAACACCAGAAGATTCAATCTCACGCCCCATGCATTCAAATCTTCAGGTATGTCATGGGAACGGATTAATTGGCTGTTTAATAGGAATGGAGCTGTACTGTATTGCAGTAGCAAAGCACACAGCTTGTATGAAAAATATCCTAAGTTCTATCTCCAACTTCTCCCAGTAGGGGTGTCTTTAAAATGATTTTTAAAAAAAGGAACAAAAAGGAAGGGAAAAGCAGAACATTCATCTTTGATCACATGGAGTAATACTGATCAGTTTTTTCATTACATTGGTAGAGAATCACATTTACATTCATTCTACTTTCATCAAAACTGTGTTAACAAGCACATGAATATTAAAGCAAAATGCATCAATAGTAAGATAAGCCCATATCACATGATTAACTATTTCCTCCATGATTTCACACTTCCTCCAAGAAGCTTATAACTAACCCTTTCTAAACATTTTCTATAGTGTTCAATATGAAAAAAATGATTTTGTCCTAAAAACATTAAAAATATAGTCTTTTAAGACTATTATGAGGTAATATGAGGTATTCTAATTCTTTATTCCACAATTCTTATATATAACCAATATCCACCTTAATAATTCTTTTGTTTTGTGTGTCCATATGCATGTGAGCTTATAGACTCTACACACTGAAAATACACACACACACACACACACACACACAAAGTAAATTTCTGTAAAGCTATTAGGAGTTTTAGGTGCTGCTAATATTTCTAGATGTAACAGAATCAAAAGATGTGTTATTAGATATATTATCATATTACACTTAGAGACAAGACAATCCAAGTTCCTCTGGCAATAATTCAATTTTCTTTAAAAATTGATTGGCAATAAGTTTATCTATGAATATTCATATTGTCCCATGAATTTTTCCTTTCCTAGAAAAAAATTATTATAGCTTTTTAGACTGAAGTGTCTAAAGTATCCTAAAATGTAAAAAGGGGCCAAAACATTCCTTTCATCCTCGCATCTAATAAACCATGTAGTTTTTAATGTTGAAATATCTCATAGTGCAGATGTCAATGCTGCAAACATTGACATGTTTTTGCACTGACAATGTAAGAGACAGCCTTTTGTTAAAACTGCTTCACTTTGAATCTTGAAGGGAGGGAATTTTCTAACAACTATTTTGAGAAGATAAGGAAAGCCCGTGTACAGAATGGGAGGAGACACCTCATATGTAAAACTAATTGGATAATGTGATTTATGATTTGTAGATAAGGGTGGGGATTGTGTGTGTGTTACGATGGGTTTGGGGGGAGATTTCAGATTCTGGCATCCCTCCATGAGTGCCGATGTTCCAGTTTCATTACAAAGACTTTTAGATAAATAATATGCCTGCAACTTGTTTGATTTGTCTCATTCATCGGAACCATGACAGCAGGGGTGAGGAACTATGGCCTTTTTATGACTTGTGGACTTCATCTCCCAGAATTCCAATTCTGGGAGTTGAAAGGGTCCATAGTTCCCTACTTCCGTCTTAGTGGGATGGGGAAAAGATCTCTTTATGAAAACCTGAAGAGACATTTACTCCTTTGAGATTATACTGAGCCAGACAGACTAACCATTTCCTTTGAAATGAGGCAACTTCCTATATTAAGAATAATGGCAGTAGTAATACAAAGGTATAAAAAATAGGAAATAATGGTACATACATTCAGAACTTTAGTTGAGTGATGTTTCAAGGCTTGAGACTGATATCTCAAGCATAAAAATAAAACATTTGGGACCAGCAGGGTAGAAGTTAAGCTAATGAAATGGGTTGTGTTCTACAGTATGCTAATGCATGCATGCACACTCAAACTAATTAAGGTTAAAATTAACCTAGCATAGCATGCTGTGGACCACGTGCTTTGAGTATCCAGCCCGTTTATGTGTGTGTTTTCTCAGGAGCTGGCATATATTGGAGTGGGAATTGGTTGGGGTGAGCAACTGTCTCAAAATAATCCTGAAAGGTCCATGAGAATAATTTGAACCTGTTCCTAATCCAGAGATCCAGTTTGACATAGCACAACTCATTTAATTCCTTCAATTTCTTTTTCTTGCTGTGAGTGAAACCATTTTTATGTTCTTCTTTAGAATTCAGAATGTCTAAAACAGTTTCTCAACCTTGGCAAGTTTAAGATGTGTGGATTTTACTTGCTAACTGAAGTATTCTGGGAGTTGAAGTTCATCTCATCTTAAAGTTGGCAAGGATGAGAAATGATGGTCTAAAATCAGGCTTGGCTACTATGTTTATCATATACAGTAGCACCAGATAAACAGCACATTAGAACGAAGTCATGATTTATTGAAAGTGAAATCTGCCTTGACTACAACACTATAACTGCTAGATAGCTGAATAAAAGAGCTTAAATAGTTATAGAAAGCTAGGGCAGCAGAAAGTGAATATAGAAAATATTTGGCCTATTTCCTTTCTTTGGAAATAGTTATAGTTTGTATAAACTGTTAAATATCTGTAATAATTTGAAGGCACCATAGGCTAAAATTGGAAACTGCAATATATTTTAAGCACAAAATTCAATACAAGTTTCTTATTGTTTCTTTTTCTTTTTTAGGAAATACACAGAAAGGAATTGTAGCAGAAATTAGCTACAATCTCCACTGTAAGCCACTGTAAGTCAAATCTATTTTATGGCTCTTAATTATTGAGTCTAGCCAGTGTAAACTCTGCAGGTATTGCAGTCATAATCTAGAATGTTTACAAACCATTTCAATGTGCAGAAACCACCAACCTTGGAAAAGTTCTGCAATTAATATATTATTTTAAGGAAATCTATTTAGAGCAGGGACTGACATTTTTGCCTTGCTAAAGGCCGCAATTGACCTTAAAATTACATGTTGAAAACTGCACTCCAAATGTAAACTGAAGACAAACTTGGTTTTAATATAGTTAGTGAGATACTACTAATATAGTTACTTGCCATTTATTGTAAAAATTACATTACAGACTTTTTGAAAAGTGATGAATAAAAATGCTTACTTCTGAAATTAGGTCTACCAAATCTAGGCTGAAGAAAATCTGAAATTCGCAATGACCTGGCAGCAAAAGAATGTGGAAAACTCTCTTAATTATTTGCTTTCATGTAGTGGCTCTTCAGATTTTTGCAATACAAATTCAGTAGGTCTAGTTTATTTCATAGCAATAAGCACTGGAATAACTCCTAATTCAAGAAAGGTCAGAGATACCAGCTAAGAAAGGATAAACGTCCAAAAATAGCACTATATAATTCAGTACTATTTTCAGATGTCTCTGCAAGTACTTCACGACCAGAAAGTCAATTCAAATACACTGTTTAAAAGGCCTGTTAAAAACATTCAACTAGGACTACTAGACTATTTGTTTACTCAAACAGATCATTGTAAGGCAACCTACCCCTCCAACTGTGTATTCTTCAGATCTAAGCAACTTTCTCTGTCTGCTTAGATTTGGGCCTAGATCGCTTCACTGGTAAGTTGTACCAAGTGCAGGATGGCAGTCCAAAGATCAGGCTGTTTTTCATCTAGAACAAGGGAGGCAAAAATCTGACTTTTGTTTCCTCTGGTATGTTCCAGATTGCATAGGATCAACAACTTGAGCTGTTTGTATATCCAGCAGCAGCCAAAAAAGCCAATTTAATCTTAAGCTGCATTAACAGAGGGATTCAATCAAGATCACATGAGATATTAATACCACTTTATAAAGCCTTTATAAGGTCACACCTAGAATACTGCATCCAATTCTGGTCACCACCTATAAAACAATGTTGAGACTCTAGAAAGAGTGCAAAGAAGAGCAACAAAGATGATTAGGGGCTTGGAGGCTAGAACATATGAAGAACGGTTTCAAGAACTGGCCATGACTAGTCTAGTGAAGAGAAGGACCGGGAGACATATAGCAGTTTTCCTTTCACAGAGACGAGGGGCACAACCTATTTTCAAAAGCACCTGAAGGCCAGACAAAGCTGCTAGAAGAATGCTTCAATCCATTTGTAATATACTATATGTATTTCAGTCATCTCATGAGAGTGTATCATCTCAGCAGGGACACAGCTGACTGAGCATGGCCTTGTTAGTAAAGAATAATTTTCCACATGCAGAAAAAGCAATTTCATGTTGTGCATTATGAAGTGATATTTTTACAGATATGGAAAGAGAAGTGTATTAGATCAATAAATGCACCAGCAGATTATGGAATGGTCAAACAAATGTTTGAAGGACTTCTCAGTTGTAATCTTTATTGAAACAAGTGGCAGTTGAGTTAGAATGGGAGGAAAAAAATGTTTACATTTTTGTATATAAGCATAGCAAACCCAGTAATAAGAATTCCAAATGAGGAATAATTTACAATTAAATGCTGAGTTTACTTGGCTAGTGACAACATAGAAGCATCAAAAACCTTATAATTTTTATTTTATTTTATTTTAATTCCATTTATATCCCGCCCTTCTCCGAAGACTCAAGGCGGCTTACAAGCTTAGCAGTAGCCTTCATTCTATGTATATGCCTGCTTATTAGGGCTTTCACCCCCCCAAGCTTATTAGGGCTTTCACCCTCCTCCAAGTACTGAATTTCTCTTAAGCTGAACATTTTGAGATAGAATCTATAGCAGTGTTTCTCAGCCTTACCAATTTTAAGCTATACAAACTTCAACTCTCAGAATTCACCAGCTTAAAGTTCCCACGGTTGAGAAACATTAATGTATGGTAAATGATAAAAGCTCTATAACATTCTAAAAATGCCATATTTGTCATAATTCCCATGGCTTCTGTAGTTTAAATATGCTGAATGACAAGTGCAAATTCAATAAAATTTCCTTCCCAGTGGAGGTACTGCCTGTCTTGAATTTATGCCTGACATGAAATTGCAGAAAGCATTTAAGCCTGAAGGATACTTGCAATCCTTCTTATTTCCAGCAAAAAATTCCCTGGATATTTTAAAATCCCTTTGCAAATTTGCTCCAGATTTCAATTTCTATTTGTCTTATATACAGACATATATATTATTTGTGTATGTGTAACTATGGGAAAGAATAATTGCAGTTTTTCTATTAGTTTTCAAACTTGGCCATGTTGTACAAAACTGGAAACTGGGACACTCAAGCTGCAAAATGTAATACAGCACTGGCACAGGTCAAAGAAAATTTTAGCTCCTGGTGATAGGAACAGAAGCAGAGTCCTGCTGGATCATCAAATCTACTGGCCATCTTTTTCCTACCACAAAGCATATGCTTTGGGGGTGTCCATAAATAGAATGCAGGCTGGAATCTTGTCTGATTCTTGGTCTACAGCATAAAAATATTATGATGGTATAAAATGTATAGCACAGGCATAAAGAGGCATATTATGTTTGCCCTGGAGGGACAAGTTATGTATAGAAGGCACATTTTAACAATAAACTAGAATGGCGTCTTAGACAGATCAACTGAGATGATGTACAGTACACAACTGAGTAAGGTTCTCACTTTTGAAATGCCATCAAGATTTGTATGTTCCAGAAAGTCCTTGCAGATTGAAGGAAGATGGCTCCCCTTCAGTGTTTATATGACTGATAGTTTATGTGGTGCATCAATATGTATTACTATTTATATTTTGTATTGTTTTAATCCACAAAGCCTTGGTGGAGCAGTGGGCTAATGCCTCCTTAAGTAACACCAGCTGCCTGCAATTAGTGCAGGTTCGCATCCCACCAGGCTCAAGGTTGACTCAGCCTTCCATCCTTCTGAGGTAGGTAAAATGAGGACCCAGATTGTTGGGGGCAATTAAGCTGACTTTGTAATAATGCCGCTTGGGGGTGTGTGTGAAAGCCCTAATAAGCAGGCATATACATAGAATGAAGGCTACTGCTAAGCTTGTAAGCCGCCCTGAGTCTTCGGAGAAGGGCGGGATATAAATGGAATTAAAATAAACAAAAATAAAAAATAATCTCTGTTATGAAACTTTTGCCAATAGTCCACCACTATTGAAAGTAATAATGGCTAAACAATTAAATAAATAATGTGTTGCCCTGCTAATTTCTTCCATCATATCTGTAGTCTATGAGATTATGCCAGGTATGGTTGTGTCTCTTATATACTGTATAATGTTTGGACATTAGACTATACCAGAGGGAGAATGCTAAGAGTACAACTAAAAAAGGACTCTGGGTAAGTCCTTGGTAGAATTTTCATACAAGCACTGAATGAGAAAAAGTAAGCATCTGTCTATATCAGTGTTGTCCTTCTTTCTCCACAATATTTGCTCTTGAAATGGAATCAAATGCTGATTTAAAATCTACAAAGCTGCATATGAGATCTTTCCTCTATGGATGTATTTCTTGGTTAAATGTCATAAAGCCAGCACATAAGCAATGGCAGTGTGCCTAGAATGAAAACCTGCTTGTTCATTACCTAATATAGATTTTCCCTTTATTCACTCCTGCAATTTCTAATTCAGATGGCATGATTAGAGTTTATTAATTATGCTTAAAAGGTTATACAGATATTTGCTAAAACAGAACTAAATTAGGATGACGGTCATCAATGGACATATAGACCTATTCATGAATCTCAACTGCTTATAAAGATACTTTAGCACTGAATGTGTAGAATTTGAAATGTGTCCTAATATGCTATGGCCATATTTGCAACCCAGATACAACTATAAGCCATTTTAGCTGAATATGTCTACACTGTACACATACATATTGTGACCAATTGCGACCAATTGTTTCTACAAGTAGTCCTTACTTATTGATGGCCATTGGGATCAGAATTTCCATTGCTTTATACATTGTGTGACAGCACCACTTAAAATGCCAGTCCCAGTTACCATATTATCCTTCTCATCTTTTCTATTATCTTTTCTCATTATTATTTCATGATTATTATATCATTTTGTTGTTTGTATGTTACACTGAGAGCTTGTGCACCAGAGACAAATTCCTTATGTGTCCAATCACATTTAGCCTATAAATAATATTTTATATCTGTTCTATATCACTAAGCAAATAACCATAGGTCATTAAGCAAGGACCTCACAATTGTTACTTCAGAGTCTTTGTTGGCTTCTCCACTGACTGTTTCTGGGGAGCTTGCAGGGAAAATCACAGATCATGTGATTGTGGGACCCTGAAATGGTCAGAAATTGTGGCCAATTGCCAAGCACCTAGATCATAATCATGTGCTCATAGGGGTGTTGCAACAGCTGAAACTTTGAGGACTTGTCATAAGTACCAATTTGTTCAGTATCATCACAAGTTTGGATGCTCACTGAGGGAATGGATGTTAAACAAGGACTGCCTGTACTTGGATAGTTTCTGCTGCAATAGTTACATTCATCTTGTTTCTTCAACAATTACTGTAAACATCAACCAATCAGCAAACTTGCTATTTTCCTGCCTGAATGAAGTTACTTAATGTTTAAATATGTTAAATTAACCTTTTTTAAAAAAAAAGAAGAAGAAGATGAAAGGCAATAACACTTCAAAGAGAATTTCTCATTACAGATTTCCCAACTAATTATTACAGGACTTATCAGATGAAAGATGCTTGATTAGGCAAGAACTGTTTCATTAGGCAACATCAATACTGCTATCAGCCACTGGGTTTGTTATTTGCATTAGGAAAACTTTCATTTTGTTTCCCATTAAGCTAAAATTGTAGACAAGAATCACTGAAGGTTTCCTGGGTGTCAAAACACAATAGATAATAATAAGAACAACCCTCAGGAGGAAGATGCTTACCATCTTGTTTGGTTTCCCTTTAAGGTGTGATTGTTTTACCCATTTCAGTGACAACAAGACAGCAAACTCAGCTCCTAATGTGATGGAAGTTGTTTACTGTTTCTCACAATCTCCAGTACATGTAATGAGTGGTAGACTTAGGCCTTTCTTGGGCATAGATTCTTCTTTGTATATCAAGATAATTGTAAGTAGCCAAAAATGTTTTGTATCCTGAGAAAAACAATGAATCAGTACAAACTACTCTGTATATGTGTGAGTCTAGTTCACAGAGATTAAAAAAATGGTGAAAAGGGGGGCACATATCCAAGGCTCATTAGTTATCCCACTATGCAAATATATGCACAAATTACATGTTCCATGTGAAACAGCTCTGCAAATAGGATCAATGTGATTTTTACCATTTATGTGTGCACAGTGAAATGGAAAAGATTGTACATCCAAAAGCATGTTTTCATTGGGGGGGAAAATGGTAAACGTTTTGCAATTATGTTTCTAGAACTTCTGCTCATGGTTTCTTTTGTGGTTTTTTTTTTGGTCACATGAATATTGCTATATGCTTGTTGCAGAAATTCAAAGAAAACATATTTTTTGAGCTGTAAAAAACTCAGTGCTTTGTGTTAGGCATATGGTGCTAGCCTACAATGTTGGGTTGAAAATATATTAACCATAATGCTATGTCTTTAAGTTGTTAATTGGCCAATGGGTGTGTAAGTGTTCTCATGGCCATAAGAGGAAGCTAGGAACGTAGCTTCTTTCTCTTTCTGAATTCACTGCTCTCTATTGTTACTGTTTTTGCTCTGCTGTTGGTTTACTACTGTTGTAACCTGAACTGTGTATTGACCTCTGGACCGGTAAGAAGACTTTGTAGCTTGGACTGTTCCTATTTTTTATGACCTGGACTGTTTACTTTTTGACTGTGCATTTTTGTTCTTACACCACCTCAAAAGTAAACTACTTTTTGTTTTTATAACTCAGTGTATTCTTGTGTGACTTTTACTGCTCTCAGTGCCCTTCCTTGTCTGTGCAACTCTTTGGTAGCACAAGGAGACCCTGCACAATAAATTCCATAACACTGGTTATGGGCCCAGGCCTGTACTGAGAGTAAGTACACACAGTATTCCTAGCTGAGTTTGTATTTGGTGTAAAATGGCACAGGAACTGATGTCAGGCATCTCCTGGATAACCCGGTTGGATGGGACAAACTATGTTTCCTGGTCCACAAAATGCTGCTTGCTTTTGCGCAAGGAAGGACTATGGGCTGTTGTAAATAACCCACCAGATACTACTGCTTGGGATCCAGATGACGAAGAGGATGCAAAGAAGTTAGACGACTTTAAACGTAGCAATGAGAAAGCTCTTTGCATTATTGGACTAACACTGAATGACCAGCAGCTTGTCCATATTCGTGGTGAGGAGTCTGCTGCTAGGTGTTGGGATGTTTTGCGAAGGCTTTATGTTCGTGACAGTGTGGGTGCACATATACACCTTACACGTAAGCTGTTTAGGGCTCGTCTGCAGAAGAATGGAGATATGCTGACCCATTTAAATTACATGAAAGCAATTTTTCAAGAGCTTCATGAAAAGGAGCTGATTTTTTCAGAGTTGCATCAGGTCTACATTATTCTGTCATCTTTGGATGAGAGTTATGATGGGTATGTTTCTTCTTTGGAAGTCCTGACCAGAGAGGAACTGACATTGACAAACATTACTGGGAGACTGCTGGAAGAGTCCAGAAGGAGGCGTGACAGAGACCAGCTGAGAGAGACACAGCCACAAGAGGAGCAGCCATTCTCCACTGCTTACAACATCAAGAAATGTTATTCTTGTGGGGCTACAGGGCATATAGCCAAATTCTGTAGAAAGGGTAAAAAACAGAATGTGAATAGCAGTGGGAAGGCTAAGAAGGGCATTGGTTTGGCTATTTCTGGTGAACCAACATCCAGAAACAATGAATTGTGGGTTGTTGATAGTGGGGCTTCACAATGCATTACTAAAGTGAAAAAGAGGTTTGTTAATATGAAAAACAGCAACCAATATGTTTCACTGGCCAATGGTTGGAGGATGAAGGCCTCTGGTGAAGGTAATTCCTATTGTCCATGCATTGATGAACAGTTACCTATGTTATATATACCTAAGCTAAGATTCAACCTGTTATCTGTAAGGGAATTGGTTAAGGTTGGGTTTGTGGTAACATTCAGAGGGGAGCAATGCACTATTGAGAGGAATGGAACCTGTGTAACTGCTAATTTGAAAGATGGTTTATTCATTCTCACAAGTAACCAGGTTAGTACAGTTAAAGCTAACTCGATATGTGAGAACAAGAAGCCACATGATGAGTGTATACATTTATTGCATAGGCGGTTAGGGCATGTAAACTTTAACTCACTACGTAAAACAGTGGAATTAGTAGAGGGAGTTAAACTGAAGCCATGTAGTAAGTATTTGAATTGCAATGCCTGTAATCAGGAAAAGAGTAAGGCAACTCCTGCAAACAGGATAAACAGCTTCAAAACAACTGTACCTTTGGAAGTTGTGTTTGCTGATTTAATTGGACCCATGAAACCAAGTTTAGGAGGATCCTGTTATATTTTAAGTATATTGGACCACTACTCTCGTTATGGATTTTGTTATCTGCTTAAGTCAAAGGCAGACACTTTCCAACAATTTGCAAACTGGCTGAAGTTCGTGGAGAGAAAAACAAAGAGAAAGGTTCAGTGCATAATTACTGATAATGGTACTGAATTTACAAATAAGTGTTTTGTTGATATGCTAGAATCAGCTGGCATTGAGCATAAACATTCAGCCCCTTATAGACCTCAACATAATGCATTTGTTGAGAGACGTGGGCAAACGTTACAAGCCATGATGAGAACCATGTTAAGAGATTCTGGCTTAACAGATAGACTGTGGGGGGAGGCAGCAAAATGTGCAAACCATGTTCTGAATTTAGTTGTTAATACTTCTACTGGTAAAATACCATATACAATATGGCATGGTAGAAGGCCAAACCTTGATTACCTGCACACATTTGGCACCCCAGCTTGGGTCCACATTCCTGCACAACTCAGGAGTAAAGGCCAACATAGGGCTAGGCAATTATACTTCGTAGGTTACGAAGCTAATCACAGATCCTATCGTTTCTGGGAACGAGGCACAACTAATGTATATAACAGTGCTAGTGCAAAATTCCTTGAGCACGTTGGTTGGGATAGGTTAGAGCAAGTAACTGTTAATACTGATCCTCTAGTGTTTGAGGACTCCTCTGATAACGTAACTAGTAATGATAATACATCTCCTGTAAATATAAAAGATGAAGAGGAGATAGGGGAGATAAAAGAGGAATCAGAGGAAGGAAAGGAGACAGAAATTCAAAGCCCTGTAATTCCTTGGCGTTCAATGCGTATCAGACATCCACCTGATCGCTATGAAGCTAGTATAATATGTCAAGTTAGTGTAGAGCCTTCTAACTATGATGAGATCAGGATGTATCCTGAAAAGGAACAGGCATCATGGAAAGCTGCAATGAACAGGGAGTTGAAGTCTTTGCAGAATCTTAAGGTTTATCAGAAAGCAAAACTGCCACCTGGTGAGCAAGCTATAGGTTGTAAATGGATATATAAAATAAAGAAGGGTGTAGACGGAACTATAACCCATAAGGCACGTTTGGTTGCACAAGGTTTTGCCCAAACTACTGAGGATTATGACGAAGTGTTTGCACCCAGTCTAAGGGCAACTACTTTAAGAGCAGCTTTAGTATGGGCGGCTAAAAACCAATATATGGTTAACCATGTAGATGTTGAAACTGCATATCTACATGCTCCATTGCAACATACTATTTATTTAAGAATACCACCAGGATTGACCAGTGATAGAGACCATGATTGTTGGGAGTTAAAGAAAAGCCTCTATGGATTGAAACAATCAGGCTATGAGTGGAACAAATGTATAGTAAATGAGTTAAGTGCAATAGGTTTTGTAGCCAGTAATGCTGATCCTTGTTTGTTTAGAAGGGAACACAACGGAGCATTATCTTTTCTCTTATTATTCACAGATGATATTGCAATAATAACAAAAACTGAGTTAGAAGCACAAACTATCATTTCAAGATTGCAAACTAAATTCACAATTAGAAATCTTGGAGAAATTAGCCACTATTTGGGGTTAGATATTGTGAAAACAAATAGGGGTTTTAAGGTGTTGCAAGCCAGTAAGATATCTCAGTTATTAAAGAGATACAATATGGAAATGTGTAAACCAGCAAAAACTCCGATGGCTATGGATTTTAAGGACACTAATGTGGAGAGTCCTGTATTTGATAAGACTATGTACCAATCTTTGATAGGAAGTCTTATGTATCTGAGTAATTGGTCTAGACCTGATATTTCTTACTGTGTAAACCAATTAGCTAGGTACAACAATAATCCTACTGTTAGACACTGGCAATCAGCTAAACGAGTATTAAGGTATTTGAAGCAGACTATTCACTACTCGTTATATCTAGAGCCAAATCGTGAGTTAATCCTTACTGCATATGCAGATGCGAGTTTTGCCTCTGATTCAAACACTCGTAAATCTACCTCAGGGTTGGCTATAATGTTGGGTGATTCTTTAATTGGATGGAAGTCTATTAGACAAAAACACATAAGCTTATCTACAATGGAGGCTGAATTTTCATGTCTATCAGTGTTATGTACAGAACTGCTAGTGTACAAACAATTATTGTTAGATATGGGTTTAAATGTAAATGATCCATTTATTGTGTATGAGGACAATCAAGCTGCGATAAAGATGGCTAATAATGCTGCAGTAAGAACAAGATCTAAACATACTGATCTTCGTTATTTGAATGTCAGACAATGTATCAAAGATAAATTAATACAGTTAGAGTATTGTCCATCTGATGTAAATATTGCAGACCATTTTACGAAGGTACAAAGTGCTGTGAAACACAATGCTAATTGTGAAAGAATGTGCATAAGATTGTAAGAGTTATATATTATTCTACCCAAAGGGGAGAATGTTAGGCATATGGTGCTAGCCTACAATGTTGGGTTGAAAATATATTAACCATAATGCTATGTCTTTAAGTTGTTAATTGGCCAATGGGTGTGTAAGTGTTCTCATGGCCATAAGAGGAAGCTAGGAACGTAGCTTCTTTCTCTTTCTGAATTCACTGCTCTCTATTGTTACTGTTTTTGCTCTGCTGTTGGTTTACTACTGTTGTAACCTGAACTGTGTATTGACCTCTGGACCGGTAAGAAGACTTTGTAGCTTGGACTGTTCCTATTTTTTATGACCTGGACTGTTTACTTTTTGACTGTGCATTTTTGTTCTTACACCACCTCAAAAGTAAACTACTTTTTGTTTTTATAACTCAGTGTATTCTTGTGTGACTTTTACTGCTCTCAGTGCCCTTCCTTGTCTGTGCAACTCTTTGGTAGCACAAGGAGACCCTGCACAATAAATTCCATAACACTTTGCCTATAATAATTTGACATTTTCATAAAGGTAGCATGGATACAATCAGACATTAACTAAACTCTTATGCACTTACAGGGCGCAAAAAACGTCTTTCCAAGAATTTGACAGAGATGTATTGATTGAATCCACCAGGAATGTTTTCTCTAACAGCTCCTTCATCTAATGGAATAAATACTTGCTGTTATACTGATAATTAATAAAATAATTTTAAGCTAGGATACATATATATTATGTTAACAGAACAGAAAGGTGTTTTTTTCTGTAACATTTTGGATCCCATACATCTTTTGCATAAAGAGGAAATATATTACAACTAGCCTTTCCATCTTATTTATTAAATTTCAAGCAACTAATTCCTATGCTGTATTAAAATGTGAATATCTCAGTAATCCATTTATATAGGATTCCACTTTTTTAAAAGAAGTAGATGCCTTTCTGTAGTTATCATACATTTAAAAATATATACAATAGTAAAATAATCCAATTCAAATCTTTAATATAAAAATAGCAGCACAAAACTCCTGTTCAAAGTATGTTTATTGTGAATAATCAAAATTTTTGTTCAATTATCACCTGCATTGTATCAACATGTCTCCCTACTGTTGTACAATATATATATATATATATATATATATATATATATATATATATATATATATATATATATTCATAAACTTTTGTGATAAGAAATACTAAGTAAGAAAAAAGTATTCAAAGGGTTAACTTGTTCAGGAAAAAAAGAAATATATTTTACACTATGTCTTCTTCAGTTCAAAATCCAGCTTTGAGACTGAAAAAGGCTCCCAAAACACAAGAACTATTTCAGAGGTCCTTTCAACCAGTAGCAGTTTGATTACCAATGACTCGGAGGATCTCTTTATGGATGTTTGGCTCTTGAGTGTTTATACTTGTATCGCCTACTTGGCCATCTTCATAGCTAAACAAAAACAGAAAGTGTACAGAAAAAAATTGTTTAATATTTTGAACACTTCTGTATTATTATAGACAATTTCAAATTTCATCCTTTCTGTATGTAGCTTTTATTTTTGTTATCTTATATTATTAGGGAAGAAAAGAGAAGATGTACTATTGGATTTCTACTTTAACTATTGATGAAACTAGAAAACAGAGAAGTGAAGTGTTATTACATCACAAATGCCTTCACTCATCACTTTGCTAAAGAATATTAAAATAGTGTCTGTGGGTTTTATCAGGACACCATGAAGACGCTGATTAGAGAGAAAAACTAACAGCAGTTATCCCAAAGACTGTTCCAATTATTCTTGCCTTGACAATGAAGCAATGCTGGAGTAACAATTCTAGTATGAATGGAGTACCTTTATACCCTTAAGTTTTCTGTCATTCTGGTCAATGTTACTGGGGATATTTCCCATGTTTCTGTCTGTGCTTCTTGGCCAGTATGATTCTACTATAATTTGCTTGCCTCTGAGATTTCTGATTGCCCTTGGTCTTAACCAGGAAGATAGAAGATTAGAGGAACAGTGTTTTATCTCCTTAAAGAAAAATATTAATCTATCTGCTTGATATTTTAATCAAATGTGAATTACTGGACTAATAGGGGTAGGTTAGGATACTGGGTTGACAATCAGCAAGGCCGCGTTCAAGACCCAAGTGCTGTTGTATAGTGGGGTGAGCTTCCATCATTCATTCCAGCTTCTGCTGATCTAGCAGTTTGAAAGTGTGGAATTGAAAGTAGATTGATAGGTACCTCTTCTGTGGCCACATTAATGGGGACATGAAAGGAGCCCCCAACTGGGCATTCCCCAGACAATAGTGATGTTGCTGGCTAATCCTTTAAACCTGGAAGCACCTTAGTTGCTTCTGGGATGAACACAAGCAAACGACTGGACTAATCACTACTAACTGACATTATTGTACAATACCGTATATATATGGATTTTAACTTTTGGGAAGATTCCTAGTGGAGGTATACATCAAATTTAGATGCACTCTGGAGATCTTGTATCACCATTAACTTTTTTATCCTACCATAAATCTGAGAGCTCAAAGCAGCTTGCACAAGCATATCCTCAGCACAGTAACCTTGTAAAATATGTTAGCAGAGAGAGACAGAATGACAGAGCAACTGAGGTTCATATTTAAATGAGAATCTGAACAGGGAACCCCATGATCCAACTTAGTATTTTAATCAGTAAAAGTTACGAATAGTTTCATCCTTTTAAAGAATCAAAATATAAAGGAAAACCTAACTAACATTTTTGTACCATTTTCCATTCAATTGGATTTCAGTTCAATACATGGAAATTTATCTTATTTTGTAGTTATAGTTATTTGGTGTTTTCCCGGGTGTGGGGGGGACTCAAATTTCAAATTGGACTTTTGCTCATTCAGATCAGGAGCATCTCTTTAGGTTATTTTTTCTAGATACACAATTGGTTCAATGAAAAATTGGCTAGTGGTTTTTTTCATAGGCAAAAAGTTTTTAAATGGAAGGCACTGTGGCTAGATGTTAGGCTGAAAAGCAGATAGCATTTTGTATATTTTAGCATAAAAAATAAAGTTCAGTGTAGTAAAAATAATTCAACTGAAAGACCACAGTACGTACACAAAGAAGAATCTCGTACACACATGATCCGTGTTGGGAACTACCCATATCTCCCCATGTTTGTGCAGATCTGGTGAAGTTATCACTAAAAGAAAGAGATTTGGGGAACGGTTAATATTTGATAATCTGATGCCCTTAAAATAAAATATATTTTAAATTCTAATAAATGGGCTGATTATCAGAATCTGACATTCATTGACATTATTAGTTGCAGCCAAGACTCTTATGGGTGAATGTCAACTTTGTAAACATCAACATTAAAGGCCAATGTAATTTGTCACTAGCTTAATTACATCATGTAAAAAGCCTGTCTTATGTTAAGGCACCAGACTAAAAACTAGAACACAATACATTTTAAGCCCATTTGAGGAACAAAGCTAGCTGGGTCACAAACCACTTATGAAATCTTGCCAAAATCTTGCAGGGTATTGTCCAGGCAGTTGCAAGGACTCTACACTGATTCAATAGTAATAATAATAATAGCAACAATGTATACCATATGGCAACACCTAGCAGAACTGAATTAATGTCAAAAAAATCTAAACAGGATCAGAATTGGTTATTGCTCAGTTAAGAAGCCACTAGGACAGGGATAGGCAACCTTGCTCTTTTATGACTCGTGGAATTCAACTCCTATGCTGGCTCAGGAATTCTGGGAGTTGAAGTCCATGAATCATAAAAGAGCCAAGGTTGCCTACCCCTGCACTAGGAAATGCCACAGCAAAAGGCTAGGCTTAGAAGTTGAAAAAAGAAGTGAGTGATAAACCACTATTGATTAAAAACAACTATAAAGAAATATTTAGATAATCCACAGGAGTTGATTTGAGGAACTTTCTATTGTTATTTTTAATGCTACATATCAGAATGAAAATATTCAGATGACAAAAAGGACCTAATTCTAAATGGCTGCTATTTTTATTGTGTCTGAATATCAGTGGGTCTACATAGGTTCAAAGTAAACCATTGGAATTAAAAACTGGTAAGATATTTTGCAGAATGCTAGCCATCCAGTTATTATTTTTAATTAAATAAACTGCAACAAATGAGGACAGGCAGATGGTATGGAAGAAATCAAGGATTAATGTTTCCATTAATGTTCAGATGCTGGAGACCTCAAAAGTAACAACTAGATAGGTTACTGAACACAGTACTTCCTGTGAAATAATAAAACCTTTAATGTAAGGCTTAGCTAATGATTTAAATAGCACAAAGATAGTCATTAAAATTAATCTGCTACAAAATCATAGATCTGGAAGGATCGGCTGTAGAATCAGAGCTGCAAGGGCCACAGAGTCCAATCATCAGCTCAGTGCAAGAAATGAAATAAAAGCTTCCCAGAATTCTGCTTGAACAAATTGAGTCAAGACTCAGGAAAAGATTCCACAAGTTGTTGCTATGAAGATTTTTTTCTTTTTTTTTAAAAAAGATTTTCAATTAGCATCTGCTTTCTTGTATTTAAATACTTTATTCCATGTCCTGCATTCTGGAATTGAATGCCTTCTGGAATGAGTTTGGTATTTTGACATCGAGTTTTGACAAAATGAAATTCAATGGCCACATAAGGTTCTACATTTAGGCAAGAAAATCCAAATGCACAGGTACAGTATAGGTGGTACCTTGCTCAATAGTAATAACTGTGAGAGGGATCTTGGGAGTCTTACTGGACAATCACTTAAATACGAGGCAGCAGTCAGATCCAGTTACACAGGGACCTGTTTAATGACTGCAACAACTGATGACCGTGATTCTGGGCTCAATTGCAGTTGTGACATGAGAACTATCTGTATTATCAATTTCTACGAATCCTTAAAAGTGTGGTGCTCAGAACTGGACAGAATATTGAGGCACTGTATTAAAAGAAAGGAACAACTTGTTAAAAAGTACATTAATAATGTGCTTAGGAGCACCTCTTTGATACGATCCTGGTTTACATCAAACATTGCTGTAAACATTTCCCTGATTCCACCTCTACTTTCTGTCCTGCATTTCCCCTTCTTCTTTTCATGGTATGTAGGATGTAGCAGATATACAGAAATACAAAAATAAATAAAAGATTGGTAAACCTAGAATAGTTACACATAAAAACACAGTCAACTAAAATAAAGTAAAAATATCTGTGTTTTAAAACAAGTCAGTTTAAATCAGCATAATCAGCAGATTACTTTTTATGTAACACAAGATAACTGCAAGGAAATCAAATATAATTCAGCTATTTATTATTAGATATTTTAGAAGTGCTTACCTTCACATAAGGCTATGCATTTTAAGTTTCGGCTTTGCAAAAATTGGGACTGCTGCCCCTTTTTTTGTAACTGTGAAAGAAAAGAAATATTGGAAGTATAATATCAAATATTTTAAAAATGCTTTTGTTCATGAATTATTCTTGCTGGTATTACTGATATAATCTCTGCAGTCAAAACCACAATCATTTTTTTATATTAGTCATAACTGTCCATTCAAGACCTTTCTCTAATAATACAGATAATTTCTGCAGACATTATGAAGTCTGAATATTTTCCTTTAAAGAATGTTTTTTTTTCATTTGATGGGCCAGTGAAAGCTTCTGAAATGAGATTTTATCTGTTAGGTAAAAGGTAAAGGTTCCCCCGCACATGCATGCTAGTCGTTTCCGACTCTAGGGGCCGGTGCTCATCTCCGGTTCAAAGCCGAAGAGCCAGCGCTTGTCCGAGGACATTGGATTCCCCAATGTCTGCCTCCTTAGCTATCTATTGATGGTTCGTTCCACGAAGGATCTTGTCTTGCCATTGTACTACTTTTGCCTGATCTTCGTCCCATGTCTGCTGCTACCTCAGGGATATTCTCATCTTTGGGTGCTGTCTCACTGATGTACTCCAGGATGCTCTGGGTTTTCTCCAGGACACTGGTTGTGATACTTAGCAGACTGCACCAGCTACCCTCTTTGGGTATTGGAGTTGGGGTGGGAACCTATGTGTGTTGCAAGACAGCTTCCATGTCCTCCTTTGGCCATCTCTCACTACAGCAACAGGAAATCTGATGATTGGGAGGGCATATATTTGATGGTATGGATTCTGTTCTTCCCATTGAGCTAGCTCTTCAAGATCTACAGTATTCTCTCTCTTCCTCCCTCTCTCCCTTGTCTGTCTGTCTGTCTGTCTGTCTGTCTGTCTGTCTGTCTGTCTGTCTGTCTGTCTATCTATCTATCTATCTATCTATCTATCTATCTATCTATCTATCTATCTATCTATCTATCTATCTCCTGTCACCCAAACACAGGATAAGTGAACTCTAATTATCTATGGAATTGTATGAATGGATGTGTCAGCTGCATCACTAGCTTCCAAATGTCTTTCTAAATCAAAATATATTAATTAACAGGTAGAATAAGAATAGAAGGACAGCACACACATGAAAATTATTATATGTCCTTGTCAAATATTAATGCATTAGCTTTCTGGATCTGTCCTTCCCTGTGTGAGTCACCCAATGTGAACAAAGATGCTCTGGGGGTAGATTACCACTGCATCTGGCACCTGCCTTGAGCAAGGAGAACCATAAAAAAAGAAAGTGCTTTTTTGAAGTGTTTCATATATTTCTTTACCTGTAATACACTGCTGCTTTTACTGCTTGAAGCAGGCTCGTCCTTAGCTGATACCTTCTGCTGTTTCTTGTTCATCCCTAAAGACATTGGATTTACATCAGACCTAGTGGTGCATAAAATCCTGTATGTTCCACTTCACATAGAGACTGCAGACAAGTATTAATGCCATTGCTGATTCTCATTTCCAGCAGCCTATAGTTTAGTAGTTAAGTATATTTACACAGGCAACAATGATGACCCAATCATACAGCATTCTAAAACCCACTTCTGTTTCTCATAAATAATGGGAAGTTGCATGCTAAGCTCAGGTTAAAAACCAGTCAAAACTGGGTTTCACATCAGCTGAGCCAATCTTAAGTTTATGTATAAACTGCAAAATACCATACAATGTTAGCCTAGCTAATATTTTTTGTTGGAACCTGGATGAAATTTACTACCTAGGCCTTAAAGGACAAATACTATTACTGCCCACTGCATCAGAAAGCCCAGCACCCCTCCCCCCCAAGATTTGGCACCTGGCTGGATCTTCTGTTGGAGCTAAATATATAATTTTTAGAGAGGGGGATATTTCTGTATCTTGTCTTTTGTGGCAGATGTGTCAGGGTTCTCGGGAATTACAGTTGAGAACTACAGTTTCTAGCTAAAATGGTCCATAATGAGGGATGCTGGGAATTGTAGTCCAGCAAACATTGGGAATGTCAAAAATACTTCATTTCTATTGACATTCTTGGGAGAGTAGAAAGCAATTTGATATTTCTTAGTTAGATCTGGAAGGTTAAATGTAATTAGTAAGGAAGTAAAACTGGTATGAGCAGATCCCTTGAGGAATCTTGATCTTAATTTATCCAAGCAGCTCATGGGGATATAGAGCAGAATAACAAATGGTGCAAGTAGATAAATGACATGGTTCATCAAAACTGAGAGTTTAGCTACTGCCTTCTGTTAGCTTCAGACTCCTGTTAGATTAATAAAGAACAGCCTTATATCAGTTTATATTTTACCTAGTGTATTTATTTCAGTACAAGGTACCTCCGACTCAACAAAAAGTAGTTTCTGTATTCCACTTTGGAATTCAACTACTTTAGTTTTTCTCAATCTCAGCAACTTTAAGATGAGTAGACATCAACTTCCAGAATTCTCCAGCCAGCAATATGCTAAATTCTGGGAATTGAAGTCCACATTTAAAGTTGCTGAAGCTGAGAGACACTGAGCTACTTGACCATCTTTCTTCTTCCCTATGGATGTTTTCCTTCTGAAGTCTATCATGTTGCATATGTAGAATAAAGCTGGCCTTATTCAACAGATAAAATTTAGAACTGTAGACGCTTTTTAAATTTATTTTTATTTACTAAATTTATATGCCTCCCATCTTTCCTAGGGGTGACTATTATTTATTTTTCCACTCTCTTTGGTATCCCCCCACATGGACAAAGGGATTAATATACATCACCTGAGTAACCAAAAGATATGCTTGACAATGGACTAAGGTAAATACCACTTCCAAACATTGCACCATGGAGCTGAAAGTTGAAATAAACAAAAAACTAGTAAATTCTTCATTTGTGGCATTTTATCAAAGATAAACTTGGAATGTTTTTCTTATGCTAATCTAAGCCAGTTTTGGCTAGTGGATATATTTGAATTTACAAAAGGCTTGCTGTGGTGGCTACAGCCAATCACAAAGCCTCCATTTATCAGAAAGCAAGCATGATGAGTTGTTTTTCTCTCTCACACACACATGCACACGCACACACACACACACACACACACACACACACACAAAGACTCTTTATCTCCTCAACTTTTATAGCACAAATTGCTGGAAATGATGGCTACTCTATATGTTACTTGTTGAACATGTTTTTACTTTAGGATTATTATGCTGACATGTTAAGTTTTTATGTTTTAGTGACTCTGTGCTTTTAGTTGATTACACTGAATTGCCTATAAAATACTGAAGAAATAATAAATAAATAATAGAGGAACGGGGAGGCAATTTTTACTTCATCTTCTGTAATTTTTCCAGATGGTTCTCTAATCCATAACAAAACTCAAGAGGGTGAAAAGGGTATCATTTTGGTTCCTGGCAAGTTCTGCTCCTCGTAGTATAAGCAAATTCAGCTCCTTGTAGTATAAGCAAATTCAAGGATTCCAGGTAATAATAACAGTGATGATTAAGCCAACTTGATAGTCATCTTTTCATTCTATGATATTCTATGAAATTGTAGAGTATGTAGGAGATGATCAGGCTGAGCACAAAGGAGGGATCAAATGTGTCATCAGTCATGAGTCTCGTTGTGTTCACAAGAGATCTAAGTCCAGCTCAACTTGAATTCCTTCTACTCTTATCTACACTAATAGTTCAGATTCTTGTAGAGAGCTTAAGTTTACAATAAATCTTTAAACCCATTTGAACTGCCTGGATTTCCAGATTTTCCTGGAGCTTGACAGGCTAGGCC
The DNA here is from genome assembly GCF_964194415.1 of Vipera berus. Lineage (NCBI taxonomy): Eukaryota > Metazoa > Chordata > Lepidosauria > Squamata > Viperidae > Vipera > Vipera berus. Next base: position 23,375,266 of record NC_138203.1, on the reverse strand, counting down.
TCTATGGCTTTCAAAATAATATTCACATTTCTCTGCTACTTCTCACTTCTTTACCTGCAGCCTTGTATTGGAAGCAACCACTAAGCCATTCCTCAGGATCGAGTGCCAGTTTTCAATGTGCGATCCACTTAAATACAAAAGACAAGCAGAAATCAAAAATAAATAAAAATAAAAAAAATAAAAATAAATAAAATAAAGTAAGGAAAGCAAGTATAATCAAAAAGCACTACCAATGAAATTAGAATGTGTATGTATTGCTATCTCTGTTATTTGGTGAGACAAGGATTCAGTGATATCTTTATTTCTATTTTTTAATACTTACTGAAATGCAAAGGTACTTCCATAAAGAGTTTTAGCAGCTCTGAAATTGGACTCTTTGGCTGGTGGGCTGCTGAGCAGAAGAAACTGGTGTGGGGTGTGCATAAATTTCAATTGCTGTACAAGAACAAAAGCAGAAGAGGAGAATATTATATCTATAACAGTTTGACATTCTCATGAATTTGTTATTTTTCCCGTTCTTCTGTGGTTCAGGATGCAGAATAATGGATTTAGATCAAAGGTAGGCAGATTGCATTTCAGTTTTTAGAAAAACTTTGACATTGGAACCAATCACAGAGAAACAGGTTATAAACTCCCTTTCCCTAAGCATGTTCAAAAAAGGCATCTCTCTTGAACATTTAATTTGAATCCTACACTGAGACAAGGAGGCTTTGCTTAAGTAAGGTAAAGGTTCCCCCGCACATGCGTGCTAGTTGTTTCCAACTCTAGGGGCCGGTGCTCATCTCTGTTTCAAAGCCGAACAGCCAGCGCTTGTCCGAGGACGTCTCCGTGGTCATGTGGCCGGCATGACTAGACGCCAAAGGCACACGGAACACTGTTACCTTCCCACAGTAGTGGTCCCTATTTTTCTACTTGCATTTTTACGTGCTTTTGAACTGCTAGGTTGGCAGAAGCTGGGACGAGTGACAGGTGCTCACTCTGTTACACGGCAGTCGGGATTCGACCCGCCAAACTGCCGACCTTCTGATCGACAAGCTCAGCATCCTAACCCACTGAGCCACTGCATCCCTTTTGCTTAAGTAGCTCCTTCCAACTCTAAATCTATGATAGCTACAGACTTTGCCATTAGCCACAGACTTTGATATGCCAAGGCCAAACTCTGTAAAAATTATTTTTGAAAACTACACAATCTGAAATTGATCTTGAAAAAGTAGTTAATCCTTTCCAGTCCACACATTTATCTAGACTGAACTCTTACTCTGTACAGATATTGTTTCCTCCAAAGGATCAAATTTATACAGTACATACTGTACTATTAAAATGCATATTTTAAGTATGGGATTAAAAATGGAAATTGTTTTCAAACCAATAAGAGATGCTAATGTTTCAAAAAAAAAAGACTGCAATTAAAAATCAGAGAAAGTTTTTTTCCTATATGTGATCATTCTAACCTGATTGTTCCAAAAGTAGAGAATGCATGTATGCATGCATGAATGAATAACGGTACAGAATCTGGTGACAAAACATCCACAAGAAAACCACAAGCTTAAAGAACAATGAATCCAACTGGTTGACCTAAAATTTAAGGATGTTTTTGAGGAATCCACCAGAGAAGAGACTTTCCTGTTGCTATCTCCTTTTCTCTGGAATAATGTCTCTCCAGAAATAAATCAGCACTAATACTATTGTAGTTTAGATGCATATTGGGGGAAATAAATGCTTCAACATTGAGAAAAATTAATAGTCACAGTTTCATTGATGGTCAATAATTATGCTTTTTTTGGTCTTAGTTTACAATGTATACTTTATACTGGTTTTATTACTTTGTACCATCTGGATATATCCTGTGTTGTAAATCATACTGAAAGATTGTTGACAAATAATAAAATGATTATGGCTGATAAGGTACATAAAGGACTTCCTTGGAACTTATCAAGTATTCCATAGTTTTCTAAACTTTTCTCATTGTTTTCTAGAAATAACTTTGGATATTTCTATTTGGCTATTAGAACTTTTTCCAGTGTTAGTACCTTTGTAAAAGCAAGATTTTTCTGGAAGATCTGAGGATGTGACATAGAAGACTGTAATGGCAAAACTCATTCGGGTTGGGATGATAAGGCATGTTTTTCTAGACTTAAAGGATTTCCTATGCCAAACAGTTCATTCTTAAAATCTGTTATCATCTATATCAGACATGTCAAACTCGCGATGTCATGTGACATTGCGCAACGTATCAGAACATTTTCTCCATTGCCGGCAATGGGGTGGGCGTGGTCTCCTTGTGACGCATCCGGCCTGTGGGCTGGCAGTTTGACACCCTTGATCTATATATTCAGCCAATATTATTTTATATATAATTAAAGACTGGCCAATCATATGTTAGATAATCCAGCAGAACTAAAACACAGAAAAAGTTAAGAATGTAAATCCTTATAATTGTTTGTAGAGAAATTTGTCATTATTGCACTCTGCTTCCTTTGAAAAAGAATACTATCCTAATTTTGATGATCTTTCACAGCGTGATGATCTCCATATACACCCATTACCTCCAGCTTATGAACATAACCACCACTGAATAGTTGCAATTTTTCAAAGGTAAAGGCACAAAAAAGCAAAATCTACTGGTTGATAAACTGAAACTCATTTTCTTCCAAAATCCAACTTGCTCTTAACATTAAACTTACCCTGTTCACAGGTAGCTTCACAATATGTGATCTATTACTGGAAATAACCCTGAAATAGAGATTATGGGAAACAAAATAAATCACAGTTTTTCAAGCTAGCCCTGAATGCCAAAGAAGTACGGTTGGGAATCTTTATTCCATTTTCCTTGCATATTATATAGAGAAGCTCAACTATTGCAAGGTATATTTTGTCTCCCATGGTAAGCCTGATTATTTGTATCAATCAAGTAAAAATGGACAGTTTACCAAAACTAGTAAGTCACAAAATAAAATGTATCCTGTTGAATTCAAGGAATCAATCTTTCAGTTCAAAAGAAAATATACTCTGTACTCTGTTGAATTCAAGGAATCTATGTCATTTTATTTTTTTAATCAATATTTACAAAGGAAGAGCACAAACCATCTTCAATTAGCTCAGTGTAAATTTGATCCTTTTTGCCCATCCCCCTCCAAGATATAATGTTATGAATTCTGAAACTTTATTTTGTGTTACAACGCCCACGTGACCATTTAATGCCCCAGTCCCTCATGCAGGCAAGAATGTTAAATGAGTTTTTAGAAGTTGTACATGATTTCCCTATTACACTAGATAATGCCATAATGCACTGGGCTGTTACTTACTATCTTACATAGGAAGAACAAATTTGGGTCTTTCTTCTTCATTTTAAGGAAATTGCACATCACGTTAACAAGATATAAGATAACTAGGGGCTTATCATAATATTTCAAAATTCTTTGAATTAAACAGCATATAAATCTATGTAAGAGCCTTACCACTGTAGTAGAGGATGCGCAAGTGAGTCTTGTTTGTCCATCTGCTTCTTTATTTCTAAATAAGGTGCCTATGAAATAATAACAGTATAATTATCAATTAAGAGATATGCTGGAACTAGATACAAGCTAGTGTTGATTGTGGTAATTCTACTAATCCAAGAAACTGTGGATCAGTTTAGCAAGTCACCTAAAGAAAAAGCTATCACTTTAAGTAAAGTCTCCTTTGGGTCAAGCTTAGTTTCTAGTGACCCCATGGGCATATTTATGTAGTTTCTTTGGTAACAACAATAACAACAAAAAGAATGGATTGCCACTGTCACCTTCATGGATTTCTTCTGGCTTCTTAGGGATTTTCTGGTAATTTCCCACTCAAATGCTAAGTAGGTCTGATTCAACTGAATTTTTTGTGATTGATAGGCTTTGGATGAACTATAGTTTAAAATTAGCAATAGTAACATGTATTCTTATAAAACTGCATCCTATCACTAGTTTCTGGGATTCTTTCCCAATTATCTCTTAAAAGATATTTGCCACACAGTGTGGCTAGTTCTCTGTAGGTTTTTTAAGAAATTTCCTTGAAACTGCTTATGCTATCCTTATTTTCCAGTGCTCCCCTAAGCCAGGGGTCCCCAACTCCTGGACTGCGGTCCACTACACTTTGCACTCATACACAAAGCTTCATTTGTGCTCATGCATGAAGTTTCATTTATCAGAATGGAGCTTCATGTGCTAGCACCCTCCACTCGCATGAGTGGAGCTTCACGCACAAGCACAAGCGCCTTCTGCTTAAGGGGCCTCCGCTCGCATGATCGCAAGTACCTGCGGCTTGCACAAGTGGATCTTTGTGTGCTAGTGCCCTCTGCTCAGGCAAGCACAACCTCCACCTGCATGAGCACAACTGCCCTCCACTTGTGCGAGTAAACTTTGTTTGAGCGCCTGTCCCTCATATGCCCACTCCCCTGGCCAGGCCGCCAAACTAAAAAGGTTGGGGACTTCTGGCCATCTTTTTTTTTCTCAGTCATTCCATTTCTAAATCAGTATAGATTTTGTAAAAGAAATTAATCTCTAAATCTGTATGTAGTTTGCCTATGTAAGGTTTTGACATTCTATTTTATAAGTAGTATTCTACTTACAAAATTCTATGTAGAATTTTGGCAGCTCACTAATTCCCCTGAAGTAATCCCATATTCATCTGTCTCTGTTTGTCCACTTGTCCATCTGTCCATCCATCCATCCATCCATCCATCCATCCATCCATCCATCCATCCATCCTTTCTACATTTCCTATTAGGAGCGGAACAGCACTAATACATATCTTCACTACCTTTTGAATTAAAATTTGATCTTCACTGTGCTTCTTATAAATATAATTCACACTTACCCACAACAGTTAGTGAAATATTACTTCATTTTAAAAATTACATTATTGAATGTAATAATTATTGGAAACCTTCCTTGAGAAGCCCATCATAGTGATTCACTCAGTGATACCCCAAAGGCTTCTCTTTTATCTTGTGTCAGTAGAGCTGCACGCACATGCATGTATGCCGGTCCATTGCTCATGCAGCCGTTCTCCTCTCTCCTCCACCAAGCCGCCTGCTCCCAATGCTCCAAAAACGGAGTGGTGAGAGTATAGGCTGAGTGGGATGGGTGTGCCCTGCTCAACTTGGCTGACTCACCAAGGCTGCTTGCACAAAACACCTGATCCACTTTTAGAGCACTGGGCAGCCTTGGTGAGTCTGGAGGAACACGAGACCACACACCAAAGGCTTTTCTTCTCTGTGCCAAAAGCTTTTGCAAATGGCCAAAAGACTTTTGGGGAGTGATCTCATGCTGCTTCAGACCCTCTGTCCCTTTTTGCGTGGACAAGCCTGAAAGAATGCGTACCCCAAAGTCTTCTTTCTTGCATGAGTGGAGCTGCATGCACATGCATGAGTGCCAGCCCAACACTTGTGCAGCCCGGTTCCCCTCTTTCCCCCAATGGGTCACAAAGCCACAAAGGTTGAGGACCACTGCCTTATAATGTTTTCATGAACACAACGTTGCATGTCCTCAAGTCTGCTCTTCCTCCTAGGTCAGGGGTGTCAAGCTCAATTTCATTGAGGGCCGCATCAGCATTGCGGTTGCCCTCAGGGGGCCGGGTGGGTATGGCCAGGGTGGGCGTGGCCTACTGGGTGGGCATGGCTAGAGTGCATATGGCCTACTGGGTGGGCGTGGCCAGCTCTACATCGTTCGCATCAAGGGTGCCTATGGGGGCCTGGGCAGGAGTGGGACAGATCTGAGGGTCTCTGGCAGGAGGAGGGTCTCTGGGCGAGGGCCAAGGCAGTGGGGGCCGTTCCCTCACTGTTTCCAGGATGGCTTCGCGGGCCACATGAAACCACTTCGCGGGCCGCATCCGGCCCCCGAGCCTTGTGTTTGACATGTCTGTCCTAGGTGGCCATGAGATCAGAGCTTTTTGCTTTCTATTTTGTAGTAAAAAGACTTGTTAGATACAAACTGAGAAGAATAACTGTTTGCGTAAGCAATGGTTAATGTAGCTTTTTTGATCCTTGCTTGTTTGCAAAGTAGTATCCTTATTCCTCAGTTAAAATCTGACAAAATATCCTCAGATGATGAAAACCCTTGGTTAGTTTAAGATCAAAAGTTGATTATCTCTTTGTCCTATCTGTGCTGAAACTAGAAAGAGATACCTGATGTTGCTCATGAACTAAAACCACGAACTAACTTTAAGATAAATTGGTGCACTATGGAGATTATTCAGAGCAATTTTATTTGGAATGCTTTCCAGGCATCTAATATAGACTTCTTAAAAACTGGTGCCAAAACACAAGGACGAACGAAATATGGTAGGTTCTATACATCTTTCTATAATGCTATCTCAAAATCCTCTAAAATGCTATTTAGACTAGAGTGTCCCTGAAAAGGGTAAACTGGGGGATGAGGAAACAGTGAGAGAAATTTCTATCACACTGAGAAGAACAATTTTCTGCATAGCTTCTGTAATATCGACACTTCTTTCTTCTTGTTCCAACTCATATATTCTGTTCAAAGAACGTGCCTCTTCCTAATTTTCAAAATATTGTCCATCTCCTTGCAGCTCCTGAGATATAAGCTACTGTATTCAGAAGGGTGCATTTTTAGGGAATTGGGGTTTACCATGGCAAGAAGGGCCGATAAATCTGCACATTCACAGATAAGTACTGTGACCCAATTTTAAACCTTGAGTGAATGTCACCACATTTTAGTACATCATTTTGACTCTCCAATCTGAAGAGACACATCAAATTTAGCTTCGGCAGAACTTTCAGCACAGTCACAATAGAACCCTCTTCCATCTCCAAATGCTCTCCTGTTTCACTTAAGCGAACAAGCTTTTGCTTGCAAAACCATCAGTGTCATTGCAGCAGATTGTCACAAATCTGTATTTTTCCCTCGGCAATTTGCTTGGCTTGTTCCTAAGAATGCACATGAATAAAGAAATAAACACACAAAAATGCAGCAAGGGGCTACAGTTCAGTGCTGTATTTCTAGGATATTGAAACAATCTATTTACTTGCAGGCAGTCCTGCCCCTAGGACTGAATGAAAAGTTCCTTGTAATGGCATATGATATCAATGTCAACATTCAAGCTTGATCTGTCAATGTTCTGGTTCATTGATTTTATCTTGCAACTTGTTATCTACACTAAGATTATTTTGATAGGCTTTCCTTACATGGATCTAAGAAAACAGCAATGGTACCACACAGTACTAAAACTCATAACACATGTATCATATAATAACAATTTAGAGCACAACAATTCATTTATTTATTTAATTTGTCTACCTGCGTCATTTCTCTTATGGAAGTAATGCTATCCAGTGCTTTCATGACCCGGTCATAATTCTTCTTCTATGGTGAAAGAAATGAAAGATTACTTTTCAGCATTGTATGTTTTAAAAGTATATTAACTTTCAGATGTATCTCATATAATCATAGAATTGGAAAGATCGATTTAGTTCCTGAATCCAAGACTCTGCTGTATGCAGGCATTCAAATAAAGAAATCCATAGCAGACGGCTATCAAAACTTCCTGCTTGAATATATCTTGTGAAAGGATTTCACTGTTATTATAGCTATCATAACCATTTCCTATAATTTTATACAGAATATGAAATTTACAATCCCTACATCATTACAAGCCCTAATTATATCAAAATGTTGTACACATGACATCATCATGCAAATGATGCAACTGACATACTCGTGTCAACTGTTGTCATGATATCTGAAACAAGAACATCAATTGCGTCATTTACACAAAGACAAATGATGATACATTTCCCCACCCTTGCTCTCCCTACAAACAGTAAGTGTTCTGAACCAGCCCTCTTCTCGCAACCCCTAATTAAGAGAAGAGTCTGGAAAGCGTCCAAGGCTAAAAGGCTTCTGCCAAGATTTAATTACGCAGTTAACAAAAACACAAGAGCTTGTCTTCTCAAGCGGAAAAGTTGCTTTCAGCAACCAGCCCCTCCCCAAACACTTCTTTTATAGAGAGCTCAGGGCGTGGTCTCCCTGTGCCTCCTCCCGAGGAGTCCCATAGTCTTTCTTTGTTTGTCCCTGCTCGTCTGCCTCCTGCGTCGGGCGTCCTTGAACAGGGCCAGCTGTGGGTCATCATCCTCCGCACTCTCGGGCTCACACAGCTGAGAAGAGGTCCCCGGCTGAGGACTCTGCAAAGCCTCCAAATCATCATCAGCCGGTTCGTTTCCCTCCTCCCCCACATCTGAGTCCTCCGATACATCGGACCCGGCTGTCGGACCCACAGGCTGGCCCTGAGTCACAACAGTAAGATACAGTTTGAAACCACATGCGTAGATACTGCTACTTTCTAATGCTTTAAAATCCATTACAGATTGTATATCAAAAACCTAGCTGAAATTGTTATCCACACAGTGTGCCTATCAACCAATTGTTGTTGTCCAAAACATCTGGAAATTATCTTCCTCTCCCAAACAGATAATATTCAGATGTTTTGAACTGAATCTCACACTATCCCTAACAATTGGTATTGTGAACTTGGACTGATGGAAATCCTAGGGTGAAACATCTAAAACCAGACTGAAAAAAGCAGTTGAGAACTAAAACGAGTGGCAACTAATAACACGTTTGTTTTTAGAAATAAAAATGAATGTGAGTATATATAAAGTCATTTTTTCCTGTATCCAACTGTATCTTAAGGTAATTATTTCAGTAATTAATTATTGTAGTTATTCAGAACTAGATTACCATAGGCATATGTTTGAAAACAACCAAATCTCAGACATAAGGCACATTTTTGCTCTGAAATTTTAGTTAGAAAGATGCTATGCTTTTGCTTGATATTTTAAAGAGTAGATGTAAGAATGAAGCAAGCCATAATGTGTGGTTGGCTTGGTTTTGGTTTACTGTATTGTATGAACCCAGTTCTGTAAACTATGGCTTAATACGAATCAGAAAATATCTAGTTTAAGCAACAAACCACTTTATAGCTTTGCCACAATGTGTGAACCAAATGTTTATGTAATTTGATTAATAAATTGATACCACCTAAATCTACTGGTTTTCATAAGGAGTTATGCTATTATAAGTAACCACACAGTACATATTTTTATCTGAGCCTTGATCTCAGTCATCTTCCAAGAATGTGGAAAAGGAAGGAAGCAGTGTTTTTTGCCCATTGTTCTGTTCCAGCCTACTACCGGCCCTGCATAAAAGCCAGGGACAACCCCTTTGCAAAAGGCAACAGGCTGGAAGTACACCCACCAAATTTATTTACACAAAACAGATCTAAAACAGAGCAATACTGAGCAAAACAAAATACGAACCACTAAAACAGAAGCTGCTCAAATGGTTGCCTTCAGCAACCAGCCCTCCCACACATTCCCCTTTTAAACAGTTCAAGGCGTGGCTTCTATCTGCCCCATTGCCTTCCTCTGTTTACTCCTGATTGACTGCCTCCTGCGTCGGGCATCCTTGGACAGGGTCATCTTCATCCACACTGTCAGGCTCACACAGCTGGGTCTGAGTAGTAACCAGATGGGAGGGGCCTGGCTGAGAGCTCTGCGAAGCCTCAGAACTGTCCTCTGCAGGCTCTCCAAACCCCTCCTCCTCCTCCTCCTCTGAATCGTCCGACCCAACTGCCGAACCCACAGGCTGACACTGAATCATAACACCCATATTGACAACCTTCCCCTCCAAATGCAAATGATACATACCCTGGGATTAAAGGCTAGCATCTGAGAGTCATTAGGATCTACTACTGAAGGATATGGCTCAAAAATGACAACTTTTCTTGGGGATTCTAATGCAGAACGGCACATAGATACTAGTAAGTCTACAACCTAGAAAAAAGAAAAGGCAAAAGAAAGTTAAAAAAAAAAGACTTTCCCCTCCTCCCAAATAAATTCATACATGATCCCCAACAGATCTGGACCAGAACCTTGTTAAGATTTAACAGGATTTCAGATACAATTGTACCAACAAGACTGAAAGAATTTATATAAGAAAGAAGCTCTGAGTCTGTTCTCCATTGTGCTGCAATGTCCCCACTTTGACAGTAATTTAATAGGAGTGTCAAATGATGTACAGGGGCAACAGGACAGTATCTGATTTTGTAGAATTTGCTTTGGCTCCTTTATTTGAGCAAATTATCTTCTGGGAGCACCATATTTACTTCTTTAAATTATTAAAGACATGGTTCAGAACATTCATTCAAGGATTCAGATTATTCATTCCATAAACGTACAAGGTGTATACTAACAGGTTTTCCTTCCTTCCATGTACGCATATGACAAGTTTTGGTGGAGTCCACATGTATATGGTTAAAAGTATGGGAGCCTCTATTTATGAAATTGTGACTCAGAGAATGGCATTGGATACAAAGTCTCTGTGAATGTTGAAAGGCCACCTGATCTGAGGCAGGATTTGGAGCCCAGTAATGGACTGACTGAGTCCACCAGAAATATTCCAGCTCAATACCCAGAACTGAAGTGAGATTGAGAAAAATGTTCAGTTCTCCCATAGTCAAGCATAGGAAATATGTAGATGACTAAAATATTTTTCTCCAGTCAAAATGGAGGGAAACTTCATGAAATCCATAATGTGTGAAAAATTAATTAGGATAAAATTAATAGGTATAAGTGAAAGAGATATGCTTTTTATAATGCAGATTTTTTTTAAAAAAACTTCTCATAAAGTCATTGTTCCAGACCTTAACAAAAATTTCTATTTTTTTTAATCTTAACAGATGCTAATACATTTGCAATCTCAGACTACATGAGGTTGCCTTTGAAGATTATCTGCAAATTTCAGCTGGTTTGGAATGCAATGCATGTGCACTCAGAGGTCAGTTATAGTACTACTAGGTTAAACCTCTGCTGCATGAGCTGTACAGATTAGTAGTACGTTTCCAAGTGCAATTCAAGATGCTGCTTGCTAGTTGCTAAGTCCCCTGTGGCTGGAGCCCTGAAATCTTGGGGGCCACCTTTCCCAGTGTATTTTGCCCATCCTATTGAGATGACCAGGGAGCACTTGCTTAGCATTCTCTCATACAAGGAGGTATGATAGGAGAGGGGCTAATATTGGATGTTCTCTATAGCAGTTCCCGTCTACTACAAGTAGTCACATGTGTGAAAAAATAATTGCATTTTTTAATATGAGTTATTTATTTTTGGAATCACCGAAGGATTAATATGCCAAATCAAAACAGTTTGTGCCAGTTTTCTTCTGATTGTAATATCACTGTGAATTTGGTATTTATTTTCCATTGGTATTCCCACTGTTGCATATCAATTGCCCTGTTTACATTCTGCATCAATTTAATCATTCTGCATCAATTTAATAATTTAGTCTTTGATTTGATCAGTTTCTGAATCATATTTCAAAACAACTTAAAATAAGTCACAACAGATGCTTAGAATTTTGTGTTACATGTTTTTCAAATTTAGCCAACTTCCTGAGCATTTCACCTTGTTTCTGTGATTTTTTTAAAACTACACTACTTATTTGAAGATACTGAAACCAATGAGCCATTTCTGAATGTCCTACAGAAACTGTCTTTAAATATTTCACCTTAGCTTCAATCTTGCTCTGTATACAAATTATTATCACTTCACTGATCAAATTCTACAGCATTTAAGCAAGGGGCCATAAATTGGACTTAATCTTTTACTTTTATCACATACTTTTGCTATATTATTTATGATGAAGTCATCTCTTATATATTAAACACTTTTGTTTATATCCCACCAAAATTATTTTGCATCCTGCATGCTCCTTCAACAATGGTAAACTAGCTTTTTAGCAATTCAATCCAATCCAATATGTATTCCAAATTAAACTGGCTTAATAATATAATTTGAAATGTGTGATACAGCTAGTTCACCTTGTACTTTCACATCTTGCAAAACCTTAAATTTAATCCTTAGTCTTCAGTTTCATCAAATAAAGTTAGTTGTCCTTGCCATTCATTTAACATCTTTTTTTCAATTTTTACTGAAATCATCTGGAACTTGATCTTTGAAAAAATATTCATTTTCACTAATCGTATTCTTTCTAGTTTTAACTTCTGTCTTAAAATATCTGCCATTATATTTTTCCAAGTCTGTTAATATTTTTTCTTGAATTAGTTATCACTATATTTTGTTAAATAATTTCCCAGGTATTTAATTGTTTAACAAAGATAGTGAATCTTGTTATTTTCTGCAGATGTTGTTTTTCTTCGTCAGTTAACTCCATGTTACAATTTATCCCTTGTTTTTGTCGATGTCCCAATATCAATCCATATTTCTGTATATGCTCCATTATTGATTCTAAAGAATATTTGGATGGTTAACTCTTACAAACAATACCATCAGCATATAATTTATGTTTTATTTTTGATTTGCCAATTTTATTCTCATCTTTTTTTTTGTAATATTTCTAAAGCCAACAGAAATAAAGGAGAGAAAAGATGAATCTGTCTTTTCCCTTTCATTATAATAAATGTTGCTGTACATATTAATGGAATTTATTTAGTGGATAAACTACAGCCATAAGAAATTAATTTGCTATACCAGGTCAGCTGCCAACGCATCTTGCAAAGCCCAATCATACAATTGTTCAGGGTAAGAGACTGAGCAATGAGATGAAACAAATGACTAAATGATCCATCTCTTTCCTCTTATTCAGATGCCATCATTCTTTACCCAGGGCATTCTGACTGGGCTGATAAATAATAATACTGATTGGAGACAAGAACTATCTATCCTCACAACCTGGTATTTTATGTAAAGACTGTTTTAATTCTCTCTCTGGCTGCTGTGCTTTTAGAGAAACAGATAAGTCCTTCAGCTTCGTAAAGGCTAAGAGAAGAAAGGCTCACATCGTCATGTAGGTTTAGATTTTATCTGATATGCACCATTATACATTCAACAAATATTTTCATGTGAAAATGGTAGAGGATACTGGCCTCCCAGATGCATGCTTATTGATGGAATGAATGATTTCCAGAAAGCAGTGATGCTAGCTGTTTCTATGATGCAGGTATTAACAAAATTAACTAATCAACCATCTTCAGTTGGGTGGTTTCCAGATAGCCTGGGCAAGAATGGGTAATCTGTGACAGCCGGGCTTTTTATCTTCTCCCCTGCTTTCTACATGTGTCCCTCAAAGTGTTTTAAACAAGGGATTTCCCCCCTTTTGTTCTTAGCAGGCTTTGGTGGGGAACAGTGTTAAAGGGTAAAATAGGGTTTTTAGTCCCACAGAAACACAGAAAACTCTAAAATTAATTAGGCAATTTCAACCTTTGGGTTTTAGAGATAAAAAGGGTGCATTTTTCCTAATATTATTCTCTTTCAACTTTGCTTTTTGTCATACATTGCTTAGCGAGGAAATCTGAAGCTCATAAAAAAGACATAGGTCTTTCCTGATGAAAAGATGACATTAGTACATATAAGTTCTCATAGTTATCCACTGAAGATTGCTTTTTTGACATTTTTATAAGGGGAGGCTTTGATATTTTCATAAGGGGAGGCTTGTTCTTATGCCTTCCCTTTTCATTAAAAAAATGATAATACTAATTAAGATTTAAGAGCTACAGTACATAGAGTTTAAAATAAGTTATGACTTTTCTCCCAAGCATTCAGATGGGTTTTCAAAAGACAATGGCAAACCATTGTTGGATCACCAAAGGATGAAGAGGATGAAACCACATTACCTGGGATGCGGGTAAAAGCTCTAAGCAAGGTTGCAGTGTTAGTCTTTACTTGAAAAGGGTTGAAGCAACAAACCACATGCCAGATATTGTGATATGACACTTTTCCTATACTGTAGAGTGGGTGAACTGGATTGGGGGTTTAGGAGTTGGTTTGAGCTTTTCTAATTTCTTTTAGTGCAAGTTAACTGAGCAGTTCTAAATATATTGTGTGTTCAAAATGGGGGCCAGAATGTAACAAGAATACTAATCATTTCTAGTTCTGAACAAACCACTTCCAGAAAAAGCATGACCCAGAAACACATGGATTTTCCCCATGATGATTGGACATAAGGAGCCTGATAGAACTGGATTAGTCCTGTGAAGAACAGTGCAGTAGAAATCCACGTCTTTGTTTCTGTTCTCCAAACTCCTGATCTTCAAAAGTATTGGCTGCTCTCCTGGTTTCTAACCCCTTATTAGTAGTAGGCTGCCTTTGTTTTGCCTGATTGACAATTTTCTGGTGTTTTGTTATTCATTTGATTTCATTTCATGAAACAAACTAGTGCCTGACCTTCAGCTTCACATCTGTCAACTGCCTATGAGAAGAACACCTAATGCATCATTTGATAATGGATTGGAAAAAACAACAACATTCCACTGAAAAAGCATCTGATTTACTTTACAAATTTTCAGACTATAGCCATGTTTCTGATATTCACACTGTCTTTTAAAAGAACAATGTAAAAGTATTCCCATTATTATTAATAGTCCCTCTTGCTGGAGTCTATGATAAAATGCTGAACAAACAACTTTGAATATTTCAGAGTGCAATTGAAAGTTATTTATTTCTGAAATAATTAAGAAAACTAGCAACAATCTATGAACCAAGATTATATTTAAAAATTATTTGACTTCATCATGATATTTACTGTAGCACAGAAATACTTAAAAGGACCATTCAACAACTATTCAAACACTTGAAGAAGTAAACATATTTTTACTTAATGGAGTGCTATGAAATGAACAGCCCTTCCATCTTTCCGATAAACACTTATTTGATTTAAAATGATTCATTCAGGGAGAATATTAAAAAAGGGATTTGATTAATGCAACCCTCTGATTCCTCCTACAGCCCCAGATGGGCTCTGACTCATACCAAGGTTAGTTCTGAAATCTTTATATTCAGTCCTCTGGAGGGAAATAAAAAAGAGGATTCTTTCAAAAAGTGCAGTGAGAAAGAAACATCAGAGAGCAAAATATATTTAGGCTGTCTTCCCTTCTCTCCTTTTCTCACACTTGGCATGAATGAATATTGCATTAATTGCTCCTCCTACCCACAAGGTAAGGATACACAAGTATCTGCCTAGCCATAATATCATTGCTAGAAGGTAGCGGAGTGGAACTGTAGCCCTTGCCAGGGTCTAATTCCCATTGGTGGGGCTTATGGTAAAGCAGCCCCAGAAAGAAACTGACTACTCATTCCTGCTATCAGCATAGGTTAAGGTTGTCGTAAAACTTATTTATCTGAAGGCTACCTATCTATATACTTTTGATTCCTTGACACAATTGATTTTGGAGAATAAAGATATGGCAGAACTAGCACAGGGAGGAATGAAGAAGTTTCTGTGTGGTGTTGTAAAAGGAAACTTGTATGGGACAGTTTTGGAACATAGTTCCGACATACTAAAAGTGTGCAGTATTTTGATCTCCAGAAAACGCTTTGCCGAGCAGCAGGAATATGAACGGAAAGCCTGGTTGTGACACCTTATAGTAGCTGGGTCATTTCCCAGGATCATTCAGCAGTTCAGGAAAAGCACAGCTACTTTAAGGCAGTGCAGGCAAGTGCTATGTTCATTGCTATATGCCCTTTGAGGCATCTTTTGGAGGTTGAATTGCTGCACAGTCCTAATGTATTTGTATGTTGTATTACAACCAGTCAAAGTTACATCAGACAAAGGCCCCTGCAAAAGGTACTTTCAACCCCGTTCCAAAGTCCTGATAGCCAGGACTTCCCTATAATGCACTCAACAACTGCTCCACATTTACAACCATTGGCAGCATCCCTTGGTCACATGACCGTGATTTATGCCATTTTTGCAGAAAACTGGCATTTACTTCTGTTTTTCAGCAAAATGCCCCATTACAGACAATGGGTTCAATTAACAACTATGGTGATTGCTTAACAACATTCACAAAATCGGATTGTAAAATAGGGTCCAATTACTTGATGACCTGCTTTATGATCATCACAACTTACAACCTGTAATCATGACTCTAATACGGATTACCTAATATTGACAAAATACAGTTCCATAATAAAAACATGAAAAGTTGCTTTACTCTAATTTTCATCCACTACATCATAAAATCCACTATCTTATAAAACCAAAGTACAATGAATATTTTCTACTAATCAAGAGACAATAAAATGAAGCAAAATGATATACAAAAATAAACAACTAAATTTGCTACATAAAAGCAATTCATTTTTGTACAAATAAATTATCTGAATTTTACCTGAGCCCCTGTTGCAATTTCATCTGCGGCTTCATTCATCACGCCTAGCGTTTGGAAAGCAAATACACACAGTTCCCGTTCACAGACTGTTGGCTAAAAGCAAAGGGAAGAAAATGGTTATTCTTATATTTAACCATTTTTATCAACCTAACATTCTACACACGCAGAGAGTACAGTTCCTAGAACATCTACCGTACGTGACTTGTCCAAAGTCTAGTTGGGACTCTGGGAGATGTAATTCCACCCAAGGGACTGATATATTGTACGTGTGTAGAATTGCCTTGTGTGTGTGTGTGTGTGTGTGTGTGTGTGTGTGTGTGTGTGTGTGTGTGTGTTAATTTCATGTGAAAAAGTATTCAGGGTGGTTTTTTTTGCCTATGAATTCTCATTCAGTTTCATTCAAGAAAATTAGCTTTCATCATATATTTCAAAGGTGAATAAAAGTTTGGTGTTATTCTTGTATTTTGGCATTTATTTGCCGATTAGATAGCTAAGAGCTGTTTCTGAATGTCCCATCGCTTATTGGATAATCATCTTTGCAGTGGTCGGCAAGTTCCCTGGTTCTCTCTATTTCAATCCAATCCCAAGAGAAGAAATCATGAGGGTATGTCTTCCAGTGAGGCTGTTAGAAATGGGAAATATGGACAGTCAAGGCAGCCCCAAAATGTTGGGAAAATGTGTAATTCTTCCCTCTGCAACTACTAGGAATACTATCCCTACTCCTACATCAGCAACAAGGTAAACTCAAAAAGACTTTCAAGAAAACTTTTGAGAATAAGATATATAAAATTCAAAGCCGTTTTTTCAAATAGGCTTGCAAAAATGTTTGCAAAATTGTAAGGCAGATCTCAGTAGAGTATTAATAAACTAAATCTCTGTCTCTCTTTGTGCTTCTCCCTCTTTATTTCATTCATGTGAGTAAGGGATAAAGGCTTGCATCAGATGGCCTTACCCATACCTTGCTTTCTTGGGATCTCATTGATGTTTTCTAAAACCTAGAGGATGGAAGACTGAGTAAGCAGTTTATTATTTCAGTTGGTGCTTCTGGTAACATTTAAATTAATGTCTAGGAACCCTAAATATATAGTGCAGGCTCTCTGTTTTAGATATTTGCCATCCTAACCACAGTTTCCTTCTCCCCATAATTATTGGGGAGATCTCATTTTTCTGCCATAATTATGGGGAGAAGAAAACTGTGATTAGGATGGCAAATAATTATGGGAAAGATTAAACACACACGTCTATCTTCTTTGACTCATTAGTAAAGACTAATGACAAAAGAAATGGAAGTGTAATCTTATAAATAAATGAAGTTACTACTTCTCAGATTATTTGCTTCCAAGCTCATGCTGAAATGAAGACCACTGTGAATATATAAGACTCCAACAGGCACAAATACTTTTTTGAGCAATATATTCTTGGCATCAGAAACATTGGGAAATGCAGAACCTGGTCAGGGTTCCCATTGTCAGCAAAGACCACCTTCAGCTGAAGTTTAGAATAAATGTAGACTACATCTACAACTTTCATTGTTGTTGCTGCATAAAACTAGTCAAAAAGACATGATCACAGCAAGAAAGACTGCTAGTATCCAATAAAATAAAGTCTAAGCAGGACACAATTCTACAGTTTGCATATGAAAGTACTGTCAGTAACAGATAGTCCTCCCATTTTGAGTTGGAAGACGTTCCTTGTGATACTGGAAGAGCATTGCCCATCATCTGTACCAATATTTTTCAAATCAAAATGAATTTCAGGTAAGCCTGTGTGATTTTCAAAAAGATGCCATTTTAAGAATCTTACACACACACACACACACACACACACAAACACACACACACAAAATAAGTATTTCGTTCTTGCACTTTGCTTTATCTGCAAAGTAAAACAGGGACATAGATAATCCTGCTGAGCTCAGGATGGATTACTGCTACTGATATCATTTATCTGCCATTTTTTTAAAAAGGACTATAACTTACAGTGAACTACTGAATAGTCTATCATCACGATGTTTTCTGTTTTTCACGTTACAAAGATAACCAGTGAAATTAATCTTACTTTGCTCTTTGAGTCATTTTTTGTAAAGAAATGAAGCTAAACAACAGATTGTGTTTAGCACCATCAGAAATACAAAAAATACAAAATGAATTTGCTTTTTTTCTTAAAATAAATGCTTCACTGGGCATGTACTTGCATCAATAACTTTTCCAATTTTGTTTAAAACATTATCCTCCTCCTCTTCCTCTACTTGCAGTCCCAGTGATTATATGATCACTTGAAAATATTTCAAGTCTTGAAATATTTTTGCAGTGATGGTTTTAGAAGATCCATTATCTTTCAAGTCCAATACAGCATTGCTCATTTGATATATCTCATCTGCTATGTTACATTGAATTAGGCAGCAGATGAAGCCTAACACCATCTAATTCACTGTACCATGGCAGTCTAGACCAAATGAAATAATCTATATTAACTTCACTGGCTGTCTTTGGGGCACATTTTAGGAAAGTTTGACTGATGCACCTCAGTGGCTCAGTTTTTTTATCTCGTGACTTTTATTGTTTTATCGATGTATAAAATACAGGAAATTAAGAGAAGGAAAAAGAGATATGAGGTGTAAGGGAACAAAGAAAAAAGTGTTGACTTCCAACTCTTTTTAGCATTTTAGTTATGTTAGTACAAAATAACAAGATTACAGCCTCAACTTTTTACTTTTACACATTAGTACAGAGGTCCCCAACCTGTGGGCTATAAGAGGTTTGCAACTGGGCCATGAAAATGGAGTTGCAAATGGAGTTGCGTGTGCTTGCTGGCTACTTGTGTGAACCATCCCCCTTTCCCCCACCGGTCTGCAAAGCCGTAAATGTTGGAGAACTCTGCATTAGTATACAACTAGCCACTTCTATAACAACAAATCTATCTAATCAGCAAAATCAGAGTAAAATTTTCATTTTTTCATCAGAAGCACAAAATCCAGAAGTGATATCCAAATAAAAAACATAAATAAATATATTCTCTTCTTTGAATAAAACAATCAATTTAACCATTTCTGCTTTACCTTCCCTGGTGTGGAAATAATATGTATTTCTATTTGTATTTAATAATATTTATAAACTATTATCATTTATATTTATATTTATATTAAGATTATATTCTTTAACCTTAAAGGGAAAAATACTTTTTTTCCATCCATTTTAAAACACTTTTTTTAAAAAAAAACTTTTTAACATAAAACGTTATAATACATCTTTTTTAACTTCTTAACATACTTTAAAGGTGACTTTCAGGCCCATAAAATTTCAACTCCAATTAACTCATTAAATGTACAACACTCCCTCCAAGTTACCCCCTCATAAAATAATTTTTTTCTTGTTGTATACAGCCTTTTTAAATCTCTAAACTTTTCTTTAAGCTAATACATGTTTTTCTTTAACTTTCTCTTAACATAGATACTTTCAAATACACTTTCAATAATATTTTGCAAACTTTAGGAATTACTTAAGCATTATATATAAAAGAAAAAAAATACATTTTAAAACTTTAGATCAGGGGTGTCAAACTCAATTTCATTGAGGGCCGCATCAGCATTGCAGTTGACCTCAGGGGGCCGAGTGGGCATGGCCAGTGTGGGCGTGGTCTACTGGGTGGGCGTGGCTAAAGTGCGTATGGCCTACTGGGTGAGCATGGCCAGCTCTACATCGTTCGCATCAAGGGTGCCTATGGGGGCCTGGGCAGGAGTGGGACAGATCTGAGGGTCTCTGGCAGAAGGAGGGTCTCTGGGTCAAGGCAGTGGGGGCTGTTCCCTCACTGTTTCCAGGATGGCTTCGCGGGCCACATGAAACCACTCCGCGGGCCGGATCTGGCCCCCGGGCCTTGTGTTTGACATGTCTGCTTTAGATCAAGACTTTCAATTACAAATATCAGACCAATAAAAATCTATCCTAATTCCCATTGACTCATTAAGTCTAAGCCACTCCTTCAGCTTGTTTTCTGTCTTCTCCTTCCATCTTTTTCTTCTCTGGAATGTTTGTCAAGTAGTTATAAGCTTTTTTTCTCAAGGATTTCTCAACTTTGTTAATGTCCATGAGGAAAAAAAATCCAAACTTGTTCTTTAAAAGTTGCAGATTTGCTTGGAGCTCTTTTTTCAATTGTGTTGGGAGGTTTATATTTAAACCATTATAATAACAATTGGTGTCAGGTTTATATTCCAAAATTGCAATTGAGTCCTCTGCAACTTGTGAAATTGCCTCAGTGGTTTGGTAACTTTCTACGCACATCTGCATTTCTGAAGGAGTTTGAGTAGTTTTTAAGATCGTTGGAGCATACCTGATCTATGAACTGATGGATTTTCTTTAAAGATTTTTCAAATACATCTCTAATAATTTGCTCCTCCATCTTCTTAATTCCCTCTTTAGTCAAAGAATAGCTTTTTTGTAAGTCACTTAAGAATTGCTGGCCAATCAGGAATCATAAAAATCAGAACGTTTTAGCCACCCGCAGCAAAGCAAACCAAGCTACAAATTACTAAAAATAATAAACTAGAATTACAACTTTCTGCCCGTATATTTCTCCATCATTTTTTAAAAAGATACTCCACATTTTCTTATTTAACTTGCATTCATCAGCCTTCTTCCTTGTTGTTTAACAATGAAGAAATCCCCCAAATGGTGCGGATCTTCAAAAAGGAATAACAGACTGTGACTAAAGAGAGCTTCTTTTAGCTTAATAAAGATTAATAGTCCTTAAAAATGATTAAGAAATGAAAGGCACAACTTATTGTCCATTTGAAAAATAAATTCCAAAATGGCTGATACTTTAACAATGAACTGATTACATCCCCGCCCCGCAGCTTTCAGCATATAGGCTGCTTCAAAGCACAGCTCCTGAAGCTACTTGCAGACCTTTTCTATATCGGAAGATCTTGTGGGATCATTCTAGGACTCTTTCTAACCCAGGAGACTCATATAAACTGAAGGAATGCTGGTTCCTTCTGTTGGTTGAAAAAGCTACAGTCCAGGGAAAATCCCTTCAGAGATCCTTCCCTCTGCATGTCGTCAGTTGGCCATCTTTTCACCTTCAGTGACTCAGTCTTGAAGTTGTCATCTAGAGAACTGTCTGCTTAATAGGGAAATGAATCCAGGCACTGAGATTCACAACATTTTAGGGAAAGGTTACAATGAGATGTAGAACATATTATTTGCAAACTGAAGATCCTATTCCCAATTCTAGGACCAATTTTGCACAACATACTAAAGAACAGTTATAGATAGCTGCCTTGCTAGATAGGCAGAACTGGTTCTCATAGGACAATACCACCTGCAATTAGCCTGCAGCCTGTGGGACATACTTAACCTATGGAGACTTTCCTTTAAGACAGATACTGTGTGTACACAAGCCACTACTCCAAATTATTTTTTCATTAACCAAATTCTTATGCTCCTATGTGGACTACCACATAGTTGGACAAAATAATACAAGTTTGATTTACCTAAGAAAGATACTCACAGTCTCCCATTTTTTTAGTCTGATGCCTTGAACACTACACAAATATGGTTCTCTGGTCTATTTTTCTCCTCTTACCTTCTGGGACGTTCGCAGTCGGTGTTGGCAGGGGGGCAGAGATCGACCCTGAGACCTCTCATTTGTGGAGTTCCTCAGGGATCGGTTCTCTCGCCTCTCCTGTTCAACATCTATATGAAGCTGCTGGGTGAGATCATTCGTGGTTTTGGAGTTGGGTATCACCAATATGCTGATGATACCCAGCTTTTTATTTCGACCCCAAACCACCCCAGTGATGCCCTCAACGTGATGTCCCATTGCCTGGAGGCGGTCCGGGTCTGGATGGGGAGGAACAGGCTTCGACTCAACCCTGACAAGACTGAGTGGCTGTTCGTGCCGGCATCCCGGGAAATTCCGATTATTCCATCATTGGCCATGGGGGGGTGAGCTATTACCCCCCGTAGATAGGGCCCGCAACTTGGGGGTCCTTCTAGACTCACAGCTCTCTTTGGAAGAGCATATTGGAGCTGTGCACAGCTGGCTCTGTTCAGGGACGCTAGGAGCAGGAGGCAATCTAGCAGAACTGAGCAAAGGAAAGCAATGAGGCAACTCGGGAGAAGGCAATGAGAAGCCACGCCTTCAGACTGCTGTTTAAAAGGGGAATGTGTGGGAGATGCTGGTTGCTGAAGGCAACCATTTGAAGAGCTTCTGATAAAGTCTTGGTCTGTATTTGTTTAACTTTTGTTTGAACTTTTTTGTTTAGCTTTTGCAAATAAATTTGGTTGGATTAGTTCCAGCCTACTGAATATAAAAAGGGGTTGTCCCTGACATTCCAACAGGGCAGGTCGTAGGCTGGAACAGAACACTACCGAAACAGCCATGTTTGATTATTTATTAAGTTTATTTGCTACCTATCTTGCCAAGGCAGAAAGCAGGTTTCTTTTCCACTACTCTGTACCTTCCTCAGTACGCAGTTTTACCTGCCTTAAAGTCCTTATTATTTTTGGTGACCAGGAAAATAGTTAAAATACAGGACTACAATTTCACACGATGAAGCAGGGAAGGTATATTTTTAGTGATGGCTGATATTATTGCTCTCAAAGGTGAGCAAACTGGAGCCTGCACTGTGGAATCAAACTCTAGCTGGGGGTTGTAAATAGATTGCTATAATATCATCAAGAATTACATTTTTGCCTCCCCCAACCCCTTTTGGAGAGGCGATTTAGAGAGGGTGTTTAAGGATAAAAAATGTTGACTTAACAACTCCAAATATTCAGTATGGAAAAGGAAAGCAATAGCAATTATAATATTCAGCCCCCTTCATTTGTGTGGCTGTAAATAGGTCACTGGTAGGAGGAGCACATTGGTTTGATGTTCTGCATCTCTCAGGTACTGCATTTTTAACACATTTGTTGTAAAGATGTGAAAAATATGAAGCATCTCAATTCTCCCTGGTGACATTTAAGGATAAAATATGAATGCTTGAAGAGAGTTTTGACATGTGTTCAGCTGAATTTGGTTAGAAATCTTTCTGCAATTGGAAATCCTAATAATGAAAGTTCCTGATTGTAAGGAATTTTCTAAGTACATTCAGGTGAACAAACTTGAAATCTTATTTCAGGCATTTATGCCAGTGAATGACCAAAGGTTGAAGAGAAAGTGGCAGAGATGGGCGACACAGACATATATATGTATATAAGAGTATTTGCATGGTAAACATTACATATACTATACCACAAGATATGTCCATAACTAAATAATGCAATAGTTTGTATAAAAAGTAATTCATTTTGCTTGCTCTACTACCAAACTAGAATGTCTCTTCTGAGTTATTTTTCCTTTTCAGTTTTTCTTAGTTGGATAGAAATGTTTATGTAAGGATTCTGTTAATGAAACAATATTTGAGCTACTTTTATTTTGTCTTTTCCTGGGACAGGCTGTCAGAAAGGAATTTGACTTACTCGGTGGACCCTTTACAGATCAACCATACCCAGAGACAATGGAAGTTACAATTCAGCATGCCTTATTTAGGAGATAATAATTTATCTCTCAGTCTGAAAACTGCATCACTAAAGCACTGTGCTTTGGATTTATATATGTATATTTTTAAAGGCAGGCAAGAAATATAATATTTACGATAGTCTAGAATTTCGAAAGTTCTTCCTTCTAGGAGATTCAGACAAAGTTAAACAGATCCCAGAGTGATGCTGTGCATCTTAGTACCCTTTAAATAAAAGCAGAAAGCCAAATCAAACAAAATGAAAATTATACCCTATGTCTGTCTGGACAAATTGCTGTGATACAGAAGGGTAAGGCACATATGAATCCTATAAGAAAGCTACAGTTCCAATCTATACTATCATTATGCCGAAAACACCATAAAACAACCTGAGTGCATAAAAGCATGAACACTGAAATTTACCTTCTCTTTGGCCTTCAAAGAACCCTTAGGAATGGGGACAGTTTAAGCAAAACAGAACACAGCCCAGATACATATTTGGGAAGTAGGAAACTGAAGCAAAAGAGAGTTCACTCAGCTCTGAAACGCTTTACATTAGTCTTCTCTTTGTATGTATTATATTTCATCCCATGAAAGACTGTGCAAAGGATCAGTGAAGCTGCATGCTTTTGTATTACACAGTTTAAAAAAGCAAGTCACGCATCTTGAGAAAAGAGAGCCGTGGGACCAAATAAAAATAAGATTGGTTCTCCTGCATCTATTATTTGGTAAATATCCTTCTCAAGTCTCCCTGCCCATGAGTGCTATTTGTCCCCCAGAGGTGCTGTCTGCAGTAAGCAGAATTTTTAAGGGTAAAAAGATCAGACCCAATTCACTCTTGTTGAGGAAGAGTTGGAAAAACTGAGCTTTTAAGAAGGATATGGCTAAAATAGTACTAGTTCATTGGAGAGCAGCAAAGATGACTGGAGAATTAATTAAAAAAAATTCCTGAAGTATGAAAAAAGTATAAAGAAAGAGACAACCACCATTTGGAAAACCAAACAACAGTTTGTGCCAATTGAAAACAGTGATTACTGTCAGCAAAATAAATCATATTTTTTGTCAGAGGCAACAACACTTAATGAAACAGTAATTTAGAGCTAGTATGATCTTGTAATAAAAAGGTAAAGCAGTGCCTGTGGACTTTACTCTGCTACTCATTTCTGACTCAAGGGGGTGATGTTCATCTCCGTTTCAAGGGCTGTTGAGCCAGAGCTGTCTGAAGACATTTCCATGGTCATGTGGCCAGCGTGACATCATGCTATTACCTCCTCAGCGTAATTGTACCTATTTATCTACTTGCATCTACATGCTTTCGAACTGCTAGGTTGGCAAGAGCACAGGAGCATGGCACTTGGGTCTTGAACCTGGGCTGCTGGCTTTGCAGTCAACAAGCCAATGTCTTAACTGCTGAGCTACCGCTTTACCCCTTCTACCTTATAGACCATGTTTTAATTAGTCAATTAATTATATCTGACCCTTTATCAGACATATCCTTATCTCAGAACTACTTGGCTCTGTGGCATTTTTTGTGAGTTTCGCTGTTAATTTATTTTAACATGAAAGAAGAAAAGTGGCCTGACATTTCAACACAAGATGGCACTGTAGAGGACATGTCACAAATGGAAGAAAAATAATTGTGGCAGGCTTCACAGATTCAGGAATCAATCATTTTAAAGGAGTCTTATTCCGCTACATAAATGACTGAAAATGAGTTCTGGCTTATGTGAATATTTGACTTTGTCAAATGATTTAGTTTGGACAAGTTTGAATACATTTCATTCACAGGCACAAGTGTTTTTAATGTTTATGAATGCATCCAGACTGATTTAACTTGATTTGGATTATCAAAATGGTTTAGATATATCAACTGAACTGAGTTAGTCTGAATCATTGGTTAAATGTGGTTCTGAATGGGCATTTAAGTTAACTGCCTTCTTGCTTATTTTGATCATCTCTTTCCCAATCTCCACAAATGCCACTGATAGGTTTAGTACTTATGTTTTTGGCGGTCACTGTATCGAGACAGGCAGCCATGTAAATAGTATAAACAAACAAACCAATTGGCTTGCAAATGCCAATAGCCAGAAGGGGAGAAGAATAGGAAAAAGAAAGAAAGAAAATGTAGCGGTCAAGATTTTATCTTGATGTAGGATTTGGATGATCCTAAGGGATCATAAAGAGAGATTGGCAAAGAAAAAGGCGTTTCACCAGAGCACTGTCACCATGGATTCAATGGAGTACAAACCCTCCTCTCTATGGCTGCATTCATACAATCTACTATGCTAGGCTAATAGGAATGTTTGTGAATCACTGTGTGGTGAGAATATACTGCACTGTGTACTGATGTCAGGCTCTAAAACCAAGAAGGACATGATGAGGTTCTTCTAAGCAGTTTCTTTCATTGTTCCTCACTTACAGGTAGAAATCATGCCAAATTAAAGCAGACTACTTAAACCATTAAAATATACTCTGAGTACTCCTAGGATGGGCTGTTTTGACTCTCTTCTTCCCACACAAATTTTGCGGCCTTTTGATTCTGTAGAATGCACTCCCTGCCTCCTGGAAGTCTGGACTACATTCCACAACTGTTATCTAAACAGGTTGTGTGAATCAGGATAGTGTTGACTCATAACTGACCACAGTATGATTTATTATGTAAACATAGCTTTATGTATTGAGAATATCCATAACTAAAAGAGAAGGAACACAACTCAATTCCCTAGCTTCACCTTCAAAAGAGCCACAAAAAGGCTACAAGTTAAGGAACACAGCACCTAAATGTCTCTTCCTCTTTTTTCCCCAATTCCTATTTAGCATGTCATAATTCCAGACTTCACATTACCAAGCACTTGTTTTCTAGTCTTACCAGTAATATTTTGAACGAAGTTGGATTAAATATTAACTACTTGCACCCATTCTTTCTTTTCATCTCTCTTTTTCTTAAAAAAAGTGAACTGACATAACAGAAACATGGGAAAGGAGCAATTAACTCATTTGGTTGGATTCTGATTTCAAAATTTCTTGTTTCGTCTTCATCTCTGCCCATGAAGGAAAATGTATATGCACGTTCCTAATTAAGGAAAAGCAGATACCGGTACATGGCAGAGATTTTGAAAGAGAAATGGGAAGGGAAATTATGAAACTGCTTTTTGACTTCTTTCATTTTTTTTTCTTCATTCCAAAGATTAAGAAATGGAATAGAGAGGGACTCAGGCAAATCTTAGTTTTAATCAAGTAGATTTAAAATCTGAGGATATAGTAGAGTTTTGTACACAATTTCAATTGCTAACAGAAGATGATAAAAATTTAAAGCAGGAGTAAGAAATAAGATGAAAAGATCAAAAAGGAAAAAGCAAGTCTGGGATGCAACAGAGAGAAAATTCCAAACAATATAAGGTTACAATGACTTTTAGGCAACCAAAGATAAAAGACTAATTCCAGTTTTAAGCATGCTACATGAAAGTCTCTCCCTCCTTTTCCTTCTCTCCTTGTAACCTTGGTTAATAATTATTATCCATCATTAGACTGGGATGATTGCCCTTTCTCTGAAGGTGAGGATCTAATAGGCAAGAGAGGATGCCATTTATATTAGGAGTAATTTAAATGGGAGACTTGGATTTGGTTGTTAAGAATTGGTTGCTAACATTTGATCAATTTCTGAGTGCCAATAAAAAAAGAGATGTATTAAAAGTCTTCAATGGAAAACTACATTTCCCAATCAGTTATGGAACTAAATAGCGATTCATATGTTTCCAAAACTACCTCTAAGCCATAAAATGTACAGACTGTACAAAAATTCTCTGAAAAAGCTTCTTTGTTTTGCAAGTATACTCTAATGAGCTTAAAGAAATCTCCCAGCTTCCTAGCAGCCATCTATCTAAAAGGATAATGCTAACTTTCTAAGGAGGCTTTACATTCTGCCAATATGTGTAATTTAACAACAGCTGTATCCAGTCCTTGCTAATTTCTGGGAGGACAGCCAAGCCACGGAGGATGCTACAAGCTCTAGAGCTCCTAAACATAACTAGCCACTATCTGTAAAAAGGGAGAACTTCTTCAACTTCAAGGTCAGAATAGGAAGAATAGAGGGAAAAAATATCTTATGCAATTAAAGAAAAGATACAGGCTTCAAATGAGTTTTTGGAAGCTGAGGAAGATTTATCTCAGTTGTTTGACACTTCTCCCCAAGGAATGACAATTGATCTTAAAACAAGCTTGAAACAGATAAATCTATCTTGCAGTCAGCCACTGCTGCAATGGAGTCTCTTAACATCTTCCCCCTAGTTGTTCCTCCATGGAAATGTTGCTAAAACCAATCTCTGAGACCACAACATTTCCCATAAATAAATAAATAAATACAAAAGTGTTCTAGTCCAAACCATACAAAAAAAATATAAATTTAAAAACTGTCCAACTGGTCAATGTAGTGCAGATGTTATATAATTAGTTGGAGAATAAGATTTATTTCAGAGAATAAGATGATTTATTACAGTTGGCTTCCTAGGATCAGTCTGAACAAGCTAAAGAAACATTTTCATCAGTTGCCCCCAGCATAAACCCTAACCCTGGCTCCACTCCATATTCTACCCACAACTTGCCATTCATTATCACAAATTATTTCTACCCTCAGGAACCTTGAATTGGGGCAATGTTCTTTTATCAGCCCTCAACTTAACCCTATTTTTTCTCAAGCCCAGCAATTAGAAAATGAGAGGGAGGGACTGAGTTTAGCTGCCTGGCATCCAGGTATAGACTCTCCAGTACCAGATTGGAGTTTGTTAAACACTATTTTTTAAATTAAGAAGAGCAACAGTCACTATTTAAACAGAGGAAAGAAGAATTTTATAATAGCTGTCTATATTGGAAGCATTGACAATGTGGTTCCAATTCAAAAAACAAACTGTCTCTAAACTGTCTAAAATAAACAAGGAGAGAAGCCATCTAGAACTAAGAAGTTTCCTGACAGAACAATTAATCAGTGGAATAACTTGCCTCCAGGAGTTGTGAATGGAAGTTTTTAAGAAGAGATTGGACAATCATTGGTCTGAAATGTTATAGGGTTTCCTGCCTGAGCAGGGGATTACACTAGAACAGACATGTCAAACACAAGGCCCGGGGGCTGGATCCAGCCTACGAAGTGGTTTCATGTGGCCTGCGAAGCCATCCTGGAAACAGTGAGGGAACGGCCCCCACTGCCTTGGCCCTGGCCCAGAGACCCTCCTTCTGCCACTCCTGCCTGGGCCCCCATAGGCACCCTTGATGCGAACGATGTAGAGCTGGCCATGCCCACCCAGTAGGCCATACACACTCTAGCCACGCCCACCCAGTAGGCCACGCCCACCCAGGCCACACTCACCCGGCCCCTTGAGGGCAACCGCAGTGCTGATGTGGCCCTCAATGAAATTGAGTTTGACACCCCTGCACTAGAAGATCTCTGAGGTCCCTTCCAACTCTTGTTATTCTATTCTATTCTATTCTATTCTATTCTATTCCATTCCATTCCATTCCATTCCATTCCATTCTATTCTATTCTATTCTATTCTATTCTATTCTATTCTATTCTATTCTATTCTATTCTATTCTATTCTATTCTATTCTATTCTATTCTATTCTATTCTCTCTAGTTTTCAATGATGGTATATCTCTACCCTAAAGTTAAAGAATAAAGAGTGAGCAATCTTACTAAGGAAGAACTGCAATGGCAAGGTGAGAAATTATATATTGGGGATAATCTTCCTCATACTGGCAGTCCCTGACTTATGACTGTTAGTTTAACAATGGCTCAAAGTTATAACAGAAAAAAATGACTTATGGCCTGTACTTGCACTTATGATTGTTGCTCCATTCCCGTAATTATGTGACTGCAATTCTGGCACTTGTAAATTGGCTTGCATTTACAACCAGTTGCTGCATCTTGTGATCACGATTTGTGACTCTTTCTACTGATTTCTTTTTCCAAATTTCCAGTAAAAAAGGCAAAAAAGCCTACTGGGAAAACTGGATTTACTTAATGACTGTTGTGATTCTCTTGGAACAACCACCATAAAAATTGTCATAAAATCACATCGAACTCAATTTACCATCATAATGACTTACAACAGAAACTCCAGTCCGATTATGGTCATAAATCATGAACTACTTGTATACTGGCCATGAAATTCAGATACAAAGATTTTGAACTTGGACTGGTAAAAGTTTTTATTTCACTAAATATATCATTTTATTATAATTCTATTAGGTATGTTTAGAAAT
Organism: Vipera berus; assembly: GCF_964194415.1. Lineage (NCBI taxonomy): Eukaryota > Metazoa > Chordata > Lepidosauria > Squamata > Viperidae > Vipera > Vipera berus. The sequence continues at coordinate 23,345,346 of NC_138203.1, read as the reverse complement.
AATTACTTTGCATACGCAAATTATAATTATTTTACTTAGAGAGTTTAATGCTAAATTAGAACAATTTCTATTATGTTCCCACTATTTTTTTTTCATTGCTAGCACTTGATAATCTTTACAGATGTTCCAGTAAATCATTTGGGCAGCTGTCTTATATCATTGTTTATAATCAGTCTGTGTGATCTACTTGTACAATCTGAATATTATTATGATTCACTGCATGGTGAGTCAGATGTTTAGACTGGATTTGACATTTTTATCTAGCTCTCAAGCCCTTCCCAAGGACTTGGAATAGACAGATGTTTGTTGTATTTGATGTTAAAAGATATACTAGTTTCAATAGTAGTACTGTACAAGTATTCAATTCCTTCAGGTACTCTTCCAATGACCTTTTCTTTTCTTCAATTGTCTGGTGTACTTGCAAAATTCCACACTGACCTGTGCTCTTTGTTAAGAAGTCTGTCAACATTTTTTCATCAATGAAAGGCAAGATTCATTGTCATTATTTTTCTAGTCTACATATCCACAGCTTTTAATTCTGCTTGAGCCTAGTCTACTACTCTAGTTGTGTATCTAATGACTGGAATTGCTCAAGTATTAATTGGCTTGATGGCAATGTCTTTGATGTTTGATAGTCATGGCCTGACTTGTTCAGTATGGTTGTCAAAGGAATTAGTGCAATAATAAACAGTAGTGGTGATAATGAGTCTCCCTGAAAGATTCCTTTCTTTGTATCAACCTCTCCTAGTCTATCACCATTCACCAGGAACACCATTTTCCATTGTGCTATTGATCTTTGCACAAAACTGTTCATGTTTCTACTGACTCCTGTTATTTCTAGGTACTTGATCATCAAATCATATGTCTATTATCATCATCATCATCATCATCATCGATATGGTTGGTCCCACAAGCATCCAGATGCCAAATCTTGCCAAGCTTCTCTTTGGGATACAGCAATTCAGCAGATGGGAATTAAGGGTATGCATTCATTTAATCCATAAGGACAGTGGAAAATAATAAAGGGATTCATTTTTATTTAATATAGATTTATTGCAAATAGTCAAGTATTTACAATTAAGGTCTAATCTTCAAATTCTCTTATGCTTGTAGGATTATTTTACGAGGGATCCTTGGTGCTCTCTAAGCTTGGTAGTTTTCTTGCAGACGTTTCATTGCCCAAATTAGACATCATCATTGCACTGATGATGTTACCTAGTTTTGGTAATGAAACATCTGCAAAAAAATAAACTTAGAGAGCACCAAGGACCCCATGTAAAGTAATCCTACAAACATAAGAGAATTTGAACCCCGATTTCAACTGTGAGTTACAGATATTCTCCTTTAAGGGTTATTTTACATTGTGCAGAATAGAGAGGGGAATCTTGCAACCCTATGCTTCAATGAAATTATGCAAGGCATCAATGCTGGATTCCAAATTACACCATGCATTACAGAAAAACTGTCCTATTATTTCCATTATTTCCAATAATGTAAGAGGTGGGAATAAGAACACTATTCCCCCCAATAATCCTTGTTTGTTTGTTTGTTTCCTTGCTTAGGTTCAGCTGTAAACTCTCAGTTCTTCAATTCCTAATCGCCTTCATTGTTATTCTGAGATTCTTTTGAAGCTATTTATCCTAAGAGAAGGCAACAGCTAGCTCACTCTTTCTGTGATGTGCTAAGAAGCTGAAATGAGGGTCTGGTCTCCCTCAGGTTTCACTCAAAAAACTATTCCCAATAGGCAGAAATGAAATGACTATAGCTCAGAAAGGTATGCTTGAACAGAGATGGAAAATGGCAAGAGAAAGTTGAGAACCCAACTGTTGTAAGTCTAGATAGCTTTTGTTTGGAATAGAAGTCAGATTTGTGGCAGGGTATTTAAGAAGACCTTATGATGCCTTATGATTTCACCAAATCTTTCTTTTCCTCTGGAAGAAAACTTGAAAGCATTTTCCCCCATTTAAGTGAAGGAAGAAAAATGGCAGAATACATTTTCAACAAAGCGTTAGTGCTGAAATATTGTAATATTAATATTATGCTACTAATATAAGATTTTGAGACATTCATTCATAATGCATTCACTGACTACATGTGAGAATTCTGACATAATGTAGCTAGCCCTGTCCATCATTATTTTTTCCTTCTCATCACTTAATATTCTTCAAGGACGTGAACCAATGGACAGGACTTTTTGTCCTCTCAGGTTTTTTCCAATGCACATAGAAATGCATCATTCTTCTTCTTCATAACATGTACTAAAGATACAAGCTGAGAAGGGGGAACTTTGCAGCATTTATCAAGGCTGATCCAAGGCTGTCTACCTATGGTGTATGCGCATGAAATTACGTTTCAGGAAGATGGGCCATATACTGAGATTCAGTGAAGCAGTCACTTTAAAGGATGGACTAAGACAAATGTCAAACAGTCCATCATACAAAACAGCCACCTAATATGCATAGGCTCTCTTATCCGCACTACTATGAGAAGATCCTGGGAATGATGTGAACTGTCCATTGGGTCTTCAATCCAAGTATTAACTGAATAGAAACATGCTTAATTCTCTCTGTCCTCACACACACAGATCTGCAAAGTTGCTAAACTATCAACCTAGATTCTCAACTTATAATGAATTACTACCACAATAGAATGAACCAACTAGTTGAGAATTAGAAGTGACCATTAACCTCACACATAAAAGTTCCAGGCTTATTCCATCAAATCCACAATAAAAAAAGACTATAGCCTGCACGTAGGGGCATGTGTATCTGCTTACTTCACTGTCCTATGCTCCTGTAGCTAATATTACACTGGTACAAAAGAACTGATCTTATCTGTTCAAACCATAATTTTATTTCAGTTTCAAATATGCATTATCTCCATTGCCTCAAATTAAGAGTCACAGAATCCAAATGAAGAACATGACAAGCTTGATAAATCAATCTTTAAATCTGTGGCAGATGATGTGAATTATAATTCTACTCTATCCTCCCCTGCAAATTTCTTAAAGAAGCACAAGCACCCATATCAAACCATATTACAAAGTTTATTGTGAAGTTTATTGAGCTTACCCTGAGCATGGGTCCGTTCTGGAATACATGTGGTTCATCACAAACTACACAATATTCATTTAGTACAGGTATCCTCTGCTCAGCAAACTCAATTGTCTGAGAACAACAGAAAAGAGAATAATACAATCTGCTTAAAATAATTAATAAGCAGCTCAGCCTCCTCCAAGTTTGTGAAACTCATCAGGCATTCTCACCTACCTGCACAAGAAAGCCGTGGTCTCTTATAGGAACAGATTTTGCACCATAATTTGGCTGTTTAAAAACAAAGAAAAAGTAACATCATGCTGTAAGTTTGAATATGTATAAGCCTTGATATAATTTAGTATTACTTATAATATAACCATGCAAACTAAACAGTATTCAGTTCCCAGAGGGCATCCAGAACCATTTGCTATTTCTCTGGAATTTAGTTGGATCTTTCTAAGTAGTTCTGTGCCCAGTGCATTCATTTATCAATGCACTAGGGGAAAAAGTTGAAAATAATTCATTTCCAAGGGGCAAAAAAGTGAAAACAATCTGTCCTTTTCAAAATGCTACTTCAATATTCATCAATAATAAAACCCCAAGAGAAACTTAAGACCAATACTGGTTAGGCACATGCTTTGAATACATAAGATCCCATTCCATTACCATCACTGTTAATTATTGAGAGTTTGGAGTTTGTTCCTCCGATCCAGACCATATTTGGTGACAAGAACTAGTGTTCTAATATGTAATAAGTTCCTTCCTTCCTCCCTCCCTCCCTCCTTCTTTCTTTTTTTTATACTGGAAGAACACAACCTGAAATGTCAGGTTGGTTACCTATGGCTGAAAAAAATTCCTTTAGTTCTTTATTTCTAATTTTAACATGATGGAAGGGGTATAAAGTTAAATATTTGAAAAGTAATCCTATTAACTGCATGTAACTCAATTAACTTAGGAAGTTAAAGCACAAATTTGATTTTGTCTAAGATTTGCTTAACAAAGTGTCACCTTGGCCTAAAGAAGCTTATTTCTTCAGCAGAGGTGAGTCCAGATCCAGAAAGCCTGAAACCAAAGTCAGCCCTAGTGTGCAAGGAAGTTCAAAATCTTGCACAAGTTATATTCATTTATTTGTCTGAAACAGATTTCCAAAGACTTCTCAAAGAGACTTTATCAAATGAGACTAGGAAACTTTATGAAGCCTGTTCCTCTGCTCCCAAAGGACAGAAGCACCCTTAGCTTTGATCTGTGGATTAATTCTGGAAATCAAAGCTCCGGAGTAGTTTTGCATAGCTCTATGTGAGCTGTGAGCAGTAGAGGTCTCAGACAAAAAAGAAGCAGGAGATGGAAGAGAAAGAAGACTATATATTTTTGTGCGTCTTCCTTAACTGTTTGTCCAAAAAATGTTTTCTTCCTTGAAAGTGGAGGTTTTGCTGAAAAACCTTCTTGTGTAAGAAAAATAATAACTTGGATTTATAAATATAAATAAATACATACTATAGAAACCTTTTTAAAAATACTATCGATATGCATCATTGCTCCCTACAATAACTCAGTTAGGGAGTGTCGACAGATAAGTAGCCAAAGCTGAGAAAAAGAAGGAAATATCAATATGTTCAAATGCAGAAAAGATGAAATATCAGGAGGTGTATCCCAATCACCTGAACATGGTCTATAAAATCACTTGGGAGTGGGGTGGGGAACCACAAAATAGTTTATGGAAAACATTATGGGATAAGAAAATTCCTGTTAGGAAGTGGAACACTTTCTTGTGGTATTCTCTTATTTCAGCTCTTCAAACTAATGAACTATCTCAAGCTTGCCCTTACATTATTATTCTGACTTCATGGAATAATAAACATATATATTCTTGGGTCACAGCTGGTTAGAAGCTGCAAAGATTCTAGCAGTGATGCAATGACAACTATTCACGATGCATCAGCATCTTAGTAGTAATTAGTAGTAATTCTAGTATGGATCACCCAGCAATAGTGTACCTCTAGAGAGATCCTTCCATCATACTTGAATGCACACTACTGAAGTTCCCTCCAGGCTAAATCACTTTCTCTCCTGCGGAGCATTAATTCTCAACCTTAGCAACTTTAAGTGGTCTTGATTTCAGTTCCCAGAATCCTGGGAGTTGAAGTCCAGATGTCTTAAAGTTGCCATGGTTGAGAAGCATTGCTCCAGAAGCACTGGGACTATGAATCCCAGTCAATGTGACCAGGGTTATGCTGTCTGGGAGTGCTGGAAACTGCAGGCCATCTTTTTCCTCAATTGTTACAGATTGGGATTATATTGCTTTATGTATGCTAATATCATCTATACACACATATTATTTCCTGTACATACTAACTGCCACAAAGACATAATAGTTCATAGCATGAGAAAATAAAATTGGATTGTTTAGTGCACAGGTCTGCAACCCGCGGCTCTGGACCGCATGCGGCTCTTTCAGCCGTCTCCTGCGGCTCCCAGTCCTCTGCCATGTGCAGTCCCCCCCAAAAAAAAAGTGGGAGTAAAAAAGTTCAATCAATTCAAATATGCAGGGTAGGTGCATATCTCGCCTTGGCTCCACTCTTCAGTCAAACCCTGTTCTGCGCATGCACGCATGTACGCGTGTGCGCACACATTTTTTGCGGCTCCTAGTTTTTCCTTTTGTGAGGGAACCGGTTCTGAGTGGCTCTTTCACTGTTTCAGGTTGCTGACCCCTGGTTTAGTGCAAGACATGATACAGGTTATTCAGTAATCATTTCTGCTTTTACTGTAGGAAAGAAAGTGGACCATTCTATTCTTAGTACTAAGAATTTCCCATTATACCTTGTGGCATTATTTAGTATATCTGTGAGAGCTACTTCCTAGAGTACATTGTGTATGAAACAATGTAATGTCTGAAGGAAGATTGGTTATAATAACTCCATTAAATATCGCTATAATGAGAAAATGCCAAAAATCTTCTGGATGTATGAATTAGTGCACAACAATCATAACTTACAGACATTAGATACAGACATGTGCACCCACCCACAGCATACAAACACAACTTGCTGAAAAAAATCCATCCATCCAGAATTTATACACAGTAAAGCAATAAATGTCTAACCTGTATAGTAGCATATCCTTTCATTTTATCTCCTCTAAACCCTATAGCATTTACTTCTTAGCCAATATTTCCTAAGAATTATAGTTTAATTCAGCAACATTTAGCAGTATAGATCAAGAACTGGTAATTCAGATCAAGTTACCTGCCAATTCTGAAAATAATATTCAAATAATTTCAAATGAAATTAATATAAAATGTGCACAAAACTCATAAACCAGCCATAAAATCGCAGGTCATTCATTGACAAAGGTAACTGGGCCATCATACTGAATTGCACAGTGATGCTTAAGGCTTGCAATGTGTACCAAGTTTGGATATGTAGAAGGAATATTTTTTTTCCTAAAGTTTCAACTTTTTTTAATGTGGTTCCAAATTTATAAACAAAGATATTCTGGCTTCCTAAGATGCCTGTTCATTTAACCATTCTAAAAGTATGTGGGAAGGAAAAAAGCTCACAGAAGAAAACAGTTTACGCACAGCAGATGGCGATGGCGAAGATGTGGATGGTGTTAGGATACCAATAAGCCCTGAGGTAAGAGAGAGTCTCCTGCCCTCTGTTATTGTGGGTTCTTTGAAAAGTTCCATTTTAGATGATTTGGGGGCACTGGAATAACTCTTGCTGAGTAACTTGTGGTTCTTCAACCCATCTAATTCATCCATCCTAAGATTACTGGAATAAGACCTGCTTAAAAGTTTGTGGGGCTTCAAAGTACTGTTGTGCTCACATCGCATATCCCCAGAGCACGGTCTATTTAGCAGTTTGTGGGACTTTAACGTGATGCCTTCATCCTGCTTAATGGTTGCAGAGCAAGAGTGGTTCAACAGTTTGTGTGACTTAATGGTCATTGCATGTTCAGCCCTAGGATCGCTGGACAGCGAGCGACCAAAGGTTCTGTGAGATTTTGCCACACATGAGTCCTCAGCTTTAACTGTGCTAGAACAAGTCCTCCTCAATAACTTGTGGGTTTTTGAGATACCATCTTGTTCAGGTTTCAGTTTTGATTTGTTTTTTCCACAGCCTGGTGGAGGATAACTCGGCGACCTTAAAGACAATCAGAGAGAAGAATTAATTAGAGTACATGTAGACCCTACATTAGTATGAGACACATCAACATGAACGTGTTTTTCTTCAGCTTCAAATTGTAGATCTTCCATATAACCAGTAAATGTTTTGCTGGTTTTCAATATATGTGTGGTATAACAGAAACAGCGATGCACACATATACACCCACACATCCTTTATTTTTGACAAATGTGTGGAACTTTCTGTTATCAGATTTGCCAAGAATACAAATGTAGGAACATCAGAACCTGTAATTCATTCAGTTTCTTGCACTGAAGGGAAAATATTCTCCCAAATTTAAGATAGGAGTCTTTCTTGAATTATTTGAAGAGATTGAGGTTGTAACTTGCTGCATGTAAAGTAGATGGAAGGTCTTCCAATTGGCTTATGATTGGTTGCAGTGACAATGAAATCAATTAAAATCATTCTATGAACAGCAAATAAGTTGGCAGTCCCAAAAATATAATAGGTGTCAAACTGAAGAAAGCCAGGCAGCAGACTAACTACTGTATTTTTCGGACCATAAGACGCACCTGACCATAAGACACACCCAGTTTTTAGAGCAGGAAAACAAGAAAAAAAATATTCTGAACCAAATAGTATCGGTATACTACAGGGGTCGGCAACCTAAAAAAGAAAAAGAGCCACTGGGAACCGGTTCCATCACAAATTAAAAAAAGAGGGAGCCGCGTGCGTGTGTCCATGCACGCGCATGCGCAAAAAGGTTTTTTGCGCATGCGCGGACGCACGCGGCTGCCATTTTTTTAAAAATGAGATGGAACCGGTTCCCGGTTGCCCGACGGCGACGGCCCGTCTGCAAAGCTGCCGCTTTCGGCAGCTTCACAGACGGGCCACGGCAGCTTCCTGAAAGAGCGGCACCGCTGCCCATTCCGAGAGGTGCACGCGCACCTCTCCGAACGACCGGAGTTGTGCGCGCACCTCCCCAAACCTTTGGGGAGGTGCGCGCGTACCTCCGTGCGAAGGGGCAGCGGCGCCGCTCTTTGAGGAAGCTGCCGAAAGCGGCAGCTTCCTCAAAGAGCGGCACCGCTGCCCATTCGCGCGGAGGTACGCGCGCACCTCCGGTCGTTCGGAGAGGTGCGCGCGCACCTCTCGGAATGGGCAGGGGCGCCGCTCTTTGAGGAAGCTGCCGCGGCCCGTCTGCTAAGCTGCCGCTTTCGGCAGCTTCACAGACGGGCCACGGCAGCTTCCTGAAAGAGCGGCACCGCTGCCCATTCGCGCGGAGGTACGCGCGCACCTCCGGTCATTCGGAGAGGTGCGCGCGCACCTCTCGGAATGGGCAGGGGCGCCGCTCTTTGAGGAAGCTGCCGCGCCCCGTCTGCGAAGCTGCCGAAAGCGGCAGCTTCGTAGACGGGCCGCAGCAGCTTCCTCAAAGAGCGGCACCGCTGCCCATTCGCGCGGAGGTACGCGCGCACCTCTCCAAAGGTTTGGGGAGGTGCGCGCGCACCTCCGCCCATTCGGGGAGGTGCGCGTGCACCTCTCCAAACGGGCGGTGCCACTCTCCATTTGGAGAGGTGCGCGCGCACCACTGCCCGTTGGAAGAGGTGCGCGCGCACCGGGCGGCTGGGAGCCGCAAGAGACGGCTCAAAGAGCCGCATGCGGCTCCGGAGCCGCAGGTTGCCGACCTGTGGTATACTAAAACAGGGCTTTTCAACCTTTTCATCCATTGTACCACTTTTAGGACAAGGCAATGTCCGAGTACCACCAGTCGCCCAGCAAGGTGTCAAAAACTTGCCCCCCCCAAAAAAGGAAAAAAAATGATAAAGTACAGGTAGTCCTCGACTTACAACAATTCACTTAGTGACTGTTCAAAGTTACGACGGCACTGAAAAAAGTGACTTATGACCATTTTCACACTTATGACCGTTGCAGCATCCCCAGGGTCATGTGATTTACATTTGGATGCTTGGCAATCGATTCATATTTATGATGGTCACACTGTTCCAGGGTCATGTGATCGCCTTTTGCAACCTTCTGACAAGCAAAGTTAGTGGGGAAACCAGATTCACTTAACAATCATGTTACGAATTTAATTTCTCTCTCACCTTCTCTTTCTCTCCCTCTCCCCCCCTCCCTCTTTCTCTCTCCTCTCTCTCCCTCTCTCTCTCTCCCTTTCTCTCCCTCTCCCTCTCCCTATTTTTCTCTTTCCCTCTTTCTCCCTTTCTCCCTCTCCCTCTATTTCCCTCCCATTCTTTCTCCTTCTCTCTCTCTCCCTCTTTCTCTCCCTCCCTCCCTTTCTCCTTCTCTCTCTCCCTCTCTCTCTCTCTCTATTTCTCTCTCTCCCTCCCTCTTCCATTGTCCCTTCCTTCTTTCCTTCCTTTCTTTCTTCCTTCCCTCCCTCTTTGTTCTTTCCTCATTCCCTCCTTCCCATTGTCATTTCTTTCCTTCCTTCCTTCCAAATCCATTTTTACCAAGAAACCTGACGCCCACTTAACTCTTCATGAAGCACCGGAGGAAAGTTGGAGAAGACCTATCAATGATACTTGGGGACTGGCCTCTCCCTCTCCGCGTTAGAGCAGTACCCGCGGAGGTGGCCCTGCGACCTGGCTTTCTCTTGCAGAAAACAAGCTGAAACGGAGTGAGGGAGATTGCAGCAGCACGAGATCGGCCGATTCGCATTCCTGGCAATCTCCCTCGCTCTGTTTCAGCCTGCTTTCTCTTGTAGCAAGAGAAGCTGAAACGGAGCGAGGGAGATTGCAGGAGCTTGAGATCGGCGTTTCTCAGCACATGCCGATTCGTGCTCCTGGCAATCTCCCTTGCTTTCCACTTGCGGAGGTTGGGGCTGGCCATAGGGATCACCTTCGGACCATTAGACGCACCCTCGTTTCCCCCCCACTTTTGGGGGGGGGAAAAGTGTGTCTTATGGTCCGAAAAATACGGTATATAACTTGCAATTGTTTAAATATTTGTGTGTGTCTTTGTGTGCACATGTGTGTGCATACACATGTGTATGAGTCTTCAAGTCAGTGTTAACTTTCAATGGCCACCTGGAGTATTCCCTGCAGTTTTCTTGGCAAGATATTTGGAAGTGGTTTGTCATTACCTTATTCCTTGAACTGACAAGACAGTAACTGGCCCGAAGTCACTCAGTTGACTTCAAACCAAAGGTATGATTAGAACTCATGGTCTCCCAGTTTCTAGTTTAGTACCTTAACCACTACACCAAATTAGCTCTCAAATATTTGATAGTGAGTACTTGCCAAGTCTCCAACTACAATTTATTACTTAAACTAATTTATTAAATAATAGAAATGATGTAGTCCTCCTAAGTCAAACCAATAACTCATCTCTTTTTTTAAAAATCAATGATAGTAGAACAGACAACAGAAAAAAGTTCTATCTGCTCAAATCTCTTTTTTTAAGTTATATTGATTATTTTGTTCAATGCCTGTTTTCTAAAATTGCTATTGAAACATTGGCTCTACTGTATAAGACTATGAAACTCTACTTTTATGGGTTATATATTGCAGTTGGGAGATTGACACATTCTTGCTGTCAGGGATTGCTACCACTGAAACATATCTCTCAAATAGTGATTGACTGCAGTGGCTGCTTTTCTAGCCAGCAGAGAAGAAGCTAATGATAGTGTGATTTTTTGTCAATAATTTGGTAACACAAAGACTCATAGGAAATCAAAGTCCTAGAGAAAGTATGTACGGCTCTATAGTCTCAAAGTAGTAAGCCTTTTTAAACTGCATCAATATGTCTGTGTGTTGTAGAACCACTGATAGGTTAATTTGACCATTTTAGTGATTCTGTTGTGGGAAGAAGAGTCACTGAGGATTCCAAATAACATTATTTTATTTCTTTATTTATTTAGTTATATTTATATACCGCCCTATTCCCTGAGGACTCAGGGCGGTTTACAGGGAATTAAAAATCCAAAATACAAAAATTAAGAACCAAATTAAAAATATTAAATTGACCCTGTAGTCAGTTAAAAAGAACCCCAAATTAAAAATTTCTCCTCAGTCTGGGCCCGAGAGCTCGAAGAGCCAGGTCTTCAGGCCCCGGCGGAATGATCGGAGGTCGGGGGCAGTTCTCAGCTCCACCGGCAGCTGGTTCCAGAGGGCAGGCGCTCCCACCGAGAAGGCCCTATCCCTGGGTGTCACCCGCCGGCAATCTCTTACCGGCGGGACCCTGAGCAGACCCTCCCTGTGGGAGCGCACTGGGCGAAGGGCGTTTGATGCCGGCAGCAGGTGTTCCCTCAGATATCCCGGACCCAGGCCATGTAGGGCTTTATAGGTGATAACCAGCACCTTGAATTTCACCCGGAGGGCAACCGGAAGCCAATGCAGCTCACGGAGTAGAGGTGTTACATGGGAGTATCGGGAAACCCCCATTACAACTCGCGCGGCCGCATTCTGCACCAGTTGAAGCCTCCGAGTGGTCTTCAAGGGCAGCCCCATGTAGAGAGCGTTACAGTAGTCCAAACGGGAGGTCACAAGCGCGTGAGTAACTGTGCGTAGGGCGTCTCGGTCCAGATAGGGACGCAACTGGCGCACCAGGCGAACCTGAGCAAAAGCCCCCCTGGTCACGGCTCCAATATGGTCTTTGAAATTGAGCCGTGAATCCAGGAGGACGCCCAAGTTGCGAGCCCTATCGATGGGGGGTAACACCTCACCCCCCATCATTAAGGATGGAATAACTTGGTTAACCCGAGATGCCGATATGCACAGCCACTCAGTCTTGGCGGGATTGAGACGGAGCCTGTTTCTCCCCATCCAGACCCGAACCGCCTCCAGGCACCGGGACATCACGGAGAGGGCATCACTGGGTTGGTTCGGGGTGGAAAGAAAAAGTTGGGTATCATCAGCGTACTGATGATACCCCACCCCAAAACCACGAATGATCTCGCCCAGCGGCTTCATATAGATGTTGAACAGGAGAGGCGAGAGAACCGACCCCTGAGGAACTCCACAAATGAGAGACCTCGGGGCGGATCTCTGCCCTCCTGTCAACACCGACTGCGAGCGGCCCTGGAGGTAGGAGGAGAACCACCGTAGAACGGTGCCTCCCACTCCCAGCCCCCTGAGACGCCGCAGTAGGATACCATGGTCGATGGTATCGAACGCCGCTGAGAGATCTAATAGGACCAGGACAGAGGAGCAACCCCTGTCCCTAGCCCTCCAGAGATCATTCACCAGCGCGACCAATGCCGTCTCCGTGCTGTGTCCGGGCCTGAAGCCCGATTGGTACGGGTCCAGATAATCAGTTTCCTCCAGGAACAGAGGGAGCTGATGCGCCACCACGCTCTCAACAACCTTCGCCAGAAAGCGAATGTTGGAGACTGGACGGTAGTTGTTTAAAACAGCCGGGTCCAAAGCAGGCTTCTTGAGAAGGGGTCTCACCACCGCCTCCTTCAAGGCGGCAGGAAAGACGCCCTCCTTCAAGGAAGCAGTTATTACTGCATGGAACCAGCCTCGTGTACCTTCCCGAGCCGCATAAGCTAGCCAGGAGGGGCATGGATCCAACAAACAAGTGGTGGTGCTCAGTCTCCCCATGATCCTGTCCACATCATCAGGGGAAACAGGGTCGAACTCATTCCAGATAACGTGCTCAAGACCGCCTGATTCCTCCACATTAGACTCTGCCCAGTCAGAGTCCAAGCCGGTCCGGATCCGAGCGAATTTGTCCGCCAGATGATGGCTAAACTCCTCGGCTCGTCCCTGCAAGGGATCCTCTCTCACCTCCTGATTAAGGAGGGAGCGAGTCACCCTAAACAGGGCGGCCGGGCGATTATCTGCGGACGCGATAAGGGCGGCAAAGTAGTTAGACTTCGCCGTCCTTATCGCCGCAAGATAAGACCTTATAAAGGTTCTTAACTGCAATCGGTCGGATTCGGATCGGCTGGATCTCCAACCGCTCTCTAGACCTCGTCTCCTCCGCTTCATCTCCCGGAGCTCCACAGAGAACTATGGGGCCCAACGGGATCTGCGACGGGTCAGAGGTCGCATGGGTACAACGCAGTCGAGTGCCCTGGTGGCTGCCGTTTCCCAGGCCTCCACCAGGGCATCGACTGGGCTGTGGGTAAGGGTGATAGGTATAGGCCCAAGCGCCCTCTGGAACCGATCTGGGTTCATTAGGCGCCTGGGGCGGAACCACCTGGTCGGCTCCGCCGCCCAGCGGCGGGGGATGGCATGACGGAAAACCAGCCTCAGGAGGTAATGATCTGACCATGACAGAGGGGTGATGGACGGAGAACCCCCTCCCAGATCATCCAACCACTGTCCAGACAGGAACACCAGGTCGAGAGTGTGACCCCCCTCATGAGTCGGGCCCTCAATAACCTGGGTCAGGCCCATGGCTGTCATGGAAGCCATGAACTCCCGAGCTAACTCCGACGACCCTCCCAGTGATGGCAGGTTGAAGTCACCCAGGACTACAAGCCTGGGGAACTCCACCGCCAACCCTGCGAGGGTGTCGAGCAGCTCAGGCAGGGCTGTTGCCACACAGCTGGGCGCCAGGTATGTAAGCAACAAGCCCAACTGAACCCGAGGACCACACCTCAAGGGGAGGGTTTCACTCCCGGCCATCTGGACAATGGTGGCCTCCCGGGGACACAATGTCTCCCAAATAACCACTGCCACCCCACCACCCCTGCCCTGAGCCCGTGGCTGGTGCAGCACCTGGAAACCCGGCGGGCATAACTCGGTGAGAGGCACCCCTCCCTCCGAGCCCAGCCAAGTTTCCGTGATGCACGCTAGATCCGCACATTCCTCCTCGATCCGATCACGGATGAGGGGAGCTTTATTAACTACGGATCTAGCTTTAAAATAGACCAGCCTGAGCTCAGGGGCCTGATCACCCTCATCCCCGGGTAAGAGGGTGCTAACCGGGGGGTCGGAGCGCGCCACCGCTCGAAGATAGCGGGGGCGCGATCCCAGGTGTTGATATGACCCTCCGCGCAAACACCTGCTGCCATACCCTATCGCCGTGGGGATTCGATGCCCCACCCCCACATTCCCAGCGCCAGCAGCCACCTCCCCATTGTCTGACTATCAATTTATGAGTGGAAAAATGCTTATAAATTAGCATATGGATAATATAGTAGTTCTAAAAACACATTTACTTTGTAGCAGGCAGGATCTCAGAAAAGAATTTTCTCAATTCTGTAAAACAGAAGTGATGCAACTTCTAAAAAGAACACTTTCTATCTGCAGTAATGTTTATCTTTTTTTTATAAAAAAAAATCTTTTTTTTAAAAAAAAGAATAGGTTGCCTGATTAATTGAAAACAGCATTTCAGTTGGATGGTATTCCGTTCATTAAACAATTAAATTACACAGCTGTCTTTTTTTAAAATGATAATTTGTTAAATAGAACAAACAAAAGAGCAAAGACAAGGTACTTCACCAATTATGCAAATAATCTATGTCAGGAACACAGCTTAATAGTTATTTCATGGTTCTGTGAATTTTCTCCATCAAGAAACGAAGCAGATCAGCAACCTCCCTAGCAGTGAGATCTTACAAGATGTAACTGAAAAATTATAAGTGTATTTTTTGAAGTGTCTTACTATATTTATTGTGCTACTAATAGATCTCTGCAAGGCAGTGGGTTGAAGGCCAGAAAAGGAAATTGCATGATGTGGATCTGCAGAACTTATTCCATGAAAAATAAACTGACAAAACCTATGTTTCTCCTTAGTTGATGTGTCACATCTCTAGATAGTGTGAACTATTCAGGGACACACAGACATAAATGAACACATATTTATGTTATGGTTTTTCCCCCCCCAAGAAATTCAATAGACTAATTGGACTATATTCCTTTTCTTCACCAGGGATGCCTTGGGAGCAAAACAAAAAGAAAAACAAAAAAATTAATTACTAGCAGGACCCATGGCCATTTTTTAAAATTGCACATTTGTTGAAAAAAAATGAAGTTAGTCATGAAGCCTGTGCTGAAAGTATGTGACAAGATTTGACCAAAAACCTATAGCAAAACTCTCTCTTTTTTTTATCAAAGCAATAAGGTATGTATTTTATCACTTCCTCCTACCTGCGCAATGTAGAAAAGATGTGCAGGGGAGATTTCACTTTCTTTTCTGAGAATTTTTTGTTGTGCGTACTGTTTGATTTTTCTTTGCCATTTTTCCATTGCTGTGTAACAAACGTTTGCATAATTCTGCAAAATATGAAACAAACAACTACTCTGGGAAGTCTGGCAGTGCAGAACAATCAATCAATCAATCAATCAATCTAGTGCATGCATACTTTACCCAGAATGAAAATTTAAGTCTAAACTGACAACGCAAGTCCTGGAAATCTATGTTCTGTTTCAAACTGGATTTGGTTGATTGAACTGAAATGCTCTCACTCATACTTTCCTAGTAACTGCTATCTTTAGCTTTTATAATAGAAGCAAGTATAAACATCTAGTATATCAGAATGTCTTTTAACACATGTACTATATGCTCAAAACTGTCTGCAACTCTCAACAGTTGAAAAAAAAATACAGAAAGGAAGATGCAACATGCATTTTAGTCCATTTAATCACCCTTAATTTACCCTCCATGCTGTTAAATGCAATCTATGGGTAGCATTCTTACAAATGATAAGGAATGGATTTTTCACTTTCTCATCTATTCTGCAGAATATCAGTATACTGATATTCCCTAGAGATTTCTATTCAAATCCTCCCAGTTACAATATCTGAAATCTCCATTCCAAAAAGCAACAGGGTTCCTGTATTAGATATATAAATAAGGCAGGATTCATCAGATTTTCTTTTTCTGTCAAAAGCATAAAATTCATAAATTTATCTCAAAGTGGCCTAAAAGTCTTGGCTTCTTGAATTTTTCAAGAGACCAACTCTAAAAAATACAACTGTGCAATTCAGGAATTGCTGATTTAGCTTTTGGGTTTGTTCATGTCCAAAACATTTATATATAAGATTGACCTTAAATATTCATTCATAAATTCTGAGAAAATAAAAAAGCAAATTATTTCAATTTGTTACAGTCATGCAAGGCATTGTAATATTCAAATATAATTATTGTTTAAGTGAGGAAACTGCAAAAAAAATGTTAACGTTTTTACATACATTATAAAAATGAAATGGTAAATTTTGATGCATTTTGGGGTCATCAGAAACATTGCTAGAGTTGTTAATAATTCAAAGTGCATTCACTATAAAATACTGGAGCCAAAAACAATACCTCACAATGAGAAACAAATACTTATGCATAACACATTTATGTCTCTCTTTGGGAAAACTTACTTCTTTAGCTGATGCCCCAGTCCAAATCTTTCCTTTGTAGAGATCTGAAATACATCAATGGTGGGCACTGTAGAATAAAAGATATTGTTGAAAAAACAGGGGCAAACATATTGTTTAAAAGTCATTATTAATTGTATTGTATGGTACAGTTGGGCAATCCATGGCTCTAAGAAACATAAAGTGCTTCATTTCTCATTCAAAGATACCCAGAACACTCCACAATTATAGTTTTAACTTTGGGAGAAAAATTATATATTTTCAGTGGCACTCTTTGCTCTTTTGGGGGGGGGGAGAAAGAGAGAAAAGAGGAAGTATAAATTAAGTCTCTGCAAGGCAAAACATTCTTTTTCCACTCTAAACTCCTGCTGAGCCATCTCCAAATACTGAAAACCTTTCTACTTGCCCTTCTGATGATATTGCTATATCATTAGAGACATACCCTCATTGCTCCCAGAAGCTGTTGAAAAAACAAAAAAAACCCTTCGTTATTCCGAAGCGGACTTGTATGCCCTTAAGGCGGTTCCTGCCTCATGGGCGCGACCTGTTGCCTGTTTCCATACTCCCCTTAATGACGGGTCCAAGCTTTGGGACTCCGAGAGGTGGTTGGGCTTGGACAGGGGCCTCGAGTTAAGACGCGCTAAGAGGCCCCTGATAAGATTCTTAGCCGGTTATTTTAAGAGGTTAGGGAGGGGGAGGAAGGGGAGGGTGGGGAAGGAATCTGTAACCGGCACTCAGTCTGGACCTGTTAGAGGTCCCGACGGGACGGGGTCGGGGGAGGTGTCTGCTGGCGCTGGGAATGTGGGGGTGGGGCATCGAATCCCCACGGCGATAGGGTATGGCAGCAGGTGTTTGCGCGGAGGGCCATATCAACATCTGGGATCGCGCCCCCGCTATCTCTGAGCGGTGGCGCACTCCGACCCTCCGGTTAGCACCCTCTTACCCGGGGATGAGGGTGATCAGGTCCCTGAGCTCAGGTTGGTCTATTTTAACGCTAGATCCGTAGTTAACAAAGCTCCCCTCATCCGTGATCTGATCGAGGAGGAATGTGCGGATCTAGCGTGCATCACGGAGACTTGGCTGGGCTCGGAGGGAGGGGTGCCTCTCTCCGAGTTATGCCCGCCGGGTTTCCGGGTGCTGCACCAGCCACGGGCTCAGGGCAGGGGTGGTGGGGTGGCAGTGGTTATTCGGGAGACTTTGTGTCCCCGGGAGGCCACCATTGTCCAGATGGCCGGGAGTGAATCCCTCCTCTTGAGGTGTGGTCCTCGGGTTCAGTTGGGCTTGTTGCTTACATACCTGGCGCCCAGCTGTGTGGCAACAGCCCTGCCTGAGCTGCTCGACACCCTCTCAGGGTTGGCGGTGGAGTTTCCCAGGCTTATAGTCCTGGGTGACTTCAACCTGCCATCACTGGGAGGGTCGTCGGAGTTAGCTCGGGAGTTCATGGCCTCCATGACAGCCATGGGCCTGACCCAGGTTATTGAGGGCCCGACTCATGAGGGGGATCATACTCTCGACCTGGTGTTCCTGTCTGGACAGTGGTTGGATGATCTGGGAGGGGGCTCTCCGTCCATCACCCCTCTGTCATGGACAGATCATCACCTCCTGAGGCTGGTTTTCCGTCATGCCACCCCCCGCCGCTGGGCGGCGGAACCGACCAGGTAGTTCCGTCCCAGGCGCCTAATGGACCCGGACCGGTTCCAGAGGGCGCTTGGGCCTATACCTATCACCCTTACCCACAGCCCAGTCGATGCTCTGGTGGAGGCCTGGGAAACGGCTGCCGCCAGGGCACTCGACTGCGTTGTACCCATGCGACCTCTGACCCGTCGCAGATCCCGCTGGGCCCCATGGTTCTCTGTGGAGCTCCGGGAGATGAAGCGTCGGAGACGAGGTCTATAGAGCGGTTGGAGGTCCAGCCGATCCGAATCCGACCGATTGCAGTTAAGAACCTTTATAAGGTCTTATCTTGCGGCGATAAGGACGGCGAAGTCTAACTACTTTGCCGCCCTTATCGCGTCCGCAGATAATCGCCCGGCCGCCCTGTTTAGGGTGACTCGCTCCCTCCTTAACCAGGAGGTGAGAGAGGATCCCTTGCAGGGACGAGCCGAGGAGTTTAGTCATCATCTGGCGGACAAAATTGCTCGGATCCGGACCGGCTTGGACTCTGACTGGGCAGAGTCTGAGGTGGAGGAATCAGGCAGTCTTGAGCACGTTATCTGGACTGAGTTCGACCCTGTTTCCCCTGATGATGTGGACAGGATCATGGGGAGACTGAGCACCACCACCTGTTTGTTGGATCCGTGCCCCTCCTGGCTAGCTTATGCGGCTCGGGAGGGAACACGAGGCTGGTTCCATGCAGTAATAACTGCTTCTTTGAAGGAGGGTGTCTTTCCTGCCGCCTTGAAGGAGGCGGTGGTGAGACCCCTTCTCAAGAAGCCTGCTTTGGACCCAGCTGTTTTAAACAACTATCGTCCAGTCTCCAACCTTCGCTTTCTGGCGAAGGTTGTTGAGAGTGTGGTGGCGCATCAGCTCCCTCTGTTCCTGGAGGAAACTGATTATCTGGACCCGTACCAATCGGGCTTCAGGCCCGGATACAGTACGGAGACGGCATTGGTCGTGCTGGTGAATGATCTCTGGAGGGCCAGGGACAGGGGTTGCTCCTCTGTCCTGGTCCTATTAGATCTCTCAGCGGCGTTCGATACCATCGACCATGGTATCCTACTGCGGCGTCTCAGGGGGCTGGGAGTGGGAGGCACCGTTTTACGGTGGTTCTCCTCCTACCTCCAGGGCCGCTCGCAGTCGGTGTTGACAGGAGGGCAGAGATCCGCCCCGAGGTCTCTCATTTGTGGAGTTCCTCAGGGGTCGGTTCTCTCGCCCCTCCTGTTCAACATCTATATGAAGCCGCTGGGCGAGATCATTCGTGGTTTTGGGGTGGGGTATCACCAGTACGCTGATGATACCCAACTTTTTCTTTCCACCCCGGACCAACCCAGTGATGCCCTCTCCGTGATGTCCCGGTGCCTGGAGGCGGTTCGGGTCTGGATGGGGAGAAACAGGCTTCGTCTCAATCCCGCCAAGACTGAGTGGCTGTGCATATCGGCATCTCGGGTTAACCAAGTTATTCCATCCTTAATGATGGGGGGTGAGGTGTTACCCCCCGTTGATAGGGCTCGCAACCTGGGCGTTCTCCTGGATTCACGGCTCAATTTTGAAGACCATATAGGAGCCGTGACCAGGGGGGCTTTTGCACAGGTTCGCCTGGTGCGCCAGTTGCGTCCCTATCTGGACCGAGACGCCCTACGCACAGTTACTCATGCGCTTGTGACCTCCCGCTTGGACTACTGTAACGCTCTCTACATGGGGCTGCCCTTGAAGACCACACGGAGGCTTCAACTGGTGCAGAATGCGGCCGCGCGAGTTGTAATGGGAGTCTCCCGATACTCCCATGTAACACCTCTACTCCGCGAGCTGCATTGGCTTCCGGTTGCCCTCCGGGTGAAATTCAAGGTGCTGGTTATTACCTATAAAGCCCTACATGGCCTGGGTCCGGGTTACTTGAGGGAACACCTGCTGCCGGCATGAAATGCCCTTCGTCCAGTGCGCTCCCACAGGGAGGGTCTGCTCAGGGTTCCGCCAGTGAGAGATTGCCGGCGGGTGACACCCAGGGATAGGGCCTTCTCAGTGGGAGCGCCCGCCCTCTGGAACCAGCTGCCGGTGGAGCTGAGAACTGCCCCCGACCTCCGATCATTCCGCCGGGGCCTGAAGACCTGGCTCTTTGAGCTCTCGGGCCAAGGCTGAGGAGAAATTTTAATTGGGGTTTTAATTGTGTACAGGGTCAATTTAATATTTTTTAATCCGGTTTTAACTTTTGTATGTTGGATTTTTTAATTCCCTGTAAACCGCCCTGAGTCCTCAGGGAAAGGGCGGTATATAAATATAACTAAATAAATAAATAAAATAAAATAAAGCCCTCTAAACTTATCCCACTGCTGTTATATGAGCAGAATGAAGTACTAGTTACAATTAAGGTAAATCATGTATTGGGAAAAACACTTAGAATTGTCATAACAATGGATAAAAAAGATCTGTAGCATCCATGCTAGCAATGTTTTCCAGTGATAAACACAATACTTCTAGATGGCTATGAATAACCTCTGGAACTAATTTGGAATAGAGTTGCTTAATTGGACTCCATTCAGACAGGTGCTGAATTTCATACCTATTTCAATTACATGAGAAAACTACAATTCCCACAATCTTAGTGCTCACAAAACAATACCTCCTCTTCTTACCACTGTTTCTATAAGTAGGATAAGCTTAAGAACAAGTGATGAGAATAATTTGCAATGATATGTCCAATTCAAACCAAGCAAATTGTTGTAGTTTGAAACTGTAGTCATAACTGGAATTCAGATGAATAGGAAATTTGTGGTCCACAATATCCTCAAATCTGACTACATTATTGTGGAGGAGAATTACTGGTCCTATCACAATACTGAATTCCTTAATTATGTCATTAACCCAGGTTCAGATTCCCATCTTGGTAGGGCAAGGTTATATGTTCAAAGGACAAGAAAGAATGGCCCATAGAAATGTCCTGATACATTTATCCTACATGGACCAGAAGCCAATCTGGTCCATGGTTCTCCTGTTAGAAATTGCTCTACACGTAATGCTCTCTTTACAACTGGAGTACAACTGCCAGTACTTCTGTCGTTAAGTGACACAATCATGAAGTAAGCTGTGCCAAATTTTACATTTTTTTTTTGCATAACCATTAAGCAAATCCAACTTTTCCTCTTGTTTTTGCTTGTCAGAAGCCCCAGGAAAAACTGTAAATGGCAATTAAGTGATTCCGGGATACTACAACCTTCGAAAATACATGAAAGTTGCTAAACAGCCAAATTTTGACCAAAGGAACACTGCAATGGTTGTAACTTTGAATGATTATTAAACAAATGGTCATAAGTTGAGCAGTACCTGTAGTTGACAATTCTCACCAATTATGGAAGTCTTGCTCAATAGAGGCAGAAATGATGACGTAGAAGAACTTGTTACCTCTATCTGATTTTAATGGCTGCTAACACTATTAAGCACAGAAGCTTTTCAGTAATGTTTTAACCTGAACTTCATATGGGACTGTCCAATCTGCTCATTTGTCAATTCACCTTACTGGCTGTTGTCTTCTCTCACTGGTATCAGATCCTCTTTTCACTAAACAGTTTTATTTGTCTTGCTGATTATACCATTCTCGTCATACTTGGACAAAACATTTATTCTGCATCTTGTTTGATACAGAATAAAGCAGACTTCTGCTTGTATTTCTCCAAAGTCTTTTTCAAGACAATTCCTTTTTTACCAACATGGAACTGGGGACAGGGAATTTGCTTTTTGGACCTGGCAAGATGTGGAGAAGGAAAGAAATGGTTAGGCCTTTTTGCATTTTTCTTGCCATCCTCTGAACATTTCTGTAAGATAGAAACTATTTCATGTTTTCAGGGAATCATAGGGCTTGGAAGAGAGGTGGGGGTATTTATTCCCTTGGAGATAAAAATGATATAATACCAACTGAGAAAAAGAAAGCAGCTTGATAGGTGAATCAGCCTATTCAGTGAAGGCAAGTTAGGCAGGAATGATTTGTACAAATGAGGGCAAATGTACGTATCCTAGGACAGTGTTGTAGGAAACAATCTGGGTCAGTCGTCGGGACCAGAGGTTTAATCTTCTGAGCTTTTAGGTTCATGCTGGAGCCCACCCTCAGGGAACCTCTCCTCTCACTAGAATGCATCATTCAGAAGACTAAACCACTAGGCCTGGTGACCAACTCAGACTGGATAATCTATACATCTTACAATTTTGTATTTCAACCTTGTTACTGGATACAATCCAAAATCCACAGTTATGGGGTAAATGAAAACATCTGCTAGTTATGTAAATTATGCAGGTTCTATACAATGGAACAATTTCATGTTCTTTCACTGAATAAACAAAACAGGAAGGTGGTACATGTGGTGACTGCCATTTTTAGTAGTTGGCAGGTTTGCACTTTTTCTGCCTAGCCGATATATCTGACAATGGACCTTGTAGAATTTTATTCAAGCCTTACTTGGCAATAAATGAGTTTGACTTGCAGGGACATTGCCTGAAAAGTTAATGTAGCTGTTGGAGAAATGAATGCAAAGAGAACAGAGAATACAGAAAGAGAGATAACAATGCATAAAGGCAATGCATAATTTATAAAACAGGCCATCTGAAGCAGAAACATTTTGCTACCCATTTATGAGTATTTCATTCCCCATTTATGGTGTGTGCCTGTAAGAAAAAAAGAGCCCCTGGTTTGTTTTTAAGGGGGAAAAAGAGTCTTCCTTTGGTGGTGATGAAGTATTAATACTGCTAGGGAAAATTATAAAGCTTTAGAAAAGTATAAAGTTTCTAAAAGGAAAAAGGTTAAAAGAGCTGGTGTTATGGAAGACCTCTCATTGAATAGTATTGTATTTTTCAAATTTCTATCTTTGTGCAGTAATGTTATATAATGATGGCATATATATCTTATATAACTACATGCATGCCCATGGTGAATACAATGAACTCTTATCCCTTGAAAAAAGTCACCAAATTATGAAAACAAGAGACAGGTTGGATTTATCAAAATAACACAGCTGATGTCTTTAATACAAGGGGGTTTTGTTTGGAAATCATAGCTAGATACTTTTAGAGAAGCTCAGCATTGAAGCAGCACTTGATGTAAACAAAAACAACCTTCAGGGTTACATTTCAAAATACTTGTATTAGTATAATTAGCTACTGTAAATTACAACAGCTGGTTTAGAAAATTTTAAAGCATGACAATTATTAAAAGCAGAAGGAATCATTTTATCAAGTGACAGAACCAATTATGATACTGAAATTTGGTTTATTAAAATTAAAATAATAGCCTATCAAAATGTAAAACTGAGTGAAGAACAGTCCCCTATAAAAGGCTTATAATGACTTTTATCTCAGCAAATATTTAAAGTGTTCCTTAATTGGACCCAGTTTACTGAATCTCTAATGCCATGTGTTGCTATTAATAGAGAACTATAGCTTTCTCTATTCTTTTCCCCCCTTGCAGTATTAATATTTATAAATATATTTGTATACAAGCATTATTTGCATTCTTAATTGCTTGGCTACAATCCAAATCACCACAACAGCAACTGGAATAATCATATAAGAAGAAAATACTAGATGATAATATGCAGCCTTTTTGAAGTTTTGTTGTTGTTGTTAAGGAGCAGTATCAAAGAAAACAGTAATTTTTGCTGGAATATCTAGTGATTAACCCTAATTTCTGCCTCAAGTAATCATACTGTACTAATTGCACAAATTACTTGCAGCCTCAGATGATCTAATGTTATACATTAACTTGCAGTAATTTAATATATACCATCATAAGTGAATTATTTAGTAAAAATGAAAATGATTAGTCAAATCTATATCACCAATTTCCAAACTGACTCATGGCAATACACTAATAGACATCCTTGGAAAAAGCTTGACTTCTCTAATTACTGTATCCATGTAGTTTTCTTGACAGCATCCATTTGCTGTTGCTGTCTTCAAGGACAGTTTATTCTTGTTTTAGTTTTCAGATCTAGTTCACTGCAATAGAATTTTCATCCAAGCACTAACCAGGGTCAATCTTTATTAACTTCCAAGTTCAGTGAAGGTCTATAAAGATCTTACTTAGATGGACTACCAGAGAATATCAGATTAGACTGAGAAACTGAATATGTCTTGGAAAAAGGCAGTCATGTTTTTGTTGGGAAAACTATGTGTGCATGCCTTGAAATCTCCAGAACGTAGTTACTTAGTTTATTTACTTACTTTGATTTATAGGCCACTATAATCCAAAAGGACTCTGAATGGTATACATTTCCCTTTTACAATAAGAAGGCCAAAAATCAGAGTAAACAAACAAAGCAATTTACATTTGAAACTTGGAACTGTACCAATGGACCAAGCATCAAACAAACTCTTTAGCCTTGTATGTTAATGTTCCTATGTAGCAGTTTGCCCAGCTCCCAATTTCAAAATCTCTAGCCTCTAAAATAGCACATGTGCCGGCAGATATATCTAATGGTGGAAGCAGCAGGGCTCAGACAAACTGGGAAACTTAAATCTCTTGGGTATAACCTGCTGCCAAAGATATTCTAAGACCTGATACCATCTGGCATAAAGCCACCCTGTCCATTTTTGCAAATCTCTAATGTTCTCTGACTGCTGCAAATCTCTTGCAAAGCTCTGTTGCTGGTTCCTGGAAAGCCTTCATCTAAGCTAGATGGCCCAGGCCCTGCTGCTAACTCAGGCTGCTTCTCATGTTGCCCAAACTCTGAACAACGTCTTCTCTCAGGAACACCTGACACCATCACCCATCCAGTCCATGGCTTCAAGCATTTTCCACACTTCACATGGCCTAGATCTCAATCAATATTCTCCTCTTTTCTCTCTTCTCTTCTCTTCTTCTGCCATCCAATATACCAAGCCCGCAAAATCCCTATGTTATATTGTCTTCATTTCCAATTGCATCCAGTGTTATCCAGTAACTTTTACTGCACTTTCAATATTTCCCTTTCAATAATTTTCACTGTTCTGTTTTTGTCTAGCTTCCTCTTCCAACGCTCCTTACGATTGAGCTCAAAGAATATTTTACTTTTAGGTACCCACTATATTTCAACATCATTGTATTACTGATTTGTAAGAAATATTGGACATCACAAGTGTTATGTACTGGGCTCAAAGTAATACCACGTGGGTTGCTGGAGCAGCTAAGGGCTCTCCAGCAACCAAGACTACAAGTCTCCAGCACTACAATTGGCTATCCTTAGGCGGCAATGGTTGTTTCAAACCTATTGGCTGCCACCTAGGGGCTAGACTATATATTGGGGCTAGTTGCAGCCATTTGTTCAGTACAGATTCTGCACAAAATAAGAGTTTCCCTGTACTCAGCTACCTCGTCTTCATTCCTGCACGAAAGAACCCGCTATTTAACACTGGCGACGAAGTTGGGATCCTGCTTCACTAAAAAAGAGTTGAAGTCTACGAGGGGAAGGCAGTGCACGCTGGAGGGAAAAGGCATTTTCTCCCCCCCCCCCTCTCTCAAGGTTGGCTAGCAAGCTATGCTAGCGACCTCATGCTCAGTGGACTCATTCCCTGAGCCTAGAAAGCAGGATTCGGAAAGAAACGCAGAAACCAGCGAAGAAAGAACACCGAAGGTTGGGAAACTTTGAGAATTCAATGTGAAGCACCCAGAAGAATGGACATCCTATTTGTCCCAAGTAGAGAACTACTTCAGGGCAAATCAGATCACAGAAGAAGGGCTGAAGGACGCAACTCTACTCTGTGCATGTGGCCCAGCAACCTTTGATTTGGCCGAGAACCTTTTTGCGCCGACACCGATTGAAGCGGTCTCCTACGTACACCTCAAAAAGAGGCTAAATGGACATTTCCAGCCCAAGATGCCGGAAATGGCTTGGTGGTTCAAGTTCGACCAAAGTGTGCAGCAACCAGGTGAATTGGCTTCGGAATTCATAGCAGGCCTGAGGCAGGCTACATGCCTTTGCAAATTTTCGAATTTAGAAGAGCGACTATGAGACCGACTCATCAGCAGCCTACGGGACCAAATGCTTCAGCAGACACTCTTTGCTAGACCAAACTTAACGTTTTCTGAAGCACAAGATGAAGTGATGGCCGACAAAGCCACCAGGGGCACAGTTCAAACAGTACAGCACACCAAAACGACAAAGTTTGTAGAAACGGTCCACCTTGAGGATGCCAAACACACCAACGAATCTTCCGAGGAAGAAGAACCTGAAATCAACAGACTCCAGAAGCAACCCAACGTGCAACACTGCAACAGCCAGCAGCAAGAGGACAGTTACAAGGCACTTCTCTTACCGAGATGTAAGGGGTGCGGTGGCAACCATTTTCGCACCAATTGCAGATTCTGATCAGCCACGTGCAGAACTTGCGGAAGGACAGGCCACATTGCAGTGGTTTGCAGAGCCCGACAGAGAGACCGGCCACCCAAACACCAGTCGGAAGAACCAACTAGGAGAGGTACTGGGGCCCAGGGTCCAGTTAGTGTGGGGTTTTTCAGAAGCCATAGAGGTGTGTGCCACACCGGGGCTCGATGCCCCCTCAAACCCAAACTTAAGCTCATGGCATTGCTACAAGGAGTTCCATGTAAGATGGAATTGGACTCTGGCTCTGCAGTCTCAATTATGTCTCAAGATACTTTTAACTTTGTGTGTAGGCACAGTAAAATTTGGGCCAAACTAAGACCTTCAGATATAATCCTAACTGATTTTCAAAATGCTTACGGTAAAGTTAAGGGAGAAGCCACTTTGATGGTAAAATTTAAAGGGTTTTTGTGGCACCTGGATGTATTAGTAGTAGGGGGCCAGAGAACGAGTCTCATTGGACTCGATTGGTTTGATGCCTTAGGTATTCAGATTACTGGTATAAACTGGACACAAACTGCAGACCTCGCATCAGTATGCGAGGACTATGCAGATGTTTTTGATTCAACCCTAGGAACATACACAGGCCCGCCTATCTCATTTAAGCTAGATCCCAACGTAGTTCCAATCATGGTTAAGCCTCGTAGGGTCCCCTTTGCCTTAAAACATAAAATTGATTCAGAAATTGATACGCTTGCAGAACAGGGCGTATTACAGCCTGTTGATGGTGGGGAGTGGGAAACTCCTATCATCACTCTATTTAAAGCCAATGGGGAAATTCACATTTGTGCTGACTATAAATGCACTCTAAATAAAGCCCTCAAGCAACACGCTTACCCAGTCCCAGTGGTCAACCACATTTTAGCCTCCTTGCAAGGGGGTACTATTTTTGCTAAACTTGATTTAGCACAGGCCTATCAGCATTTGCCGGTTGATGAGGCCACAGCGGCAGCTCAGACAATTGTGACTCACAGGGGGGCTTTCAAAGTTAAACACTTACAGTTTGGAGTCAGTGTTGCATCAGGCATTTTCCAGGGAATCATGGAGCATACACTTAAGGGTATTCAGGGCATCCGCCCTTATTTTGATGATGTTCTCATTGCAGGGGAATCCCCAGAAGTGTTAGCCAGTAGGCTCAGGGATGTTTTGCAGAGGTTTCGCAAAGTAGGGCTCAAATTAAAAAAAGCAAGTGTAGTATTGGGGTTTCTTCAACATAATTCCTGGGTTTCCAAATTGATGCTAACGGCATTCACGCTGCTGATTCTAAAGTGAAAGCCATTAAAATGGCCCCTAGGCCCAAATCCAAAGGAGAGCTACAGGCATTCTTGGGCCTCCTAAAATTCTACCACACATTTCTACCTCATAAGGCCGCACTAGCAGGGCCCCTCAACAGGCTTCTAGATAAGAAAGCTCCATGGAAATGGACTAACTTACATGACAAAAGTTTCCAGGAATTAAAAGCACTATTGTCAGAAAAGTCCACTGTAACTCACTACAAAGAGTCTAAACCAGTATGTCTTGCATGTGATGCATCTCCCTATGGGGTGGGGACAGTTTTAAGCCACATAGAAAAAAATGGAACACAGGTTCCTATAGTATTTTACTCAAGGACATTGTCCTCTGCTGAGCGCAACTATGCTGAGATTGACAAAGAGGCCCTAGCAATCATTGCTGGAATAAAAAAATTCCATGACTATTTATATGGCAGGGACTTCACGGTCTTTACAGATCACAAACCCCTGTTGGGACTTTTCACAACAGACAAAAAAAACCTCCACATACTTTCTCCAAGAATGCTGAGATGGTCTATTTTTCTATCTGCATACACTTTTAAATTGATTCACAAACTGGGCAAAGAAATGGGCCATGCTGATGGCCTCAGCAGACTACCACTGCCACTAATGGAACCAGATCCGCTCCAGCTGCTAGAATACTGTCCATACAGGACATAACTGAATTTCTCCTCCATGCAGGGGGACATTGCTGCTGAAACTGCCACAGATAAAATACTTAGTAGAGTATTGTCATGGGTATACATGGGCTGGTTGGATAAAATCCCAGGTTCTGAATTTCAAAATTATTTTGTCAGAAGGCATGAGTTATCTGCCCACAAGGGGTGCATTTTATAGGGAAATAAGAGTCATAATTCCCACTTCCCTAAGGGACAGGGTCTTACAGTCATTACATGAAGGCCATCCAGGCATTGTCAGAATGAAAGCGTTAGCTAGAAGCTACCTTTGGTGGCCTGGCCTTGATAAGGACATTGAGGCACAAGTCCATGGTTGTTATACATGTCAGCAGTCTAGGCCTGAAATACCACAGGCTCCAATTCACAGGTGGGAGGAAATGCACACTCCATGGTCTAGGATTCACATAGACTACATTGGGCCCTTTCAGGGACAGCTCTTCCTTATTTATTTATTTATTTTATTTATTCGTTTTTATATACCGCCCTATAGCCACTCCAAATGGCTGGAAGTAATTCCAGTTCCTAACATGACTACTGCTAGGACCATCCAGGTGCTGAGAAAACTCTTTGCCACACATGGGTTGCCAGATGTCTTAGTTTCAGACAATGGGGCCCAATTCACTGCTGCTGAATTTCAGGCCTTCCTTAGAGCTAATCTCATCAGACATGCAATGTCTGCACCTTTTCATCCATCTTCTAATGGTCAAGCTGAACGCATGGTGAGGACAATGAAGGAATCATTCAAGTGCATTGTCACAGGTGACTGGCATCACAGATTGTCAGATTTTCTACTCTGCCAGCATTCTACGCCCTGCACTGCTACAGGCAAAAGTCCTGCTGTTCTGTTCCCCCCTCCGGAGTACAAACAAACAGACAAGCAGGCACGACTAGCAAGGGTTAATTCTACAGGCTGTAGTTAATTGCCTTCAGATAAGGCCTTGGCAGCAAAATAGGCTCGTTACCTCAAGCGTCTGCTGGAATGAGATAACGTCCAAACAAAGAGTTCAGAAGCAGATGTACAGAAGTGTTGCCAAGAATTCAAACCAGGGTTTCAAACAAGAAGCAGAGTTCCAAAGATGTCACCAGAAGTAGTTTAAACTATTGTTTGTCACAAAGTTCTGAGAGCAGTCATACCCCCTTTTGTACCTAGTGGGGTGTGGCTCAATGACTCAGCTAATCCCTGGCCCTCCTATTCTTCCTACACTGCTGTAAACGCTTGGCCCTGCGTCTTTCTCGGGGGTCTAGACATGAGTCATCTTCGCTAGACTGTATCTGCTGCAGCTGCTCGAGCTCCGTCCCAGCCTGGCTCCCAGCCTGGCTACTCCCAGGCTGCTCCTGTTGGCCTTCAGATGGAGACAGAGGCCTTGCCAGAGAGGAGGGCCCCGGAGAAGGAGGCCTTGCCAGAGAGGAAGGCCCCGGAGAAGAAGGCCTTGCCAGAGGGGAGGGTCCTGGAGAGGGAGGCCTTGCCAGTTCCTCCCCATCATCCTCAGAGTCCTCTTCCTCGGGTAGGACAGGCTCGGGGGTCGGGGCCACAACACCTGCAGAACTATGTTGGGGGAGGCGTTTGATCACTAAACTGGACAGGTTGCATCCAGATAGAGTGGCAGCAGAAGCCTCTCGACCAAAACCCCCAAGGGGGCTGCAAATGGGTGATTGGGTTTGGGCCAGGAACTATGGTCATGGGAATCTGTGGGTTCCTGCTCAAATTATCAAGGCATCCAGATCCCTGTCTTATGAAGTAGGGTTGGAGGGAGGGTGAGTTGTCAGACGACACATTGATCAGCTCAGGAAATGGTTTCCAGAACAGCCACTAATTGAGGACTGTATCATAAGTCCTTCCCAAGGGCCTCAAACCTGCGGCCAAGCCAGTCCTCACATGGACTCTCAGGACTTTTCCTTCATAACTGAGGTGGAAACAGAGGGAGAAGTGGGGAGTCCTGGAATGCAACATGGATCCCCTGATGGAGCAAGCCATCCGAACTTCAGTAACCGCTGCGCCTACTCGGCTGATCAGTCTGACTCTGGGGTTGGCAAATCTGGAGAGGTCAGCCAGAGAGCATCTAATCTGAACTTCAGCAACTGCTGCGCCTACTCTGCTGATCAGTCTGACTCGGGTGGACCAACAAGGACAGGCCAGCCAGAGAGCATCTAATCCCTTTGACTTAGGAGCACAAAGGGACACAAGTCTACCCAGCCCACTGGGTAAGCTGGTAGACTACAAAGTCACTGGGACTCCGAGTCGTTCCCCTAGGGCACACAAGCCTCCTTCATATCTTGCTGACTATGTCGTAAAATAAAGAACTCTAATATTGTGTATTGCTGTATGCCACTATACTACAGAAACTAGTGCTATGTTTTAACTGTGTAAGTATGCTATCCATGAAGCCTATTCATTCAGACGTTGTTTAATCACGTTGTAACCTACATGGTTTTTTTTTGTTCTATTACTTTTATTTTAGTGTATGGCTCTTGATAATTGCATTGAGACTAACTTATGTTAATATTGTTTGATCTAAGAGGGGAGGGGTGTTATGTACTGGGCTCAAAGTAATACCACGTGGGTTGCTGGAGCAGCTAACGGCTCTCCAGCAACCCAGACTACAAGTCTCCAGAGCTACAATTGGCTATCCCTAGGTGGCAATGGTTGTTTCAAACCTATTGGCTGCCGCCTAGGGGCTAGACTATATATTGGGGCTAGTTGCAGCCATTTGCTCAGTACAGATTCTGCACGAAATAAAATAAGAGTTTCCCTGTACTCAGCTACCTCTTCATTCCTGCGCTAAAGAACCCGCTATTTAACAACAAGCTAAAGTTATGTATAATGGAAAGTACAGCTTGCATTCACATAAGCACCCTGATTATTATTTTGTTTTTCATCTTCTCTTCTAGGATGGTGTAAAGTTTAAAGAAAAGGACATGGGTGGGAGAGAGACATAGGTTTGATTTATGTGACTCCTAGACCACTTTCTCTCTTAGCCAAACTATTTCACAGGCTATCATTGTGGGGTTAATATATGGAGAGAACCTATGGAAATCTCCTTAGGCTCTTATTGGAATGGAGGGATATCAATAAAATATTTGTGTACTGGCTATACATTCATACCAATATTCACTTTAAAAGCAAGCAAAACTGTAAAGATCAGGAAGGCACTCCTGCATCAAATAAGATAGTCCTCTACTTACAACCGTTGGTTTAGTAACCATTCAAAGTTATGGCACTGAAAAAAGGGACTTATGGCTGTTTTTCACACTTACGACCACTGCAGCATCCCCATGGCCATGTGATCAAAATTCAGACACTTGGAAACTGATTCATATTTATGACAATTGCAATGTCCCCGGGTCACGTGATCACCTTTTGCGACCTTCTGATAAAGAAAGTCAATGGGGAAGCCAGATTAATTTAACAACTGTTTTTCTAACTTAGCAATTAGAGTGATTCACTTAAAAACTGTGGCAAGAAAGGTGATAAAATGAGGCAAAACTCTTTTAACAACTGTGTTGCTTAGCAACAGAAATTTTGGGGTCAATTGTGGTTGTAAGTCAAGGACTTGTAATGCTCAAAAAAGAGAAAAGCTGAAAGTTTTTTTTAAACAAAGAAACAATAATTTAGACAGCTGATATCATCAAGGCAAATAAATGCATTAACGTTTTTCCAAAAGCTCTTCAGCTCCAGGACCTACTTATTTTCTATCTGATAGCGTTACACAAAAACATTCAAATAATATTCCCAGGATCCCTAGAGCTGTTAGGCCATCTTCAGGGACAATAATGAAGAAAACCCTTTCCTGATTCTTATTTAGTTCATTTCTCTAGCCACCCATCTCAGCCTGGGTGACTCTGGGAGACGAAAATTCTAAAATTTGGAATATCAATTTAGAATTCTTACTGCGAATGGGGAACATGCTATTGTCCACAATTCATGGCTCCACTGGCCTTAGAAAAACACGCTAGCTTGTAATGTTTGAAGCAAAACAAACAAACACCAGTGGAGCTTTTAAGCTTTTATTAACCACTCTTGTCAGGCAGAAAGCCAAACAGGGGGCAATGTCCCTTCCAACTCTGTTATTCTGAGATATATATGCAACCAACAGCAGTGTTAGAATATACGCTAAGTTCTTAAAAGTCCCCTGCGTGACTCAACCATTCCCAAGAAGACAAATTAAAATAGAAAAGGCCTTCTGGAGGGTCAGAAGTTAGAAATTGTTTGTCTCATTATTTTATAGGAAGAGAGTGTGATGAAGGGAAAACGCCAGCTTCCTGTAAGTAAGCTACAACTCCTGAGTCTAAGTCCCTGCAGATTCATGGATAGCTACAGTAAGTGCAAAGGCTGCTCTGTAAAAAGGGCATGTGTGTGGGTTGGAGAAAAAGGTAGAAGAAACAGCAGATACCAGAAAACAACAACCACCACAACAAGGAGAAGCCTGTGGAGGAAGCACCAGCTGGAATTATAGCTATCAAGGCCTGTATAAACAGACTCGCCTACATTTCTATGCTGTCTGGCTGAGATCCAGCTCATTTCGCGGGCACAAAATAGAACTGGTTCCTCATATTGGAAAGCGTTAAGAGGAAGGAGCCAGATGGGTTTTTGAGGCTGGAGGAACTACTGAAATATTTTTTAGGCCTCAAGGAACCCCTGTAGCTTCAGGCTCAAATATAGGCCAGGAATTACAAAATTATTTACTTATTTTTCACATTTATGATTGGCCTATCTCTCTAAAAGAGCGGTATAAAAATGTTAAAATTTGAAACAGTACCTATAAATGTTAAAAATTTAGGAGGAGGCAAGAGAGATTGAATACTATTAAAATTAGTTAAAAGGTGAGGGGAGGGCTTTCAGGGGACTAAACAGCCCCTTGGCTGCATGCTCCTCTGGGCTCCCCCCTTAAAGCTGCAGAGCCATGTTTTAACTTCTTTTCAGAAGTCCAGGACAGTGGAGGCGTGCTTCATCTCCAGGGGAAGAATTATACATCATTATATTCATTTCATGTGTAGGCTCATATATAGGCATTAACAGAGTTCTTAAAGTAAAAGTAAAGAATAACTTTTTCCTTTCCCTCACTCCTTACACCCTGCTCCCTGGCCTTTGTGGTGGCTCCAGCCACCACTGGTGCCCAAGCTGGCAAGCCCCATATTTCCTGTGCCCTGTTCACCACCCTGAGTCCTTCGGGAGAAGGGTGGTATACAAATATAATAAAATAAATAAATAAATAAATAATATAAATGAAGCGCCTAAGCTGCTGCGCCTGCAGAAAGGTAGGCATACACTGTTAAGGAGAGCTCTAGCATGGAGGCCCTGGTGGTGTCTCTCTTGCATTGTGGTCTCTCACCACCTGCTACTCAACCCTCCTTCCCTCTTGTCTCACTCCTTAGCTCATGCACATTTTGGCGGGCCATCCCAGTGTTGGAAGCTGGAGGGGTTTTGTTTGGCTTCTACTTTTTTAAAATAAATCATCTTCTTCCAGGGAACTATTAGTGACCTCTCACAGAAACCCAGGATGGATCTATGGAATCCTGGTTGAGAAGCCCTGGACCAGAGACTCCCAAGGAAGAGAAATGCCTTTATGCCAAAGTCTGAATGCCCGTTAAGTCTGTTGGCATAAAAGGAGGATAACAAGCCTCAAACTGCTGCAGCCTGACACATTTTCTTCTGCTTTGCTTTCTTTCTTTTTTTTAAAAAGTGAGTTTATTTTTGAGTTCTTGGTTAGGACTGCTGACACTCCAAAGAGTCTGTCTTGTTTTCAATCCCAACACTGAATTCTTAAGGCTCTCGGGAGAATAAACTATAGCAGGTTTTCTACATCTTTGTAGAGTCCTCTGTTTGTTTTCTTTCACTAACAAGCCAGCTCCAGACTTCCTTCTCTACAAGGGACTTCAAATAACAAAGAGACGACTATTGAAATTTAACTAGAAGACCACACAAAATAATGAAGTTCCCAGTTTTCTTTATTAACAATCTATTCTTATCGTTAACAACCCAACCTGTTTGGTTTTCAAAGAGCAGAATTATGTACCACCTACGAAAGATCATTCTAAATAAATAGATGTCCTTATGAAGATATTATACAGGAGAAAGACAAATGTAACTTACCAGGTCCATTTAAGTATTGTGTGAGTGAACAGTGCAAACGCACAATTATAGGCTCTGTGCGGATTACGTCCCAGGCCACTGCAATCTCTTCCTGAATGAAGAGCACAACAGAACCTGTTAGCCATTATCAGCAAATTTACACTGGACATAGTTTTTTTGGCAGTTGGCAAAGGAAATGAAAGTGTTCACCTAAACTGATTGGCTAAGGCAGGGGTGTCAAACTCAATTTCATTGAGGGCCGCATCAGCATTGCAGTTGCCCTCAGGGGGCTGGGTGGGTATGGCCTGGGTGGGCGTGGCCTACTGGGTGGGCATGGCTAGAGTGCGTATGGCCTACTGGGTGGGCATGGCCAACTCCACATCGTTCGCATCAAGGGTGCCTATGGGGGCCTGGGCAGGAGTGGGACAGATCTGAGGGTCTCTGGCAGAAGGAGGGTCTCTGGGCCAGGGCCAAGGCAGTGGGGGCCGTTCCCTCACTGTTTCCAGGGTGGCTTCGCGGGCCACATGAAACCACTTTGCGGGCCGGATCTGGCCCCCGGGCCTTGTGTTTGACATGTCTGGGCTAAGGCATGTTTGATATCAGCTGTTATCTAATATACAAAAGGTCAGTAGTAGAACTAAATTGGGACTTGTACAAGAATTAGCTCTGCAAGTGGAAAGAAATGCCAAATTTGCATGGTCGTAATAACATATAAACTTTGTTCTGGAAGATTTGGTTTTCTAAGCTTCCAGAAATGAAACCAAAATTCAACCACCATCTTTTACACCATCTGTACATATATTCATTGGTACATACATCCTTTGTATGTAATAGGTTCCAAGTTCTTTTTTTAGGTATCCCCAAATTGGATTGAAAAAAAAACACCATGCTTGTGACATTAGAAATCACTGAAAAGTGACAGTGTGCAACCTTCTTGAACAGGTAACTTAATGCTTGGCAGGTAAATAGGAGAAAGATACAACCACACTTGTTGGCAGGGATTCCATTTTCCTCTGAGAAAAGATATTTTTTTTAAAAAAAAAATGTTATGTTTAGTCTATCTGAAGGCATTGATACACTTTGTGTATAATTTCCACCTGGCTATGTTGACAGTACAGGATCCTATCACAGGTTTTTACTCATCACCTTCAGAGGTGGGTCTGAGGGCCACAAAATATGGGCTCAGGAGCTGCACTAGAGATTGGTCATCTGAGGTATAAGCATGTGATAATAGATAACATAACTTCCATCAGGAATGTGTAAATCAGTATAAATCCAATCTATTTTGCAATCCATGTTTTCATAAAGTAGTATTTTTAAAATCAATTCTCTACTACACCTTCTTAATAAGGATAATGCAGAACTATTATTCTTTATTACATACATTCTCCATGTAATCTTTTATTCTCAAGAACACAACTATCCTGTTTTTGTACAGAACTTTTACAAACCTTCAGAGATGCTTTCTTTTTCAGGCACAACTGGGAAAATGTTTTTATCCAATGAAATTAGCTGATCGTAATTCAAGGTGTGTCACATTGGGCTTAGTTGAGGCAGATCTCACAAATGTGTTTCCAAAGAAATCTAGGGCATATTGCTTTTATAGGAATTTACCTTTGGAAATCAGTCTGCAAATATTTCCACTGAAAACAGAAAGACATTCTTCCCAATGCAAGAAAAATTTATGAAGTTAAAAAAAGGGGTAACTGCCTGTAAACAGTTGACTATCCAGCTG
This sequence comes from Vipera berus, assembly GCF_964194415.1. Taxonomy (NCBI): domain Eukaryota; kingdom Metazoa; phylum Chordata; class Lepidosauria; order Squamata; family Viperidae; genus Vipera; species Vipera berus. Next base: position 23,309,137 of record NC_138203.1, on the reverse strand, counting down.
AAAGACAGAGACAGTCGCTTATCAACCTTCATTATAAACCTTGTTATTAGTTTACTTACATCAAGAAAGCTAACATCAATATGCAGATCAATATCTACATCATCAATGGCTCCATATTCCCTGAAAGGAAAAAAAACAACTTACATTATATCTAAGTCTTGATACTTTTAATCATCCTTCCCAAGCTAATTGGCTATCTGAAGAGCAGTTTGAGCAGAAGAAACTGCTCTTATAATAGTGAAAGAATTTTGATTTGCCAATGGATTAGGATAAATATTTTTTTAGTGATAGAATGAATGTTATGTATGCTACAGGTTCCCTATTCAGTTTAGCAAAACCTTGAAGAGTGCATGCTAGTGAAAATAGACAGGATTTGACTAGATAAACAAACAGTCGACCCTAAAGTACACAAAGAATAAATAAGCAAATAGCACAGTCAAGCATCTCTCCCAATAAAGAAGCTTTGAAAAAATTATAGTGAATGTATAGCAGGGGTGTCAAACTCAATTTCATTGAGGGCCGCATCAGCATTGCGGTTGCCCTCAGGGGGCTGGGTGGGTATGGCCAGGGTGGGCATGGCTGTTCTGTACCAGCCTGCTACCGGCCTTGCAGAAAGGCAACCCCTGTACAAACGGCAGAGGCTGGAATACGTCTGCCAAATTTATTACACAAACAAACAAAACATGAAACAAGATACCGGAGCTTTGATCCTCTATCGGAGCGGTTGCTTTCAGCAAACCAGCCCTCCCCCAAACACTCCCTTTATAAGAGTTCAGGGCGTGGCCTCTCTTTGCCTCCTTCCGAGAAGTCCCACAGCCTTTCTCTGCTTGCTCCTACTTGACTGCCTCCTGCGTCGGGCGTCCTTGAACAGGGCCAGCTGTGGGTCATCTTCATCCACACTGTCGAGCTCACGCAGCTGGGTCTCCACCAAGTAAGAGGGGCCTGGCTGAGGGCTCTGCGGAGCCTCCAAGCCATCATCAGCAAGTTCTTCTTCAACACCCCCCTCCTCCCCCTCATCTGAGTCATCCGAGTCATCCGACCCAACTGCCGAACCCACAGGCTGACCCTGAATCACAACACTATCCCGCACCGCAGGGCCCTTCCCCCGGGGCTGCCGATCTGGATGCGGTCGGGATGGGAATTGTTCATGAAAAGCAGTCACCAACGCAGGGGCATGAACGGCGGTCGCGTCTTCCCAGGTGAAGTCCTCTGGTCCGTAACCTTTCCATTCGATCAGGTACTGGAAACGACCTTTCAGCCAATGGGAATCCCTGATGCTGGCGACCTCGTACTCGGGGGTGCTGCCTCCATCACGAGGTCCTGATGGGGGAGGTTCCGCCCGGCGGAGTGGACAAGCCGGTTGCTCGGGGACCAACAGAGACCGATGAAAGACTGGGTGCACGCGCAGGGAACGTGGCAGAGTTAAGCGATAGGCGACCGGATTGATGACAGCCTCGACTGGGAACGGTCCTAAATATCGGTGATCTAACTTTCTCACCGGCCGTGTTGACGGTAGATTCCTGGTGGACAACCAGACCCGATCCCCCACCGATAGTGGAGGCGTATCCCGTCTTGACCGATCAGCAAACCTTTTGTAATCGGCCTTGGCCTTCTCCAACTGACGTCACACCAATCGATGGATCGCCTGTAACTCTGCCATGAAGTCGTTCGCTGCCGGCTCCGGTGAGTACACGGGAGAAAGGGGGAAAAACCGGGGGTGATAACCCACATTGGCCAAGAACGGTGTCATCTGTGTGGAGGTGTGCTGCGAATTGTTAAATGCAAACTCAGCTATGGCCAGATAGTCCACCCAATTGTTCTGCTGCAGATTGACGTAGCAGCTCAGATATTGTTCCAGGATACCGATGACCTTCTCGGTTCCCCCGTCAGTTTGAGGATGATGCGCGGACGAGAGGCAAATCTTGATATCCAACGCATGCATCAACTCCTGCCAGAAGCGGGCTGTAAACTGGGCCCGCCTATCGGAGACGACTCTATCAGGGAGGCCGTGCAGCTGATACACCTGCTGAATGAACATACGACTAGTGGCGCGGGCTGATGGTAAACCGCGACAGGGGATGAAGTGCGCCATCTTGGTCAGCATGTCCACCACCACAAACACTGTCGTAAAACCAGAGGATGGGGGTAAATCCGTCAGAAAGTCCATGGACACAGCCCCCCAGGGTCTTTTGGGTGTTGGCAAGGGCTGCAATAATCCAGGCGGGGCCCCTGTCGCTGACTTGGCCTGCCTGCATGGGATGCAGGAGGTGACATAGGACTGGACGTCGTGTCGGACTCGGGGCCACCAGAAGGTACGGGAGACCAGGTTCAGGGTCTTGAACAGGCCAAAATGCCCCGCTGCCGGGTTATCGTGACACTGGCTGAGGATGAGTCCCCTGAGTGGCCCTCCCGGAACATAGAGCCGGTCACGATAATACAAGAGTCCATCCGTGACCGTCCAAGGAGAATCTGGCCCCACCTCCTCCTTCCGCTGAGCCACCCACACCTCCTGCTGCTGTGCCTCCCGGATCCGAGCCCGTATATCAACCGGCTCCCGTACCGCAGCAAAAGACTCGACGGGGATCACTGTCCTGGGCAGAAGCTTGTCTTCCACTCGGGTATATTCGGGCTTCCTGGACAGAGCATCCGCTCTTTGATTGTGCCCGCTTGGTATGTACCGAACCCGGAAGTCAAACCTCGCAAAGAAAAGAGACCACCGGATCTGGCGCTGGTTCAAATTCCGAGCGGTCTGCAGGCTTTCCAGATTCTTATGGTCCGTCCGGACCTCGATTTGATGCCGCGCTCCCTCCAGATGATGTCTCCAGGCCTCGAACGCCGCTTTGATGGCCAGCAGCTCCTTCTCCCAGATTGTATAATTGCGCTCCGAAGGGTTCAGTTTTCGTGAATGATACGCGCAAGGGAAAAGGGTACCGCTGGGCGTCGTGGCCTGGAGTAACACTGCCCCAATGGCAATGTCGGAGGCGTCCGCCTCCACGACAAACGGCCACTGCGGGTCAGGATGCTTCAAGATGGGCTCCTTCATGAAGGCTTCCTTCAAAGTCTGGAAAGCCTGTTGTTCTGGTGCGTTCCACTGGAACCGAGTCTTCTTCTGCAGGAGCCGGGTGAGGGGGGCTGTCAAGGCAGCAAACCCAGGGATGAAAGTTCGGTAATAGTTGGCAAATCCAAGAAGTCGCTGAACATCCTTCACGTGACGCGGGGGTTGCCAACTCTGCAAAGACTCAACCTTACTCGGCTCCATGGCGATGCCCTCAGGAGAAATGCGGTGACCCAGGAAATCGATGGTCACCCGGTAGAACTGGCACTTCTCCAACTTGGCAAACAGCCGATGTTCTCGGAGTCGCTGCAGGACCTGATGGAGATGCTGATGGTGCACCTCACGCGACGGGGAGTAGATCAGGATGTCGTCCAAGTAGATCACGACAAACTGGTCCAACAAATCCCGGAAAATGTCATTCATGAAATGCTGAAACACAGCGGGGGCGTTGGTCAGGCCAAACGGCATCACCGTGTACTCAAAATGTCCATAGCGAGTACCAAACGCCGTCTTCCACTCATCACCCGGCCGAACCCTGACGAGGTTGTAAGCTCCACGCAGGTCCAGTTTCGTGAAGATCTTAGCTTCCCGGAGTCGGTCCAAGAGTTCGGGGATGAGGGGCAGCGGGTAACGGTTGCGCACCGTGATGGCGTTGAGTTTTCGGTAATCGCAGCAAAGCCGTAATTCGCCCGACTTCTTTTTGACGAAGAGCACGGGTGCAGACACTGGCGAGGACGAGGGCCGGATGAAACCGCGAGCCAAATTCTTCTCCAGAAAGTCCCGCAATGCAGCCAACTCGGGGTCCGACATGGAGTACAAACGCCCCACTGGGAGAGGCGCATCAGGGACTAAATCAATGGGGCAGTCATAGGGCCTGTGCGGGGGTAATTGATCCGCCTCTGACTCGCTGAACACATCAGCAAAGTCGGACAGTTCGGGAGGCAAGGAAACCCCTGGGGAACCCTCCACCTGGCCGGCACAGATATGGCGGGAGTGGTCCACGCACTGCAAGCTTGGGAAGGTGACCAAGTTCTGTGACCAATAGATCTGTGGGTCATGCGCCCGGAGCCACGCCAGTCCCAAGACCACGGGGAAGTGCAGATCTGAGGTGATATAGAACTGGATGGCCTCCACATGGGAACTGATGGCCATACATAATGGTTGCGTGGCGGCCGTAATAGGCCCAGACAGGAGCACTCGACCATCGATAGTCTCCACTAACATGGGCGGATCCACCGGGCACTGGGGTACAGCCCATTTGGCCACAAACGCTGAGTCCATAAAATTTGTGGTGGCCCCAGAGTCAATTAAGGCATGGACTGGAATCCCCTCTGGCTTGCCAGGAAGGATCAGACGTGCCTCCAAAATCAAATGCCGTGGAGGTCCACAGGCAGCATCGGAAAGACGTCGCTCAGTGTTGTTGTGGGACGCCCGATCTATCACACCGTCTAGATCGGGCTCGGGGCGTTTCCCGACAGAAAAGTAGGGGACTTTCTCGGGGCAGGCTCGGTCACTGATGCCCGCTGTCGCTTCTTTGGGCAACAAGCAGCCAAATGTCCAGGGTCCCCACAGTAAAAACACAACCCCCCCGATCGTCGTCTGTTCATTTCAGTCACCGATAGACGAGACCTGGCGGCACCCAGCTCCATTGGCTCCTCCCTTTGAACTGGGGGCTCACGCACAACAGGGGCGGCAGGGGTCTGTGGGGTGGCACGGCGACTCCTTCGCTGCTGCAACTGAGCATCGATCCGCAGGCAGAGATGGATCAGCCCATTCAGGTCTGAGGGAATATCCACACGGGCCAGCTCATCCAACATCTCCTCCGACAATCCATCCTGGAAGGCATCCACGAGCGCAGCCTCATTCCAGGCGGAATCCTGGCTAAGCAGCCGGAAATCGCTGATATAGCCCTGTAGGGGGCGTTGACCCTGCCTCAGAGCTTTCAGACGTCGAGTGGCAGTCTGCGTCTTAATAGGGTCCTCATACATCAGACGCATATGATCACAAAACCCCACAAAGTTGTCCAACAATGGGCTAGGTTGAGCCAGCAGAGGCGTGCCCCAACGAGCTGCATCACCCGAAAGAAGGCTTAACACAAACCCCACCTTATCCCGGTCAGTGGGGAAATCAGCTGCTCTCACGCTGATAAAGAGCTGGCATTGTCCCAGGAAAGCAGGAAACAGTTCTGGAGTACCTGTAAATTTATCCGGCATTGCAACTTGGCATTTTCTCCTGGGTGGGGGTGCAGCATGAACCTGTGCTTGCAGTTGAGCCACCTGAGCTGCCAGCAAAGTGAGTTGCTGGGTGAGCTGGGCATTCTCAGCACATAGCTGCTCCATAATATTAGTAAGGGGTGGGAGGCTGAAAGCAAACTGTTCTGTACCAGCCTGCTACCGGCCTTGCAGAAAGGCAACCCCTGTACAAACGGCAGAGGCTGGAATACGTCTGCCAAATTTATTACACAAACAAACAAAACATGAAACAAGATACCGGAGCTTTGATCCTCTATCGGAGCGGTTGCTTTCAGCAAACCAGCCCTCCCCCAAACACTCCCTTTATAAGAGTTCAGGGCGTGGCCTCTCTTTGCCTCCTTCCGAGAAGTCCCACAGCCTTTCTCTGCTTGCTCCTACTTGACTACCTCCTGCGTCGGGCGTCCTTGAACAGGGCCAGCTGTGGGTCATCTTCATCCACACTGTCGAGCTCACGCAGCTGGGTCTCCACCAAGTAAGAGGGGCCTGGCTGAGGGCTCTGCGGAGCCTCCAAGCCATCATCAGCAAGTTCTTCTTCAACACCCCCCTCCTCCCCCTCATCTGAGTCATCCGAGTCATCCGACCCAACTGCCGAACCCACAGGCTGACCCTGAATCACAACACTGGCCTACTGGGTGGGCGTGGCTAGAGTGCGTATGGCCTACTGGGTGGGCATGGCCAGCTCTACATCGCTGGCATCATGGGTGACTATGGGGGCCCGGGCAGGAGTGGGACAGATCTGAGGGTCTCTGGCAGAAGGAGGGTCTCTGGGCCAGGGCCAAGGCAGTGGGGGCCGTTCCCTCACTGTTTCCAGGATGGCTTCGCGGGCCACATGAAACCACTTCGCGGGCCGGATCTGGCCCCCGGGCCTTGTGTTTGACATGTCTGATGTATAGTATATGGAAATGTGATTTCATTGAATTCAATATTTGCTTAATAATAAAATGATATAAGAGAATATTTGTAGTTCAGGGTGAACTGTAGGGTCCTTGGTGCTCTGTAAGCTTAGTTGTTTTCCTACAGACATTTCATTATCAAACTAGGTGACATCATTAGTGCAGTTATGATGTTATCTAGTTTGGTAATGAAAGGTTAATAGATATCAAGCAAATGTAATTACTTTTTCAAGGTCATCAATTATAAATATTGTTTAAGCTCATCTGAAGAACCAACGTTGTATTCCCACAGACTTTTCATATATAAGAAAACTGTACTTCAGAAATTATGAGAAATCTTACAGAAAAAAGAATAAAAATATTTTGGTTCTAATGCATGCTTAATGATGGCAAAGAATTTATCCTCTAAAATGAATCTGGGTGGAACCAACAGTTTTGTTATTCTGTCAAAAGAAAGAAAGATTAGGTTTTCTAACTTCCCTGACAACAATTTTATCTATAATTTTCTATAAAGTTGTTCTCCCATAAGGGACACAGTGGCTCAGTGGGTTAGGACGCTGAGCTTGTTGATCAGGTCGGCAGTTTGGTGGGTCAAATCCTGAGTGCTGTGTAACAGAGTGAGCGCCCGTTACTCGTCCCAGCTTCTGCCAACCTAGCAGTTCGAAAGCACGTAAAAATGCAAGTAGAAAAATAGGGACCACTACGGTGGGAAGGTAACAGCGTTCTGTGCGCCTTTGGCGTCTAGTCATGCCGGCCACATGACCACGGAGATGTCCTTGGACAAGCGCTGGCTTTTCGGCTTTGAAACAGAGATGAGCACTGGCCCCTAGAGTCGGAAACGACTAGCACACACGTGCGAGGGAACCTTTACCTATATTCTCCCATGGACACTGTCCAGTATTCGACAATTGCTATAATACCTTTCTTTTATATGTAAGAGAAAGCACAGGCTTTCTCTTAACTAGGCTGCAAACTTCTTAAATTGCTAAATTCATTTAGAATAACAATGTGCAGCAAACACATTCCTTTTCCATCTACATCTTATGAAAGAGACAATGCTTTTGAAATTTCATTTAAAGAAGGAACTTTGATAAAAATTTCATGGATGGTCTTCTTGCACTTATTCTAAATACAAGGCCAAAGTTTGTGTGTGTGTGTGTGTGTGTGTGTGTGTGTGTGTGTGTGTGTGTGTGTTTGTGTGTGTGTGTAAGTATCCAGTTCATCTTTGTGCAATGATCCCTCTGGCAAGCTGTAGCCTTCCTGGTTTCCTCTCGTTCACTCATAGCCAAGAGAAGACACCATAAGCAGACTCTGACTCTGACTCTGACTCTGACTGTGTGTGTGTGTGTGTGTGTGTGTGTGTGTGTGTGTGTGTGTGTGAAGGGAAATTATGATATGTTGATAGATAGGGAATATTCAAAAGAAATTCTCAAACTCCCCCCAAATAAGGTAGAAAAACACCTCCTTCATAAAATTTTGAGTAGTTGCAGGGCAGTTTTTGGCACAGCATTAATTTTGAATCTTCTTAATTTAGGAATATCCAAAAAAATTTCCAATAAAAAAATGGCTCGCCTATTCCCAAATATCTGCCCTAGTTGTAAAACACTCATGAACCAAAAGTGATTAAGCAGAGAGTATAGACTATCTTCTCCTCCCCAGAATTTTGTTTTATTACTCCAGATTACTTTGGTTTTCTAAACATGCTTCCAAATCAATCACTGGCTGTCAAAAAAGACGTGTATAGGCCATGTGGAGTCCAGACTCATTCTTGTAAATACAGATGTGGCTAGAAACTGGCCTTTTATTTTGCAACATTTCAGCTTCTCATTTATTTCTTGTAATAATAAAAAAGCCCAGTAGTGCAGAGAGTCTGATAAGCCCCAAGAAAAAGCAGTTCCTTGCCCATCTCTTGTCTAAATATAAATATATTATGTTATGGGGCTATGTTATGGCAGTTGAAAAAGCACTGCATGTTATTGATTGATGAGTTGGAATGGAAAGTGGGAATGAGGCCTCCTATGAAGGTGACCCTGGTTTAATTTACAGTGATGTCCCAGTTGCCAGACTAGGTTATGGAAGTTGGAGACTAGCCATAAAGCTGAGAGTAAAAATCAATCAGTATTCAAGGGAGCATTTTTTTGTCCACCAAGGAAGTTAAAACACACTCAACAGTTTGCACACAAGAGAGGGTTTTTCTTTTTTTTAAAAAGAAAGTAATGCTTCCTCATTTATTTGTTCCAAGCCAGAAGCAGCCATCTTTCTAATGAATAGATGATAGATAGATAGATAGATAGATAGATAGATAGATAGATAGATAGATAGATAGATAGATAGATAGATAGATAGATAGATGATAGTTAAATTTACTTTCATAACTGCAAACCCAAAGGGAGCTTATTATGAAGCTATGTAGAGCTTTTCAACCATAGCTGTTATCCGGATATGCAATTAAATGATTATCTTATTCATTTCCTCCTTGGACTTTAATCTCCAACATTCTGCATACTCAATGAATTTCCACTTAATTCAAACAGCATTTAAGGAAAATATTTTTTCCCTGTACATATTGTCAAAGGAACTGGAATGTACACTTCAATTTACATGTCACTGAGCAAATGAAACAAATGAATGTTAAAGTATCTTTTGCTTCACTGTGGGTCTGGATAACTGTAGAGAGTGCAAATGAAATAGCCCCAGAAGGTTATATTCAAAAACTGACAAAGCATTCAAATTAAGAGAAAGACAAGGCTGTAATCTGCAATAACATTATACCTAGAATCCTAGTGAAGACTGGTCCATAAACTATAAACTGATCCATAAAGATTAAATGCCACATAAAGCAAGTGCAAAAAGTGGGATGGTCATTATTCAAGGGAGTTTTGGCAATTACAATGACCACTTTTTCCCTGGCAATGATTTATTTTGATTGATTCATGTGGAATACAAGTATGCAATTCAGTTCATGAATAAATGAATGTACTGTACTATCAAGATTCTGGGCCAGTCTATACATAAGAGTTACCAGTTGCTGCAATCATATGAAATAACACTTGGTTAAAGGAAGAAAGCCAGTAATATATCAGCCTATGATAGTATGCTGAAGACGTTAGGCAGGAATCGGAACTGAAGGTAGAATCCTAGGGATGCATATTACAGGGAGGAAAAAAATCACTGTTAAACTTTACATTCATGACAGTTGAACTACAGCCTCTAATAGGTTCAGGAAGTACTGCCAATTTCATGAAATGTTAGTCAGCATCACTTACAGGAACACAATTTCCCTTTCTATCTAAATCTATTTAGGATTGTGGCTTTAAGAAAATAATTTAACTGCGATTAATATGTTTAGAAATAATGAACTGACTCACCTAAGTTGGCAGTGAAGTTAAAAAGAACGTTTTAAGTATGTTTAATTGTTAAAAATAAGAATTAAAAGCGTTTATAACACTCATCACCTAATTCAAATTTTGCTCTTTAAATAATCTCATTATTCCAGTAAATAATCCAAGGTATGCCTCTGAAAAACAGATTTATCATAGAAGCCTAGAGCCAGCAATTAGGACTTTTGTGTAGTTACTTTCAAATTTAATCACCTATTTTTTAAAAAAAAAAATGAAGAAAAACACCAATGTTCTAAGCAGCAATGAATATCTAAATCTTGTTACTATAACTGCTTCCCATAATGCTTTAATGCACAAACAGTTTGAGGCATTGTGGGACATTTAAATGGATTTTAGAAAAGTTCTGACTTTTGCCCAGAATCTCTCCAGGCCTGCAACCAGTTCTGCCTATATTGATTTGACTATTTTCCATTAGAATGGCCAAATAGAAAACATTCTGTTTGAATGACTGCCTGGTTCAATTTCAGTGTAACTTAAAAGAAAATCAGGGCTTTGCAATGTGTTTCAAGATAACATCTACATCACCTAGTTAGAATTTTCCTTACGAAGAAAAGAGAATTACATTGCTATTTAATTATAATTACATTTCTCTTTTTTACTTGTTTAATGCAAATGGCTGTCCATCTCATAGCTAGATTTGTATGTTCATTCTTTAGTTTTTATCAGATTTCTGATGACATACTTTCTCTTTTTTTGTCAAAATATAAGTGTTTATCCATACTTTTCCTTTCTTACATAGATATTCTTAATATTGAAAGAAAAAAATGAAAAAGAGCTAACACTTAACACCTGAACATTGAAAGGATGAAGTCATTTAATAAAGGAAACCAAGGGGTTGAGTGGACTCATTAGTCAAACTAATCATACTTGAATGTATTGTGATTTATTGGGACAACACAATGCATGTATCAATATATTAATGATTTAAACTAGCTCAAATTGAATCAGGTTTGGAGACTCAGACAGAATTGATTCAGATTTCTGAGTCAGAAAAAAATTGGGAATTCTTTTGAATCAATTTGAACAAACCAATTTGGACACCCCTGATAGGAATGTGGGTAATTCAATGGATAGGTAATTGAATAGAGAAATAGACACACCAACCTGAGAGATACTGCATTTGGCCCATAGATTTCTCTTACTGCTGCCAAGTCAGCTTCCAGCTGTGGGTGTTTGTGAAGTTCTCCATCATAACTAACCTGCAGAGGAATGGGGAGTAAGAAAGATTTTCTTTTAAGGTATCACAAATTGAGTACCAAAGGGAGGTTTTTCTTCCCCAATGTCTCACTTTCCTTTTCAGGGCCTTGTCCAAACATAAAATTGCCTACTGGTAAAAAGGGAAGACACCTAATTCTGCTGAATGTGCTCTTCCCATTGAGAACTCATTTTTGCTATATGGTGTCTTAGAATTCTCTCCTAAGTCCTGCCCTGAGAAACCCCTACTGGATTTCTTAGTAGATGAAGCCAAAATGTTAATTCTGTTTCCATCAGCACTCAGCAGGAAGAGTATAAAAAAAACATATCTTTACTATTGCTGCTCCTGGCAAAATTGTTATTCAGACTTATGCAATCTGTCAACATGGTCATTGCATTTAGTTCTCATAACAAACAAGGACATCTAATCTTTGACTATCTTCATGTAATAGGTATAAACCAAGATAGCATTTAAGTACTCATTGTTAAAAAAAATAATCCTACATGGAGATGTTATATAAATGTTTCAAAAATTATTGTATTTCTTCATTAAAAGGCCAGAACAGAAAAGATTAGTACTGAGAATGCATAACATTGATATAATTTGTTGTTCAGTTACAGCACAGTATACCACATGGATTCCAGTTTCTTTTAATTTGTATTTATTAAATTACTACATCTATGTTACTAAATTTGTTTATGCTTGTTGTGAAGAATCACTTCTTTATGCATTTCTTTATTATATTCTCTTTTTCTTTTTTCTGCACTTTTTCTTTTTTCTCTTTTTGTCTCTTAAGTTTAGTTTGTATTAATTTTACTATTAGAATCAAAATTCTTAATAAAACTTATATTTAGAAAATGCTTAGTGTTAACAAATTGCATAATCTACAACTAACTGTCATACATCAACAATATCCCAGGCAGTCGTTCATACTTCTACTTTGTGTAATATTACTTATACCTAATAAATTTATTTCATAAATATGCTGTTAGCCAGTGCCAAATTGCCATTCATGATTTCATCTTATAGTTGATGTTCAGGATGAATGTATGCCAAGAAAACCTTGAATAAGATTTCTTTAAATACCAATCTATTGGCATGAGTAGGAGACTTATATGGTATAAATAATTCTGACTGAAGGCAAAGACTATCAAATGCTGAAGTTGTTATCTAATGATAGAATTAAGCATCATCACTGTGCTGGTGCACTTTTTCCTTAGCTAGAGACCATTTCTTCGCACTTACTCTATAGCAACATTAAAAATGTGCATTGATTTTATTGGAGTCTGAATGTTTACCTTTTAGATTTGCACATTCCTTTAGGCTTTGTTGAAGCACTAGGTATAATGAAAGATCTATACAGTTGAATGGTAAATTGCAAAACTCCAGACTGCAATGGGGGGGACTAGGAAGTTATTTGAAGAATTAAACAGTTGTGAACAACTGACAGCTGTCAACAACTCTGCAGTATCCTATTTTACAAAGCGACTTGATTTACTGTCGGCCATGGAACTCAATAGAATGCATCTGTCCAAGTAAAAGATTTCTCTATAAGTATAGTGTATCTGGTTTTATTCACACTGAATTTTGATTCCCAAGGACACCTACACAGAAGGATACATCACCAGCTTTTAATATATTTTCCTCCCTATGCATGCTTGAATCCTTGTTTCTGTTGAGTGTTTCTAATCTTTATATCTTGCCTCTCCAGGAGTTCAAGATGCTATATCTAACAACCTGCACGTTACCTCTACCCTCCGCAACAGTAATAACCATGAGAGTAGGTGGGGCTGAGAGAAAACAATTAGCCCAAAGTGTCTATGGAGATTCTTGGTTATGGTTGTCCCAAAGATTGTCAGCTGAAGCTTCTTGGATGAGAAGTGAAACATTTTCAAAGGAAAAAAACTAAAAATCTCCAGTTGCCTTATGCAAAAGCACCTTAGGGAAAACTGTCCCTGTCAGGACCCACCCCAAACCACGTCTTAGGAAGACAAAAACTCTTGGAGTCAGTTCTAGTCCAAAAGGAATCTTTACTAGGACATGCTTGGTTGTGGGAATACAAGACAGGACTTAGTATTGTTTTACAAATTGAAATTTTATAAAGGGTACCCGGTTCAACCCCGCTTCCCTCAACCCCATTTGGTCAGCCCCCATCCTTCTGCTTCGTGTCATCCCTTTCGTGGGGAAAAAAGGAGGAACTTCGAATCTTTATGGTTATTGCCTTCTTCCTCTCCAGAATTAAAAGAAAACACAAGCCAGATACCTTCTTCTCTAACCCTCCCTTTTGATCCCCCCAGTTCAAAAGGTTTCCTTTGTCTTGAAATAATCTAAGGCAGGCTGAATCCACATAGACTCCTCCTTCCTTGGGAGATGGTAGAATCCATATGGGGGGGATAATGTTTTAAAAATACATTTATGAATGTGATATGAATGGATTCTGACATCCCACTCTCCTTAAAAGAAAGATATGTCCATCTGTAGGGATGTATATGCGCAAGGTTGCAACGTCCCCTCATCATTTTCCTGTAATAATACAGCCCCGACTGCTACATCGCTCGCATCTGCCTGTTCTGTACCAGCCTGCTACCGGCCCTGCAGAAAAGGCAGGGACAACCCCTTTTACAAGAAGGCAAGAGGCTGGAATTACGCCTGCCAAATTTATTGCTACAAAAACAAATAGAACAAGACACGAACCAAGAAACAGGAGCTTTTCAAGCGGTTGCCTTCAGCAAACCAGCCCTCCCACGCATTCCCCCTTAAATACAGTTCAGGGCGTGGCTTCTCTCTGCCTCCTTCCGAGGAGCCCCATTGCCTTTCTCTGTTTACTCCTGATTGACTGCCTCCTGCGTCGGGCATCCTTGAACAGGGCCAGCTGTGGGTCATCTTCATCCACGCTGTCAGGCTCACACAGCTGGGTCTGCATCGTGACCAGGTGAGAGGGGCCTGGCTGAGGGCTCTCATCAAGCTGTCCAACCCCCTCAGCAAGCTCTTCAACACCCCCCTCCTCCTCCTCCTCTGAGTCGTCCGACCCAACTGCCGAACCCACAGGCTGACCCTGAATCACAACACTGCCTGTATTACAAAAGGTTTGTCGGGATCAGGGTGTTTTAGTACAGGTTCAGCAGAAAAGAGTCTCTTTAGCCTCTCAAATGCTGCTTGACATTCCATTGTCCTTTTTAGAGGCTGGCTGGATTTCACAGCCCCCCCCCCTTTGTTTTTAACAAGTTTGTGAGGGGTATGGCTATTTGGCCAAATGCGGGGATGAATTGGCAGTAGAAATTTGCAAACCCCAGGAAACTTTGCAATTGCTTCTGTGTGCAGGGGGGTGCCCACTCTAATACTGCCCTGACCCTCTCAGGGTCCATTTCGATGCCTTCTGGAGATATGCGATATCCCAGGTAGTTGATTTTTTCCTGATGGAATTCACACTTCGATAATTTAGCATATAAGTGGGCAACTCACAACTTTTTCAGGATTGCTCTGACTAGTTTGATATGTTCCTCTTTGGTCTCCGTGAAGATAAGAATGTCGTCCAGGTAAACCAGGACCCCCCTTATATAGGTGCTCCCTTAGCACGTCATTAATTAATTGCATAAAGACTGCAGGGGCCCCTTGCAGTCCAAATGGCAATACTTTGAATTGGTAGCACCCCACTGGGCAGTTGAATGCAGTCTTCCATTCATCTCCTTCCTTAATCCTAATACAGTAATATGCTTCCCTCAGATCTAGTTTAGTAAAAATCCCTCCTTTTGATAGGTGGGATAGCATATCCTTCATTAGGGGTAGAGGGTACAGATTACATTCACTAATTGTGTTCAGATTTCTATAATCTACACACAAATGGAAAGAACCATCTTTCTTCTCCCTGAACAGGACTGGGGCTGCCACTTTGGGTTTGGCAGGCTCGATGAACCTTCTTTCTAAGTTTTTCTTTATGAATCTTTCCATTTCTGCCATTTCCCTTGAGCTCATGGCATACATCCTGGGTTTTGGGAGTTTTGCCCCGGGTTTGAATTCTATGGCGCAGTCTGTGGGGCAGTGGGGGGAAGCTCATCTGCCCGCTCCTCACTGAAAACCTCAGCAAGGTCCCTATATTCCTCCAGTATCTCTGGTAACCCCTTCTCTTTCCCCACTGCTGCTGTCTCCTCACTTTGGGTTGGGGGGTGCTTTGGGGGTTACGTTTTCCTGCTCCCCTTTTGGGAAGTTGAGTTCTGCTGTCCTCCAGTTTATCCCGGGGTTCCATTGCTTCAGCCATTCCAGTCCTAAAATCCTTGGGCATTCCATGCATGGAGCCACTATAAACGTTATGTCTTCCTCATGAGACCCCAGGGACAGGTGAATTGGTAAGGTGGCTAGGGTACTGGTCCCCCCCTGCTATTGATCCATCTAATTGACTAAAGGAGATTGGTTGTTTTAGCCTCCTCACTGGGATGCTCAGTCTCTCCACCAGCGTTGGGCTGATGAGGCAGTGGATGCAGCCAGAGTCTATCAGAGCTTTTATTTTGAAGGCTTTAGGCATAGAGGAAGCTAATATAGTCACTGTCTTAAGTATACAGTAGGTGGAAGGGGTCCACTTACCAATGGTTCTCCCTCTGAGCTGTCTTCTGAAGTGTCCACTGCCCCTGCGGTGTAGGCCGGAGTCCAATCCCAGTTCCTGGCAGGAATTGTGGACTCTACAGCCCCTGTCCCCTTCATGGAAGATTCTTTTGGGTTGTCATGGGGTTTCCCTAGTTTCCTGGGGTGTGATGACTCTGTTTTAAGCTGGGGGGTTTTTGAGCGGCAGTCTGCCGCGTGGTGACCCTCTCTCCCGCATTTGAAACAGCCTGTTGATTTTTTAGCTGTGGGCGGTGGGTTCTCCCTCGCGTGTTGGCTCGGTTGGTGGGCGGCCCCATGGTTTCCCCTGAGGTGTCTCTTCAGTAGGTCTATCTCCCTCTCCTCTGCCAGGACATACCAGTCGTCGAGATGGTGTGGGTCTCCTCGAGGCAGGCAAGCATCATACAGGTCATAGTTTAGCCCGTCTTTGAAATGGCTAAGGAGGATGTCTTCTGGCCAGTTCAGCTTGCTGGCAATGGCTCGGAATTCTTGGGTGTATTCAGCCACCGGCCGTCTACCCTGCCTGACTGTTTTGATTCTCTCCTGGGCTTTATGATCAGCCAAGGGATCTTCGAAATGCCGCCTCAAGGATGCCATGAACCAGTTGAAATCATTGAGTTCTGGGGCGTTGGAGTCATGTAGGTTCACCACCCAGTCTGCAGCCGGTCCGTCCAGGGCGGATTGCACAATTCGGATGCGGGTTTTGTCACTGGGGATCTCCCGTCCGTATTCTTCCATATAGCTAAGGACTTGGGTTAAGAAAAACCCCAATTGTGATGGCTCTCCCTTGAATTTTGTTTCCAGGGGCAGGAGTCTTTGACTGCAGCGTTGTCTGCGCCGCGGACGGTCTCTCTCCTCATCCTGCTCCCTGTCTGTGGTTCGGGGGGGTACTGCTGAGGCAGCGACTCCCATTCTGTTGGATGGCCCCGGGGTTTCAGGTGCTGGATCCCCTCCGTTACCTCTCCAGTTGCGGCCCCAGGCGCTGCCTCGGTTGTGGTTTTCAGCTCTCTCCTAGTGAGCTCAGGGTTGCTTTCATCAGATCAATGGCTTTTTCCAGGATCCACTCCTCCTCACTGGCGTGCAGGGAGCTCTCCATCTCTTGCCTCCATTCCGGTTGGTGGTCGCTCTGTCTCAGGGTCACTTCTCCCGATGCCTTTTCCCACTCACTTTTCCTTCCAACGCCCATCAACCACCAGGGTTTTTGGTCGTGCTGCTCCACCACTTCTTCCTCGGGAAAATATGCCGCTTCAGCTTCCCATCGTCTCTGGGATTCCATTCGGGGGGGAAGACTCCCTCTCCATGGGGCTTCCCTCCTCTCTTGCTTCGTCGCCAGACATTGTATTTGTTGCAAAGTCCCCCGGTAAGGTTTCTCCCTTCCAGGTTGACTTTCAGTGCAAGTCCTGTCTACTGTCAGGACCCACCCCAAACCACATCTTAGGAAGACAAAAACTCTTGGAGTCAGTTCTAGTCCAAAAGAAAATCTTTACTAGGACATGCTTGGTTGTGGGAATACAAGACAGGACTTAGTATTGTTTTACAAATTGAAATTTTATAAAGGGTACCCGGTTCAACCCCGCTTCCCTCAACCCCATTTGGTCAGCCCCCATCCTTCTACTTCGTGTCATCCCTTTCGTGGGGAAAAAAGGAACTTCGAATCTTTATGGTTATTGCCTTCTTCCTCTCCAGAATTAAAAGAAAACACAAGCCAGATACCTTCTTCTCTAACCCTCCCTTTTGATCCCCCCAGTTCAAAAGGTTTCCTTAACCTTTGAAATAACCTAAGGCAGGCTGAATCCACATATGCTCCTCCTTCCTCGGGAGATGGCAGAATCCAAATGGGGGGGGGGATAATGTTTTAAAGATACATTTATGAATGTGATATGAATGGATTCTGACAGTCCCAAAGACATCTAATAGATTGCTATGGCTAAAATGAAACTGAATCTGGGTCTCCCTGGTTCTAATTCCACACCTTACCTACTGCACATCTCTGTAGTGTGGAACTGAAAGAAAAGATCTGTTGCATTTAAGAATGCCCAGTTGAGCATTCAAAACATGAAGAAAAATGCATGGTTTCATATCAAAGCCATGTCAGAGACTTTCTGACATAACAATTCAATTGTGTAAAAGTACAGCAGGACCAGTTCAATGGTGGCAAATGCAAAAAAGAAACAAATACAGTCTCTCTCCATGTGTACGGAGACATAGGGAATACAGTAGCAGCAACTTTGAATGATGGATTCCTACATGTATTCTTAGGTAGATCTAAAGAGAGGCACAACAATAATGTTAACATTTTTTTTTTTGGGGGGGGGGGTCTAGGCAAATGCAGTTTTGCTTTCATTTCCAGAAACATTATCATAATGAAAAGTGAAGTACTCAGAAAGATAAAAGATATGCCTGAAAAGATTGTACTTAAAAGTAATGAGCCATTAAATTGAGACGTGATATAGATTTCTGGTTCTCGTTTGTGAAGAACAAAGCATTTTTCTCTGTAAAGCTGTACAGGTGTCTAGCAGAAGAAACAAAACTATCAAAGCTCAAAGCTGTTTTCTTTCTTACCATCTCTACCTTCTAATCTTTGAACTGATCGCAACCATTCATCTCTGATTATCCAGTTCCATTAACTAAAAGCACAACACTTATTTAGTGAGAAAGATTAATGGATCCATCTATTTCTATTCCTTATCACTTTTATTTGGCTTTGTTCTTAGATCCATTCAAAGCCATTTCTGCATTAATTATAATTTTTAGTATACATTTAAATTGATGATTATTTATGTCCATTGGTCAATACATTTTTACAGATTACACTAAACTCGCAGAAATAGCCAACACCCCAGAAGACAAGCTCAGAATCCAAAAAGAACTTGAACAATGGGCCCTATCCAACAAAATGAATTTTAATGTGAAGAAAAGCAAAAGTTTTACATTTAGGCAGGAAAAATCAAAAGTTTAAGTACAGATTAGGTGAGACCTGACTCAAAAACAGTAACTGTGAGAGGAACCTTGGAGTCCTAGTGGATGATCACTTGACTATGAGCCAGCAGTGTACAGCAGCAGCCAAAACAGCTAATACAATCCTGGGTTGTATAAACAGAAGCATAGAATCAAGATCACGCCAAGTATTAGTACCGCTTTATAAAATGCTAGTGACACCACATCTGGAATACTGCAACCAATTTTGGTCATCATACTACAAAAAAAAATGTTGAGACTTTGAAATAAAATCAGAGAAGAGTAACTAAGATGATCAAAGGCATGAAACTAAAACATACGAAGAACGGCTGCGGGACCAGGATTTGGCTACTCTAAAGAAAAGAAATAGGCGTGACATAATAGCAGTATTTTAGTATTTGAGGGGCTGCCACAAAGAAGAGTGGGTCAAATTATTCTCCAAAGCACCAGAGGGCAGGACAAGAAACAATGGTTGGAAACTGATCAAAGAGAGAAGCAACCTGGAATTAAGGAGAAACTTCCTAACAATGAGGACAATTAACCAGTGAAACAGCTTGCCTTCAGAAATCACTTGAGGTTTTTAAGAAGAGACTTCTTGCCTGAAATGGTATAGGTTGTCCTGCTTGAGCAGGGGGCTGGACTAGAAGACCTTCCAAGGTCCCTTCTATTCTGACAATTCTATTCATTTCACAGGATGCAATACTATAGCAGTTATAAAGGTATAAATGATGATAAAAATTATATTACAGGAATTAATTTGAAAAGTGGGCCTGGAAAGTTATTTTGGCAGAATTCTGAGTGACAGGGCACAAGAGTAAAATAGTGATAGCAGAATATTGGAAACATGATCAGGCTTCATATTGTGAGATGCAGACAAAAATTTTGCATTTTTGCATTTTAGTGGGTCACGGAGAAATGTATGACTATGAAAAAATATACTGAAAATTTGCTGAATAGGAAAAAAAATGAATGGTAAACGCCTTGGCGTATTGAATGCTTGGTGTGAATAAAGAATTGAAAGTTCAATGCTGAATTCAATAAGAACAATAGAGGGTGTGTGTTTACAAATTAAATGCTTAGCAAATGTTTCACACAGAACATAAAATAAACCAAAGCTATTAACTAAGATGATTAAAGGCCTGGAGACTAAAACATATGAAAAACAGCTACAGGATTTAGGATTGGCTAGTCTAGAGAAACGAAGAACTAGGGGAGGCATGATAGTAGTATTCCAGTATTTAAGAGGCTGCCACAAGGAGGAGGGGGTCAACCTATTTTCCAAAGCACCAGAGGGCAAGACAAGAAACAATAGATGGAAACTAATCAAGGAAAGAAGCAACCTGGAATTAAGGAGAAACGTCCTAACAGTGAGGACCAGTAGAATAGGTTGCCAACAGAAATTGTGGGTGCTTCATCACTGGTGGTTTTTAAGAAGAGACTGAATAGTTGTCCTCATAGACAATCACTTAAATATGAGGCAGCAGTGTGCTGCAGCTGCCAAAAAAGCCAATACAGTGCTAGGCTGCATTAACAGAGGGATAGAATCAAGATCATGTGAAATATTAATACCACTTTACAATGCCTTGGTAAGGCCACACTTGGAATACTGCATCCAGTTTTGGTCACCACGATGTAAAAAAGATGTTGAGACTCTGAAAAGAGTACAGAGAAGAGCAATAAAGATGATTAGGGGACTGGAGGCTAAAACATATAAGGATTGTCTGCTGGAATTGGGTATGTCTAGTTTAATGAAGAGAAGGACTAGAGGTGACATGATAGCAGTGTTCCAATATCTCAGGGGCTTCCACAAAGAAAAGGAAGTCAAGCTATTCTCCAAAGCGCCCGAAGGCAGGACAAGAAGCAACGAATGGAAACTAATCAAGGAAAGAAGCAACCTAGAACTAAGGAGAAACTTCCTGACAGTTAGAACAATTATCCAGTAGTAAAACCTGCCTCCAGAAGCTGTGAATGCTCCAACACTGGACGTTTTTAAGAAGAGACTGGACAGCCATTTGTTTGAAATGGTATAGGGTTTCCTGCCTGAGCAGGAGGTTGGACTAGATGACCTCCAAGGTCCCTTCCAACTTTACTATTATGATATGATTATGATATAGGGTCTCCTGCTTGAACAAAGGGCTGGACTAGAAGACCTCCAAGTTCCCTTGAAGCTATATTCTATTGATTTCTGATTGATTTCTTTGTCTGATCTCCCTTTAGTCATTTATTAATGGGTAAATGTGCAAGGAATGTTTACAATGATGTTGGACATATGTTGGTTGGGGACTTGTAGTTTTGGTTGGTTGAGCATGTACTTTTATATACAAATCATGACATGTTGCTGCATGAAAATATGAACGTTTTGTACTGAGTGTTAAGACTACATGACACTACAGTATGAGCAATATGGATCTAAAAATGAATATATCAAATAGCAAGGTAGTTGTGTTTGCAAGTGAAAATGGAGTGAATATTATGGGAGGAAAATGAGATCAAGTAGGTAAGTTTTATGTGTTGTAAAAAAATATTTACAAAGGTGAGAAAATAGATAATAGAATAGGCTACTAGACTGTCTTGTGAAGAATTATAGCTATGTGTAAGAATGTACTTTATTAAATGGAAGTGAAATTTGGTGTGCCAGGAGAAATTTAAATGCAGCAGGAAGTGGTTATTTAAGAAGTATGTGTGTGTGTGTGTGTGTGTGTGTGTGTGTGTGAGAGAGAGAGAGAGAGAGAGAGAGAGAGAGAGAGAGAGAGAGAGAGCGAGAGAGAGCAAGGAGAGGTAGGGTCAAGAATGAATAGGATGATAAATGAAGGTGGATTGAATACAAAAATAAGTGATCAGTTTGAAAGAAGTACTCTGAGGTGGTTTGGTCACATAGGCAAAATGAATTATGATCAGGTTTTAAAACACTGAATGGCATGAAAATAACATAAGAGGACTAAGAAAATTGTGGTTTCATTAAGTTGTGGTACTGTGAGCAATTTAAGGATAAGGAAAATCTCAGGATGATTTTCAAGGATAGAAAGGTATAAGGAGTGCTATAATGAATGATGTTGGTATAAACTAGATTTAATCAGATTTCCTTTCCTTTTATCTCTTATATTTAATTTATTTTGCTCATTACTCCATATGGTTTTTCTGAGTTTTATATAACATTGCTCACCCTGAAAAAGAATACCATGAATATGCAGGCAAGTATCTGTCTAATCAAGAATCTCACTGAATTTAATGGAATTAACTTCCACATAAATAAATATTACTATCCTGTAAGTGTCTGTTAATAATATTATAATATTTATTTAATAATATAATGGGGTATGATTTCTATGATAGACACTGTTTTAAAATAGACACTTCTAAGTTACATGCCTATAAAATGCACACATGACATCAAAATTTTGGGAAAGCTGAGGAGCCCAAAGGACAATTATGTATGTTTTTATTTTATTATATTCCGTTTACATACAATCCTGATAGAATTAAACCCAATTAATTCATAAAAAATTCCTCAAGCATTGTTGGAGATAAGCATACATTTAATTTCCCTTCTTTCTTTTGGCAATTGTTTTCTTCTTTTAATCTTATTTTTTTAAGCATTGAATAACCTTGGTGGGTAAGTTCATTACTAAACTATGTATACCACAACTTTCCAAAAAGTAAGTAGCCCCAAAGGAAATTCTTAGAAATAGCAGAAAGGTAGGCTCAAACAGCAGCCTACTAAGAAAAAAAATCTATAAAAATATTGTTTCAATTGACTTCTGAAGATTTGGGGTATGTTGAATCTCTTGAAATGGACAAAGCCTTCACTATCTGATGCCTCTACTGAAAAGTATCTTTACAAACATGTACGTGCAAAGTACAAGACACAACAGATTTTCTTCTACAAAATAAAATAAATATATTCAGGAATTTGTAGGGGGGGTACTCCTAATGATGTCCAGATCCCTACAATCATGGAACAAGAGACTCTGAATAATGCTTCTCTAAATATTATTTTGTCATCCTGTGGTTCTTTGTATGCCACTTGTTAACATCTACAAAAAGTGTTGGAATTTGTTCCTAAGCTGAAATGTGATGGTCAATATATGAATTATTAGAAATGTATATTGACATTTTAAGATTCACATCACCTTCAAAATCACCTTTGGCTGATTTTTGATTAATAAATGTTATTTAAATGGAAAGTAGGCTTCCCTAATTTTTGATCACATTCCTAACATGCACATATTTTAACAGTAAAAATCAAAAGCACTCAAAAGTGTAAATATCACAACAGTAATCCAATTCATATTATCAACACTCTACCCCAGGGGTGTCAAACTGCCAGCCTGTAGGCTGGATGTGTCACAAGAAAACCACGCCCACCCCATTGCCGGCAATGGGGGGGAAAGTTCCAATATGTTGCACGACGTCAAGTTTGACATGTCTGCTCTACCCTTTAGAAAGCAACATGAGGACCAGCAAGTGTCTAGGATGGTAGCTGGCTGAAGTTGTAGTATAAAATCTTTGGTTGGAAATAGATTTTCTTTCACCACTATAAGCAAACAAACACAAAAGTGCAATTCTGTAATACAGAATAAAAATATAAATAGGAATTAAGAAGCTAGTTCAGAACAAAACCAAGACTACAGGTTTTTGCACAAACTGCATAAGCCTCATTAGTCATGAACAATGACAATCTGAGTATGGCAGTGATGCAATTAATTTTAAATGATAATTGAAATCCAGTTTGGATTCCCTCTTAAGTTCATCTTTACCATATAGCAGATTCTGGGAATTTTTCTTATGGCCACAGAACTACTGTTGCTTTTAGTATTTGAAGACAATTTCTAACAGCTGGAAATTCTACTAAATTGCTAGCTGTTTTCAGAAACACTTTCTAATATAAATGTATTTTCCTAAAGCAAGAATAAGCAATGTACATTCATTTGGACTACAAATCTAACAGTTCTGAAGTGGCAGAATAACGTGAGCTATTATGGAAGTTAGAGTCCACCTTCATTGGAAAGATTATCTGTTATTGTGTAATAGTAAGAGGGAAAAAAGAGAACTGCAGAGTAGGATATGAAGACTATCTATCTTATAATGTATAGATTTGATATTGTATTTAAATTCCATCTGGGTGACTGATGACCCGTTTACCTGCCCTCCATAGTAAAACTCTTCTGAATCATTGTCTCCTTCTGAATCTTCTTCAACCACATTACTGTGTCTTGATTCCTGATTAGAGAAAAAAAAGAAGAAGAACTCAGAGGATTTTTCTGTTTGAAAAAATCTACACAATACTCCAGATTCAAAAAAATAAAATAAAATTCAAAGTATGCAGCACTATAGCTGTAGCCCTTAAATCAAACATATTTTCCTCCAGAATTGCATGGCAGCTGCTCTATCTATAAATTACTTCCATTTTTCTAGTAATTTTCACATTCTATAATCTAAGAGGTAGGTAGAGACAGAATCAAAAACAAAGACAGAGGTACATAACTCTAATCAAAGTTTGTTCATGAGCTATACTTGATCAGCAATAATCCAGCCATTCAGATGACAATGTGTGATAGTATGTAGGAATGTCTTTGAGGAATGAGGGGAAGAAGATACTTCCTAGGGATCAAACAGACAAGAAGGGGAAGAGTCTGCAGTTGCTCAATGGTCACAGAAAAAAAAAACATAAGAAGGACCCACCCTATTTAATCAGGCTGTAAAAGGAGATGACTTGCAAGATTCTTTTAATGTAGTCCTACATCAAAGCAGAATTGGCTCATCTGCTTGTGTTTCTTATCTGCTTTACCTGGAGGGCTGCTTTACCTGTTGTTACTTATGTGTCAATTCTTTGAACTGTTTAGATCAGGAGTTGTAAACTGTTTAATGCAAGAACAATTGAGCAGTGGCTCGGTTATGAGATGATGTCATTGAATAAGAAGCTTATCAGGTACAGAATTGAGGGGCTGCACTTTATAAAAGTAATAATAGATACTGTAAGGCCAACACATTCATTTGGACCAGTTATGCTGCCAAAATTGGTCATTTGCCACTTTTAACGAAGCAATCTTAGGATAATTTGAGTGGTGCTTGCAGCTATACAGTATATGTCCTGTGGATTACCCACCCCTTGTTTAAATGATCCCACCTGTTAAGCAGTTGAGATTAAGCAGTATGTCCTATCAAAAACTTGTCTGGATTACCACTCCACAACAACACAAATTGTATTTTAATGTAGGAGAACTAAGGAGAAACATTTATGTTGAATAAAATCAAATATCTTCATAGCCATGACTTGATAGGGTAGTTTGGATCCAAAGACTAAAATGAATGGCTATGAAATCCAGAATAAACTAATACTTCTTACAAACTAAAGAGTTTGACTTGCAGGAATTGTCTGAATGTACTAAGGAACACAGTCATCTAAAACATTTTGCTGTAGTTCCTGGATCCCTTTCAAACGTTGTTCCCAAATTGTACATTTTAATGTTAAGAAGCATAAGATCATTAAATATATAAAGTCATACAATTCAATTTGAATTAATTTAATATTTGTCCAGACTCTGCCAACTTTCTTGAATACTGTGATCAGCCTGCTACACAAAGACTAAAGGCTCCCAAGTAATTTTTTTACCAAGATAGATGAAAAAAAATCTGTAGGTCAGGGTTGAACTGTGGAGTCCTTACTGTACTCCAAGCTTGGTTGTTTCCTTGTAGAAGTTTCATCAAGGTAAACACCCTTGATTTTAACTATATTTGCCTTTAATTAAATTTAAATTTAATTATCCTGTTTGCACACTTCTTTTTCCAGAAAGGAACATTAGCAACCTATTCAAAGGTTTTAGGAAAACATTCTTTATACTACTAGCTATTAAATTAGAAAGAACATTTTCTGGGTCTACAATGTTCCTTCCATTACTGAATATGTAAAGGGAGTGCTTATTGGCTGGTGTCCATGAACACAACTAACATGAGACAGGTATAAAAAGATTGAATTGCAAAAATATGAGCAATCTCATTTCTTCTGAAATTCTTCGGTAAGAATAAAATACAATGACTGTAACCACAGGAAGAAAAGCTTTAAGGCTCATTTATTTTCCATGGCCTTCTGCTGAGTTGTGCTTTTTATAGAATTGTTAATGATTGTGACTGCAACATTTTGGATTCTTAAAATATTTTAGGCATGACAAGTTTGTTTTCTTGTTACATCTGTATTTTTATTAACTCTAATCTTCATATTATTATTATGTTTTTTTATTATTATATTTTTATACCGCCCTTCTCCTGAAGGACTCAGGGCGGTGCACAGGGCAATAAATACAAAACAGGATACAAAAGTTAAAAGCGATTAAATAAATGCCCAAGGTTAAAACAATAATTAAGACGTATTAAAACCCCAACCCTAACCCATCAGACCAGGTCAGATTGCTCAAATAGATACGTTTTTAGATCGCGCCGGAAGGAGCGAAGGTCGGGGGCCATCCGGAGCTCAACCGGCAAGCGGTTCCATAGGTCTGGTGCGCCCACAGAGAACGCTCTCCCCCTGGGGGCCACCAATTGACATTCTTTGATCGGAGGCACCCTGAGGAGGCCCTATTTGCAGAGTTTTTATCTTTTGAAGGCTTTTTTTCCATCAGAAAAGATGGCTTAATTTTAATAAATTAAAACTTATAAAATTAAAATAGCCAAGTAACATATTTTGCATACTTAATGGTAAAATCTTGGAAGGAAAATATGTTTCTATTCATTTCTATTGAAATATTACTAATTAGCCTGTTTTAGATACTTCCAGATAAAATGACTGTTACACCCTACCAAATAATACGTAAGGCAATGAAATTTGTTGGCAGAGGTTGGTGATGGCCACCACTATCAGAAATAAATTTATGAATTTGTGCAGAAAGATTTAAGCAAAAAATGACTGTTGGTCACAAGGACTTTTTTTTTCACTCAAGATCACAGATGCCTTTCATTACCAGTTGATAGGGAACAAGAAATATGAACTTGTCTCTAGCTGACAGATCTTTTACAGGCACCTAGGTCTTTGATGTACAATTTCAATGATTTCGTAACACCATTTTCATCTATTTTTGGATCATGCAGCCTTACTTACAACAAAACTGTCAAGTATGGACATACTTAGAAAGAGTTAAATGATGACTTATGTGGCATCACATCATCATGCAAATGAGACTTATGTAGGAGATGTCTGTCCATCATTACATAAAAAACTCATACTGGAATTATGGGATCATTGTAGCTTACTACAAATGACACTACCAGGATTTCTTAGTCATATGTATTAGGGCACATACAGATTCCAATGAGCATAATAGTAGACTGTTCACATCACGGACGTAGCTTTAATATGATTAAAGTAGGACATACATATAGTCCCTGACTGATGAAGGTAATAGAGCTTGCCTTAAGTCATGATTGTCATAAAGTGGATCACTCATGTGACCAAACTGATTTTACTACCTTTATTTTGTGGCAGTCATTAAGCAATTCACCATCGTCATTAAATGAATACATGCTTTATAAACAAACCCATTGTTTGCAATTGGGGGGTTACCAAAAACCAGATTTAACTGACAGTTTTCAGCAAAAAAAATAATTGTAAATTGTGGTCACATGACCGTGGCATGATGCAAACAGTCCTAAATGCAGGATGGTTGTGGTCATGTGACTACGGGGGCATGGAAGGGGCAGACACTGGAGCTTTGGAACCAGATCTAAGTTCCTTTAAGGAAGTATCTTTTGTGGGTGGGGGTCTGCCAGAACTTTAAATGGTCACTAAGTGACTGATCGTAAATTGAGGACCACCTGTATCTTGGAAGAACATTTCCCCAGAGTTATTTTCTTTTTTGGCCTGGCACTTGGAAACAAGTGTTATCATTTTTTTAAGAATATACTGTACCTCTCCATTTTCTCTTTGTAACTTTGACTTTATAAATAAACAACAGTTGACATCATTGGTTTTTCGCAATTCTAAAGAAAAGGATGAAAACCTGATTAAAATTGGCAGCTTAAAACATTTTTTTAAACGTATACTTGTTATTAGATAGTTGTTATTCATGAGCAGCTTTACATTCTTGCCCTGGAGCTGTCAGAAATTTGGGACATTAGATACGTATTGGGTCTAATGATGATCTGTGTGGCAGCGTATTCAAAATGTAACAACAAAGAAGGTTCCAATGATCTAGCTAGATAACGTTTTCAGAAGCATTTTCATTAGAAGTGCACGTCAGTTGTCCTAACAAAAATTTTCATCTTGTATTTTTGCAAATCTCTCCTTTTGTTTGCCCACCAGTTTCTGCTTAACAGTGCTATTAAAAAAATAATACTTCTAAGAAAAGTTGCAATCTCATCTGAGATGCATATTTTATCTCCCATTCACGTAAGAGTTAAATTAAAGAAATGCAACATGACCTTTTATTTATGAGCAAAATACCGGTTATTTATATACTTGTATCCCATTATTTTTACAAATACCTCAAGGCAGAGAACATATTGAACACACCTTCCTCCTCCTATTTTCCCCACAATAACCTTGTAAGGTGAGCTGGGCTGAGACAAAGTGAATGACGTAAAGTCACCCAGCTGGCTTTCATGCCAAAGCTGGTCTTGAACTCATCAACTCTTGTTTTCTAGCATAATGCTGTAACCACTAGATTATCCTTGATAAGATGTCCAAATAAAATAAATAAGCTTGTATGTATAAAGAGCACAGTCTATGTTTACTGGGGATAGACTGGGTTGTCTGAAATAATTTAGCTTCATTTAGCATCATTTAGCATCTGGAAGTAAGTGATCAAAGGACTGCTCTATTATAAGGATGCTGCATTTCTCTGAAGCCATTAACTTGAAAGAGGAAGATCAAGTCTAAATATATGCTTATATATGGATAACCAAAAAAGGTACTCCTCAACAATCCAGTCAAGTTTTTATGTTTTAGTGACTTACATTATTAAATTTGCTATATTTTTGGAGGGAGGAGGCAGGGGCATAAGTATGGCTTAGTTGAGGGCAGAGAAAATGAGGAGAATCATGCCATCATTTGTTTTCCCCACTGCGGCAGTCCTACATCCCATGAAGGTGTCCCCCTCCTCTCCTTGGGCACTGAAAGCATTTTCTTTCCCACTCCAGTTTGAGCTTCTGCACCCATCCACCTTCCTCAGAAAAAGTCCAGGTTCTTAGCAGCAGAAGAAGGAAAAAACAACTCTAGCTCATATAATAATCATCTGGACTTTTCAGCTTGGGTATGATGTGCCTCTTCTCGACCCCTCATTCCTCCACAAGCTAAAAGGAAGATGTGAAAAGACAAAAAGAGTGTCCAGGTATGGTCTCTGGTGAAACCTTCAGAGCCTCTGAGGTCTCTGCTTCTACTGCATATTGCTGCTGCCTCTGATTACAGCCCATAGAGCCACCCCTTGGAAATTACCAAATAACAGTGGTACTTTAAAAGGGGAGGGGGGAACAACACCCCCAACAACAACAACAAAAAATTAAGTGCTAAGTTAGGCAACCTTAGAAAAGAAAAAAAAGTGAAAAGCTATGCCTACATCCTGGCCAAGTAGATAGATCACTAATATTTTGATGGATAAAATTACATATTTTAAATTTTTACAGGCTACATCATTAAATATGTTACCAAACATGGTCAGATTGAGGATGGAAAATTAGCCCACATTTCCATCCTCAATCCAACCATGTTTGGTAACATACTTAATGTCGTTGCCTGTAAAAATTTAAGATAAGTGATTTTAGCCATCAATATATTAGTCATCTTTTCAGGTAGTCCATTCCATGCAGATCATAAAATGTTCTAAGAATTTAGCAGAATGTGAGGTCCTAATGATAATAATAATAATAATAATAATAATAATAATAATAATAATAATAATAATAATAATAATAATAATAATAATAATAATAATAATAATAATAATAATAATAATAATAATATTTATTTGTATACCGCCCTTCTCCTGAAGGACTCAGGGCGGTGAACAGGGCAATACATGTTAAAAGACAAGAATACAAAAATTAAAAGAGATTAAATAAGATGCCCAAAAACTATAACAATAAGTTAAAATACATAAAAAGCAATAAAACCCAAACCCATCACTCATCAGGCCAGGCCGGCTTGTTCAAACAGGTAGGTCTTTAGATCGCGCCGGAAGGAGCGAAGGTCAGGTGCCATCCGGAGCTCAACCGGAAGATGGTTCCATAAATCCGGCGCGCCCACAGAGAACGCCCTCCCCCTGGGGGCCACCAGTCAACATTCTTTGACTGGTGGCACCCTGAGGCCCTCTCTGTGGGAGCGCACTGGGCGGAGGGAAGTTGATGCCGGGCGCAGGTGCTCCCTGAGGTATTCTGGACCCATGCCATGAAGGGCTTTGTAGGTCATTACCAGCACCTTGAATCTCACACGGAAGACAACTGGGAGCCAATGCAGCTCACGGAGCAAGGGTGTAACATGGGAGTATCGGGAAACTCCCAACACAACTCTCGCGGCTGCATTCTGTACCAGTTGGAGCCTCCGAGTGGTCCTCAAGGGCAGCCCCATGTAGAGAGCGTTGCAGTAGTCCAAACGAGAGGTCATGAGCGCATGAGTGACCATGCGCAAGGCCTCCCGGTCTAGATAGGGCCGCAACTGGCGCACCAGGCGAACCTGGGCGAAGGCCCCCCTAGTCACATTTGCTATATGGTCTTCTAAAGAAAGCTGTGAATCTAGGAGGACTCCCAAGTTGCGAGCCCTATCTACAGGGGGTAATAACTCACTGTTTCCAGTTCTTCTATTTATTCTTAAACTTTTTCTAAGCCACATCTGCCAATAGCTAGCATGTGCCTTGCTACAGCATAGGAATACATAAATTTAGTCTTTTTGTAAATCATACAAAACAATGGGCACAAAGAATAGTTAACATGCTTTCCCCAGGCTGGTGTCCTCTAGATCTACAGTATTAAGATTACAACTCTGAGGTCTCTTAGCATTGACTGAGAGCTGATATGCAAGGGAAATAAAAGATTGTTGATAGTTTTGTAGTTTAACAATTCATTTTTACTGTGGCATTAGGTGTTATCTCTTCTGCCTTGATTGGCCTTAAGAATATTGAACATAATTTCCTTGGCTTTAGAAACATCTGCTGGTAAAGTCGGGTGTAGGCCAGGTGTAGGAGAAACATGCCACATTCTGCCCAGTGTAATAAATTAGATGATATAAGATATCACCTGTGGAAATTCGGTGGAAAATTACTGGAATTGGCTCTGTTGTAACTAGTACATCTTCATCATTATCTGAGCTGGACACATAGGTGTTATCTGCAATAAGACAAAGAAAACACTATATTTAACTTACACAGAAGCCTCTAAATCTTGGAGTGACAAGATGCAAAATGCAAGCAACAAAAAAATATCAATATTCACAGGTTTCATGGAGACCAGACCGAGGCACAGCATTAATAAGCCAGAGTCAAAAGGGCAAGTGTTGCCTTGCCTCTGATGAATTAATGATAAAAATGTACTCAATAGTCTGTTTTATGGGTCTAGGCTGTAATCCATAACCCATTTAGTCAAGGCCTTAAACTATTTTTTTAACTGCTCATTGATTTTCAGTCCCATTTAGAAACCTGAACATGCTTTTCCCTAGCCTATTTCTCTTTCAGTTGGCAACCATTAATTTGCTTAACCCTTCAGCAGGCTAGATAGATAGATAGATAGATAGATAGATAGATAGATAGATAGATAGATAGATAGATAGATAGATAGATAGATAGATAGATAGATAGATAGATAGATAGATAGATAGATAGATAGATAGATGATAGATGCTGATTACCTTTTTTTTACTTTATCTCATCTCCATGAGGTCATGACCAGTGGTGGGCAAGTGGCCATTATTAGTCATTTGAACCTGGTTGTTAAAGAAGAAAGTTGTATCCACTTCCACCCCAACCAGGGACCAATCAATCAGGGCTACATTGTGGGAGGTAGAAAGCTGAGTAGGCTTTGTTATAGCTCAGTGTCTCAAACTTGGCAACTTTTAATATGGGTGGACTTCAATTCTCAGAATGCTGGCTGGGGAATTCTGGGAATTGAAGTACACACATCTTAAAGTTCTCAAATTTGAGAAGTACTGAACAATTCTTCTTTGTAATTCAGTAAGCTCACACAGACTATTCATTGGCTAGCCATTACTTCATGCTGTTACTCATTGGAACATACTCCTTAAACTATAATGTCTCCTAAAGGATTCATTGTGTTGTATATTGTATTGAATCCTTGCACTGTGTATTGGAAAGCTTTTTAAATTTTGTTTTGAACATTGGCTTCTTTATCAAGCATATATTCAGGCAAGAGATGCAATAAGAATTCTAGAATATGCCTGCAGTGTGTTGGAAGACTGAAAGGAAATGACTGAGAGGCCATTTCCATGCAAGCTTTGCCAGAAATCCCTTCAATGGGGGTAAAGCAAAGTGACCACCATTCTGCAGAACTCACTCTCATCAAACAGTGATATGGAATCACTGTGCCTCAGTTTTTAGCAGAGGCAGAGAGCACCATCATTTTGCAATCTACCCTGACTATATTCACAGGACAATATACAACACATGTGCATTTTACATACATGTATAGAAACACATGTGTGTCTCCCTATTTTTACTTGCAGTGATAATGATATAGATCAGGCATGTCAAACTCGTGATGTCACATGACGTCGCACGACATATCGGAACTTTTTTCCATTGCCGAAAATGGGATGGGCGCGGTTTCTCCGTGATGCTCCGGCCCACAGGCCAGCAGTTTGACACCCCTGATATAGATGGTATGTGCTCTGAGGGTATGGTTATTTTAGCTGTATGCTTATTTGAATGATTTATAGAGCTGTCCATCACAAAATTATTGGTTATCATTTGCCCATCTGCAGCATTAAGAAAATCCAAATTTGGTGCCTATTAATTTAATGCATTTGCTTGTTGTTCACTCATTTATTCTTCCTAGGTATAATTTTCAGCTGATTTGGGATACTTGGGATAACTCTAAATACCTCACCTTTCTCTGTTTAGTAAAGATGTCATTTTGGGAAGAATTATTCATCTATTGACCTGTTTAATATGATCAGTTACCGGTAGCTTTTGACTAAATATTTATTGAGGGACTAGATTGAACAGGAGAATCATTTGACAGAGGATGTTGTATGTAGGAAGGCTCACATTACCACAGATCTGTTTTTGGTGCCATAATATCTGACATTTAATCTCTATTTAACTATACTTTTTCCTGTACTCTTCAAAAGAAAACCAAACACAATGACCTCTTAGTCCCACTGTTATTTAATCATCACTTCAACAATTTGGTAAACTACTTAAACAATCTGAACTTTCTCTTTCCTAAAGGGAGGAAGGATGAAAAACAAATGTTTCAGTCATCTGGCAGCAAGTCAATGTATACTATATACTGTGTTCATAATGCCCACCACCTTCTCTGATCTCATGTTTTTTATGAACCAAAGATTGTAATTACAGATTTTTCATGTAGAAAAATTCCCATATACTCGCCAAGTTATGTGCTTGTTTGTTTGGATATGAACTTGTTTTGCTGGTGTGTATATTTTTTTTATTTTTTATTTTAATCCCATTTATATCCCGCCCTTCTCCAAAGACTCAGGGCGGCTTACAATTTAAGCACAAACCAATGTGCTTAGCAATAGCCTTCATTCTATGTATATGCCTGCTTATTAGGGCTTTCGGCCCCCGCCAAGCGGCATTATTACAAAGTCAGCTTATTGCCCCCAACAATCTGGGTCCTCATTTTACCTACCTCGGAAGGATGGAAGGCTGAGTCAACCTTGAGCCTGGTGGGATGCGAACCTGCACTAATTGCAGGCAGCTGGTGTTACTTAAGGAGGCATTAGCCCACTGCTCTGCTCTAATACAGAAGGACTTTGAAGGGTTTATAGTTCCCTCTTTCAGTAAGAAGATTGAAAAGAAAAAGAAAAGCAGCGCAACACAATAACCATTAGCAATTACAGCAGCCTATAAATTAGATCCTGTTGTTGATTTTCATCTAGTAGAACTAGGCCACATTTTTAAGAGGAGATTCTAGGTTCCATGCAGTATTAGAAATGCTTTCTTGTATTTTGAAATTTTTATGGTAAAAGCAGACCCGAAACCAGGGACGGCTATATTTAATTACTGGTTACAATTATCCTATCTCCAGGTGGGCCTATCTCCTCTAACTTTAGAGGTGTTTTCCAATCAGTATGGAAGAGAGAGCTGATTATGATGAAACTGATATATTTAGGGCTAATATCCTAGTGACAATAACACAAACACATATGTATCCATGGAGGGAGGGATCTGCACAAAAGACTTGACATGCAAAGGCTTCCTTTCTTGATGTCAAGCCTTTGGCCCATGAACCTTCAGATAGTGCTGGGCAGAACAATTCTCCTGCATTGTTTCCCCACCCATTCTCATTCAATTAGATGGAAATTGCTACATACATTTCTCCCCCCCCCCTTCTCTCTCTCAAAAAAAAAGACTTTGAATAATATTCTGATGGGAAGAGTGTGATGTTCTTGTGTTTTTTTTACCGAAGCCCAGGTTAAGTCCTCAACTACATTAAGTCCTTTATTTTTCCTTGGAGACAGAATAGGATTGTTTAATTCTTTAAAAATAACTAAAT
Organism: Vipera berus; assembly: GCF_964194415.1. Taxonomy (NCBI): domain Eukaryota; kingdom Metazoa; phylum Chordata; class Lepidosauria; order Squamata; family Viperidae; genus Vipera; species Vipera berus. The sequence continues at coordinate 23,275,118 of NC_138203.1, read as the reverse complement.
TATGTTGGTTTCTGTCATTCACATTTCATCCCTTCTTTTGCATCCTTTCTTTACTTCCATCATTTCTTCAATAGTATGTAACTTCTGTCACACGTCAAGTTGTACCCTGGCGAGTTGGCTGTGATCAATTGTCCCATGACGAGTTGGCTGTGGGGAGTTGTCCTAGACTCCCCTGGATAACCCATTCACCCATTCAATCTCAAGGAAAATTATTTCAAGGAAATTTCTCCCACTGAGCTATTTCAGCCCAGAAAACATGGGACAGAGTGAGGGAAACGTCTCCAACAACAACAACAAAAAGTGTTGCAAGGAAGAGCATGTTTTACCATCTCCAGCAAGGAAGGAATCTCAAAAACAAAAGCAAATGGGGGTTAAGGGATCACTCTGAGATAGAAGGCAGAGATGCCTCTTTTGAAAGGCAAGAAAACGACTAAGAAATTACAAGGCAGTTTTAGTTTTAACAATCCATGAAGACAAGAAATTCCCTTTTCTTCAAAGACCACATGCTTTAGTTACAGTTAGCACATTATCCCATCAGCAAAAGCTGAAAGCCAAAAACATCTTTGGGGGTTGGTTTTCCACCTTCCCCCTTTCGCCTCTGTGTGGTTTTATATATACATATAAAATCCTGATTCCCATCAGCTATTTATATAAAAGCCTTTAAAAAAAAACAGGCAAACCACATTCTTTCCCAGATGCACTGAATTCTTACATTCTCACCCTACTTAAAAAAAAAGGAAGGCTGAAAAAGAGAAAATAAAGGGTGCAAATGAGGTGGCTAATGAAATGTGATTATCATGAAGGTGATCCTAGGGCACAGTAATGGAACATGAAAAGTCTTTTACTGTCAGCAGCATAGAAAGTCACACTTTACCTGGGTAATCCTCAGACACGTGCACCGAATAGGATATGCTGTTAAAAAGAAGAAAAGGATAAAGAATAACATAAGAGAAGCAGAAGAATAATTGCACTGCCCACATTTATTTATAGATTTTTGACAATCCAACAAAGCAGTTACTTTACCAGATTTCAAAGGGTCTAGTACAAAAAAATAAATAACCCAGCATAGCAGGAAAGCTTTTCCAGATTTCTCCTCCTCCTCAAAGATATGCTTCTGCAATTTAAAAAATTGCATTTTGGAGAGAAACGGGAAAAATGAGAATGAACACTGCTCAAATGTCTAATTTCTTTAGCATTGCTTCCCGTTATCTGTCCCGATTTCTATTCTGAAATGAAAACATAATACATCTGCAATGTACACATCACTTACCAAATTTTCTCTAAGCTTATTTTTAAGAAGTCCTTTAGGGTTACACTGCTGCAATTTAGAAGATGGGGTTTGCCTATTGCAGACTTTGGTAGAAAGACTGCAATCTATTTTATGCGAGAATAATTTGTTCTAATATCAGTTGCCTAGCACCTTCAGGGTATTATTATTATTATTATTTTGACCAAATGAAGTAGCTATTTTGAAATGTTCATGGGATCACTTTAAAAAAAAAGATTCACACCAGTTCTTTATGTAAAAAGAATTTGTCTATGATCTTAGCCTTCTCTAATCGTTTCAGGATTAGAGAAAAAACAAAGAACCTCCTCAACTTTGGACCAGTTACAACAGTCTTGGAAAGGGTGCATTACCACTCATCCAGATGTTATGTCCTCATGGTCACATGATCACATTTCAGACATTTGCCAACTGGCTCATATTTACGACTGGCTGCAACGGCCTGCAGTCTGGGGACCATGATCTGTGATGTTTTTTGCTAGTTTGCACACAAACACAAAAATCCATTCAGGATTTTATAAGCATGTGATTCACTTAATGACCACCATAAAAACAGCAATAAAATCTGGTGCAGTCACATCAGTACCTGGATTTATGACTATCATGACTTAACAACCACAATTCCAGGCTTAATTATGGTAATTACCAGTAAGTCAAGGACTATTAGTATTTGCAAAAGTATAAACTGTATACTTTTGTGTCTATATTTATCAGGCTTTCATTCCTTAACTTTCTCAATGCCATAAATGAACTTTCCATTAAGAATTCTTATGTGTAGGTTGATTTGGGAAACTAATATTACGCTGTTCCCCCTGCCCATGGGTAACAATACCCTCCTGTCTGTGGCAAAGTACTCTTTATGGTGCCTATAAGTGTTCAGGTTAGCAGTCAATGTGACTACACTGATGCCCATCCTTGAGAGAACCAGCCAGTGGCCAAGCTAGGTCCAAATCCTAGGAAAAAAAACTACTCTTTTTTTTAAGCTATCAAAGAGAAGAAAATGAAGATGCATAAAGAAATAAGCAGGGCCTATCAATCTATTCCTGTTTCACCCAGCACAATCAAATTTCTGAATGTATAAATAGATACTTCCAGACTTCTTTAAGACAACTAGAAGGTTGTAGCTGTTCCAAATACCTTTATGATTTAAAAGAAGGTTGGACGGGCCTGAAGGGCCAATTCTACTTTCTTCTAGCTTCTTTTTGCATTTAGTGAGGCTAAGGTGGTAATGGAAGTGGGAGGCCTCTGGGATGCAAACCACTATCCACTGATAACCATAACCCTTCTTCCCTGCACTCAAACAATAACCACAAATCAGGTGCGAGGGGATGGGACTTATATGGATGGGAATGGAGGTTATTTACTTACCAGAACACTTGGTTCCATTGCCACTTATAATTTATTTTTAAATGGTGGTTTTGAAAACTGATCATTTGGTAGCCAAATTTTGTCAAAATGACCACAGAGTTCACAGACTACATAGTCTTGATCTAAATCAGTATGTTCAGTGCAGCCTTATTAAAAAGTTGGAAAAGGCCATTGAGGTCATTACACTCGCTGCAGGAATCCCATTTAAAGCCTTCACAGCCAATGTTTATCCAGCTTTTGTTTGAAGATAGTTAGTGAAAGGGAGCCCATCAATTTGCTAGGTAATTAGTATGCTATCGAAGTATTCTTACAGTTAGGCCATTTTCCCATAGATTTAACTAGCATTTGCTTTCCTGTTTCTTAAAAATTCTCCTTCTGCCCTCTAAGATGGTAGAAATAGGGCCTGGCTCTCTTTAATGTGACATATCTTTAGGTAAGTGAAGACTGTATCTCACGTTCATCCTCTTTTCTCAAGAGCAAATAGACAATCTAGTTCTCCCGATCTCCATTCATAGGTCTTAGTTTCAAGAGTGTAACAGTGAAAAGAGGTGCATTGCAAATGGCTTATGGAAAAAAAAATTACTCCCTAGTTGACACTCAACAGTAATTAAAAATATATATTCCTGATTTATTAAAATGTATTTTGCTCAGGGAGAATTTTCAAAGATACTTACTATGTTAAATCAAGAATTGCTAAAATCTGCTAAAATTTGCAACAGCTTTTCTAAATAATACAAATTATATGGACTGTAAAATTGATGATACCCACTGTGTTTGGCTTAAAACTGCTGACTCTTTCTGCATGGGTACTTATACAGCTGCTGGGTGCCACTGTTTCCTGTTTTTGCTGTTGTTCAAACTTGTAATTGCTTAATTGGAACACTGTGTCTGCTTATAGAAATCCCTCAGAATTCTCTATGTTAAATATCAAGAAAGTGCATTTGTGTTCCCCTTCTCATCAAGTTATCTTTGCTATTTCAGTACCTTAATCTCACCTATGCTTACAAGAATGAAACTTACATGCATTAATCACTTTAAAAAAGGATGGGTTTTTCTTCTTATTCTATTAATAATATTCTGATTCAATAATGAAATACAGAAGCATCAAAGCAGAACATAAGCATCTTTCTGGCTGGGTTGTCCAGCGAAAGTCATATTGCCTCAAATATTAAAAGTAATATAAAGCCATCAGGACTAGAAAGCACTGGTCGTTTTATTTTCCATCAGTCCATCTAACCAATTCATTCAGATATAATTTTGGGAAATCCCTTCATTTTCTAGAAAGTAATTCATTGCTTATTCTGCCCTATGTGAATAATGCTTGAAACAATTTTCAAAATACTTTTAGACACACTTGGACATCAGCTAAACAGATAAGCTATGTTGCTTGCAAAGGATTCCAATTTAGTGCAAAGAGCCAGACTAGATGATCAGGCTTTATATGGGATGATTCTACAGGTAGTCCTCGACTTATGACCACAATTGAGCCCCAAAACTCTGTTGCAAAGTGAGACATTTGTTAAGTGAACTTTGCCCCATTTTACAACATTTTACATCAGAAATTAGCAAAAGGTGAGAACCACATGACCGCGGGACACTGCAACCATCATAAATATGAGTTGGTTGCTAAGTGTCTGGATTTTGATCACATGACCATGGGGATGCTGCAGCAGTCATAAGTGTGAAAAATGGTCATGAGTTACTTTTTTCAGGGCTATTGTAACTGAATATTCATTAAATGAACTGTTGTAAGTTGAGGGCTACTTGTATTTCTTTCCTTGATAAAGAAATCAGCATCAGTAAACATTTGCTGTATGGAAATTTTCCTAATCAGAAAAAAAATATATCTTTGTAACTAGTATTATCTACAGTTACTGGTTGAGTCAGTAGAATCTCTCCTGAGATACCGTACAGTTTATTTATAGTTCAACTTACTTCATAGTGAAAGCATATCAACAGCATGAGGTCTCGCAAATCTGACGTCACAGCTCTAGTACAAAGAGTTGATTAAGTCCTTATTTTGAGATGGCACAGAGTGGAAAATATAGCATATTATGCTATTCGAAAGAAATACTTCGGCTTGACTGATTGAATGATGAACTGAAGAAAGATGGTATAAAATATATGAGCAATCAGTCATGGACTGAAGATTGCACGTCTTCATCTTTCTTACAGATTTCTGAGAGATGCTTGAGTGCTGAATCAAAGGCAATAAATATTTGCATTTTTTCAGCAAGAATAATTCTCACAGCTAGCTCATCCATGTGACTTGACCACAAATGAGCTAAGTAGAAAATATCATTTGTAAATTGATGCTTGAATTAGCTTGCTATGCAAACAAAGTGGTGGCAAGACTTTGCAATACTATCACCTATGGCTTTGCAAAGTTTCCATTGCAAAACTCTCTCACAGTAGATTTTCTTTTACCATCCTAATGTACATATTACATCATATTCCTAAGCCACTTGTTCAGGATATTTGTATCTTGAATTAAATCAAAAAGCCTTATGAATGCACTTGAAAGAGTTGGCTACAGTGGTAGAAAAGCATATCCTACCCTGCAAGTGATCTTCAAAAAAAATTGTTCAGAAGTTAGTGGCAGGTCAGATATGGTTGGATGGCTCTAAACCTAAATATATACTTCATTAGTAAAATATTTAAGTGTCATTTGTAACTTGCTTTTCTCTTAGCTGTATTTATACTGTGTATTACAGTATAACCACAATACAATTAACAAGAAAGTTCCAGAAATAAATAAGAAAGACAAAATAGAATGGTGGAAACGCCACTGAAGTCACCAGCGCCTGGACTATTCCTGTGACAAGATACACTGCTGATACAAGAGTCAAGTTCAACTGGACAATTTGGACCAAAAAAGAAGAAAGCTGATGGCTATTCACTAGACATTACATCCCAGTAGTGATATTGATACCTGCCCCACAGAAATGTAAGCAGAGGTTTACTTCAAGTCAAACTGTCAAAAGAAGGAAATCATGCCTTGTATGTTTATGTCAAAGTCAGCTAAGAAGCACTGATACAAAACTGGACTTACTGAATGTATTGGAAACGAAGCATGAATATTGAAATAATGAAATAAAAACATGAACAAAATGCTGACAAGGAAAAGCATTACATGGTCAATTTCTACAAAAGATCCAGGACAAAATAGATAAAGATAAAACCAAACTATTTGAATTAATGCAATCAAAGCCAGAACTGGGGGAAAAAATATCAAATGATTCAAAATACAGATTGTACAAAGAAGCAGAAGAAACAGATCATATGTTTAGTTTGTGCAAGATGATCACACAAACTGGTTACAAATGACATAACATAGCCTCCAAAATGATTCACTTAACATCTGTAAAAATTATCCTGTGCTAGAACTGTAATAAAAAATGTGGTAGGAATATATAATTGAAAAATGAGTAGGTTAAAATATTGTGGGATTTCCAAATACAGACTGATAAAAGTATATATGATTGAACAGAAGAAAGTATGAATAATTGAGATACAATACCAGAAAATCTGAAAATCAAAATTGAAAGATTATGGCATAAATCAGACGTAGTGGTCCCAGTGTTTACTGGCACACTTGGTGTCATACTAAAAAAATATTGGACAGTCTGTGCATTGCAATCTGTGCATTGGCAAAATTTCCAATTGTCAATTACAAAAGGCCATACTGCTTGGATCCATACATATAGTACAATACCTTAAAACATCCTAGGTTCTTGGGAAGAGCTCAAAGGCAAATATGGGCTAAATAACTGGTAGCTGTGAATTCACTTTGTTGTGTATATAACAATAAGGCATTCAACTCTGGTCATATGATTGGATAATCAAGTGCCCAGAAATAACAGGAGTTAGTAGAAACATCAGGAGCTTTGTGCAAAGCTCAATGGCACAATGGAAGACAGAGTTGCTGGTTAATGGTAGTAAACTGGGAGAGATTAATATCAAAAGAGGAATCTTTCCAGAAGACTCATTATCACCACTACTATTTGTCATTGCAGAGTCCTCTGTCAACAATCCTGAATGGCTTAGGTCATTGTTATCAAACATCAAAAACATCTGCCAGGCTTCTGTACCTCCTTTTCATGGACTCTGAAGCTATGTGGAAAAACACCATATGAAATATAATCCATGCTTAACACTGTCCATATATAAAAGCAAAATATCGCAATGGAATTTGTATTGGTCAAACATAACACCCTTAGCATCAACAGAGGAAAAAGACTGAAAATTGAATGAATCAAGGTGCCCTGTGGAAATAACATCAACAGTCTAGATGGGAGAAAATCACTACAAATTCCTCAATATCCTTCAAGCTGACAACTTCCAAGCTTAGAAGTGAATACATTATGAGAGTAAAGAAATAAAAGTCCAAACTAAATGGAAGAAATACACTGGCAACTAATACCTGGGCAATTCCAGTCATTGAATATGCAGCTGGAATAATGGACTGGACTTAAACAGAACTAAAAGTCCTGAATAGGAAAACCAGAAAAACAGCAATGTTGATAGAGTCTACTTACCAAGACAAATAGTTGGGCATGAAATGCTGCAAGTGTACCAAACAGTAAAAGAAGAAAAAATGGCATTGGAAAAAATGTTTGAAGGACACTTAAGAAGATGCACTGAAGTTAGAACACAGCAACACAGCAGCCTGAAGACCTACCTATTTGAGCAAGCCGGCCTGGCCTGATGGGGGATGTGCTGGGGTTTTTATTGGGGATTTTTATTATTCTACTGTTTTTTAGCTCGGGCTCTTATTTAATTCTTTTTTAATTTTTGTATTTTGTATTTTTATGTGCCCTGTTCACCGCCCTGAGTCCCTCGGGAGAAGGGCGGTATATAAATATGATAAAGATAAAGAACAGACTGCAAATGCTATCTGTGCAAAGAAACTGAAGGCAGTCCTAACTAAAGGACCACTTAATTAGTCTGTGCAAGCTTCTTGCAGTAGCTATCTACAAATGATGTCATGACAAAAGAGCAGCAATGGAGCATTGGAATTTCTGCAAGAAATACCATTTACTTGCAAGCAAGAACTGGTGAGAACACAAAGTAAGTAATAAAAAATGAAGATGCTAAAGTGCTCTAGGACTTTAGAATTCAAACAGACAGGAACCTGCCACACAACACTACAAACTTAACAACTGTCAATAAGAAGGACAAAAAAAAGTCTGGATAAATGGATGTGGCAGTGCCTGGAGACAGCAAAAAAGAGAAGAGAAAGAACTGGAGATAAATCACAAAATACAAAGACTTAGAAATAGTAATAGAATGACTGTGGCAAAAGAGAGTAAAGGTAATACCAATAGTATTAGAAGCCTTGCATGCAATCCCAAAACAACTAGAGCACCACTTGAAAAGCATCAGCATTGACAAAATCACCATCAGTCAATTTCAAAAGGTAGCTTTACTTGGAACATTATGCAATAATACCTTAACACAATCAAACAACATCATCTGCCTAACCCAGGTTTTGGGAATGACTAGACTGCTGGATAAAAATGCCAAATCCAGTCTAAACATCTGGATGACTGTGTAACCAACTTTAATATAGTTTATGCAATCCTGTGTCTTTAAAGGGAAAAGGTACTTTGTAATATTCATACAGCAGCTGTTGCAACTCCTTAAACTAAATGCATACTTTCCCAGGATCACATGGAACTATGAAATCTGAGGAAAACACACTGCTGTTTTAAAGAATTGCAGACCCTTGTTATGGGAGTGCTCTCCTAAGGATTTGTTGCAACTTCTCCCCTTTGAATCTAAAAGGCTGCCACTACTAAATGCCAATACTAAAAAAAGACATTAAAACAGAAGGGGAGGGGGAAGAAGAAAGGGAACAACCATAGTGGCATCATTGGAAAATAGAAAGCAGTTTCCTACTTAGATCATTTGTTATCTTAGTTCAGAAGTCTACCCTGACAGACATCAGTTCTCCAAAGTATTAGTCTTTTGTAGAAAAGCGAAGAATTAAAACTGAGATCTCCTGATAGCTCATATATACTTAACACAGACCTAATACATGGCTGATGTGAGGCTCTGACAATCTCAGTGTGGACTTGAAAGCCAATTGTTTCTGAAAATATTTCAACTTTAACAATGTGGAGCTGCAGCTCCTATTGAACAGAGATTGTGGCCAGAGGAGTGTTTGTGCAATTACATTTTGTGATCCAGCTGCAAGTATTTCTCCAATAGGAGATCACTCATGTCCTGTCAATTTGCCTCTGGATTACTGCAATGTATTCTACGTAGAGATCAGCTTGGAAGTTCATAAGCTTCATTAGTTCAGCAAGCAGCCAGCCCAGGTAGTTATGGATTTACCCACGTTGGACTACTGCTACAACATAAAAATGATTGGTAATCATCTTTAAATGTATATACTTAAATACTTGCAAGATTCTGTTAATATAACCTTACAAGAGAGGTAGGACTAGCATTCATTTTTCCTACTTCTATTCTGGATTATCTTGAAGAGCTAACAGTTTTGCAAGTGTGAAAGTATCTTTTTCCATCCCTTACTTTTACTCTCCTGAAAACTAGGAAGTGTCCCTTCTGACACACTTTTTCTTTCTCCCCTCCTTTGGATACTAATTTCTTTTATAAGGCCACTGTCTACTGTCTCCCAAATTTTTTCTACATATTATTTCACAAGGTCAATATTGTTGGGCCCAATATATCCATTTTCTTCATATATTGATGCTAGGACTATATGTGGTTGCCAATCTGAGATAAGTCATTTGAGAGCCCAATTCACTACACTATAGAGCTAGAATCAAAGAATTTCTCATACTAAGCATGGGTGGGGCTAGTGTGAAAAGAATCCTGATATGTCTCTTTAATAATTTTTATACACTTGAATAAACTCAGTCTTATTGGTAATACACACTGAGGATCACCACTCTGGAATGATTAACTTCCTAAAGCTGTGACACAACCACTGTTAGAGCCTTTGAGAGGCATATTAAACTAATTCTCTTGGAAGGTCATGTATCTTACCCCTGGACACACACGGACACACACACACACACACACACACACACACACACACACACACACACACACACACATATATATATATATATATATATATATATATATATATATATATATATATCTCACAGCTAACAGTTAAAGCATAAATAGGTCAATCTGCAGCAGGAGCATATGAATTCTGCAACTGCGGCACAGAATTGTAGAATACAAACAACACTGTACAAAAGGAAGCAACTTAAGAATCTCAGCATTATTTAGCACTTGGTTCTAAAGATAGGCTTTCAAAATGCCATGGACAAGAAAACCAGTTGGATCTTTTGAAAATAGAATTGCCCCAGTTTGCCCAAACTTTGATCCATTAAAACTTAATACACAAAAGCACAAGGACAATTATGCAGAATCTTCTTCACACTAATGAGCTGTGCTAATGAGGGTTTCTATGAAAATGTACCCAGAAGGGCTTAGAAATGCTGGTATGAACATATAGAGACTTTACAGTTCTATTATTCAGAAAACATTTTGCACATGCAGAAATAACCAGAACCTATATGCTTATGCACATACATATTGAATATGATCAGATATTTAGTACTATATTATTCCTTTCATATATTTTGAGCATTGTGTAATTATGATGAATATAATTCTTGCTGTATCTGGTAGGATATAAACAACAGAACAGGTAGTCCTTTTTTAGTAATTCTCTTAGTGATCATTTGCAATTACAAACGGGATGAAAAAAGTAATTTTGCAACTATCTTTGCATTATTACCTTTGCAGATCTGTAAAGCAAAGAAAAGATCAAGTAAAATTATAAACACAGAAATAGTTTCACTTAGTGATTGTTTCATTTAACAAATGAGTTGTCAGTGCTAAATGTGGTCACTAAACAAGGACTATCCATATGTTGGCTTAAAAAGCAATAAATACAGGTGTGTTGTTGATAAAAGGTCAGACTACATGTGTAGCTGGAGTAACTGTAAAATAATATAATGTGGGTATGGCTTGCTTGTTAAGCACAGGTGTCAAATTTGATCACGTCATGTGACATATCGTGATGTATCACAATGTTTTTTGCTGGGGTGAGCATGGCCTGCACGTGACGCATCCAGCCTGGGGGCTGCCAGTTTGACAACCCTGTTGTAGAGTGTCTGCATTTTTTTTTCAATGCATGTGTGAAGACTGATGATTGAAATATCACTGTTTCCTTATATAATGAGAAAGTTAATAAGAATAAAAGCAAAACCAGAAAGCAAAATCACAGTCTAGTACAGGTAAAACTCGAAAAATTAGAATATCGTGCAAAAGTTCATTTATTTCAGTAATGCAACTTAAAAGGGGAAACTAATATATGAGATAGACTCATTACATGCAAAGCAAGATAGTTCAAGCTGTGATTTGTCATAATTGTGATGATTATGGCATAGAGCTCATGAAAACCCCAAATCCACAATCTCAGAAAATTAGAATATTGTGAAAAGGTGCAATATTCTAGGCTCAAAGTATCCCACTCTAATCAGCTAATTAAGCCATAACACCTGCAAAGGTTTCCTGAGCCTTTAAATGGTCTCTCAGTCTGGTTCAGTAGGAATCACAATCATGGGGAAGACTGCTGACCTGACAATTGTGCAGAAAACCATCACTGACACCCTCCATAAGGAGGGAAAGCCTCAAAAGGTAATTGTAAAAGAAGTTGGATGTTCCCAAAGTGCTGTATCAAAGCACATTAATAGAAAGTTATGTGGAAGGGAAAAGTGTGGAAGAAAGAGGTGCACAAGCAGCAGGGATGACCGCAGCCTGGAGAGGATTGTCAGGAAAAGGCCATTCAAAAGTGTTGGGGACTTTCACAAGGAGTGGACTGAGGCTGGAGTCAGTGCATTAAGAGCCACCACACAGAGACAGATCCTGGACATGGGTTTCAACTGTCGTATTCCTCTTGTCAAGCCGCTCCTGAACAACAAACAACGTCAGAAGTGTCTTACCTGGGCTAAAGAAAAACAGACCTGGTCTGTTGCTCAGTGGTCCAAAGTCCTCTTTTCTGATGAGAGCAACTTTTTTTTTTTTTTTTTTTTTTAAATTCCATTTATATCCCGCCCTTCTCCGAAGACTCAGGGCGGCTTACAAGCTTAGCAGTAGCCTTCATTCTATGTATATGCCTGCTTATTAGGGCTTTCACACACCCCCAAGCGGCATTATTACAAAGTCAGCTTAATTGCCCCCAACAATCTGGGTCCTCATTTTACCTACCTCGGAAGGATGGAAGGCTGAGTCAACCTTGAGCCTGGTGGGATGCGAACCTGCACTAATTGCAGGCAGCTGGTGTTACTTAAGGAGGCATTAGCCCACTGCTCCACCAAGGCTCTGCATCTCATTTGGAAACCAAGGACCCAGAGTCTGGAGGAAGAATGGAGAGCCACACACTGCAAGATGCTTGAAGTCCGGTGTGAGGTTTCCACAGTCTGTGTTGATTTGGGGAGCCATGTCATCTGCTGGTGTTGGTCCACTGTGCTTCATTAAGTCCTGGGTCAATGCAGACGTCTACCAGGAGATTTTGGAGCACTTCATGCTTCCTTCCGCAGACGAGCTTTATGGGGATGCTGACTTCATTTTCCAGCAGGACTTGGCACCTGCCCACACTGCCCAAAGCACCAAAACCTGGTTCAGTGACCGTGGGATTACTGTGCTTGACTGGCCAGCAAACTCGCCTGACCTGAACCCCATAGAGAATCTATGGGGCATTGCCAAGAGAAAGATAAGAGACATGAGACTGAACAATGCAGAAGAGCTGAAGGCCGCTATTGAAGCATCCTGGTCTTCCATAACACCTCAGCAGTGCCACAGGCTGATAGCTTCCATGCCACGCCGCATTGAGGAAGTAATTGTTGCAAAAGGGACCCAAGGCAAGTACTGAGTACATATGCATGCTTATACTTTTCAGAGGTCCGATATTGTTCTATGTACACTCCTTGTTTTATTGATTGCATGTAATATTCTAATTTTCTGAGATTGTGGATTTGGGGTTTTCATGAACTGTACGCCATAATCATCACAATTATGACAAATCACGGCTTGAACTATCTTGCTTTGCATGTAATGAGTCTATCTCATATATTAGTTTCCCCTTTTAAGTTGCATTACTGAAATAAATGAACTTTTGCACGATATTCTAATTTTTTGAGTTTCACCTGTATGTGTGCCTGGGAGGATGTTTGGCAGAATTCTAACTGAAAAAAATAAATGAGGCAGATATTAGTAAAATTTGGGAAATGCAGATTGTGTCATGCAGCAAAGTAGGGATATAAAAATTAATTTACTAAATATTAAGGAACTCAAGCTTCACATAAAAATGTTGATACACAATAATTATTAGGAATAAACAAACATTAGTCAAAATAAGCAAAAGTCCTACACACAAGAACTTGTTTCTGCCACTTTGTTATATGGAAATGAGAGCTGGGTACCCAAGATAAAATTTGAATGCAGCAGAAATGTGTTATTAAAGACATGTATATGATAAAGTTAGAAGTATTTGAATCAAGAATGTATAAGCACTGAAAATATATGGATTGAAGACAAAAGTGGGTATCCAGCACAAAATAAGTTATGCTAGTGTGGTTTGGGCATCTATCAAGAATGAGGATCAAATCCTAGGACAAAAATGGGAAGTGAGTTGAGAAGAACATGGTAGACTGAAAAAGCCAGGATTAGATTGTTGGAAAAGTAAAAAAAAGGTGAGAAGTTAAATTATAGTTTTATTTTCTTTTGCTTAGTATTTCTCACTCCTATATGGCACTCTGCACAGTGTTGCTCGTGTCAAAAGGGATAATATTGTAATACTGTTGTACATAATTTCCTGCATAATAATTTCAAGCCTACCACTCTAAGGCAAGAAAAAAAATCACTCGGGGAAGAAAGGAAGGAGTACTTCTGCATTAGACTAATGCAGATTAGGGTGGACATAAATGGCATAATGGAGGTCATTGGATAAAATAACTTCCTGTAGTGACAGGATAGAGCTATTGTTCCAAATGATACTATTCTCTTATTATGACAAACTATAAATAAGTTGTACAAGTCGAGAGATGAACTTTATTTATAGAAAAATATTTTTTCTAAACCTCAGGTTAACAAACTTGGTTCTATAGTTGTGTTCAAGTTTGGGTTTGGAGTCAACAACTGTTGCTGGTTCAGCTGGCAAAAACTCTAACTAGACCAGCAGTTGTCCAACTTCAGCTGGTGCACCAGCTGCAGCCTTACCTGGAACAGGAGGCTTTTACTACAATAACAGATACTTATATTACCACTCAATTTACTCTTCTGCAATGCCCTTTATGTAAACTGCCTTTAAAAATGACTTGAACGCTGCAGTTAGTGCCTGTGTGCTAACTAGTTCCTATTGTTGGGAACCTATTACATTTATAGTGTGGTTCCTGCAGTGGCTATTAATTAGCTTCTGGTTGCAGATTTAAAGTTCTGATCTTGACTTATAAAGTCCTTTTGTTGGTACCTGAATACCACCTACAGGACCGCCTGCTTCACCCTGAATCAGTCCAGCCCATTAGCCTCACTAGAAGAAGAAAAAAAAAACTTTTACTATCCACCAACAAAAATATATAAAGGGAAGTGAAATAAGAAAGCCTGTTTGGTGTAGTGGTTAACGCGTTGAGCTAGAAATTAGGAGACCGTGAGTTCTACTATCTCAAACATAAAGCCAGCTGGGTGACCTTGGACCAGTTACTCTCCCTCATCCCTAAGGAGCAGGCAATGGCAAACTACTTTTGAAGTCTCTATTTAAAGATTCTGGCTGCAGCACAAAGTCTCCAAGTTTTTCACTTCAGGAAGAAATAGGAGTGGCATTATTTTTATGCTACAATCAAAAGGCCCAGCAGCAGTATTTAAACCGGAACTCTGCCTTATATTGTTAGATAAATTATCTTAACATTAAGAAACTTAACATTAAGAAAACCAAGATGATGGCATCTGCCCTCTCAATTCCTGGCAAATAGATGGGGAAGAAATGGAGGTAGTGACAGATTTTATTTTCCTGGGCTCCAAGATCACTGCAGATGGGGACTGTAGCCAAGAAATTAAAAGACGCTTGCTCCTCGGGAGGAAAGCCATGACAAATCTAGACAGCACACTAAAAAGCAGAGACATCACCCTGTCAACAAAAGTGTGTATAGTCAAGGCTATGGTCTTCCCAGTTGCAATGTATGGCAGTGAAAGCTGGACCATAAAAAGGCTGAGCGCCAAAGAATTGAGGCCTTTGAACTATGGTGCTGGAGAAGACTCCTGCGAGTCCCTTGGACTGCAAGGCGATCAAACCCGTCAGTCCTAGAAGAGATCAACCCTGACTGCTCTTTAGAAGGCCAGATCCTGAAGCTACAACTCAAATCCTTTGGCCACCTAATAAGAAGGAAGGACTCACTGCCACTGGAGAAGAGCCTAATGCTGGGAAAGATTGAGGGCAAGAGAAGAATGGGACGATAGAGAATGAGGTGGCTGGATGGAGTCACTGAAGCAGTAGGCATGAGCTTAAATGGACTCCAGAAGATGGTAGAGGACAGGAAGGCCTGGAGGAACATTGTCCTTAGGGTCGCAATGGGTCAGACACAACTTCACAGCTAACAACAACAACAAAATTATAAAGACAATCCAGGTGCAAGAATAAAGAAATATATTGTCTAAAAAGTTTCAAGGAAATTCCAGATACCCCACTAACAAACACAATGTGACAAAGACATTGACACAAGATTCAGAAAGAAGAAAGGGAAATGTTTATCAGGCTATAGGATGGACAATGGGAACATCAGAGAAGGAGAGAAATAATTAGGTGTAGAAGGAAATAAATCTAGAAGACAAATATGGGTCCTGTGGGCAGCTACCATAGGTCAAGTGGTTGACTATGCTGAGATGAAAACAGAGATGCTCACAATAATAGAAATCTAACTTTTCTCTTTTTGCCCTCTGAAAATGTGGTGTGCATATGTGGTATCAAGGCATTGTCATTCCGTGGCTTGGAGAGGGTGGGGGGAGGGAGTGCTACACAGTTAGTGTTCTTTAGAGCAGTTCTGCTACACTATTTTGTATTCACCCTGAAATTTGACCCCATGTGGATTGATAGGTTTAAACTGAAATCATTCCACCCAATCTTAGGAGTTACTTTAGGAGAATATTTATTTCAAGCTTACTTCCTTTTGCAGAGAAAAATGCTTTGTCCAAAATGGGCATGCCTGTGGGAATGATGGAGATTATAGTCCAACAACTCTGGAGAGAACTGGGCTGCAAATATTGCCTTAGCTGATCATTTTGTTTGATGGTCTTTGTTAAAATCATTTTACATAAATTTCTACATAAAATTGTATAATTCTTTCTCTTGCAAACTGGGTATTGATATGTGCCCGTATTCTAGGTATAATTATATATAGGTGTTCAGAGAGAGACGGTTTGGTGTAGTGGTTAAAGCACCAGGCTAGAAACCAGGAGTGTTTGAGCTCTACTCCTGCTTAGACATGAAAGCGGGTTGGTCGAGTTTGAGCAAGTCACTCTTTCTCAGCCCAACCCACCTCACAAGGTTGTTGTTGTGGGGGGAAATTAAGAGAAGGAAAAAATATTAGGTATGTTCACTGTTTTGAGTTATTTATCAAAATAATAAAGGAGGGAAATAAATAATTACATAACATACATAAACTAATTTCAAATGCTTCCCCATATAAAATCTACCTGTGTAAGATAAATTCATAGATTATATATGTATGAAACAGGGAGATGTATATGTCTGTGTACATATCAATTGCTGTTATCTCCTATTACCAGTGCTTTTTTTGTAAAAGAAAAAGGTGCCGGAACTCACACATGTCATACAACCCACCTTGCCTACCCTACAAGGTACCATCCCAAAAAGGTGCCGGAACTCCGTTCTGGGCATTCTATGAGAAAAAAAGCCCTGCCTATTACTAATTTATTGTTAAAGGAACATTCAAAATTCAGACTTGTTACCACAATCTGAAGAGTACAGTTCAAGAATCCTGCTCCCTACTTCATTTGGCATGCATACAATAATTAAGGGTGGAGAGGGAAACAAGTGATAATTATTTCCCTATTCTTACTAAGAGTAAGCATTTTACAATAACTATATGTACACCTGATACTTTGGCATCTCCTGGTATAAAACTTGCTAATGAAATAAGCAAATCAATTACAGCTGTTTGGCTTATGGTCTATTTGTTATGTGAGATTAAGTGATGAACAAATTTGCCAACCTTGATATGAATATCAGGAAAGACTAAGCATATTTACCAGATGTCCCAAAGGGTATATTAAAGATAAGGATAATAGATCTGATGGGAGCAATCGGGATGGAAAATAAGTCTTCTCAAGAGAAAAGGTAGAAGTGGCATCATTCAATCACATTAAAACTGCAAATGAAAATTGTTCTTCAGTATAATTAGTGAACAAACTCAGCACAAGAGTCCATGAACCAGGATGATTCCCATCACTAATTCTTAGGATGTTCCTTTTGGAAACATAGCAAGAAATTAAGAGACAAAAAGTGCCAACTTAATTCTTCCGGATCAAAAATCTTAAAAGGAGAATGAAAGCAGACCTTTCAGCAATACCTCAGCAACAGATAATCACTGGGGCACTGATAATATTATTAATAATACTTGGCAGATGTAGGAGGATGAGTGGCAGAACCTGGAGGCAGAGTCAAAGAAGGAATCAGCCTAGAATCACTGCATTGACCCACAAATGGACTAGGTCCAAACTCTTTTGAGTCCATTGACCCTTATCTAGCACCAAAATAGTGCTAACTGTTAGTTGTGTATATTCCTGTGTATAAGCATGAGAAATGATAAATCAGTGTAATTGGAACATGGTCCTGGTCTTTCGTGCTTTATACATAAGAGCTAAGGGAGCAGGAACACAGCAGGAGGTAAACAGTTTTCAAAGAAAATTTTTAGCCTTTGAACATTGCAAAAAAAATGGGGGTTATGCAGTGACAAAAGCATAAATTCACCCTTTACAGAATTTGATCACCTCAATATAAGCATATTAATAACCTTTTAGAGATGGCTATTTGTTTTATATTTTTTAAAGATGAGAGAGAGAGGGGAGAGAGGAGAGAGAGAGAGAGAGAGAGAGAGGGAGAGAGAGAGAGAGAAACACCTTTATTGTCATTTTTTACTGTGGGCACAATGGCACACATTAAAAACCAAATGTAGTTGTTTGCTTTCTAAGTGTAAACATACATAATACACATTTAAACATGCTATATATAAAACATATGTATAAACCTACACCTATACATATTAACATATAAATATTAACCACTGTCCATCTTGAATACATAAGGGAAGGAGGAAGCTTTAGAGTTCGCAAGGTTAATACTGTATGGAACAAAGCAGTGACTGACTCTGGATGTTCTGCTTTGGATACCACGAAGCCTCCTCCTCCCAGAAGGTAACAAGGAAAACAGGTCATGAAGAGGATGTGTAGTGTCCCAGACAATCTTGTGGACCCTGCTCGGGCAACACGTATATGCTTTGTCCTGGATGGAAGGGAGGGAACTGCCAATAATGCCAGGTTTTGGTAGCATACTTTTTCTTAAAAGACTTCAAAAGCTTCAGGTATGGTGATGGAGGCCCATATGCGATAATCTAAATGATTATATTCTTCAATCTTGTCATACATGTTGTTTCAAGGATCTTTTACTTTCTAATCAATTGGGGCAAAACAAAGGGGAGAAGTGGGGAAAGTAGATCCTTCTCATCCAGTACCATTTGCAATATATCTTTATTTCAATATTTGACCAACAGAAAGTAAAAAAAGGCAATGAAATGAACAACTATAACATAAAAACAGCCTGTGCCTGAAAGATGTTAAGGACAGTAACTATAAAGCTAAAATATGGAGAAGTAAAGGCCATCAGACTGCTATAAAACTGAGATTTGTACTGTGTCAATCTAAAAAATTAAAAGAACCAGCTACAGCAATAAAAATTGAAAAGTTAAATAAATGGAGGTTAATAATAAGAGTGTAACAGGCATTAATTGGGTTAAACCTCATTGGCTCTTGCTGGCAGTCAGTAACCAGAAGATTTTGCATGCTGCTGCTCAGAACCTAGCACCATTATATGGTATGGATGCTAGTAGATATAGTGAGTGGCAGGAGAAGAAAATTACAGGTGGTTCTCAGTTAATGACCATTCATTCAACAATTGCTTGAATTTATGATGGCATTGAATGAGTGAGAGGTACAACTGGACCTCACACTTAAGACCATCACAGCATTTATGATCTCCCCTGCTGGCTTCTTATAAGCAAAGTCAATGGGGAAGTTGCAGCAAGTCGGAGACTGTGGTCACATTGAGATCCTTGCTTTAATGACAAAAATTGGGACTGCTGGAACTGCCATTACTAAGCGGCATGGTCATATGATTTAAAAAAACAAACAAACCCATGACCATGTTGCTTAACAATTAAGTTTCTGGTTCCAATTATCATTAGATAAGGATCACCTATAGTCCCTATGGCCTGGTTGTTTGGTAAATTATTTAGAGAACATGACTATTGCAGTGTCTCTTCAGGAAGAACTCAAAGAAGACATACTCAATAGTTTTAATTTACATAGTATTGCATCAGCACATTCTGGGAAGAGGATCTTTCTACAGTTTTCTTCTGAAGTACAAAGAGCTAGAGTAAAGACCTTCCAGGTTTACAAGCTTTTAGCTCTGTAAGATATAAAGGTAATAAATAGATTATATAGCTTAGGTTTTCTGAGATTGAAAGTAGTAGAGTGTAGCTTAACCTATAACTCTCTATCCATTATGCACTGTTCTTGATGACCACACCTCAGACTCAAGAAATGATTAAAAACATAAATTAAGATGCTTGCTTATTCATGGGATGCTCTCCTGTTCTTGATGACCACACCTCGGACTCAAGAAATGATTAAAAACATAAATTAAGATGCTTGCTTATTCATGGGATGCTCTCCAATTCTATTTTCTTTCATTTAAGAAGTGGAATTCACATATTTTTATCCCATAATAGTGGTAACTACATTCTCACTTTCAGATTACAAAAGCAAAACTTGGACTTTGAAGAAGCAGGTTAGAAAGACTATTGATGCTTATCAACTCTGATGTTGGAGAAAAGACCAGAGAATATCATACCCAGCCAATATACTGTATATTGGAAGACCTGAAGAATCAGGTTAGGGACACATCTGCAGAATATCTGGGTGATTGCTAACAGTCAATTGTGATGGCAAATAATTATAGTCACATTTAAAGCTGACTCTATTCAATACCAGCTCAGATCCTGCCCACCAATTACTGTTACCATTCCTATACTACAAAAAGCCATATTACCAAGCTTTCAAAAGGAGTACAGCACTTGATTTATGGCACCTGGGTTTTTGTTTTTTGTTTTTAAAAAATCCCATTCTTTCTGTAATCACTATATCTCAGTACCAAAGTTTATTTATTTAGCTTTTGCTCATTATGTTGATGTTAAGGACACAATAAGCCTGCATGAACAAACTAACAATTCCATCATTCTTTAAAGTGATAAAAACCAGGTGGAAAAATTTCAACCTTTATCCTATAATGTATAATGATCATTTGCATGATCATTCATTCCTGTTGATTAGTTGTTGTTCTGGTTCTTTAATATTTACACTCCTTTTATTGCTAGAGGTTGAGTTGCAATTTGTTGTTCTTGGTGTTATTGTTTGTCAACTATTCTTCCCTAAAAAGGATACATAAAATATTCTAAATAAAAACTAAAATTTATTTCTAAGTAAAGAAATAAAGACAAGAAACCACAGAAACATAAGCTCCAAATCTGATTTTTCAAGCTTTCCCCCCATACAAATAAAACTTTAATTCTTGCCTTAGCTGGACCAAACAGTCCAGTGAAAAATTATAGTTCAGCAATAAAGGGAAATAATCAATGACATAAACCAGTGGAGGTTATTTGTTGTCTCATGTATTAATATCATTTTGGACAAAGAAATATTAGAAAAAGTTAAACAAAACAGGAGTCCTAAAACCATGTTCTTTGATTGAGCTGTGGTGGCACAATAGTTAGAATGCAATATTGTGTGCTAACCTCTGCCCACTGCCAGGCTCAAAGTTGACTCTGCTTTCCATTCTTCTGTGGTCAGTAAAATGAGGACCCAGATTGTTGGGAGGCAATATGCTGCCTCTATAAACCACTTAGAGAGGGCTGTAAAGCACTGGAAACCCAGTATATAAGTCTAAGTGCTATTACTATTGTTGAGCGTTTTCATTTTCTCAGCAGGGAAACCTGCATTTTCTTTTTGAAAAATGACCCTGGCTGTCTAAGAGATTCCTTTGCTGCATTGATTGTTCTAGTAGAATTTCTGCCTATCCCCCTCTAGTCCTAAAGTAGCATCCGGCATTTTGGCTTGTGAGCAGTGATACAGCTAAGCCTGCGTATACTTGAGAATACATGAGTACACATGTGTTTTACTTGGTCATAAAATATATGGATTTTCAGTGTTTGGAGCTTTCTGTTTCTTTTTTCTTTACCTTTCTACTTCCACTTGAAAGAAAAAAATACCCAATTTTGGTTGATGCTTTCTACTCAACCTTTGTGAACCTGAAATGAAGCTTGGCCAGAAATCTGAGTTGGATATGTGTAAATATGCATATGTGTGGAATTAATGGGAGAAGGTATTTCATGATATTGGTGTTAAACAGGGATCTAGCTATCAGAACTCTGTATAAATATCATTACACACATATACAAATACATACACACCTACACCATAAACAATCCATTTGCTGGATCAAATAACAGCATTGCCATTGTAGCAGTTCACTTGAAGGAATGCAGCTTTTAAATTGGTTTCCCAGCTGCATTTCCATTAGGGTCACACATATCCATAACACAATCAGCATCAAATGACTAAGCATTTTGCTCACTGGAGAACTGGGGCTTTCCCCCAAAGTTTTCCACATATATTCTTTGCTCCCAATCATTTTCATAATTTCCCAGACCCATCACAAGACCCTTGGCTGACGTGACTTTCCCATCACAAGACCTACTGATCACATGAAGCCCTTATGAGGAGAACGCCAACACTGACATCCCCTAAACTCTGTTGAAGATGTTACCTAACGAAACCTTCAGAAACCAACCCACAAGCTCAGAGAACGAACCTCCAGCCTCATTTCCCAGTCTGTTCTCAGTGTATGGCTTAAACATTGGGCAAGAGGGTGGCTGTAAGAGAGCAACTGAAGCCAGACCCATTTTAATGCACATGAAAAATAGGTGTAGGTTCCATCACACATTGTGGTTCAATCTTCACTTTAAAAAAACAAAACAATATTCTGATAACATCTCTGGGTACTTCTTTACCTGGTGGGCAACTTTTGAGAGGAAGGGAGTGTGTGTGTGGGTAATATAGAGGTCTAAAGCCTCCAATTCTAATGGTGATGCTACCCGTACTTACAGGAAATGGTTCTTTATACAAGTGTCAATAGTTTGGACAGCTAATGTCAAGTTTGCACTGGAAAACATGCAGAATCTGTCCCAGAAATGCTGTATTGATTCTTTTTAGTCATCCTAATTGCACAACACGAAACAGGGCTACATGGGGGGATGATAGAAAAGCACTGAGTATTTGTTGGCATTCAGCCTCAAGTTTTGTTCTGATAAGATGTATTCCCAAAACAATTGTAACTGTTTCTTTTTCAATCTAGCATGTCTGATAGGAACTTGACATAACAAATTTATATCAATGAAAATTTTATAGCTTAGCATTTGTTGATTGGCATATGGGTAATGGGATAAAAGGAGGATAACTGTAAGTCATTATTCTGAAGGCTGGGAACGAATTTTTTACCCAGATGTTTGTTACTTATCTAAGGAAGATTCTGGATGGGGCTAAATGTGAAAGCAACTACCTTTTTTGCATTTGAGAAAACCACACCTCTTTAGTATATCCAAATCCAGGAACATTTCTTTGAGGTGGCAAATATCTGACAACAGTGCCGAGGATTAAAAAGTTAAGAAGCAAAATACAGGATCCAAAACTATGTCTCAAATCCCATATATACATAGGAGAGGCATATGCTACATACAAAGGTATTTTATTGCTATCCATGGAGTTAATAAAGAAAGTGAAATAATGGTTCAATGGTTTTCAGTAATCGATCCAGCATCAATACAAGGGGAATTCACAAGCAGATCTAGGAAAAATAAAAGAATATTGGGATCAAAGAATTGTGATTTTTTTTTTCCTGGAGAAGGGTTCCTACTTTAGAACCTTGGATTGCTTAGTTTAAATTACTGCAGTTTATTTTAAAATTTAAATAATAGATAGTAGGTTTCATTTGTTTCCAACTTCTAGTAAGGCAGATTTCTGATGAATAACTGCAGGTGGATGAATTCTACAGAATAAAATAGGGGCTGAATTGGGCCTTTGAGCATTGGATTATCTACCCTGCTTAACCAGCACTGAAGAGGAATACAGCTGCTGCTGCTTTATAATACTGTACATTGGGTATGATCAGTGCTTTTTTTGTAAAAGAAAAAGGTGCCAGAACTCACACATGTCATACAACCCGCCTTGCCTATCCTACAAGGTTCCATCCAAAAAAGGTGCCGGAACTCCGTTCTGAGCGTTCTATGACAAAAAAAGTCCTGGGTATGATAACCTATTGGAAAAACACTATTAAAACTGAAGTGACACTTTAAAGATGACAACAATGGGGTGATTTTGGAGTTAAAAGTTTCCAAAACATTATTGAATTGCTCGATAATCTTTTTTCTTGTCCAGTTAACACTTGGGATTATCTCAGGGTTGGCTTTTCATTCTGACTGGAGAAAAATCAAAGCTCCCTCTTTGGCACTCTGCTTTCAAAAGGTCACTAACCTCTCATCATCCAATAGTATCATTAAACTCAGGAGAGAAAGAAATAAAGTGGCTGGAATTGCTGCCCAGGGTAAAATGAAACAGTAAAATAGTACTCACTGTTTGCACAGGGAAAATTAAGGTGAGAAATACACCTTTTCCATGCAATCTTATGGCTAGCAAAAGACAAAATAAAAGTATTTTGCTTTCTTAAAAAAAATCTCATAGTGACATTTTCTACTCAAATACATAATGATTGCTTAGCCAGAATCCAAACAGCTAGATTTCAGAAGGATTGATACTTTTTTCAACTTAAAATATGATTCATTATTTACTTACATATTCATCAAATACTTTTTCTACATCAAATGCAATAATCCACATATTTTCAATTATGCTTCATGCTCTCAATATTTATTATGGTTAACATATACTGTGATAGCTCAGTGCTTCACTGAATGTGATTGAAGTTAATCAGACAGACTATAAACAGTTGCTAATCCATAAAAAGTTCAGAATCAATTCATAAAATTAATATCCATTGATCTGTTGTATACAGGACAAACATGACTACTTTGTTAAACTACTAGAACCTTAGAGAATGAGGTTTTAAGTCCAACCCAAGCCATGGAAATCTTTTTGGGTTATTATGGGCCAACTCCCACCTTTCAGCATAACAATAATAATAATAATAATAGTATAAAGTTGGAAGGGACCTTGGAGGTCATCTAGTCCAACCCCTTGCTCAGGCAGGAAACCCTATACCATTTCAGGCAAATGGCTGTCCAGTCTCTTCTTAAAAACTTCCAGTGTTGGAGCATTCACCACCTCTGGAGGCAGGTTGTTCCACTGGTTAATTGTTCTAACTGTCAGGATGTTCCTGTACTGTACAAAAGAAAAGAAAAAAATACACAAAACAAGGAAAGAAGGAGTTGTGTCAAACACAAGTAACCGGGAACAGGAGTTGAGCCCAGTCTTGGCACTGCCAAGTGCCACTGTTCAGGATGGCCTAGATTGGGGTGGGAGAGATAGAGAAATGTTTCTTTTTTTTGTTTGTTCAGGGTGGCAGGTGTAAGATACCAGCATAGTCAAGCTAGGCATTTTCTGAAGTTTTGACACTCTGAGCCCAAAAAGGTTAACTCTCACTTCTGTACATCCTTCAAAGGCCACATAGGCATGGGTCCGGATTACTTACGGGAGCACCTGCTGCCGGCGTCAACTTCCCATCGCCCCGTGCGCTCCCACAGAGAGGGCCTCCTCAGGGTGCTGCCGGTCAGAGAGTGCCGGCTGGCGGCCCCCAGGGGGAGAGCATTCTCTGTGGGCGCGCCAGCCCTTTGGAATCAATTACCGGTTGAGCTCCGGATGGCTCCTGACCTTCTTCCTCTGTTGAATGGGGAAGTATCATCATCATCATAAAAGTTGGAAGGGACCTTGGAGGTCATCTAGTCCAACCCCCTGCTCAGGCAGGAAACCCTATACCATTTCAGACAAATGGCTGTCCAGTCTCTTAAAAACTTCCAGTGTTGGAGCATTCACCGCTTATGGAGGCAGGTTGTTCTACTGATCTAAATGTAAAAAAGAACCCTTTGTATGATCAGCCCCCCAAAAGCAAGATTCCCAATTATATGGTCCTTTCTGCACCCATTCCAGCTAGAAGAGCAAGCTAATCTCCTAATTCACTATAAGAAAGGTTCTTTTTTTCTCCTTTCTTTTATAAATTTTAAAAAACCCTACATCTCATAACCTGAAGTCTGGCTTGTGATAAAAAAAATATCAGCATGAGTGTTGCAACTTGGTTTCCTCTGAGCCAGACCATTGATAGCCTTCTGTTTTTCTGAAGGCCTGGGATCAAATTTGGGGGTGGGGTGGGGTAGAGAATCGGAATGCTTATGGATGGGAATATGAAAATTTCATGTTCCTGAGATATGTCTTCCTCCCACCTTTTAAAGAGTACAGCAAATTCACTATAAAGTTTCACATTGCAAGGCCTTCTCCAGTACTTAGCATAAAAACGGCTTTTACAATGTATGTGCAAAAACATTTTCTTGTATTGCTAAATGAACTACTAGAATTGCTATAAGTGGCTTCTGGACATATAAAAGTGCCAAAGGAGATTTCCAGAAAATGTAGAATTGCTTGATGAATTGAGCAGGACTGCTTTTGACCTTATGAAGGGAACTACTATATATTACTTCACAAAATTAAATTGCAGATACATTTCCATATTATTTTCACAAATTATAGCCCCATATCTTTCTCCTGGAATTCAGTTGTATATCAAATTTCACTGTACCGCAAAATCTTCAGGTACCGCAGGACCCATTAAGTGTGCTCTGCCCTGCCCTAGGAAAAGGTCCTTCCTGAATGGATACCACTAAATATTTCCCTGAATTAACATTAACATTAAAAGAGGAAGAATCCTCTTTTGGCAGCATCCTACATTTTAAAACAGGACTACTATTCTTGCCTGTACTTTCAAACTAACAGGTAGAAATTAAGGTAAACAAGAATGCCTTCCTATATTAACGGGACCATTGTCTGATTAAGGTGAAAGGTAAATACTCTAGTTAGCTTGACTTTTGATGTCTTAATAAACATGTCTGGGCAGAGAGCCTAGCAACAATAAGGAAGTGGTTTGCCACTCCTTTCTTCAGGATGTTTTTCAATATCTGAGTCACTATAATAAATTATAAGTTTATAAATGTTGACGGAAATCTAGTGGATGATTGGGAAACATGAAGAAGTTTGACAATATTTAAACTGAGCAACTGTGGACCTGATCAGCAATTTAAGTAGGTCATAATTCAAAAGCAATATGTATATAAATAAAGAGGACATTAAAGATACTGATTGTTGTTTTGACATGCAAAAGAGAGGAAAACACCAACACTTTCTTATCCAGCAATTGGTAAACAATTGAAATTAATAGTCTGTACACAATCTAAATATTTATTTGGATGTACCAAAATGTCTGCACAGCAAAAATGCAAATGTAGAAAGGCAATACAATTTATTCACATCAGCAACACTTTGCAAAGCAATTTAGAATCACAGAAACAATTCCTAATGTCTCCAAAAATCCTGTTGTACTTTCTACTAAATTATGCACCTGCAACTTCTGAACACAAAACACTAACATAATTTAAATATGTAGCAAAGTATACATTTTGTACAGTATCCTATGCATGACAAAAGGTAATGTACTTCAACTTTTTAACAAGAATGTCAATTTAAAAATCCAAGATAGTATTCTTAAGTTTGATACTACTATCTAACATTGTTACACACTATTACTATACAGAACTGTCTATGACACCTAAAAATCATAGCCATTTGATTTGAAATAACATTAAAAAGCTTGGTTCTTTAAACAAATGTTAAAAGTGAAGTTCACTATCATACCTATGGTTGAGTTGTTCTTTTTATTTATATTGTACCAATCACATGTAGAGTGAAGAAAGACAGATCTAAAAATTCAACATACAGAAAGAGGAAGGAAGTGACCCTGTGGTTATGCTGAGATGTAGAATGAGTTAGGTTACTTTTTACCAGTTGATATCTTCCAGATATGCTAGGACTACATCTTTTAAGAACCCACGTTTGGTAAAAATTTTGAAAGCTGCAGTTCAACATTACAGGAGGAAGGTAAATTGGGGAAGACTGAAATTCAAAAAACTATAATAATTAGAAAATTATTGTATAGCATGCCATAGGAGTTTTGAAAAACATAAAAGATGGCATAACTCAGTTACTCTGGGAGGCAGTATTAAGTCTATAGTAAACTGATAAAGATAGAGAAGAGTCATTTGAAGGAAAAGAACAGCATTTAGGTATTATACAGAAGATTAGGGGGATGGAAGGGTAAACATTCAGACAGATAAGAAACACATGTAATGTATCTTGAATACAGATAAAAGGATTAAGGCACAACACTGCAAACTCAGACCAATTTATACAAATGCATGTGTTTGCCTATGCCTAGAGGAGAATGAAAAAAGTTTACGAAGTACTAAAGATGAAAAACTGGATAGGATTAGCCTGTAAAACTTTTTGAAGGATCAAAACACAGCTGATATCACACAGATGATGTAGCTTCCTTTCCAGTAGTTTCTGTGGCAATAGGTCTGGGACCATTCTGTTCAAATTATACAAAAATTTAGCAAACGGTTTTTCATGATGCTTGATTTAACTCAAAACTGGGTACTCTCTATCATTAAAATGGCCTAAACAGTGAAGAATTACATATAAGAAATTTTGTAATAAAGCATACCCTTAACCAGGGCTTTTCAACCAGTGGTGTGGGTACCACCTGTGGTACGTTGGCACCTGGCAGGTGGTACACGACCATCCTAGAAAAGTGGTAGCGGGGGGAGGGGAATGAGCTGAACCGGTGGCAGCACCGCACAAGCCTGAGCGAGAGATGGCTGGAGCTGCAGGGCTGTCAGGGCTCAGCGGAAGAGCCAGGATCAGCGCCAGGCTCCAGCTGGAGCTCCACACTGATCCTGGTGCTTCTGCTGAGCCCAGAAGAAGTGCTGATCAGCTGGAATGTTGCAGCATCTCCAGGGTCTTGTGATTTACATTCAGATGCTTGGCAACTGATTCATATTTATGACGGTCACAGTGTCCCAGGGTCATGTGAAGTAACCAAAACCTGCTGCAACCACCCAGCAGATGGGTGGAATAAAAACCAAACACCCACCCACCCCACCCCTGCTGCCAATCCTCCACAGAAATGCTCATGCCAATGAAAACCTCGGACAGGAGGAAGAGCACCGCTGGGCCGGCAGGCAGGTGTCTTGCTCGGCTATGGCTTTGGGGGCACTTTTTTCAGTGCCATTGTAACTTCAAACAGTCACTAAGCGAACTGTTGTAAGTTGAGGACTACCTGTACTTCATCTCTTTTTTCTTTTTTTTTCTTTTTTTTTTTTTTTTGGTCATCAGGTTTTTGACACCTTGCTAGGCAACTGGTGGTGCTCGGATGTTGCCATATCCTAAAAGTGGTACAATCAGTGCAAAGGTTGAAAATCCCTGCCTTCAACTACAGTGATGAAGAGATGTCTATTAAAATCTCATTCAACTCTATGATACAATATTTTCATGCATTATTTTGTTTTTTGCATTATCAGTTTTTTTAATGATAAATGATTAGTTCTAAGTTAAATAAATTAAGTTACCTGTACATTTAAATACTGGAAATCTTGCCCACCTATCTCTGTAGTGTCTAACACAGGTAGTCCTCAACTTACAACAGTTCATTTAGTGACCGTTCAAAGCTACAATGGCAGTGAAAAAAGTGACTTATGACCATTTTTCACACTTATGATCGTTGCAGCATCCCCATGGCCACGTGATTTACATTTGGATGCTTGACAAATGATTTATATTTATGACAACTGCAGTGTCCCAGGATAATGTGATCCCCTTTTTGTGACCTTC
The DNA here is from genome assembly GCF_964194415.1 of Vipera berus. Classification (NCBI taxonomy): domain Eukaryota; kingdom Metazoa; phylum Chordata; class Lepidosauria; order Squamata; family Viperidae; genus Vipera; species Vipera berus. The sequence goes on along the minus strand of NC_138203.1, from coordinate 23,246,128 downwards.
CGACAAACCGATTCACTTAACAACTGTGTTACTAATTTGACAACTGAAATGATTCACTTAACAAACAAGAAAAGTCATAAAATGGGATAAAACTCCCTTAACAAATTTCTCACTTAGCAACATAAATTTTGGGTTCAATTGTCGTCATAAGTTGAGAACTACCTGTAGTCCCATCTAGTAAAATTTAGAATCTTCCACTTTCTTTTTTTAAAGAAAGCTCAGACTACCAGGAATTTGAATTGGGTATCAGGTATCTCACAATACTAGTTTTCAGAAACATCATATCTACAAATAGTCTCACTTATGAATAAGACAGCACAGATATTTGCAAACATTATTATGGTTTGGACTCGGCATTGCCTTTACTGCTGAGATATTAAGACAAAAATAATCAACTTTGAGGATTTATGACAACCTTTTTACAGAAATAATGTGACAGTGAAGGGAGGGAGGGTAACAATTTGCCTAAATTGCTTTGCCCTTCTATCATGCAATAGATAAAACAAAAGACTGGAGGACTAGGAGAGTTCACTTACATCTGAAAGGATTGTGGGCACATTAATCATTGTGCAAAGCTCCTAAAGAGCTAGAGAGGGCTGAATTATTGTCCTGAAAGAAATACTCTTGACCTCTATGAATTAAAAATTTGGCATTGCCATAAAAAGTATATAATAGCTATACTCCTCTGTGTCATGCTGTACAATTTAGTTATTCCCCCAGGGAAGGGAAGGGAGGGTAGAGAAGGAAGAGAAGGAAGTCACACACAAAACTTTGTTCAAAGAGTTGTAAAAATAAAATATTGAAATTTTCTAATGACAAACGGACATTTATACAGTCCCCAAGGGAAAAGAGATCTATCTCGGTCTTCACTATGCTGTCTATACCTCTTCAGTCCATGGGCAGAACACAGAATGTTTAAATCCCCAGCACCACAATAACTCCTTCAATAAGTGAGCTTATAAAAACCTTATAAAAACTATCCCTACCTGAGTAGTAGAAATTGCCTTCCTAACCATATTAGATTATTGCAATATAGCTCAGCATCATCTGCTCCAAACTGTACTAACTTTCTGTGGATTCAAAAAAGCTATTTTTCTTACTACTTATTATCTTTTCTTAAGATTACTGATCCAATCTGGAATTTGAAATGATAAAAGTCCAATGAAAGATGTCTCATGTGACCCTGGTTGTAATAAATGTTGTATCTTAAGGTACAATTGGCACTCCTCCAGATCTGTTCTACAACTTCATATAACTACAGGAGCTGTGGTGGCGCAATGGATAGAATACAGGTTAATTCTGCAGGGGTTCGATTCTCAATGGCTCAAGGTTGACTCAGCTTTCCATCCTTTCCAGGTCGGTAAACTGAGGACCCAAATTATTGGGGGCAATATGCTGACTCTGTAAACCGCTTAGAGAGGGCTGTAAAGCTGTAAGTGCTATTGCTACTACTACATAAATGAATTCCAATTTATAATTATCCGTTATTGTTCACAAACATAGACAAACTTTTAATAAATGATGAATTCATCCTGCTTGCACAATCCTGCTTGCACAATGAGGCAACATTATAACTGAAGACATTTTTTCAACCTCAGAATAAGTTCAGGTGAGGTCACCCAAAGGTTTCTGCCTATTTGCAGCCATCAAAACATCCATTGATGACTTGCAAATCATAAACCAGTCTACATGATGATGGGGGGGGGTAAAAAAACATGTTGATTTATTAGAAAATCTATGCAACTTTGCACCCAATATGATATGGATTTTATTTTTTCATGTTGCAAATACTCAGCAAAGGTAAACTGCAGATTTTCAATGGCTGATTTCGTCAAACCTGGTATGCTGCATAACAGCCCTAGGGAAAGATGTATTTGCAAGGCGGTGCTTTATTCTTCCTCTCCATCTCTTTACCCCTATTCCAATTCCTTAGAAATATTCTTATCTCTTAATAAACTTTGGCCATTTTAAGTCAGCCCTCAGAATATTATTGCAAAATTCTTCCTGAACTGCTAGTTATAAACTGGTCCACTTCAAATTGCAGGTATTCCTGAAACTGTTAGAAAACCAGAGCAGCAAGCAATGGGTTGCACCTGAATGTCTTTAATTTGTTCTCTGCAATAGAATACAACATTTTTGTTTTGTTTTGTATTCACTAAATGAATGTTCCAAAAATCTACCAAAATCACATGGCAGGGATCATCACCCTCGCATCTGCAGATGCCACTGTGACTTTAACACCTCTACAATGGCATTTATGGAAGCCCAACACCAGTTAAAAAGACATGCTTTTAAACATTAATGTGAAATTCAGCTATTCCTTGGGATCAGTGCCATTCCACTTAATGGAATCTCTCAACTGGATCCTTCATATCTTCCACTGGACCCACCCATCTTGCTGATGGTCATCCTCTTTTTCTTCCTATTTTCACTTTTCCCAGTATTACTGACTTCTCTAGAAAGCTAGGTCCTCACATAATGCTTCCAAATATGATAGATAATCTGAGCCTGGTCATTTGTGTCTTGAGTGAGAATTCTGGATTGATTTGTTCCATAACCATAAAACATTAAGCTGTCAACACAGAAGGAAGCTTCAATTATTTTGCTATATAGGTAAAACTGTCTCCCAGATTCAAAGCACAACGAGTACAACTTGTCTCCTGGAGACATATGAACTATACATGAACTGCAGGTTCCCATCAGTGGAGAAGGTGACTAAAAGTCATCCATCTTGTTTTGACAGGATGCATAAGATACACCCAAGTAGGGCTCCTGTTTTACTAATACAGGTGTGCAATTCGACTACTTATGGAGCACTTTTTGAGAGAGAAACCCAGAACAGGAGAGGAAAGGAGAGAAGAGCCAAGCCTGGGCACACTGCAATATTTAGATTTCTTTCAGTGCTGTCTTTTTATCAAACAGAAGGTTTAGAGAAAGTTAAAAATGAAAATTTGATTTTAGATTTGCTCTGATCATGAAATATTGAAATACTGTGAAGTGTTACTATTGTAATGTGTATGTTTTATTTTTTTTATTTAATTACAGTCTTTTATATATTGATTTTGATAGGGGACGCGGTGGCTCAGTGGGTTAGGATGCTGAGCTTGTCGATCGGAAGGTCGGCAGTTTGGCGGGTCGAATCCCGAGTGCCGCGTAACAGAGTGAGCACCTGTTACTCGCCCCAGCTTCTGCCAACCTAGCAGTTCGAAAGTACGTCAAAATGCAAGTAGAAAAATAGGGACCACTACGGTGGGAAGGTAACAGCGTTCCGTGCGCCTTTGGCGTCTAGTCATGCCGGCCACATGACCACGGAGACGTCCTCGGACAAGCGCTGGCTCTTCGGCTTTGAAACGGAGATGAGCACCGGCCCCTAGAGTCGGAAACGACTAGCACGCATGTGCGGGGGAACCTTTACCTTTACCTTTACCTATATATTGATTTAAATATAAAATGACAGTTCAGTATAGATTTTTATGTATTTACTTAAATTTAGAGTAAGAAGTTCTTATGATGTACAGTACATTGGTATCTGTACTGGAAATTACTCTTTTTATATATTTGTTTTATATCATTTGTCACCTTTTAAATTTCCCCCTTTTTCTCCTGTCTAAATTTTTACGTTTGTGTTATTTTGTATTTTATTTTTCTTTTGAAACTCAACAAAATTGTTTGTAAGAATCCAAAGAAAGCTGTATCAGTAAAATATTGCAGAGAAAAAAAATCTACATAACCCTGATACAGTTATAATGATGTTCACAGCAAGACTGCTATATGTATTTGTTGGCTTTATTTACTAAGTTATAAATGCAGGTGCATATATCAGCAGCACAGAACTAAACATGCAAATAAACTGAAGGAAATTAAAACCAACGCTTAATTCATATACTCCAACTCCAATAATAACTTTAAACATTATGTTCACCCAAAATACAAATGCCACATGAATAGGTACATTGTAAAAATCTGAAGTACTGTATAATATTTTATCTGCATATGTAGAGAAAATGGGAAAAGACCAAATTCATTGGAATAAAAATATACTTTTTTATAATAAAGATTCCAAGTTTTTAATTCCCTGGGAGACCTGAAAAGGTTCATAATCCAACACTTAAGATCATAGGTGACTTTTTTGCAGTTTTTAGGAGTGCACGAATCCCCTAGCAACCTCATTTACTTTATCTATCACCTATTCCTGCACTTACTTATAGTTAGGCAAATTCCAAAAGTTTTTATAACCACAAATATAACACTTGATGCAAAAGAAGAAGAAAGCTTTGTCTACCTTTAATGGTGACAAAACTGCCAGATGAACAAAGTAACTAAAAATATATGATGTTCTGTAATAAAATGAGATGTTTGCGTAAGCAAGTAAAACAAACTTGAGGTGTGACAACCTTTTCCACATTAAACTGTGTCAAATTTCCAACATATATATCTTCAATGTACATATCATCCAAAATTCACTTAAACATATTAACACTGAGGACAATGAAGAGAATACGAATACAAACAAACAAGCTCATAGGTGCAGTTTTTATCCACCAGTAGCTATACTTCCAAGAATTTATCAGTACAAAACTAAAATATCCCCACTTATTTATTAAATAAATATTATACCTTTGGTAATCTCTGGGTCTGACCAGTCATGAAAAATTATGACAGCTTGCTAATTACCACTTCAGAAATGCTGGTACTATGCAGAAATGTAAATACATACTGCGGATGCATTATCTCAGAAAGCCAGATTACAAAGGGAACCCTTATTAGACTCTAGTATATAGCAATTAAAAAGAAAGAGAAACAAAATGTTCTTGTTGCAGCTCAGAGGCAAATTTGCTTGTTGAGGCATGAATTGGTACTTCAAGCCAACACAGTAACCCACGTACTGCCAACTAGATGTTCACAGGGTCACTGTACACAAGCTTGCTTGACGTAGAATATGAGGCTTCCTGTTTCCTAACAATATATCCTTTGCAGAGAATGATGTAGTTTGTGAGGGGCAAGGACCCTCCGTATACAATGCTTTTGATAATGGTTGCTTTCATCTCACATTGGGTCTGATATGATACAAACATAAGAACAACAGACTCCTCCTAAATCTCTCCACGGATCTAGCTAGCCCACCAACCTGTTTGACCCTGCAGACAGCCAGATGTCTTCAAAAAACTTTGAAGTTAGAGGTAAGGTAAAATTGAATTGATGTATCTATACAATGAAATATTATTACCTTATTTGTGGGGAGAATAAAAGAGGTAGCCTACTTTGGTTTCTGTGGAAGAAGAGACATACAGTGGACAGCCCTTCTTCCCTGCCCCAGCCTAAGGAGGGTTATGGTTAGTGGGGTGGGGGTGGAGGAAAGAGATGTAGTTGTATGGGAGAGGAGAGAAGAAGAGATTGCAGATCAGACAGGAGAACAGGTCAAAACCAGTCACCAGCAATGTGGGCAAAATGTTTGTGAGATTCAGATGAAGAAGCATCCACACTAACTCTTCCAAAATTGCTAGTCAGCCACCAGCTGGCAACAATTTTTTCTCCTACTTGCAAAAACTGAAAGACTGTGAGATTCTAACATGTTTGCAGCAGTTTAGGGCAGACAGACTGGTATTGACTGAAAATCCTAAAATGTCAGCAAACCTAAGGTGGTTAAAGAGTGGCTAAGAGGTAGCTATAAGAGCAGTTGAGAAGTTTTGCTTACAATCTACAGTTTAGAAAGAAGCTAAGTTTATGCCAGCTATTTTATGCAGTTTAGGCAATTCAAGCTTGCAAAGAAGGAGGGGGAACAGAGGGAGAAGACAGAGGTACCCACAGGCCACCATCAGGGCTACTATAGTGGCTTTTTTTACACATCCCTGGAGGTCATTTGAAAATCAATTGAACAAGTCTAGATTAGAAGCAATTCATCATGTCAATATCAGACCATCTACCAACATAACATTTTTATGGTTGCAATAGCTGTCATTCCAACCTTATCATCTTCAGCTCCATATTAAAGATTAAGAACTCTTGATTTATTCATTCAGTTTTAGTTATTGCATCAGAAAGTGGCTAGATTGCAAGAGTACCCCCTCCCCCCATTTAGTCAGGCATCATCTAGAATATTTGTCTAGTTCTGAGCACCACAAAATGGAATGAATTTGAAGTAGGACTTTTCTTAGGCAGAATCCATACTGTATTTTCTGAAACAGAAATATAGAGGTGAAACATTGTTATCTACAGAGGGGGAAGGAGCTAAATATTTGGTCTTTCCAGAATGAAGGAGTTTCTGTCCATTGTCCATGTATGTCCCCCTTTTCCTATGGTAGCACATTGAATAGCAAACAAACAACGAGTACCAGGGCAATGCATCGAGTACCAAATTCAATGAATTTTGAAGCAATCAAGTACCAAGGTACCAATATACTTGAAGCCAAACTAATAGGTAATGCTAATCTGAGTAGGTGAAGGGGGCTCAATTCTAGGCCTTGCATTATTTAATATATTTATAATTATTTGGATTTGCCATTATAAAACATGATTGCTCAATTTGCAGAAAGATGGCAAAACAATTATAGCACAGTATCAAAGTTCCAAAGGATCTTGAGAACATGTAACATAGGTAAAAATTAGCAAGATGAAGAGAATATTGGACATGAGCAAGGAATGTGTGTGTGGGGGAGATGGGGGTGGGATACCATACTTCACAGGTCTCCAAACTTTTGGGCACCAGGGACAAGTTGGTGAACTTAAATTTCTTCACCTGATAAGTACTTTCTTTCTGGAGAGCTGCTCATTCCTTTGATCAAGCAGAAAAGATTATCCAAGGACAGATTATTGCTTCCCCACAATATTAAAATGACACCAGCAATTCTGGAGATATTTGGGGAGTGTTTAATATAAATAATACATTTTAGTAAACTGCTATACTATTTTGGAATGTCATAATGATGGATATCATTTGTGATGAATTATAGGATACTGAAATGAAAATTCCAAAGTTGGAAATTTGACTTTCTGGGGACATTCAAAGAATAATGAACTAAAGGTAAATACTGAGTCATCCCTTGCCCATAATTTAGGGCCCTTTTTCTAATAGGCTGCTAGTGGGTAGACTGGGCATTGATTTATCTTATTTTTTTTATCTTAATTGTATTGAGCTTTGAATATAGCAATATGTATTATTTACACATTTCCAACTGTTTCTTCAAAAGTAGGACCAGACTCTTGGGATCAAATCAGGTACTGATTTGGAATGGAAATATTGATGGTACTCAAGAATTATTCTCATGCCTTTCAACCTTATCTTTTCACAGTAGCCAGAACTTTGGTTGAAAGCTGAATTTACTTAGTGTAGTGATGCAACTATCCTACTCCTCAAACCAAAGAGTAGCCCTTGGCATTCCTCTTTCCTGCATCCCATGTGTTTCTTTGGTACCATGTTTCTCTTAATGAAAGAAGGCTTGAATGCCTCTGAGTTGAAAGAGTAGTTGAAACTTTCAGCATAAACAAGCAATAAAAAAGAAAATGGAAAGTTCCTTTCAACTGGTGTCTAATAAGAACAAACAAGAAATTTGTTTTTAATTTTAAGCATATTTGCTTAGAAACAAATCACTCTTAAATTTAAAGTGGCTTGCCTCCCTAATACTTTATTTATGGTTTCAACTTCTTTAAAATGTGTCCCAAGTGGGGTTGAGAAGACTCCCAACAGGTTTGCAAAAGTGTGTGGGAGTGGGAGAAATTAGATTTTGTACCTGAGCAAGCACTCATTATGCTGGTGGGTGCCTTTTCAACATTATTAAGAAAGGAATGACCTATTTCATACTTCATATTGAGATATGGTCTGTTTAGCTGAATGGCATGCTAGGCCATCAATCAGAAGTGGACAAACTGAGGTTCCCAGGGTTGAATGTAGGACTTGACACCTGCAATATTTGGGGCCCATAGTCTTGAATATGACTGCTAAGCTCGACTTCAAAATTCAGGGGATGGAAAAGAAAACCATGCTCCATTTATATAACTTATCAATTAATATGATTTAATACAACTTACTTTGTGTCACCTATTTGTTCACTTTTTCTAAACCCTCAAATTAAATTATGCATGATCCCATCAATAAAATTGTCCACAGATGCCATGTATCAACAAATCACAAACATGTAACTGAATGTGTGAATCCAACTGCAAATGCTCAGGCATGAAAGGATATAACAAACAAGCAATAAGCCACCACATTAATGGATACTTGTGGGGAATTTGCTTGAATATTTTGAGGTTTAAAGTAGCAAGAAAAATGAAAAAGGAATATTTCCTCATTGGACAAATACCCAGACTGCCTGGAAAAATTGAGGCTGAACTGCAGAGAAGAAAAGAAATAATGTAACTGAGCAATTCACACTGTTTCATTAGAGTATGTATCACTACATTAATACTGCAATATACTCTTCTTATTGTGAAATGCAGAATAATTTTTTTCATAAATAATTCAAAATAATGGTCTATGAAGACTTTCCACCTTATGTTGTATATCATTTACATAAAAGTAATTGACGTGGTGTCACCACATATAGTAAATACATTATACACACACATACAATTCCATTCTTATATGAGTAGGAAACCATAACAGAATAAGACCTTGGAGGTCTTCTAACCCAACCTTCTCCTCACGCAGGAGACCCTATATTATTTCAGACAAGTGGTTGCTTATCTTTTTTTAAAAAAACCTACAGTAGTTGGAGCACCCACAACTTCTGAAGGCAAGCCACTTCACTGATTAATTGTTCTGTCAAGAAATTTCATTATACTCTTCTTAAGTATTGGAACACTGCTAACATGTCACTATAGCAGTTTCTCTCTTCAGGGATGCTGCTGAATTACAACTCTCAGCAGCAGTGTCAATGGTTGGGAAATGTAGTTCAGCAACATTTGGAAAGCTCTAGTTCCCCAAGTTACTTTCAAGTAAGTTACTATCAATATTACCATCAATAATGCAACTGCTTACATATAATAGTTATTTTAGACATTATGCTAGAAAGATGGGAAATTATTAATTTATTGTAGCTGTAAATATATTTAAGAAAAACCTAGCCCAACCTTTTGCTTCAAAATAAGCCACTAAAAGCAGCTTATGAAATATAAAACAAAAAGAACAAAAGCATATTCAGTAAACTAAAAACTATATCATACTTATGCCCTTCTAATTAGGCATCTGCAAATATCCCTAATCCCTAACATACACACAAGTAGTTAGTGGCAGAAACTGTGTCACAACACATATTTCATCATTCGTCCAAGCACCCCCACAAATGTCTATGCAATATAAATACACAAATAGTAAAGCATTAGCCAATATTTTTTTTAAAAAATGAAGCAACATCAACTATAAAAATATTGACAAAACAAAGAGGAAGGTAATCTATGTCAGGACAGGTACCTTTTTTACTTGTGCACTGCCATCAACAACACCTCTGAATATAATTTAATAAACAAGAGAAACCCCATCATCTTATCTTGCAACAGAGTTGTGTATCCTTTTTTTCAGAATGAGGGTCAATTGGTCTTTAAAAAGCATATTAGTTGCCACAACTCCAAATACTGACTGGTATTGTTGCAAAAATAATCTTATTTGATTATTTGAAAATAATTGGAATTATTTTTACTCTTCACATTACATGCAACTGCCCCCTTCTCTTTGCAATGATACTTCAATAAAAAGTATCATTGGTAGCACCTTTTCAAGAGGCAACACCTAAGAAATTGGAGGTCCATATGACCGAGGAACCTTGGTGATGCATTCCGATCGCTAATGATGGCCAGATTCAGATGGAAGGGAATTATCCTTCAAATAATCCAAGAAGTCATTCAGGACACTAAAGGTAACCAAGAGAGAAATCTCGACAGCTAGTAAAGCTGATCCAATAAAGGACCCCCACCTGACTTCTGTATTCATGACACATAATCCTGTAAATGTTCAACTCCTAATTCTGCAGTAGTTCAAATGTCAAGAAGTCCCATGCCAACTGTACCTGCTGAGGAATATGGAAGTAGCAGACCAATAGATCTGGAAGGGTTTTATTAGTCGCAATATCCCCAATTTCTGAGCCTTTGCATTGAATCTAGTCACAGAATTTCAAGTTCTCATAGCCAAAACAAATATTAGTGAAATACTTTAACATCTTTTCTCTTTTTTGCCCAGTTGCAGAAGTCAGGCACTGAGACTCTTAACTATCAAAAATTCCAGTTAATATTCTTAAAATATATTAATCAATATACTGGACTTAATAGTGACCTCCTTCCATTCAGACTTTCAAAAATATTACATTCTATGCATTGTCTGCCACTTTTCTTTTTGGGGAAAAAAAAGGATCTCCATAATATGCAACTGAAAAGTTTTATCCATCTTCCATTCTGTATGACAATGAACTACAAAAGACTGGTTTAATATTCATGGTCAAGCGTAAGGATCTGAGTTTGAGATAATCTGAAACCTCAGTCAAGCAATAATGACAAGCTCTTCTCTGCTGAGCTAATTTTCCCAGTGTTTTCAGCATCTCTACTCAGGCTATTATTGCTAGACAAAAGCTTCTTTTCTTTGCAATATCAGTTCAGAGACACAGCCACGTAAAAAATTTCTGAAACACAGATTGTTAAACTGAAGCATGACGACAACAATCACTGTGACAAAACAGTGCATTTGGGCAACTCTGCCAACTATATGTATAACCAGGAAAATAATGGCATTGCATTCAAAAACTCTAAAAGGCAACATGAATGACAGTACACTAATCAGGGAAGGGGGAAATACTTTCTAACGTTCAAAAATGTTAATAAAGCCAAGAAGATAGATTGGCACCTGTCCAATTTTCCAGGCCTGCAACAAAGAAGGTGCAAGAAATTGCTAGATTTCAGCCACTAACCATTTATTTAGACGAGAGACAGTGAATGCTATTAGGAATGGACAGAGATGTACTGCACCCTATTGCTGTACTAGTTGTTTCCTCATTCTTAGATTGTCAATATATAATAAGCACAGAATATATCTAATAATTCTTTTTCTGGGTGGGCAGAGATTATGCTCATAAGCCTAGTTCATTAGGTTCCAATCAGTTCACCTCCCAGTGATCTATTTGCACTTTAGAACTCTTCTAAATGCTAAGTGACAGTATCTTTCTTGAGCTCAAGGAAGGAGTCTGCAAAGCCTCAGAGCTGGTGATCTCTTTCTTGCTTTCTAACAGTGTTCAATGGCATAAGACCTGCCAGTTCCTCCCACTCCTTCTTTCAATCACATAATTAATATTCACTAATTGCCAATAATGGGAGTGACAATAGACTGATAGTCTGTTTGATCAGCCAAGAATGAGAACAAGTTCAAATCTGCAAGTCTAGTTCTTAATAAGTTCGGATTTTAATTTCTTTACCTGAAATAAAAGTGCTTTGAGCTGCTGCCAAGATTTAATCAGGTTGTCCTGTTAGAATTCGCTACTGACTGCAAGAGTTGCAGTAGGACAGAAATAAAAAAGCTGGAGCCAATTCCTGCAGTGATTTATGTATCAATGTGATTCAATTAATCAAAGGAGGCTGTCTAAAGAAAATTAAACACTCTTTTTTGACATTTGGAAAAGTCTACCATGTAATCTACCTCTAGGAGAGTGACAGTAAGTACAGTGTAGGCCAGAGAACCCTGGATTCCTTGGAAACTTCATCAAAAATTTTTTTTTGTATTGCAACATTATCATAATGACTTCAAAGATAATAGCTACCTAGTACCAAATATTTTGTTCAATGTAAAATAACCAGGGAGTTTTGCATATATTATGCTAGGTTGTCCACTTTTTATGTAGCCTTAAAAAGGTAAAGGTAAAGCTTCCCCCGCACATGCATGCTAGTCGTTTCCAACTCTAGGGGCTGGTGCTCATCTCCGTTTCAAAGCCGAAGAGCCAGCGCCTGTCCGAGGACATCTACGTGGTCATGTGGCCGGCATGGCTAGACGCCAAAGGCGCACAGAACGCTGTTACCTTCCCACCGTAGTGGTCCCTATTTTTCTACTTGCATTTTTACGTGCTTTAGAACTGCTAGGTTGGCAGAAGCTGGGACGAGTAACCGGCACTCACTCTGTTACGCGGCACTCAGGATTCAACCCGCCAAACTGCTGACCTTCTGATTGACAAGCTCAGCATCCTAACCTACTAAGCCACCGCATCCCTTATGTAGCCTTACCCACCCTTATTTCTTGTGCTGCTCTTTATTTATCCTCCCTCCTGGAGCCCAATGTGGATATGGTACATAGAAGAGGGAAAAGATTATTACAAACAAAGCAGTAATTCCAAATCTGGCCAATATTGTATTTTCATATTGAAAAGTGTCATGCATTTTTCAAGAAGACAGATATTCCCTTTATTTCCATATGAAAGGCTGGGGTGAGTAAGACGTGAAAATTGATTTAGCAGACTCCACACATCATTCTTTTGCACTGGTTCTGTTCAAGCATCTACATACAAAACTGCAATTTCTTGTATTTGACCAGAGTTATAGGTAGCTCCAGATTTGGTTTTCAGTTTATATTTAGCTCCTAGAAGACATCCAAACAGTGAAATGTTGGTTTACTGTAAACCCATAGCAATGGCAGATACAGCAATGTAGGAGGAAAGCCATGGTAGTTTATGGTTGTCAAAAATTAGAAGAAATTATCTGAAATCACATTTTCAAGAAGTTTGAAAAGATGTTGTTAGGCTACTTCTAAAATCTAGCAATGTTACTGTGTATTTCCACCACACACCAGAGAGCAATGAAAATTGTATCAACATTTGCATAACCAAATTGAGTTTTAAAGATGTGCAGCAGAAAATGATCAAATGATGCTATTCACTGTTGAGAGGCCCAGATGTCCATGCTGATACAATACAATGACATTTTATTGTGCACCAGAAATAATCAACATCCTCAGAATGATTCACAGATCTTAAACATAAGTGACTGCATTTGTATCATATGTTTTTGAGTTCCCTAAATTCATGATAGAATTACACCACTCAATTAATGCAGTTGTCCATCTGTGAAATATAATCTTTATCTTTTACTCTACTGCTTACTTCTAACAATTTATGAGCTATGTCTGAGAAAAAAGATAAATAAATTTAAATTTAAAAACGTTTGGAGGCTAATTCTGGCAAATTTTATTGTGGTATATTCTACACTGGTCACTGAATATGTTAGGCTAGGGACAGGATAATAAACATTTTGTTTAATAGATGAAGCTACATTTTAAGGTGAATGTTTATATCTCAATAGAACTTCAGAATGGAAGCAGAAACAAGCAAAGCAATATTCCAAAGTATTGCCTTTCATTCTTTGCAAACGCTTGGTAACAGATGTTACTAAGGTATGATTGACTTCTAAAGAGTTCTTTCCTTTTCTGCAAATAAATCACTCCACTCAGACAGCCTATTCTTTGCTCAACTCCTCACAAGTCATTTAAGCTCCTTCTGACCTATCCAAAGAACTAACCCTCACCCCAGATGCTTCCTCTAGTTGTCAATGTCATTTACTTCGTCCTTGTTCTTTTCTAAAACTGTCTTTGCACACATTTTTCCACTTAGCTTCACTTCTGGCTGAAGGCAGCAATGGAAATGGTATTGAAATTCTTCTTCAAAAACTGTAGAGGCCATATCAAATAGCTACAAAATTAAATATGGAGGTATTGGAGAATTCATAAGCATTCTTCTTATCTCCTTCTATATATTCTTTCTAGGCTTACATCAGGATATGAAATAAGTATTCACTTTAGGTTTAAACATGTTTGTATCAAATAACTTGCATACTTGCTACTTCTTAATTTTTCCCCAAATTGTATATGAGAATTGTAGCATATCTGTAGTAGTATTATGAGATTTCTAATAATGTGACTTCTACAGCAGAAACTAAACCTACAGCAGGAATCTTCCCCAAACAACTGATGGCATAGAACAAATATCAGTACAGATGGAACTAAATGAAATTTGAATGGGCAGATGGATTTTACATGGTTCTCCTTTGTTTGTTTCAAATCCAAAAGGAACAGAATGTGATTTGAATAAAAGCTTATAAAATTTTGGAGAAATAAGCAGAATCCAAGGAAATCAAGTGATATGAATAATCATATGAACCAGTAAGCATGTGTATTCTGAAATGTATATCAAATTTTCTTTTAAAAATATCCATGCAACTTCCACTGTATCCATGACCAAGCATTCTTCTTTTGATTGTTCTTTGAAAGATTAGACCAGGGGTCTTCAAACTTGGCCCTTTTATGACTTGTGGACTTCAACTCCCAGAATTCCTCAGCCAGCATGCTGGCTGAGGAATTCTGGGAGTTGAAGTCCACAAGTCATAAAAGGGCCAGGTTTGAAGACCCCTGGATTAGACCAAGAGTGTCACTCTTAAAAGAGAACCTTTTAAGGATACGTTCTACAATTTTGAGGTCCTGTCTTTAATATCCTCCAGAGGGTACAAAATTTAAATAAGGAATAGTTTCAAATGGTTTTCAAAAAAAGCTATCATGATAGCTAGGGAAAGATGGAGGATGAAAGCCTTGGGCAACAAGAATGACATAGGAAAATTGAATGCTGACTTTCAACATGAAGGAAGGCGGACATGAAGAAAAATGGACAATGAAAGCCTTAGGCAACATTGGAAAATTGAATGCTGACTTTCAACATGATGCAAGAAAGGACAAGAAAACATATTTCAACTAAAGAGCACTATCAAATGGATGAACATAACAAGAATTAAAAAATAGATGTTTTTATGAAGATCAGAAATAGGAAAAGGCAAGATTAACCTAACCTGACCTAATAGAGGCTATTATAATGAATGGAAAACAGAAATATCACTTTTTTTACAAATGGGATTTCAGGCTGATGGAACCATGAGGACCCAGATTGTTGGGGGCAATTAAGCTGACTTTGTAATAATGCCGCTTGGGGGTGTGTGAAAGCCCTAACAAGCAGGCATATACATAGAATGAAGGCTACTGCTAAGCTTGTAAGCCGCCCTGAGTCTTCGGAGAAGGGCGGGATATAAATGTAATAAAAATAAAAATAAAAATAAATAAAATTTGCAGAGAGAACCAACATTCAGGAATAGACTCCACTAGAAAGTTAGGTATAACAATTAAGCCAGCACCAGATCTTGATATACCGGTAATAATCACTGAAGTGCTGCAGGAGAAGAACAATTAAAGCACTAACACTTCTAGGTCATCAAGAACAAGACTGCATGGAAAGATCAGTGCATATATCTATATTGGAAAGGATGATAATGCAAATGACCAAAGCATTGCATTTATTGCTTACAATTTTATTGAGCTATACATGGAAAAAGAAATGAGGTTTCAGAAAAGGCAAAGGGACATGAGATCATAAAGTTAACATAAGATAGCTATTGAAGATAGCAATAATGATGCTTCATTTGCTACAAGTGGGTTTGGGGTGCCACAAGGTGGAACATATAAAGGGTAATGATTATGCAGAATTATTATTAATTATGATTATTTTTCTAAAGAACTTTCACATTAAATCAGAAGCTACTGTGGAACTTGAATTTGGAGGCACAGAATGATCCAAAATTAGAGAATGTATACTGTCCCCATATTAATTTAATTTGTAGAGCAATTTGTAGAGTACATATATACATACACATATACATATAGACTATGCTGTTCAATTAACCAGCATAGTGAACTTACAAATAATAACAGTAAAGGAATAAGGTAGATAGTTTTCTGTTTTTAGGCTGAAGAACAAATAAAGGTCGAGAGCGTGGTGGAAAAGTTCATAGAAAAGTAAGCAAAATTTCAGTACTGAGAAAGAAAAGATTCTGGTCTGTGAGGGATCTTTGTTTTCCAAGGAATATAACTATTCACCAAGCATCATCTTCCCTGACCATAGACAATTGCCTGGATTGAGACTTCATCTTTGGCTTTGATTGGGTTGCACTCCTCTGTAGCTCCTTGGGAAATGCAAGGACTCCATTGTATTCTTAAAATCTAGTGAAATAACTGATTAACTAACTAGAAAATGAATAATTTTAATTAAACTGGTCCCATTAGTTGGGACTCTCCTGAGTTAATATAAGCTTTAATATTATGAGATTTAGCAAAAGAAGTCTAAATATCCCTGTAGGTCTTCATTGAATTAATTTAAAACCATGCTGACCAGTACAACAATAATAGAGGAAATGAGCATTAATAAGTATGTATAAAGTAATACACACATAACACAGAGACAAAAAAAATGAGATGATGATAGTATCACTACAAAGATACAAATTAGGACTGTTAAAATATTGTTTCAAAATCTGAACTTTATAATATGGAAAATCTTAAGTAGCATCCTTAGAATGAAGAAACAGCAGATCAGGACAACATTATAAAGCATTTCTTAAAAGTCCCTGTTCACATCTGAACATTACAAGGGCATAAGTATTTTTTAAATATAATTTCAAGATTTCAGGAATTTTTACATACACTTTTATGTACAGCTTAGCAGGTAATATAAAAATGTCTTTCTGCATTTGAATTTCAGTAATGAGAATGTCAGTGCATGTGGAACATAATATATTATGAATAAAGTAGTATTATTAAAGGAGCAGGCAGCACAATCTAAATTTCAGGTTGTATACTGTATATTGTAACACTATTCCTTTCATTTTATGAAAGGTAATATATTTGCCAGCATTCTAAATTCATACAACACAAAATGTGAATTGGTATATGCAATAATGAATTGAGGAGGGAACACAAATGTATTTTACTCTATCCTTCAAAAATAATACGTTGCCATATTTCAACATGTCTATAAACGCGACTTATATGCCATCATTTTACTGAGAAAAATCTTCAAAACTCAACTCTGCTTCCTCCCTTCAGTTTATGAAGAAATAGGCTAGTTTAATTTACTCTTCTACTTATTCTAAGATGTCAAGATGATAATAGAATTAACTTCAAATAAATATTCATATTTGTCTCAGAAAGGAGTAAGATATTTTTTTTAAAAAAATGTCATAATCTTATTTTGAGAAAAACAGCTATTCAGGCAAATCAAAAAAATTATCATGGTCACTGATCAGAAAGGTGCTATCCAGTAAATCTGGACATCTTTTAAATATTTAATTGTAGTGTATTACAATACAGTAGCAATGATATTATGAAAATCTTTTGATTTCAATATGTTGTATTAATTTTGATACAGTTTAAGATTAGAAATATATCTCCCTCAGAATATTACAGCAGTTACAATAGTCCTTTACTAAAAAAAATAGTAATAATAGTGTCTGGTCAAATTAGTTGACTGAATAAACCTGACAGTGAAGCAATTGAAATGTTAGTCTTCATGGTATCCTTAGTCTAATAACTGTGTCTGATAACTATCTACACAGATGCCCAACTCTGGTAACAAAATGTCTGCAAGTGAGCAACCAACCTCAGGAAGCACCAAATACTCCATAGTTAATACAGGTAGTCCTCAACTTACAACCACCGTTGAGCCCAAAATTTCTGTTAAGTGAGACATTTGTTAAGCACGTTTTGCCCCATTTCACAACATTTCTTGTCACAGTTGTTAATCACTGCAGCTGTTAAAAGTTAGTAACATGGCTGTTATGTGAATCTGGCTTGCCCATTGACTTTGCTTGTCAGGAGGTTGCAAAGGGTGAACACATGATCCCAGACACTGCAACTGTCATAAATATGAATCAGTTGCAAACATCTGAATTTTGATCACATGACCATGGGAATGCAGCAACAATCATAACTGTGAAGACCAGTTACAAGTCCCTTTTTTCAGTGGCATTGCAACTTTGAACGGTCGCTAAATGAACTGTTGTAAGTCATGGTCTCCCTTCTTCTGAAGACATGGTGATGTTACTAATAGGGTTGAGGTTCTTTATATTTGTAAATTGTAGAGGATACCCCATAAAATCCAAATGTTTGGCTAGGGTTTCAAGAAATCTACAAGGCACTTCATTTCTGTACCTGCTGTGAATGCAACACCAATCTTTATGTGCTGTGCCCAATGGTAAAGTGTTTGAAGAAGGGTTGTGAAAAACTGTCATGGACTCTTAGCTTATTATCAAAGAAAAAAAATGGAACTACCACATGCGTAGTAGAGAAACTCTTATCTAGCAACAGCTTCCATAGCACAAGTTGGCTATCACAAACAGTGGATTGAGGACCCTTGGTCGGACTAAAGGACCTCACAACTGGGGTAATGTACCCAGGAATAGAATCATGTTCCCTCCCTAGGAACTGAGTGGATATTAAGTTTCTTTGCATTTATATGGATGGTGTTTGAAGGCAGCTGACTAGTTATAATATGAAAGATCACTTTTTATTATGTGCATTTGAAACCAGTTCACGACTGTCAATTTTCTGAATATTAGTACTCATATTGCTACTTACAATACTACTTGTATGTATGCTTCAGTAAGCCAGTTTTCAACACTGACCACATACACACTTGGGGGGAAAAACTGATGGGTGATGAAGGCAGGGAGGGCAAAAGTTGAGGCAGGCTTTGCTCACTTGATTGGTACAATATACAGAAAGGATGCAGTGGACCATTGTCCACGGAGCACAGTTTAATAGTCATTACCTGGACAATCTTGGCATTAGATGTCAGCAATCCTCAATTACTGACAGTCATACAGTTCAAAGGTAGAGGTAAAAGTTGAATTAAGTTACCATAGCAGATATACCTGTTTAAATGAATAATCTGTTAAGGAAAGTGATCTTAACTAAATACCTAACCTCCTAAAGCTTGTGTGAATATAGGAAACATTAACACAGCATGCTAAGCTGAAGGGGGGAGTTATTGGCTTTTGTTTTACTTAATTTGCTGCTGTTAATGAAATAATGAATATAATTTTCAGACCAGGGAAGTAGGAAGAAGAACACTACATAAAATCTTAATAATAAAAGAAAATTTGCACAAATATTATGAGACAAGGCAGAAAATTGTCAATAATATTCCAATCAGATGAGAGTAAATGGAAATGAAGTTAAATCTGATTTGCTGTTTCCTTCTATCTTATTAACTTCCAAGGGTCAAAACAAAGAAACTCTGAATTCCTTGTCAAGAGGCTTTAGCAGGTTATTTCTATGCATTAAAAAACTGTTTTCCAAATCATAATCAATGCTGTCATTAACTACTCTCACTGCAAGTACCTTCCTGAAAATTAGAATTTAAGCAAAATGAGATCATGATTCTAAAATACTCCTAAACATTTAACAACCATTCAGTTATGAAGGCACTGAAAAATGTGACTTAGGAATGGTCCCCAAACTTATGACATTTGCAATATCCTTGTAGACACATGATCAAATTCCATGGTAGCAGGCATATATTTACAATGGTCGCCTTGACTCGCTTAACAAACATATTGGTTATTGAGGTTGTAAGTCAAGGACTACCTGTACTTGAAGGAGAATCCCATGTTGGATGAACAAAGAGTTCTGATAAAAAAAATGTATCAAAATCTCTTAGTTGAGCAGTTACAAAAAATGTCAAACCTCAAAATCTCCAAATCCCTCAACAATTTGGGAATATTAGGGAAAATAAATCCAAAAGTGCAGCAATGTCCAGGTTTCTGGAGTTTAAAGGGTTGCTAAATAACCATCAAGAAGAAGCAGGCAGATGAATCTGATTGCAGATGGTTGTTTTATTGTTTTTACAATGTATTTTTTTACTGTAGCCTATTGAATAGGTTGCCTTATAGGTAATAATAGTCATTTGCTCATAAAAGTAATTCACCTAGCCAACTAAAACAGACTGATAAGTCTATGGTCTACAAATTTCCTAGATTGTACTTAAATTTCACACTATTTGTAGTTAAAGGAATGTGAACGCTTTCTACAACCAAACTTTAGTATGATACACTTCCTCACTCACCTTGTCCCATAAAAGGAAGACACACTAAATAAGCAAACAACACTTTCTAAATGCACAATCTAACTATGCCTGCTTCAAACCTGATTCAGCTCTGGATTACATGTCATCAAAGCACTTCTGTTGTCTTCATTCAAGCAGCTCAACATTTTCAGGTTTTTCCACAATCCTTTAAAAAGATGTCATTGCTCATGAAGTTAATGTGACTTTTAATCACCTATATTTTTTAATGATTTGTCCAGCAAAATGAAAAAAAAAAACTGTTTTAATGCAGAAAACACAGAGGTATAGTGAGCTTTATAACATGACATGGTATCTACAGAATTCCTGGTTTCAAAAGTATTCAGGCAATTAAATCCAGGACGAATGATCTACCAGTGGCTATTGCTAGCAGCAGTAGAAATAGTATCGCAAAAATATTGAGGCAAAGGAACAAAATTGAGTTGACTTCATGGGAAAGATTGTGCCATTCCTCCTTCTTTTCTCTGCTATGATCTTCTTAAAGATAGGTTTCTTGGCTACTGGAAAATCAGCAGCTGGATTCCATAAGAGTTGCAAAGTGGAATAAGAAGAACAACCTATGCAAAATTGTACCCACAGACACCATCCCATAGGGCACAGGTCTGCAACCCACGGCTCCGGAGCTGCATGCGGCTCTTTCAGCCGTCTCCCGCGGCTCCCAGTCCTCTGCCATGTGCAGTCCAAAAAAAAAAAAAGGCGGGACTAAAAAATTTCAACCAATCAATTCAAATATGCAGGATAGGTGCATATCTCGCCTTGGCTCCACTCTTCAATCAAACCCTGTTCTGTGCATGTGTGCATGTACGCACATGCGCACACATTTTTTGCGGCTCCCAGTTTTTCCTTTTGTGAGGGAACTGGTTCCAAGTGGCTCTTTCACTGTTTCAGGTTGCTGACCCCTGCCATAGGGTATATTATTCATTTTAAGTTATTTAAGTTTTAAGTCCACTCACTTAGCAATAGGAGTAAGAGAGAAATTATACTAATACATGCAATCCACATGTCTAAATTTCCCTTCAAACAAGAAAAATCTTGCTCAAATACAGAAAGAGAAATGAATTCTTCAGGTAAAGGTAAAGATAAAGGTTCCCCCGCACATGCGTGCTATTCGTTTCCAACTCTAGGGGCCGGTGCTCATCTCTGTTTCAAAGCCGAAGAGCCAGCGCTTGTCTGACGACGTCTCTGTTGTCATGTGGCCAGCATGACTAGATGCCAAAGGCACATGGAACACTGTTACCTTCCCACCTTAGTGGTCCCTATTTTTCTACTTGCATTTTTACGTACTTTCTAACTGCTAGGTTGGCAGAAGCTGGGACGAGTAACAGGTGCTCACTCTGTTACGCAGCACTTGGGATTCAACCCGCCAAACTGCTGACCTTCTGATTGACAAGCTCAGCGTCCTAACCTACTGAGCCACCGCGTCCCTGAATTCTTCAGACCACTTTATAATTGAAGAAAATCTCCTAGCCTTGTAGCATCAATCTCTTTATGACTATAATGGCATGGAATATTGAGTTCCATTATTCTCCTGTTAATTTCTAGAGTGTTGGTATATATTTCAAAAGACCACAGACAGCTATAAAAGCCCAATAAATCTCTGAAACCAAAATTAGTGTATGGATTTCTTATCTAAAGGGAAACCATGTTAGCACATGATTATATCATTTCATATGTCACTCTCTTAAGAAACAGTCATTTTCACTGATTATTGAAGCATTATTACTGAGTGTTGTATCTTATGATTTATGATTATTGTATTTTATGATTATGATCATGATTTATCACTTATTGCTTGTATGTACGCTGAGAGCTTATGCACCAGAGACAACGTCCTTGTGTGTCCAATCACACTTGGCCAATAAAGTACAAAGAAAGAATAAGAAGAATTTCTTGATCAAAATACTGAATTCTTGATCAAAATAACTGAATTCTCCCATTCAGTTAATTCAGCAGATTGCAAGCATCACAGTCAAGAGGTTATTGTAGGAAGTAGAAATTCCATGCTTATAAAAATTATTTGAATGTATCATCTTCAAATTTATAAAATGTGGCTGATGTTCTGAGATTTTTGTCCTTGCACAAGGACATTCTGATTAGCCAAACAAATATTCAAACCCAGAGAAAGAAGGAATGACTTATGCTACAGATTTATGCCTGTTAAATTCAAATCATCTTCTCTGATATATTAAACTTGTTTAAATTAAAAAGCAAATAAATCTCAGAAGCGATGCATTAATTTTCTCCCAGAACTCAGCTGAAATGTGGCTCATGTATCCCTATTGACTATGTCAAATAATAATTAAAATAAATTTAAATACATTTTATATATTTAGGTACACATATCCTTAGATGGAAATAGCTTAGAGCCCTGGGAATTATCAAAATTGCCTAGCTGGTTTTTTACAATGCAATAGTCCCCAAAGGTATCATCTAGGCATGATCCAACCTCCCAGCAGGTCTATTCTTATCATTCTGATTTCAGGCAGTGCATGCCTTTCAGATTTTTCTAGTTTACCATGAAAATCTCTGAAGCAGGCAGGGACATTATGAATGAGACTTTCAGCACGTCTAAATCCTATTTTTGCCAAACACATTTTGCAGATATACTCCTAAATATTTACATGGAAGAACAAGGGGCAAAAGGACAGAATTATTCATGAATGTATGTCTGTGTATCCTAAAATGAAATACTGGGAATTTCTACCAGGATTGTCACAGGAAAAGGAGGGAGGACAGGAGAGAAAGAAACAGCAACAATAACAGAGGCCTGGTTCAATAACAAATGTCTTCAACAGTATTGTGGTGAAATATAGACTGGACTCTCAGGACTGCCTCTCACAGGGCAAAGAAACAGCAGGATGTAATAGTAGGCAGGAAGAGAGGTAATATGGCCTCCACATAGCAGTTCACAGAGTATATCTATTAGTTATGCAGATAAATTGCTTTACTCTGGGCAAGATTATGTCTGCAGATGACCAACAATGAAGAAATTACTTCACATGTCATCTTGGTTCTTGAACCTGTACACAAACTGTTTTTAAAATAGTTCTGACATAATTATCTTCAGCATAGTATATGGGTATGAGCAAGGAATGTTTGTTTGTTTATCAAATTTATATGGCCACCCATTTCACAGAAAGTGATTTATACACATTTATGTTTTCCAGAGTGCAATTGCTTTATCTACTCCAACATAATTTGTACTGATTGCAAGTGGCTTTCCCACACTGGAACTTTTCCAAAGCTTTAATCTGATAAAACAAGGGCTGAAACACATTTGTGTTTTTTTAAAAAAAATCAAGTACATTATCCCAAAAGAAGTATTCTAAGGAAATTTGTGCTGGTCAATGGGTAAGGCTGATGCCAGTGAAGGCCTCATCAATAGTTTAGAAAGGTTAAAGCTACATGTTTCCTTTCCTTCTTTTTACTACCTGACCCTAACTGCCTGCAAGCTCTTGCCCAATTCCCCAATTAGTTGCTTACAAAGGGTTTTTTTAAAATAGCTGGGGTATGATTCTCATTTACTTATGAAGTTTACTGGATTGGTTGGATCAGTTGTCATATTCCCTTTCTCACAAGGTTATTCTGAGGATAAAATTGAAGATGGGTCATGTACATCACCTTGAGCTTCTTAGAGGAAATGCAGAATATAACCAATGTAAAAATAAATAGAATGAATGAGTGAATGAGTGAATGAATGAATGAATGAATGAATGAATTGATCTTGAATAAATCAACAGATACAATAACTGGAGTATCTTATTTCCAATACATGAAATTAACATAGTGTAGTTTCATCAAGGGACGCAGTGGCTCAGTGGGTTAGGACGCTGAGCTTGTCGATCAGAAGGTCGGCAGTTTGGCGGGTCGAATTCCGAGTGCCGCATAACAGAGTGAGCGCCTGTTACTCGTCCCAGCTTCTGCCAACCTAGCAGTTTGAAAGCACGTAAAAATGCAAGTAGAAAAATAGGGACCACTACGGTGGGAAGGTAACAGCGTTCCGTGCGCCTTTGGCGTCCAGTCATGCCGGCCACGGGACCACAGAGACGTCCTCGGACAAGCGCTGGCTCTTCGGCTTTGAAACGGAGATGAGCAGCGGCCCCTAGAGTCGGAAACGACTAGCACAAATGTGCGGGGGAACCTTTACCTTTACCTAGTTTCATCAAAATTACTGGGTTTTTAATAGCAATATAAAAGAACTTTGCAATCATTTTAGTTATATCTGGACTCGTATTTGCAAGACAGTAAGTTATATAAAATAAATAATTTATTGCCAATACCTTGAAAATAGAGACTCTAGAATTTATGGAGGGGATTCTTTGTAAACTGGATATCTCCAAAAAGCAGAGATAGCACAGATAGTGAATTCTACCTGGCAAAATTTCTCCAGAAAAAAGAGAAATCATGAAATTGCCCACCTGTACTCTAGACATATTTTATATATTTGACCATTTCAAATATATAAAACTGATACAAAAATGCAATAGTTATAAACAAAACAAAAATTAAAATTAAGACTGCCATTATAAATAGGTTGTGGTTAAAAGACATTACAGAAAAGAACAAGTTCTACTAAAGAAAACTGAGACTGATTTGAAAGTGTTTTACAAATGATAGGCTACAAGAACGAAATGGGAAAAGATGCTTTTCTGATTAGATATATAATGAAACCAGTATTAATAATTTCAATGGATATAAAAATAACAAACCAAGTTGTGGCCTGGATAATCTTCATATATTGGATTTAGAAAAGAGTCGATAAAGTTTTAAAAGAATTTGTAAGATGAGATAAAGATAAAAATGAAAAGAAATCAAGTTCTAAGATAGTATTGAAGGAATAAAAATCAAGATTATTAAAAGTAAAAGGAAAGAATATACTTGGTTTATTTGATTAAAGTTAAAATACATCACGATATCTCTGGTAACCCTTAATGGACTTTTGCTGCAATTTTAAGAATTATTTATAGATAAGAGTCAAGTTATGGGAAGAGGAGATCATTTGTTATATTTTAAGAGAAAGTAATAAATTACTAAAATTGTTTGTGCATGTTGTTATAAAGAGAAAAGTTATTTCTGTATATATTTCTTTTCTTTTTCTTTACCGTATTCTTATTTTTCCTTTTCTATTTTTCTATCTTTTCCACACTTTCTATTTTTCATTCTCTTTTTCTTCTTGCATTTTGACTGTCCAAGAATGTCAAAGATTGTTAAGTATTCTGTAGAAGAAAGGGATAATATATACTCTGAAATCTTCTGAAAAGCTAAGGAAAATGCAAAATTATTTTCAGACTGCCTACAGAAAGCTTTTTCAATAGACAAGTTTTACAGCATAATTTTATGCATGTTTATTCACAAATTATTGGACTGTATTTCAACTATATAAACATAGAATCTCACAATTTTAAGTCCACTGAACAGAGCGGGATCTGTTTGCAAAAAATACAAGGTTGCATTGTTAAGACGGTGCTTAAATCTTTTACTGATATCATCGGGATCTAAGCAGTGCTTACTTTTTTCTGATTTGTGTCCTGGGTAATTAATCACAAGTGCATTGTAATTGCTACCAGCTGTAATAAGCTTGATGTTTTCTAGTTGGTACAGTTGTTGCTATGGCAATAGCTGATCGTTGTCAGTGGTATTGTAACCCTAGAACTATGTGAAATCCATTAATCAAATAAGAAAATTAGAAATGCAGTAAATGGATCTGAAATGTTGGGGTTGTCTAACATATCAAGCCAACAAAGAAATAAAATATTAAAATGTCTCACAAATCATTCTTGGCATTTTCCCATTTTGAACCAAAACAAGGTATGAAGACATGGCACAAGAGCACATACACTGTTACCTTATTTTGCATAAATAAGTAAATTATTTGCTATTTTTAACTCACTCAGTTGGTTAATGCTGAAACAGTATGCCTTCTCCATATAAGTTTTATTGGCTTCAATATCTCATTCTTCCTGTCCCAAAACAAGGTTTTGCTTTTTAATGCTGGAGAAACATGTTTAGAACTGTGCATAGGGTTACAGAAAAGATGAGAAACTAGAATTGTGAATTTGCAAGCAGCTGGTTCAAATCTCATCATTATCTTTTAATCTCAATTCCCTATTACCAATATGGGCATAATAATAATGTTTTGCAAAACTACAGCCAGGGTTACGCCTTGCAATTAACCTGTGTGACTACATGCTGAATACTGACAAATGCAAAAGGTGAAAAGAGTTCCTCTGTCAACAAATTATCAAACTTTTTAGTATTCAAAAGAGGTAAGAATGACATGAAAAACTTCAAATTCAAATATTTAGAGAAGGATGGCAGAACAATGATGTCAAAATGTCACGTTTAGAGTTTAGAACCATATGCGGCAGCTAATCCAGACCTCATTTAGTTTTGCATTCTACTTAATGTCAATTTGTCTATCCAACAAATACAAAATTCGGAACAATCCTGTTGTATTTGTGATTTCATCCCACCTGATAATCTGTTCCTTAGATTTCCAGAGCTCAAAGCTCAGCTTCTATAATAAGAAGTGTGCCTGTCCAGAGAGACTGTACAATTTAAATACAGAATGAGTTTGATAGTGATGACAGACAACTAATTGACAAAGACAGAGAAAACACATGTTCAAGTCTCACATCCCCCTCTAATCGGTTGAAGGATGGCCATTTGCTCCCAACTTACATGAAATAATTCAGGTAGCCCTTGACTTAGAACCGCATTTGAATCCAAAATGGGAAATCCTAATGTTAGGCAGTATGATACCTAATATTACAAAATACAGTACATTTCAGAGTCCTAAGCATATTAAATGGAAATAAATAGTATTTTCAATTTTGCTTATCTTTATGCTTTGGATGGCTTTAGCCATAAGTCTTTTTTCTTAATGAATTTTTCATTGAGCTTCATCTGCTGCCATCAGCTTTGACAATACAGACCTTGTAGCTTAATGACTGCAAAGTCTATCATATTTTGCACCCCTTCAGGCAACCTAATTTCTCACAATTCTTCCTTTGGCGGTATCATAAATCACTCTTCACTAGGAACAAATAAACAAGCAGTATGATAGGGAAAGTATTTGGAGAACAGTAGACAATTAAGGTTTCAGCAGCAATGGTCAAAATCTTATTCAAGCTGAGTTAAATAAAGTACATAAATCTGCATGATGTCCCAAGGTGAACAGTAATAAAAATAGGCTAATAAGCTATTTACCTTAATTTATTACATAGTTTTAAGTTGGAATAGAGGATACAAGTTAAATGACAATGTTACTTTGAACTACTTTGAGCCCCTGTGAAATTTGCAATCCAAACAAAAAATATTAACTTCTGAATTTTGAAACTGCAATATTTCTTGACAAAGTGCCACCCTTATCTTCAACTCTCATGCTAGAACTGGACTTGTATGTACATACAGTATTATTAGGTTTCAATGTCTCCCCAACATGATCTACCTCTACTTTGATATGTTACATATACAGGCAGTACTCTGAAGTCCCATCTACCCAAAGAATGCAGAGAAATTTTACCAAAATGTTACTTTCAATGGCTTTGAATATATTATATGAGTAACTTGAAATATAACTAACAAAAGCAAAACCATTTCTCCCATGTAACAGATCTGATAGGGTGGAAAAAAAATTCCATCAAGGTGAATACATAATCCTGCAGTTTTGAATATATTACACAGTCAACTCTCTTGAAGCTGTTTCAGCTAAACTGAGCTTCATTAACTCGGCTCCATTCCATAACACTTCAGATTAATATAAGAAATGTTTTCCCTTAGGCTACAGAGTACAAGAATTTTCCAGTTTAGCAATCCCTGAAGTATTGGTATTTTTGTTTTTCATTAGCAACCACCCCTTAAAAGTTTCACCAACATTCTCTCATTTGAATGGATGACATTTATTTTAGAACAAACTCTTTAACAAGATATGCTAAGCTTAATGCATTTATGCATTTATGTCAATGTCCTTCCCAGGTATCTCCTTGACTGAGATAATCTTTCTATGTATCATAAGGATACTTTTTATTTTATTTTTTATTTATAAAGTTCTATTCAACAAAATTAAATTTTATAAAAACAGACATCTCTTCTGTTTCAAACTGAAGCCAAAAGAACCAGTCATATCTTTTGCATAAGGACTTCTATCTGCTGGGACCCAGACAGTGTACATTTCTGCTGTGGCTCCCACTCGCTGGAAAATCATTCCCCCTGAGGCGAGTTTGACCTCCATCCCTGCTTGCCTTCCAGAAAGCCCTTAAAAACCACTTTTTCCATCAACCTTGAGGATCTCACGGTGAGTATGCAAGATATCTGCATGATGTCAAGTGACTGTTTTTCTCCCACAATAGTGGGATTTAATGTTTACTTTTTAATTTATGATTCAGTGCTTTATATTTTTTTTAAACTACCATTATATTTGTATGTTGCCCAGTCATGTTTTGCAATATAGGCAGCAATTTAAATTTTGATAAATGAAATAAAATTTTCTACAAAAATTCTTCTTCCAATTCTAAGACTCATTTTGAACCATGAATCCATTTACAGAAATTAATCAGTACCTGCTATGGGTCTGACTAACTTACTAAGCAACAAATAAATACAAGTGGATGATTTGACTTTCTTTTAATCATTTACCTAATTGATTTCCTGAAAAATAATTTTATGATATCCTATTCCTAAAGCACTGAGACAGAAAATTTTATTAAAAGGAAAAAGAGCCTTGGTGGAGCAGTGGGCTAATGCCTCCTTAAGTAACACCAGCTGCCTGCAATTAGTGCAGGTTCGCATCCCACCAGGCTCAAGGTTGACTCAGCCTTCCATCCTTCCAAGGTAGGTAAAATGAGGACCCAGATTGTTGGGGGCAATTAAGCTGACTTTGTAATAATGCCGCTTGGGGGGGTGTATGAAAGCCCTAATAAGCAGGCATATACATAGAATGAAGGCTACTGCTAAGCTTGTAAGTCGCCCTGAGTCTTCGGAGAAGGGCGGGATATAAATGGAATTAAATATATATATATATAATTCTCACAAGTGTCTCCACTAGCTCTGTCCTTTGAAATAGAAGAAAGTTGCTAAGAATGCATGAAAGGGAATCTGTTTCCTTAGATAAATTACAGGTCTCTCGTTTTTTGTGAAAGCACTCAAAAATAAGAACCTGTCTCAAAATACAGCAGTTATAAAAAAAAAGAACAGGAGCCATATTGGTTATACCACTGGGAAAAATTATCTGAGCTTTGAGAGGGAGTCAAATACACCATTCCATTGTAACAGAATAAATCTATCACATCTCTACAACCTCATATAATAAAACAGCAGAATTTCAGACCAAAGAATAATTTCCCTTTCATTAGGCTTACAGTATTGTCAAGACTGAGTTTGCTTCTTGTGATATGGTACAAAAGCAATTTCAATTAACATTGTACTTTCATGGATGAATAAAGACATTGATAACATTGATAATTTTAACATAGTTTTAATTATTGTATTATATTGGGCATAATTATTTAATTCTTTTTAACCTCTTTTTTAACTTTTGTATTTATATTCTGATATTTATTGCCCTGTACACTGCCCTGAGTCCTTCGGGAGAAGGGCGGTATAAAAATTTAATAAATAATAATAATAATAATAACTGAAATGAACACACACGTAGTACCAATGTGACAGAAAGCAGGAACAAAGATGAGAACTGAAAGAGGAAGCCAAATATCTTTCCATTGCCACAAAACTCAATGATCCTGGATGCCTTAACTATTCCTTAAGTTATCTGAGTCAACCAACAACAAAATATCTGCAACCAAAGAGCCACATAACATTAATGTACTGAGACTAATAATTTCTGTTTCTCTTTTAATCCTTTTTTACAGAAATATTTTCCTGGAATAAAGTCAAAGAAAAAAAATCAAAATGTTAATGTCTACCTACTTCTTCTAAAAAGCAGAGACATCACTCTGACAACAAAAGTGCGTATAGTCAAGGCTATGGTCTTCCCAGTTGCAATGTATGGCAGTGAAAGTTGGACCGTAAGAAAGGCTGAGCGCCAAAGAATTGAGGCCTTTGAACTATGGTTCTGTTGAAGACTCCTGCGAGTCCCTTGGACTGCAAGGCGATCAAACCAGTCAGTCCTAGAGGAGATCAACCCTGACTGCTCTTTAGAAGGCCAGATCCTGAAGCTGAAACTCAAATACTTTGGCCACCTAATGAGAAGGAAGGACTCACTGGAGAAGAGCCTAATGCTGGGAAAGATTGAGGGCAATAGAAGAAGGGGACGACAGAGGATGAGGTGGCTGGATGGAGTCACTGAAGCAGTAGGCGTGAGCTTAAATGGACTCCAGAAGATGGTAGAGGACAGGAAGGCCTGGAGGAACGTTGTCCATAGGGTCGCGATGGATCGGACATGACTTCGCAACTAACAACAACACCTACTTCTTGGTGGTCTACCCACATTTTTATAGAAAATTACTTATTTTTAATAGGAAAGTAAAAGTGCATTGTTTCCCAATCTCAGAGATCTGACTGGCTGGCAAATTCTGGGACTTGAACCCTATAATCTTAAAGTTGCCAATGTTAAAAAAAACACACTGATTTGAAGTACAAAGCAAAAAACCTAAATTTTCTTCAAGACTGAGATGTTGAAAAAGGGATGATGAAGATTCAATGCTTCCCACTTTGGCTCAGTTCTGGAATTCTTATTTGGGGACTTCCCCAAAACAGGATTTCTCTCTCTCTGAATTGGGCACTTTTAAAACTGGGGAAGAGGTGGGAAGAACTGATGAAGAACTGATGTAGAACTTCCCTTCCAAACTTCCCTTCCAAATAGGAAGAAAAAAGTGTTGCCTTTGTATGTTTATACCAATAGGAACAGTGTGGTGCTCTGCTATGGATATTTTTACTGGGAAGCCAACTCTACCTATAATTGCTTTCATATTAGCTGTCTACCTCCACCCTGAATCCAGCTTACACAGAAGAAATTGTACATACACATTTAGATTCCTTGCTGCAAACCAAGTATGCTAAAAGCATGGTAACAATCTTTTCACTTACCGCAACAAGGTGAACAATGCTCATTGTTCCTCCCATATTGGACTGAATATACAAACATAATGCCAAACAGAGCTACTGCAAACCGCATTATTACTGTCCATTGATTTTATCTTTTTTTTTTCTGGCAGAGGGTTTTCAGGCTTCCATGCAAGTATTTCCTATATTAGCTCCATTTTGCCTTCAATGCAGTCCAAATAAAACTGCAGAGAAAACATCCTTATTCAGAAGCAAATAATTAGGTCAGTCTTGCAAAAATAACACACTAGACATTTCAGAGGAATTGGTTTAGTTTCTACTAGGTCAAAATAATTTGCTTGGTTTGTTTGTTTTTAATTCACATTTCAAAATGTACATTGTAATAACAAAGTGCCATTGACACAAGATAATGAAGATAAAGTATTGCCCTAGCTGAAGCTATCAAAGAAGAGTTTAAGTGGACAGGAAATCCATGCTTCATTTCCTGTTCATCTCTTTTAAAGCTCTTTTCAAAGTTTCTTTTTAAGGCATCACACACTCAGATATCTGATCCTAGTTACTGATAATCTTATCAAAATGTTGGATACAGCTGTTTCCAAATTGATGCTCCTTTAATGGCTTGGAATGACAATTATCAAAAATTTCCAGTCAGCATAATTATCACCAAGGACATAAACACCACGAATAAGCCATAGTTCCCAAGTCCTCTCTCTGCCAGGTTTACCAAACTAAGTTTAGGATCTAGGCAGATTCACACAAAAGCAGGTGTTCATATGGTCCCAACTGTTTCAGCACAGTGAAACACCAGCATTTATTACCAGCATTTTAATTTAGGCTTAATAATATGCTAGCAACTACTGTAACTCCATATATCTCCTCTGCAAGTGGACAGAGGCTGGAATTTGCACCAGCTGAACTTCTAAATCATCTTTAAAATTAGCCTTCTATAGAGAACTCTATACAAGTTCTGCCGGGATATAATCTGAAAATTATGATTATACAAGATCTGCTTCCTCTGTTGAGGGATGCAGTGGGCAAATCATCCAAGTCTGTTAAAATGAACTTGGTAACTAAGAAGACCTGGACTTCCACGAGAGAATTTCCAAGATGCATTCTTATTTCTTCAGGGGGGATGTTATTGCCATTGTAAAAATAACAGCAAAATACCAACTATTTAGCCTACAAAATTAGTTATAATAAATCTCCATATATTGTCTGAATTTTCAGAGACAAGCTTTTGACCAGATGAACTTTACAAAATTATTATTAGAAAAAACCCATGGGCTACAATCAGTTCACATTCAAGCAAGTTTCCTGGCAGACCTTTCACATAAAACTACAAAAATCATCATCCAAAAATCTCAGTTAATAATCTTGATCCATTTATTTCCAAAATAAAACTAAGAATAGTCAATAGGTAAAGGTAAAGGTTCCCCCGCACATGTGTGCTAGTCGTTTCCAACTCTAGGGGCTGGTGCTCATCTATGTTTCAAAGCCGAAGAGCAGCACTTGTCCGAGGACAACTCCATGGTCATGTGGCCGGCATGACTAGATGCCAAAGGTGCAGGGAACGCTGTTATCTTCCCACCATAGTGGTCCCTATTTTTCTACTTGCATTTTTACGTGCTTTCGAACTGCTAGGTTGGCAGAAGCTGGGATGAGTATCAGGCACTCACTCTGTTATGCGGCACTCGGGATTCAACCCGCCAAACTGTCAACCATCTGATCGACAAGCTCAGCGTCCTAACCCACTGAGCCACCACATCCCTTAAAAAGAACAGTCAATAGGTTAAACTTAATCAGGCAATTCTTGATGGTTGTGTAAACAAAACACATTGCCCAAACTTTGTCCTCTCAGATATCCCTAGATTGTACTACTAAATTTAAATTTTGACATTGCATTGACATTTCTGTTTTATCCCACCAAAGATGAGAGCTAGATTTCTGCCCAAACTACAAAATAAGGCAGACATGTATCCTGCAGCAAAGTGGTCAACATTTTTGGGAAAAAATTGCTTCTACCTAACTTTTCAAGCCTTTTTCTCTTTCTTTCTCCCCTGGCTTTCATCTTTCTTGAAAGATTTTTCAGCCCTCCCAAGTTCCAAGAGCTAATTGAGGCTTGTTCTTTAACAAGTATATCATGAATAGATGCTTCCATTCAAAATTGACTTTGCTGTCCCACTTGAGAAAGTTAGTTTGCTTATTCTTTATTACCTATGAAATTTTATCAAAAATATTCAATTCAAATAAATGCCTTCTATATAAAATAGATTGCCTTAAAAATAATAAAACAATCACTCCTTCTCAGCTAATTTACCTTTGTAACTTCTTTGAGGAAATAAAACGGTAGGTGGTGAACTATTTTCCTAAATTATCTTAAATCTCTTAATGGAAAAATAGGATTGACAGTAATAAAGTATAAATGTACATATTTGTACTCTCTCATTTTAGAAATTGGTAATATTCATAGTAATGAAGCAATCTGCATAGAAAATAATGGAGACTATTGTCCAGTTGACATTTTGACGCATTTTAACTTCACTTTTTGCTTCCAGATCTTATGCATGTTACAAAATGAAACTGAGTGGGATTCAAAAATGCATACTTTTGTACTATTCATATCTTTTTGAAACAGTGGGCACCATTTTATGAGCTGTTCACTTTCCCTCCTTGTCCAAATAAGAGATAAGATGGACCTAGCAATACATTACAGATAGAGTGGAATTTGTGATAGGGTGCAACAATAACTGAGGCATTGCAAGTTCCCTCATGATATTTAGCCCCATTTTCTTATCTGAAATTTTATCTCCACATCCATGCCTAAATTATACTTCCAATTTTACAGTATCCATGAAATTCTTTTCCTTAATCAGGAAACCTGCATTTTTGGTATACTTTTGTTCTATTGCAGGTTCTAAAAAAATGTGCAGCAAATTTTATTCCTTTTCAGTC
This sequence comes from Vipera berus, assembly GCF_964194415.1. Lineage (NCBI taxonomy): Eukaryota > Metazoa > Chordata > Lepidosauria > Squamata > Viperidae > Vipera > Vipera berus. The sequence continues at coordinate 23,212,238 of NC_138203.1, read as the reverse complement.
TTTCCTTTTTACATCTATAACTAACAGGTGACATAATGCCAAAACACAAATAAGGGAGGTACAAAACAACCTTGCATGTTAGAGTAGCTAAGCAAAAGACTGATAATTTAAATTTAAACAAGAATGAGGTTCCAGATTCCAATGGTAATTTAATATGTGATTTCTAAAAAAAACATTGGAATATTTTTTTTAAAAAAACTCTCAAACAGTAGTTTTCTACTTCAGATGGGCAGACTCACTAAACAAAATTTCCAAATGTGGTTTGAAATGTGTAACTAAAAATACATATGAAGGAAATTTCAAATGAAAAGCTTGTTCTTGCAATATATTTATGCTCGGACTTGAGTTGTGGAGCAATCCTGTGAGTCTCCAACACTTCACCTGTGTATTTCGGGGGGGGGGGGGGTTAAGACCAAAACATAACAATTTCTTCTCTTGACCTTTTGATTGTTTAATTTCCATTCTAATGTATATTAAATGTATATTAACTCTTATAATGTTCCACCCAAAATTCTGATTTTTTTTTCTTATTTCTAGTTACTAGTCAAGTCTAGAAGAAATGGATGCTCAGGCTTTATTGAAACTTGTGTAAAGCCTTATATGCAAATATTCAGATATAACAAAATAACTCATTTGACTTTCTTTTTTATGTTTTTTTTATTTTTATACTGTTTAATTAAATAAAATAAATTAACATGAGAAGCTTCCTTACCCTGAATCAATTATCCAGCTATTCTAGCCTGTCCTTTTTAACTCCAACTGGAATTGATGCTTTTCAGCTCTGAGCAGATCTGATATTCAATATCATCATACTAAAGGTAAAATGAGCTGATGTTAAGTAAGCTGTATGTATTTACTACCAAATTATTTTTAATGACCATATTATTACCAGGTCTACAGTATTTAATCAATGAATCTATTTACTCATTTAAAAGCTTTTGGGAAATCAACTGAAAGACATCCCCTACTAATATGGACAGTAGTTTTTATGTCATTGAGGAAATGGCAATGGTTTTATGAAAATTATTTTGTCATAGTATTTATATTTTTAAAAACTGCATGATAGGCAACTCTTTCAGAGGGAAATTTCTATTTTACTCTTCTACTTTCTTCTACATAATTTTCTAAAGCAGTGTTTCTCAAATTTAGCAACTTTAAGATGTGTAGACTTCAACTTGAATATTCATTTACTTTTATGCAAGTATGTATAGATTTAATTGGCAAAAACCAATTTCTTCAACCAAAGAACATTTTTTAAGGTAACAGATTATCAGAGCTGGCAAATTGATTTTGTTTTAAGGCTGTTACAACACAGGAGTTGAGTTTAATGGATTTAGCAAATGTGCTGATTCAGGGGTGGGGGTGGGGTTGTCACGGAGGAAAGAAACTTCTAGAGAGATGACACATTAGCCTTGCAGTAGCACTAGAACTATGAAGAGTACAGTGTGCAAATACTTGCATTTTCCAGATAAAACTTGACTTTCTTTCCATTTGCTCTTTTTCAGTTTGCTTAAATCATTTGTATTACATTATGCTAACACCTCACAAATGCACGTTTGGTCTTTTATAGTTTCCTGAATGTTTTATTTGTTTAATTTCATTTTGAAACAAGTCTTGCTCTTGTAACTGCTTTAGTTAGTACCTCAGTTTCTAGGATAACAGCCAAGAAGAGATGTTGAGACTCTAGAATACTTTTTGCATACTTGTATTATACTGTAAGCTATAAATAAGAATTGATTATGAGCATTTATCATATAGGCAGTTAACAAACTCCATTTCTGTAATTTGCATTTGTGTGTGTGTGTGTGTGTGTGTGTGTGTGTGTGTGTGTGTGTGTTTCTTATTCTTTCTTTCACCATTTCAATGTATCAATATTTGATAAATACTCGTTGAGTATCTGGAATGCAATGGGAACAGTGACCAGAAGTAGATACTCCACCAACTGGTCTCTTGCTGGCTATTGACCAAATACTAGACTCTTTTGGTTGTTGTTATGGAAAAAAGCCCCACTGAAGACTTCCTTTAAATTCCAAGTTAAAAAAAAATAGAAGAAGCCATTTCAACTTAACTGAGTATACAAAAGATATGGCAGTTCCCTCCAACTTACCAGTTGTGGTTAGGATTTAGGTCACAGCCATATCACTTCTGGACTGAAGTCTAAAATGAATGGAGTATACAGTGCCAAACAAAAACTTGTTTGTGGAAGGCTGCTGGACTCTACTACTGAATATGAACATGAGAAGCTCAGTCTTAAATGGCCACTTTTCTGTGAGCCATGTTTCTTGGGTCTTTTTCTTGGAGAAGCCTGGAATGAAATTTGAGACATTTTTGTGCAAACTCCTAAAATAAAGCAACAGGTTATCCTTCCTGATTCATGCAGCCTTGTTTTCCGCTCTGCGTATGTATTTGATTTATTTAGATTTCCTTCCACTATAACATTGTATATTTTTATGGGCAGTGTCACACAAAAACATAATAATTCAGCCTTCACCTTTACTAAAACACGAACAATTGTGACAATGTCTGGTTCTCTCGAAAGTTTAGAAAAAAAATCCATTCCAGATACGCTTAACAAAAATAAAGAGCTGAAAGGTAAATGACACATAGCCCCATGATGTGTTTCCAAATTTTTGCAAAGGGAATAGAAGACCTGGATCTTATTTAGAGGCACATATATGTATTTCTGATGATGAAGATGAACTCAGTTCTTTACATGATGTTCAGCAAAGATGAAAACTCTCTCGTATTTGAATCAAGCCCAAGTATTTTTCCCAGATAATACTTAATTTCCTTCTTCCTAGCCACACCAATTTGTTATTGTTGATGACGTGCATATCACCCATAAGGAAATGGCAATCCACCTTTTCCTGAAGAACTGAAACACTTTTTTTCTTCCCACAATAACACAACCTGATGGCATGTATATTTGTTATACATACTGCAAAATGGATACAAGCTCTCCTGACTAATGAGGCCTCTGAAAATATTTAATTTACCATGGTAACCACAGCACAGGCGATAGGTTTCTCTGTTCCAGTGCACTTGATCTGCTGCACGTAAGATCACATGGCAAATTCAATTAAGCTGTTGTAATGGATGATCCTTAAAAATTCTCTCAGTATCTCACCGATGACAAGAAAATTAGCAGATGAGAATCCACTAATGCTGAAGTTGCTGTGGCAAAAAATCTTGCTCCAAGACATCCAAGACACTATGGATGTTATTGATCTGTCCAGGGTCCTGATAAAAGTTCAAGTGTATTCATAACACTGCCTGTTCACCCGATCATATAGTGGAGATGAAGAGAACTCATAGTACGTTGGTTTCAGAGCAAATTGTTTTGCAGCAAGTTACTGAGAGTCACAAGAAGCAACCACTGCTAAAAGCAGGTTCCTACACTGTGGGTTGAGGCTTACCATGAAAAACACAAACACCATTTTGCTAAAAGTAGTTAGTATCAGATCAGAAAGTATTGAAAGATTTGACATTCTAAGGCAATGTTTCTCAAACTTGGTAACTTTAAGATGTGACTTCAACTCCCAGAATTCTCCACAATTAATAAAAGTCTAATAAGACTTATATTCAAATGTGTCCTGTATGCTCTCTCTTCAGAGCATGAGAGATAGTTAAGAAAAAAAATCTGATACAGACTGATATCCAGCTTTCCAAGCATGTTTGAAACTTCCACTGTTCTTATCATTCTTCTTGTGTAGAGAGAGAACACTACAAAAAAAATTGCTGACAAAGCAGAAGCGGAGGAGGAGGAGGAGGAGGAGGAGAAGAAGAAGAAGAAGAAGAAGAAGAAGAAGAAGAAGAAGAAGAAGAAGAAGAAGAAGAAGAAGAAGAAGAAGAAGAAGAAGAAGAAGAAGAAGAAGAAGAAGAAGAAGAAGATCTCTAAGTTCTGATTTACAGCCACAAGAGAAAGATACCCAGTTTAAACAGGACTTTTCATTGTTGTTTAGATAGGATTACGTCCAGATTACTGGAACACACAGACAAAAAATATGATGCTGCTATGCAGGTAGTCCTCAACTTACAACCATTCATTTAATGACTATTTGAAGTTACAAGAGCATTGAAAAAATGACTTACAATGATTTTAGCACTTAAAGCCATTGTACCACATGATCAAACCAGCATGTATTTATGACAACTACAGTGGACTTGGGTCATGTGGGCTCTTCCCAACTAGCTTCCAACAAGTCAGTGGGGGAAGCTGGATTCATTTAATGACTGAATGAGTCACTAAAAGCAATTATTTGCTTAACAATCATAGCAAAATGGGACATAAAATTGAGTGCAATTCATTTTAAACCCTTTGTTTAGCAATGGAAATTCTTGTTCCTACTGTGGTTGTAAGTAGAAAACTACTTGTACTATACTTCTTTTCCCAGAAAAGTAATTAAAAGGGCAGATGCGATGCTGTTTCTGAGGAAGGGAGAAATACAGTTCAGACACCTGCAACCTAAACAGTCTCTAGCATGATCAAGTTCCCTATTAAGAAATTACTCAGAATACAATACAATTCTGCATCAAACAGTATATCACTGTGCCTAACTACATAGGTAAGAATTACAGTGCCAACAACTGTGTTTCCCCAAAAATAAGACCCACCCCCAAAATAAGCCCTAGCCTGATTTTTTGGGGGTGGGCCTAATATAAGCCCTACCCCAAAAATAAGCCCAGGGGTGTGGGGTGGACAGCACAAGTGGCAGCGAGTGCACGGGGAATGACAGTGTCCAGTAGCAGCTGCAGCCTGCTGGCCCCTTGGCGCAGGGCAGGTAAGTCTGCGTGTGGAGGCAGAGGCAGGGGGAAGTGTTTGGTGCCTATGAGGAGCTTGGAAACCAAGTGATTCGTTCAGTTTCCAAGTGCGCCATAGGTGCCCAAATACTTTTCCCCTGAAAGGAGATCTAATGGAGACTGAAAGCTCCATCTGCTTGCGAACAGGGCGCTTGAAGATGGAGCTCATCACTCTGTTTCAAAGTGTCCCATTTGCAAGCAGATGGAGCTTCTAGTCTCCATCAGATCTCCATTCAGGGGAAAAGTGCTTGAGTGCTTATAGGGCACTTGGGGTAGCTCCACCCCCTCCTCCACCTGCCTTGCCTCATGGCGGCGGTACAGCGTGGCAGGCCACATGGCCACCTGCTTGACGGGGCTGTTGATGCCACTGCCACGAGATAAAGCAGGTGTGGGGGGAAAAAGACATCCCCCGAAAATAAGACCTACTGCCTCTTTTGGAGGCAAAAATATATATAAAACTCTTATTTTAGGGAAAACACTGTATACTCACACAGCAACATACAGTACACAATTATAGTAATAGATAATAACAATAGAATTATTTTTGAAGTTGTGCTTTGGACATTTTTATACTACCAAAGGAAAAACTTCAATATAGTGATAAAAAAATATCAATTTGTTAAGTGAAAGGAAAGCTTGATCATTTTTCTTTAAAGAAAGAAAGCTAAGTCTGTGTTTTATATAAACCAAGTCAAATATCTGGGGATTCTAAAGAATAAAGTAGAAGCTTGGGAAAAAAGTGCCATATCAGCATTCTTTGTACTCTACCATATTTTGGAACAATCAGATGTACATAAAAGAACAGCTAGCATATTTTAAAATAATTTATAGTAATATGTGTGTGTGTGTGTGTGTGTGTACTTATTAATATTCTAATGCCCTTTTTATATCTGAGGTAAAAAGGTAAAAAAAATGAAGATAAACAGCATCATTTCTCATTATTTAAAAATGTCTCTCAATTTTCTAAGGTTAAATTAATTAAAATGGTTCAAATGCCTATATCTATTCCATGTTTAGTGCCCAACTTACCCATAAAGTTATTCCTAACCCGTACATTCTTAATTAGTTTTCTTAAACCACAAAGAGTGCAGTGCAATCGAAGAGTTCCAATAATTCTGAGAAATATAAAGATAATTTTCAAGAAGGAAAATATGAAACAGTGATCAATCAGCTCAACTCAAAATGATCCTTCAAACCTCACAGCACATGTATTATTTATGATATAATCTATGCAATTCACACACTTGAGCTACTTATTATATTTTTCATTTTCCCTACTTTGTATTTATTTTTTTCATATCTTTATCCCAGTTTTTTCTATTGCTTTTTTCATACTCAAGGTGGCAAACACATCTAATACCAAACACCTTCTTTCTCCTATTTTCCCCACAACAACCTGTGGGGTGGGGTGGACTGAAATAATGTGACTAGCTCAAAGTCACACAGCCCTTTTTGCATGCCTAAGGCAGGACTAGAATTCACATTCTCCTAGTTTCTAGGCCAGCACCTTAATCCAGGGTTTCCTCAATTCCCAATCCATGGACCGGCAGTGGTCCGTGGCATGCCAGAAACCGGGCCAAGTGAAACCCCATTTGCAGGATGTAGGCAGCACATGAAACCATGCCCCCTCCAGTCCACGGAAAAACCTCTCTCCACAGAAACGCTCCCTGGTGCCCAAAAGGTGCCTTAACCACTATACTGCCACAATTTTCAGAACATTATACTCAATATCATTTGAGAAGAAATGAGCATTCCGAGATCTGATGCCAAAATTTCACTATAAGAGGTCTAACAGGGAAACCTCAGAAGTATAATTCTTGGTTGAATTGTGGTTGAAATCTTTTCAGAATATATTACTCCATAAGCAAATTCCGGCCAAATAATTCAGGATTAAAAGAATTAAAATTCTTTCAAAATTTGCACTCTCTTCAGGGCAACTTACAATAACAGTGAATGGGATCAAAGCAACTGGGATGATGGCAAAGCCAAAAATGGAAAAAGCTAAACCATTCTCTTTTTCTCTATTTCTTCTTCCCAGAGAGGAAAATATCTCTCTTGACAGAGATAGAGCATGATTATCTGCAGGTTGGACTGCTCTCTGCCTCTCCCAATATTTTCTACTCTGACCAGCAAAATCTAATGCAGAAACCTTATCCAGCACCTGATACATGATTAAATTTTTAACTGCAAGTGTCCTAGGACAGTGTTTCTCAATCTTGGCCACTTTTAAGATATGTGGACTTCAATTACCAGAATTTCCTAGCCAGAATTCTGGGAGATGCAGTCAACATTTCTTAAAGTTGCCAAGGTTGAGAAACACTGCCCTACATTGAACATAGGAGTTGATGCCCATAATGTATGCATTTTGTCATATTATTGACTAGAATGTGATCAGAATATTAGGATTTCAAAAGTCCATTATTCTACATGCAACCATGTAGACAGAAAAAGAGAGACTTGTATTTTTTGGTTTCTTAAGGGTTTGCTTTCTACTGTATTTTTTTTCTGTGAGAGGCTTCAAGAATTGTGTGTATGCAGAATTAGCTTCAACGTGTTTCTTAAAGACTCACCCAGAAAAAAAGTACAATAGAAAACAAAACCCGCAAAAAATAAAAATACATCTATCTATCTATCTATCTATCTATCTATCTATCTATCTATCTATCTATCTATCTATCTGGAATACATACACATAGACATTATTCTTGGAAGGGCCAACAGATACAACAGAAAGCAAAAACACCTAGAAAATAAAATATACTAACAATAAATACAATCAAGGAAGGTTGTCTGAAAAAAGACCAAAGTGAAGAGGAGGAACAAGCCATCTCTTCACTTGGAAGGCTGTTCCACCACGTCAATTCTGCAATGGGAAAGCAGTGCCTTTTTGCCTCAGACCCTCAACTTCCTGAAAATGTGGGATTTGCAATGGATTCTCCCTTGATATAGCTAATCAATCAGGCTGAAGCCAAATATGGTTCTGAAGGTATCCTGGTGCCGAGCTATGAAGACTCTAATAGGTCCCAACTAACATCTTAAACTGGAGCTGGAAACTAATTGACAACTACAGGTGGTCTTCAACTTATAACCACAATCAGGACCAGAATTTCTGATGCTAAGCAAGGCAGCTGTTAAATGAGTTACACCCAATTTTACAACTGTTTTTTGCCATGATTGTTAAGCAAATCACTGCAGGTGGTAAGTGAATCATGAAATTGTTATGCAAATTTGGCTTCCCCTATTGACTTTGCTTGCTGGAAACTGGCAGCTGTCATAAATACATGTTGGTTTTCAAGAGCCAGAATTTTGATCACATGACCATGTTATGCTGCTGGTTGTAAGTGTGAGGATGAGTTCTATTTTTTTTTTTTTGCTAAATTGAATGGCTGTATGTCGAGGACTACATGTAATTACAGATTCTGTAAAACCAGTATTATGTGAGCCCAGATGAGACCAAACGTACGTGGGCTGCTGCTTCTTGAACCAACTACAATTTATGAAAATTCCTTAATGGCAACCCCAATTAGAGTTCATTACAGTAATCCAAAAGGGTGATGACAAGAGCATGAGTTACAACTGCCAAGTCCTCCTGCTGTAGGTAAGGGTGCAACTGGTTCCAGAAGAACCCCAAGCCTATGCTGCTTTCACCAAATTGCAGTGCACAATGAAAGATGTTCTTGTGACTGTTCCTGAGATTCAAAAAAGTGCTGTAGGAAAACAGGTAATGCAAATACCATTAAGTTCTTGTGGGGAAAAAAAATCCTTTTTATCCATTTGACACCAGACCATATATTTTTAAATCTATATGCAGCAGCTTCACCTCCTTGTTCTTTTGGCCCTTTGTTTTTCAGATACGTTATGGATTTCTACCTAAAAGACAGTAAATAGGAATTAATCCACTTTCCTATCAATTGTGATGAGAACAGAAATTTAGTCAGGCTGAGCATCTTGCTTTCTATGAATCTAACCAAAGTTAACTGCAAACCAAGAATTCATATCAAAGTCACATACCAGAAAGCCCAGCCTGTTTGTTTTGGCAACATGAGATACATATCTTTACAGAGTCAACATCATCTATAATAGCAAAAACATCATTTGTTAATTGGCTCAAACTTCCTTTTGACATCAAAAACCTAACTAATTTTCAAGAGTTTCTTTTTGTTTTTGTTTTTTTTCCCAAGACCTGGCAGGTGTTACAGCTACTAAAGAGAAGAAAAGCAGGTCCTTCCACCAGGTTTGCCTTCAGGGGAAGGTGATGATCTAAAGGTGAAAGTAAAACAAAGTTCACAAACTTTTTCTTACATGTAGGAATAGAATCTACATAATTTCAGCTTTTTTCCCCCATAGTTCCCCTTCACACACCTGACAAGATTGCCTCTTGGAAAATAGTCAGAAATGAAAACTGAACTGGCTAACTTACTATATACCAAACTGGAGACTAGATGACAATTGGTGGGGCTCCCCAAATCCCTAATACTTCCTAAAGACTACAAATTTCCCTCCTATTTCTCAGGTCAATTTTCTCTATGGTTTTCTGGTTTTATAACATTTCAGAAAGTGTTATAGTAAGAACTGTGGTGGTGCAGTGGTTAGAATGCAGTATTGGAGGCTAATTCAGCTGACTACCAGCAGTTCGATTCTCACCAGCTAAAGGTTGGCTTAGCCTTCCATCCTTCCCAGGTCAGTAAAATGAGAACCTAGATCAGTGATGGCGAACCTTTTAGAGACCGAGTGCCCAAACCACAACCCAAAACCCACTTATTTATTGCAGGGGGCGGGGCGCAGAGCCGCCTCTGGCACGCAAAAACCAGGGGCACAAAAATGGGCCACTGTGCTGCAAGGCGCTGCACTACGCAAGAATGGGGCAGAGCTAGTATCACGCAGGCACTAGCCCCGCCCCATTTGCAGCACGTGCATGCTTGCGGCCTCGTGCGTGCGCACACGCATGTAAAATGCTTCCCCCTCCCTTTTCTTCCAGTCCACCAATCGACAATGGTTGCTGACCTCTGCTCTACCATCTCTACTTGAGCTTGCTAGTTGGCCGCTTCCCCTCCTTTGTGCTGGGCGGGGCTCCTGCTCCAGGCAGCAGTGGAGGCCTGATGGACCTGCTGGTGGTGGTGGCAGCACGTATGCCAACAGAGCAGGCTATAGATGCCACCTCTGGAACGTGTGCCATAAGTTCGCCACCACTGACCTAGATTGCTGGGGGCAATATGCTGACTCTGTAAACTGCTTAGAGAGGGCTGTAAAGCACTCTGAAGCGGTATATAAGTCTAACTGCTATTGCTATTGATATAATAGACTTTGAGAAGACCAAAAAGCTTCCATATACTTTTGTGTTAATTTGATTGGCCAGTGTTTCTCAATCCCAGCAACTTTAAGATGTCTAGACATCAAACCCTATCCAGCTGGCTGAGGAATTCTTGGAGCTGAAGTCCACTTAAAGCTGCTGAGGTTAAAAAACCCTGCACCTAAGCAAAGCAATGCTTGTAGTTTTGCTCTGTCACACCAACAATTCAACCTCTTACCCCTGCAATAATAAAAATGCATGTTTTTCAAATAATTCCTTTCTTTTTCCTGGAATGATACACCATAAGAATGATAACAAAATCCTAATTCTATGCAGAAGAATGAACCATGACTCTTAATATCACTGGATGGTTATGCACACATGCTGACCTTCCCTCCAAGAGATAAGCATGCATCTTCTTTCTATCAAGTTATTGCCATCTTATTCTTTCCTCTTTCTCTTTGATCCTTTTTAATATCCCAATCCATAAATCATCCGTTCTATTTTTTTCTTCTTTCAACAAAACCATATAAGGTTTTAAGTCTTTTATAAATATCTTTTTTTCGTTTTTTAACAAAAGACAAGCCTGACTTCTGATAACTTCATGGAGACAGCCACATAGTTTTATCAGCAGCCATACAAAAGTGTTTCCCACTGTTTTCTTTTATGGTGATTTTTGTCACTCCCCCATCTAGGTTTCAGCCCTGGTATGGTCTACTGAACTCTTAACCTACTAATATATTAGTAAGAGACTTGTAGAACTTATGCTGTTTTTACAATCATAAACCACTGTCAGCATTCTCAGCACTTATTCAGTTCATACATTATCATTCTCCATGCAAACGCATCTTAGGAAACTGCTCACATGGGAGCAAATTACAGAAGTGATGCAATTGCAATATAGTGATTGACTAAGAATGTAAGCAAAAAGTTCTCCGCTCAAGTCTCATTAGAGTCAAGAATTAATTACATACTCATAGTCAAGTTAGAACCTCTTGGGTTTAGTTTCCTATCTCCACCATGAGGTTAAACTATTTTACAAAACTAAAAATTAATCAAGGTAGGTAGACAGATATACAGATAAAGAGGGAGTACTATAAATTCTCCAAAAGTGCACATATAAACATTAAATTATCATATTTATCTATGTGAACCAACACTGAAGATTCTTTGATTTGATAGACAAGTGTCACTGCAAATTAAAGATGCAAGGAATGAAATTCTGATTTCTAACTATCATAGCTAAGAACCAACTTTTCCCTTGAAATGGTATAAGGTTTCCTGCTTGAGAGAGGGTTAGACTAGAATACCTCCAAGGTCCCTTCCAACACTGTTTGTTATTCTATTACTCTGTATATGTAAAAAAGAACACTAAAAAGCTAACCAAATTCTGAAGATTCTATAGATCCATTGAAATTTTTGAAAACTTTTGATTTTAATAATCATATAGTATTAAAAGGTCATTAAGTCTTAGTCTTGAGAATTTCTATGAAGCATCTTTGCATGAATGATGAGAAAGCAAATTAATTAACTTCTCTACTTAAAATATTTAGCTGTAAGTGTGGCTTAAAATTGGTTCTGTTGGGGTTTTTTTGTTTAGAGCTACAATACCTTAGCTACTACATCAAACTTCCAAAGGGAGCTTTTTAACACCAAAGCTAATTTATTTTGCACTGAATAAACACTTTTTAATCCTGTATTGCATTTTCATTCATCTATCGATATACACACACAGGCTAATATATAGTCCTTCACCTGAATTAAGCATATTAACTCACTACTTACTCCTTTCTGATACTGAATGAAGGCATGAGCCAGCAACATGTTTGAATTAATGTTTCAGTTTTATTTACTAAATGAATATACAAGAGGCATACTTAACAACCCAAAATCACACTGGGCTATCTGCTGTCTCCCAACTTTCACTAAAACATGTGAAGTTATTAAATGGTATTATTTCTGTTGCTGAAGGAGAAAATAATCAAACAAGTGATTATTTAAATAAATGCAAGTGAAAAGAAAGGAAAACAAAAAGTGTCTTGTTTTTTTTCTCTAACAGTTTTTAAAATGTGGCTATCAGTGTGTTACCCAAACACCAAATATAGCTCATAGCTCAGACACAGCTACATATACAGACATAACATAATGAATAGACATCTTCTAATCCAGACCTTAAGTTTGCAAATTTTAAGTCTTATACCACGTCCATACTGACTAGCTACAGTCAAAATTTGATTTGGGCTTTTAAACACCCATCCATATTGAAGAGAGTTAATTGAGGTTTGGGCCTCCACTATGTATCTGGATTTGGTTTAACTCAAGAATTGTTCCATTTTCTGAGGAAGACAATATTACAGCAGAGCTAAATGAACAAGACCTGTGCTGATGCTCCTTCTTGACATACAACATAGATGTTTTTGAAGGAAATGTTAATGGAAGTCAGGTCAATAACTGGCCCAAAGAACCAGATCTCAGTGGTAAATCAGCCACCTTGCATTCAAAATTCGGCATTTAAAGTTTAAACAAACACGTAGCAGGAAATAAAGGGAAAAGAGTCCTCTGACATTACCTATCTAGTTGATAACAACTATTATTCTGACTGGAAAACTGAAGTCAATTTCAATAGCAGTCAGGAATAAACTAGATGGACAAACAGGTATGTCTAAAGCAATTTCTTATATAGTACTGTATTTTTCTGTGTTCAAACCACTATACTTCAAAAAAGGAAAAGCTGGAGATAAGGCTGCTGAGAGAAACTCTGAAATAAAGAGCATTATTTAAATAATGATTCATGGACAAAGAAAGCCTTGTATCCCCAGAGTGTGAAACTTTCATTCCAAAAGAGACTTAAGGTGCCTCTCTTGTTAAATTTGATTCAGATGACCCTTTAGTATTGTTTTTCTACCAATTTGTACGACTTTGTATGGCTTTGATTAGGCTGCCCACTGCAGTTCCTCTACAATTTTTTGATATTTTTATTTTGCTGTTTGAGGATGTGTGTGTGTGTGTGTATACACACAACCACAGGTACATTCATGGGTACAGTAAAGAGCTTTCAATATCTTATACACAAAAGCAATAAACCAAATTAATCAAGCACTTATGGAAAATGAGATGATGGGTTTACCTACAATAATAAAAAATTAGTTATAGAAGGTATACCTATTCTACACCTTCTATAGAAGGTATAGAATATAGAAAATTCAAGCTCATTGCCTTCCTTAAAGCTCAATAGGAGAAACTGGGTAATTTTCAATCCCTTGTGACTAGTGTAGCTAAACAGATCTCATGTTTTATGTCTTCTCAATTTCTCATTTCTTGGTGCAGCCGTCAAGCGATCTCTTGAGGTCCAACTTGAACTACCTTGCAGTATGAAATGCATAGCATACCAAGAAATCTTTGAACAAAAGCCTATGTAGATACAAGTTTTATAAGCAAATTATTTAATGTTTTATTTTGTTCTAAAGCACTTTTAAAGGCTAGCCAAAGAGAAAACACAGGAGTGCTGGCCTTGGACAAATATTGGAAACTCATTTGCATCAGCCATGCCAATGCTACAAGAGTTATCATCACTTATCTGAAAGATAAGATAGCCTCTAGGAAAATTGCAGAAATATCTTCTGTCAGGCTACCCCATGCAGTGAGCTGATAACTCCTCAATTACCAGGAGTTCAACAGCTCAGTGACTGAACTGTTAAAGAGAAAAGCAATATTAGTTACACCAGTATTGCTAAGTATACTTCATGCAATGGCTCCATAAACACGTTCTTAATACAACCCCAGCTGTTCCCATGTCACCTACAAAATAAATGAAACAGATAGGAAGTCAAATTTTGAAGTTGATGCATTTGGGGGGGGGGAAATACCCACTGTCTTAAATAATCAGAAAGTCAAAACTCATCTACTGGCACTGTCTGGTCAATTCTAAGCTGCTGATTCAATAAAGAATTCCCTCAATGAGATGGCAAGATATAAAGATAATATACCTTTGATTGCTTAAATGTAACTATGTTATAGGAGAAGAGCTGCAAATTTTAACAAAGAGGTAGTATATATCAAAAGACACCATAAACTTTTTTCCAGCCAGACCACTGTCACAATAAATACTTTCCTCTGCTCTTGTCCCAACTGTAAAAGATAAAAGACCTGTGAATATTTTTGTTGGAAAAACAGCTGAGGACAGCTATTTGGTTGCAAAAATCTTCTTCTAGAATATTTCTCTTAAACCTACCAGGACCCTACCTGTCACATTCAACACAATGGATACAGACTGTAGGGACTGTAATAGTACTAAACTAATTTCCAAAACTGTTCTTAATATTTCATGTAATTAATTTAAAGTAACATAAACTTGAGCAACCATTTAAATAAAGAAAATTCTAAAATTGCCATTTAAAACAACTATAAAATGAATAAACTCATATGAATATTTGTATGATGGGGCAAAGTTCCAAAAACATTTCCATTTAAAAAAAAAAACTATGAAATTTCATTGTTTCGGTGTTTGGTTCCTGTATATGCGCTATAAACTTTGCTGATTCTATTTTTAATGCCAAACAGTTGCTTTATTGAAGAAGAATAAACAAACAAGTTCATATATTGCAATTTCCTTTTTCCACTGTGCTGTACTGTTGACATAGATATCAAATTCCATGACTGGTAACATTCAAATATTGTCTTTCCTGCTTCTGCTTTGTATCACACCTAGCCTATAGGAATTTTTTTTTCATGTCCCTTGTTCCTCTACCATTTACCATTTGCACACATCAAACATAATGCCTAAAGTCTGCAGACTGGAAGGAGACAAAGAGGAGGAAGTGAAGAATCAATGAATCTCTGATGACTAATAATCACCCTATAGAACACCTGTTCCAGGTCAATATATCTTTGGAAAAAAATGCCCCAAGGCATCACTATTTCAAAACATAGGCTACCTTCCAAGGGAGGGACAGTGAGAGCACAGGTCTCAACTTATTCCACACAAGCAGCTTACTAACAGCTTTTGTATTACCAGCCAGTGAAAAGAAATCCATCTGTTTTAAAGGGAATTCATACCTTTTGGATCCTCCAATGTAGGTGAAGGTAAAAGTGGAATCTGC
Source organism: Vipera berus (assembly GCF_964194415.1). NCBI lineage: Eukaryota > Metazoa > Chordata > Lepidosauria > Squamata > Viperidae > Vipera > Vipera berus. The sequence goes on along the minus strand of NC_138203.1, from coordinate 23,197,049 downwards.
GTATCTGAAATCTGAAATACAAAAGAGATGTATTGCTATGGGTCAATCTTGCTTGTTTGCCACATCTGTCTTGCCTAGTCTGTTGACCTCCCAGCACTCTCAGCTCTCTCCCCAGTAGTGTACACACATATAGCATCAGAGATTAATTCAAGCTGGAAATAAAAATAGCAACCATTATCATCATAATATAGGAGGAGGAGGACCACCCCAGTCTACCCCTCCCTGCAACAAGTGCTCCAGTGCTATGGCAACAACAAAGATTTCCATTATCAGTGGAGGCAACAGGCAGTAACAAGGCAAACTGCTCAAGGCAAATCGAACATTATCAGAAATTATCTGAGGACAGTAACAACCTGAAATATTGAAGATTTGAAATAAGGAGCGAGAGAGGGAGGGAGGGAGGGAGATAAAAGGTAATAAAGATAGCGATATGGTATACAAATGTCCCTAAGTCCACCCTGGAAGATATACTTTTGATCATCACCTTCCCACGCATGAAAAATATGATGGATGGACCCCAGTTTATTGTTCAGGCAATGGCTTAAAAACATGGAGGGAAAGTAGGTGCATGAAAAAGAAGGCTGAGATGGATGCTGGCTTATTTTTTACAGGTAAACCAAAATCCAATCTAACTAGGAAATCAATGAGCAAGCATCCAACTGTCCCCAAATTAAGTGCCACAATAGCTACTTTATCTATGATGAGTGGGGGGGAGGTCGTCACATGCTTTGAGAAGACCCAAGAAGAAGACGCCAAAGGATTCTCTCCAAATGAGTTCAGTCACCCTCCTCCCATCAACATGTTTGGAGCCAACTCCAGCCACTGCCCTCCGTGGAGAAAAACCGTCCGAAAGCAACTGAGTCGGGATGGGAAGAAAAAAGACCCAAGCTGGGAAACTCACCTGCAAACAGGCAGTCCTTTTCCGCCTTGCACTTTTGGATCACTATGTCAATATCCTTCTGAATCCTCTCTTGCCTTGAACACATCCCCATGAACTGAATCCCTGGGGGGAAGGAATAAATTTAAAAAAAAAGAAAAGAAAAACCGCCTTGGGATTCCTCCGCTGTCTCCCTCTAGCTCGTTTCCTTGCTTCCTTTTCGGTGAAAAAGCGGTTCAAAAATGGAACCCTTCCAGGAAGACCGAGGGCTTAACAAGGAAAGGGGAAAAGCTTTCCTTCCTGGGTGCGCGCGGAATCCGGGAAAAATCGGCGTTGCATGCCCAGATTATGCTCGCCCAGATGTGGATGACAGTTTCCCTTCGGGCTTGGCAGTAGATCCGAGAAGGGGTTCGGGGTGCTTTCGGCGCCGGCAGTGGCTTGGCTGGCTGGCGAGCGGGCTGGCTGGCTGGCTTGGGAAGGGGAGCACCCCGGAGATTGAGATGGAGCCCAGCGACTCTTGGCTCTCCTGCTCCCCCTCCGCCACCGCTGGGCTGCTGGAGTGACGGGGGGAGAAAGGAGAAGAGGAGGAGGAGGCGGCGGCGGCGTATTACAACAGCGGCAGCTCCCGGCAGAAAGAGAAAGCGAGCGAGCGAGCAAGTCACTCCGCCGCGCGCGCTCACGCACACAAACACAAACACACACACACACACACACACACACACCCGCGCATACAGGGGCAGCTCCCCGAGAGGCCGACACTTCTGCAGCGACGCCAAGCCGCAAACCCCTCCCCTAGCCGCCGCCGCCGCTCCCAGCCCAGACACTCCGCCTGCTACGCGTACTGTTGCTTTCAGCTCAGGGCTGAGGAGCGGAGCTGGAGGCGGACGCCCGGGCGGCGCTTCCCTCTTGCTTCGCGGAGCCTTTGGCTTCTCCGTCCACGGCTTCTCCCGAAGGGTCACCCGGGCAGCGGGGAGCGGCTTATAAGGCTGCGTGGCCTCTGGCGCGAAGGGCGGAGGGATTCTCGAGTCCCCTTTCCAAAGACGCGCCGGGTCTTGCCCTGCTGGCGCCCCTTTCGGGCTGAGAGGTTAGGCCTGCGTGGGGACTGGAGGCGCGAGCTGCTGCAGGGAAAGCGCCGCACACGCACAGCCCCCGCGCGCCCTCTGCCTCCCGCCGGCTACCCCACGTTGTGGACGGGCGCTTCGCGGCAACGCTGGCCCTCTTCCCTTGCTTCTGTGTGTAGACTTGGCACGCCGGCCGTCGGTGGGTGTCGCTGAGAGCGACCGAGTCGTAGAGGTTAGGTTAATGTGATTGCTTAGTGACAAATTCTAGGCCAGAGAGTGGGGAGAAGGCGGGCAGTTTAGCTCCGCCGGGAAAACATTCGGCTTACCTTGGTCCCAGCCTGTCCAACCTCTGCAGGGTTGTCGTAAGGCTAAAATCCTTCTTTGCAGGATTGATGAGCAAAAGAAATCGGATTACCTTTTAATAAAATGGAGAGTATTTCGGTATAATACATAAAGCTACAAAGGAATCGGTAGGATAACATTTACATCTTAATAACTCCACGTGGAAAACTAATAATGTTGGGAAAGGAATTTAGGGGAATGCTGCAAACAGATTTGCAAAACACCACAAGGTAAGCAGAATCTTAGAATTAAAATAACAATGGGCGCCTCAAGTAAACCCAATGAGTGAATGCCCTCTGCGGTGACTAATAGGATTTTAGATAGAAGGATTACCGCGTGCTTTGCCTTTGGTATATTTACTTTATTCCCCTTATAACCTGCCTTTCTTTCAGCTCTTCAAGGTAACACACCTTGAACTCCTCTGATTTTTCCCTATGGCTGTGAAAGGTGGACTGAGAGTGACTGGTCGGAAGTCATGGATTTGAACCTTGGTCTTCCCAGCCCTAGTTCAAGACCATAAAATGCACCCACCCATCATGTTTGCATGTAAGAATCATCACTCTGAGTCACTATTTGCTCTGATAATTCTACAAACAGCTAAACCAACCCAGGTGGCAAATGTGTTATGTTTCCATATGTTGCAGGGTTAATGTAGCAAACCTATGGTTGGCAGCTGAAGTTACATCTGTTTCAGACTATCACTATGAATGCACAAATGAAGCAGCTTTGGTTTCCTCAATTTCTCATTTTTCTAGTTTAACTTGTCTTCTGATGTTTGCATCAGTTTACGATTTGAAACAATTCACACAAAACTTTATACATCTTAGTACACATTTCTTCTATTTGCATTTCCTTTTTCCCCAATGTATTTTTCATACAGGGTTATGTTCATTTCTGGATTTCTAGTTGGCAAACTATGAACCTGCAGGTGGGACTCTGCCTCTAGGTCCAATTGGGGGGGGGCTTGCTAAATTTAACTATTTAAAGCAGAATAGAGTTGGAAAGGACCTTGGAGGTCTTCTACTCCAACCTCCTGCTCAAGTAGGAGACCCTATACCACAGGTCGGCAACCTGCGGCTCCCAGCCGCCCGGTGCGCGCGCACCTCTTCCAACGGGCAGTGGTGCGCGCGCACCTCTCCAAATGGAGAGTGGCACCGCCCGTTTGGAGAGGTGCACACGCACCTCCCCGAATGGGCGGAGGTGCGCGCGCACCTCCCCAAACCTTTGGAGAGGTGCACGCGTACCTCCGCGCGAATGGGCAGCGGTGCCGCTCTTTCAGGAAGCTGCCGCGGCCCGTCTGTGAAGCTGCCGAAAGCGGCAGCTTAGCAGACAGGCCGCGGCAGCTTCCTCAAAGAGCGGCGCCCCTGCCCATTCCGAGAGGTGCGCGCGCATCTCTCCGAACGACCGGAGGTGCGCGCGTACCTCCGCGCGAATGGGCAGCGGTGCCGCTCTTTCAGGAAGCTGCCGCGGCCCGTCTGTGAAGCTGCCGAAAGCGGCAGCTTAGCAGACGGGCCGCGGCAGCTTCCTCAAAGAGCGGCGCCCCTGCCCATTCCGAGAGGTGCGCGCGCACCTCTCCGAACGACCGGAGTTGCGCGCGCACCTCCCCAAACCTTTGGGGAGGTGCACGCGTACCTCCGCGCGAACGGGCAGCGGTGCCGCTCTTTCAGGAAGCTGCCGCGGCCCGTCTGTGAAGCTGCCGAAAGCGGCAGCTTAGCAGACGGGCCGCGGCAGCTTCCTCAAAGAGCGGCGCCCCTGCCCATTCCGAGAGGTGCGCGCGCATCTCTCCGAACGACCGGAGGTGCGCGCGTACCTCCGCGCGAATGGGCAGCGGTGCCGCTCTTTCAGGAAGCTGCCGCGGCCCGTCTGTGAAGCTGCCGAAAGCGGCAGCTTAGCAGACGGGCCGCGGCAGCTTCCTCAAAGAGCGGCGCCCCTGCCCATTCCGAGAGGTGCGCGCGCACCTCTCCGAACGACCGGAGTTGCGCGCGCACCTCCCCAAACCTTTGGGGAGGTGCACGCGTACCTCCGCGCGAACGGGCAGCGGTGCCGCTCTTTGAGGAAGCTGCCGCTTTCGGCAGCTTCCTCAAAGAGCGGCGCCGCTGCCCCTTCGCACGGAGGTACGCGTGCACCTCCCCAAAGGTTTGGGGAGGTGCGCGCGCAACTCCGGTCGTTCGGAGAGGTGCGCGCGCACCTCTCGGAATGGGCAGGGGCGCTTCTCTTTTTGAGGAAGCTGCCACGGCCCGTCTGCGAAGCTGCCGAAAGCGGCAGCTTCGCAGACAGGCCGCGGCAGCTTCCTCAAAGAGCGGCACCGCTGCCCATTCGCGCGGAGGTACGCGCGCACCTCCGGTCGTTCGGAGAGGTGCGCGCGCACCTCTCGGAATGGGCAGGGGCGCCGCTCTTTGAGGAAGCTGCCACGGCCCGTCTGCAAAGCTGCCGAAAGTGGCAGCTTTGCAGACGGGCCGTCGCCGTCGGGCAACCGGGAACCGGTTCCATCTCATTTTTTAAAAAATGGCAGCCGCGTGCGTCCGCGCATGCGCAAAAAACCTTTTTGCGCATGCGCGTGCATGGACACACGCACGCGGCTCCCTCTTTTTTTAATTTGTGATGGAACCGGTTCCCAGTGGCTCTTTTTCTTTTTTAGGTTGCCGACCCCTGCCCTATACCATTTCAGACAAGCTACCCAGTATTTTCTTTAAAACCTCCCGTGATGAAGCACCTATAATAGGGGTGTCAAACTGCCAGCCCATGGGCCGGACTTGTCATCTGGAAGCCACGCCCACCGCATTGCCGGCAATGGCAAAACCATCCCGATACATTGCGTGATGTTGCGTGTTTGACATGTCTGACCTACAACTTCTGAAGGCAAGTTATTTCACTAGTTAATTGTCCTCGTTCTTAGGAAGTTTACTAGGAAAAGATAGGACCATAAAAAACATTCTAATCAGAATGGGTTTTCATCAGAAAATTTTATGCATGTATGTGAGGAGAGAAAAGGAAGAATGTTAGGTTATGACTAAGAAAAGTAGGCTTCAAATTCCTGCTCAGCCAGGAAGCTCATTGGGTTAGGCCAGTTCTTGTTTTACAATCTTGCCTATTATGTAATTTGCATTGTGTACGTTAAGTACATTGCTCTAGGCTGAAAAAGGAAAGATAAGTTATGCATTGCTGTTGTTGCAATTACCAACATGCACACAGTGCAGGAAAAGCTAAAACATACCAAGTGGGAAGAGGTTATCAGTCAGTTTAGCATGAGGAATTAATTGTGTGTTACCACCCTAGGCTAAACTGGAGATGCTGTGGAAGTTCTTGTCAAATGTCTGGAGGCTGTGAGAGTCTGGATGTGTGATGGAATGTGTCTACTAAGAGGGAGGTGATATGATGGACTGCAGTAACTCAGCAGGTTCCCAGGAAAGAGGAAGCATATCCCAAGGAGAGGGGTGAGACAAGAGACAGCAGGATCTGGAGCTGAATCATGAGAAGAGGAAGGGATTTAGGATCATCACTCTCTAGAATTTCCCAGAGTATCTAGTTGAGGGTAGCACAGTTTTAACCTGCCAAGATTCACCGCCCTGAGTCCTTCGGGAGAAGGGCGGTATACAAATTTAATAAAAGTAAAAAGTAAAAAGATTCTGTCTATATTGTGTAAGCAAATAAAGAACTAAACTTTGGCAGGAACTTTGTTTGTATCATCCTTGTACTAAGCCTGACAACATGAGTTAAAACACGCCCTGACCAAATTCCAGCTAGAGTTATTATTTGCCCTTCTGGCTTCAAAATTATACCAGTGTTGGTTTTGAAGGGGTCACTGTCCCTCTGAAGGAACAAGCCTGCAACTTGAGGGTCCTCCAGAAGTTGTGGGTCCTCCAGAACTTGCAGTTTCTGCTAGAACCACAGGTGGGAACCATGGGGAGGAGATGCCAATTGTGGGCCTATCTGTTGCCTTAGCAACAGTGACTCATTCTCTTTCACCAGGAGATTAAATTATTGTAATGAGATCTACATGGTCTGTCTTTGAAAATGATTCAAAAACCGCAATTAGGACAAAATGCAATGGCTAGGTGTTTAGCAGGTGATACTCGAATTGTTTTGCTCAAGTGATACTCAAACTGCAATTGCTTTTCAGGAAGTTTCCAAGTAAAATTTACAGTTCTGTTTTTGATTTATAAAGACCTATATGGCTGTTTGTACCTTGGGAACTGTTCTGTCCAGGTGGATCTGGCCGGCCTATGTGTGCTTGCACTGGAGATGTTGAATGGCCTGATCTTCTTGGTTATGGCCTTCTGTCAGCTCTTTTAAGTAGCACAGACAACATAAGGATGAATGAAACTCTATGGTTATAAAATACAGTAACAGGTGTTTTTTATTTTATTTTATTTTAAAAAACAACCCTTGGAAGCTTGCCTCAGTATTCTCTTCTCCTCTTACACCAAACAGAATCTGCAGATTTGAGTTTCCTTCTCACACCTTCTCTCCCAGAACTGAATTATTTTGTTGCTGAATTGGCATCCCCTCCCCATGGTTTATACCTGTGGTTCTAACAGGAACTGCAAGTTTAGGAGGACCCTCAGCTTAATTTTCTTCCTTGCATTCCTTCTGCAAGGTTTATCTCTATACTCCTCTGCACCCCTAGATGTGCACTTGGCACCCTGCAAGGCAGAGAATAATCATCTATTGGGCATTCATGGCTAGGTAATTAGTTAGATTTGGGGACTTTCTATGATTTATTGTTTAATTACATGGCTTTCCATTGAAGATTTTATTCTTTGCTATCCAGACTTAGGTTGAACTGACCAGTATAGAAATACCTGTAATAAAACAAATGCACAAAAAAACAGTGGTAGTTGTATTTTTATTATGACATTTTATCAACTAAAGCAGGGGTCCCCAACACCCAGTCTGTGGCCTGGTGCTGGGCTGCAGCCCATTCGGAACCAGGCCATGGAAGTAGTGGGCCAGCACAACCGTGTGTGTGCATGCACGCACACAGCTGCATTTGTGAAAGCAGCTCATGTGTACACATGAAACCATACCCTTTTTCCCCCACCACCACCACCGCTATCTCCACTGGTCCACCAAGTCTGAAATGTTGGAGAACGCTGAATTAAATGTTCTCTATATAATAAAAGTGCTTAAGAATGGATGTGTTTTAAACTTTACATGTCTGACATTCACCTACAACTGAAAGTCCAGCAAACCTTACTGGCTATTGATACCATGTGAGAAAGTTTTAAGAGTCAAGGAGAAACAGGAAGAAAGTTTCTTTTTTTCCAACTTGTAACTGATATATAATTTTTGAACACACTATAGTGTTTAAAAATACAAAACTAATACAAAAGAGGTATAAAGAGTGAAATCTGAGGCCCACAGCAAGTAAAACAATACAAGAGGAAGAACAATATACTCAGAAAAGATGAAAATAATGTTGGGCCAGCAAAGTGCAAGGTAAGGAAGTAAATTCAAGTTTTGCAGAACTCTAAATGATTTGTTTTCAGTTGTGACCTGACACATTTTCCATTTCTTAGCTGGGCTAAATATACTGCCTAGAATCTCCCCAACTGTTTTTCCCCTTTCAGGCAGGTCAGCTCAAATTCAAATTCTACAAGCATTTTGTTTTTTTAATGTAGAGCAGGGGTTTCAAACTGGCGGCCCACAGGCCGGATGTGTCATGCGCAGGCCACGCCCATCCCAGCACCGCAAAAAATGTTGAAATACGTCACAATACGGCACGTGACATGATTGGGTTTGACACCCATGATTTAGAGCATTTATTTTACCTTTCCTCTGAGAAGTCAGTGTAACTGACTTAGGGAGGTTTCCCCTCAATTTTTCTGCCATAACAAGTTTTTGATGCTATCTGGGCTAAAACAGTAAACATCTGAAACTCACCAGTGAATTCTGAATGAAACCTTGATGCTGTGTATGTCAGATTCGTGTTCAGTGCATCTACCACACAGACATGTCAAACACAAGGCCCGGGGGCCAGATACGGCCCGCGAAGTGGTTTCATGTGGCCCGCGAAGCCATCCTGGAAACAGTGAAGGAACGGCCCCCACTGCCTTGGCCCTGGCCCAGAGACCCTCCTTCCACCAAAGACCCTCAGATCTGTCCCACTCCTGCCCAGGCCCCCATAGGCCCACTTGATGTGAACGATGTAGAGCTGGCCACGCCCACCCAGTAGGCCACACGCACTCTAGCCACGCCCACCCAGTAGGCCACGCCCACCCTGGCCATACCCACCCGGCCCCTTGAGGGCAACCGCAATGCTGATGCGGCCCTCAGTGAAATTGAGTTTGACACCCCTGATCTACCACCATGCTACACTGGCTCTGTCTATAAAATAGGAGTCCCATTAGAATGTTCATTTCTAGTCAAAAAGTCACTCAGTGGCAAACGGAATATAAAGGATTAGAAATGTATGAATACATTGTATTAATGTTTGTAAACTGCCCAGTAATGTGTCATGATTATGTGACTGACAATTTTTTTTTACTGAAAACCAGCATTTACTTCCAGTTTCTAGCAAAAATGCCCCTTAGCAAACAGTGACTGCTTCACTTAATGACTACTACAAAAAAAGATAAAATCTGACTGGTCATGTGATGACCTGCTTTACGACTCTCACAATTTACCACTGTATTTGGCAGTTCCAATTACCGTTGTAAGTGGAGGACTACTGTACAGACAATTTACTCATCTGTGGTTGTTAATTATTAACATAGTAGACCTGATGTAACCCTCTAGAACAAAGGAACTGAAAGTAAAGTCTAACATGCTTAGTTGCATTTTTAGAAAGTTCAATTCTATTTTTTTTTTTAAAAAATGACTGGGTCTGATTAAAAATAAATTTCCTATCCCTCTACAAAGGTAAATCTATTTTATTGTTTTGTTTCTAATACATCTAGTGAGATTATTATTTTTCCAATCATTTCAACTACAATATTATGGCAGGCAGAGCATCGATGGATACTTAACTGTTCTCCTCTCCTACTTTTCCCTGTTAAATCCATATATAGAGAATGATAGCTGAGAATCCCAGAGGAAAGAAACTCAGACTACCAAAGTTTATACCAGGTGTGTCCAATCTTGGCAACTTTTAAGACTTGTGGACTTCAACTCCCAGCATTCCTCAGCTAGCCATGTCCTAAAGTTGCCAATGTTGGACACCCCTGGTTTATACCAAATTAAATATCATAGTACTTCAGAAAACTTAAGAAGCTGGTTATAATGTAAACTTTCAGTTTCTCTAGTACATAACAGTGTTGCCAGGAACATAAGCAAATACATAGATATGGCTGGATCTTAGAGAAACAAAAAGGGGAAAATGTAGAAATAAAAATGAGAGACAAGTTTAATAAAAACACTAGGGACACTTTTTTTTCTTTGCACTAATGAATTATTTTGCTATTTCATATAAACATTTTGTTTGTTTATAGTCCATGCAATAATTGAAGTACTCCACATGTTAAATTACTAAAATTACGTTTAAAATACAAAAGTATAAAAAATGTACAATTAATGGCACAGCAATAATATCATACACTGTCGTGGGATCTTTTTAAAATTATACCAATTAGATTGACCCAATCTAAACAGACACCCAAAAGTCCCTGTAGATGTTTTTTTTAATATATATATCTCCCTAGAAATAGGGTTGGGAAAATGTTTTATTTAAAATGGAGTAAAATATGAAATGTACAAGATGTACAATCAAATGTCTATGTGATTTCTATTGTCCCTATCCTATATTACTATTTCTATTTTACTACACATATTTGTATAACAATTACAATACTCTATTACTATTCAATTACTTTTACAATACTACACTCTAGTAATATTATATAGCAAAGTTTTCGTTTTACAAACACTGTTCTGCCTTAATTCCTTTCCAATTCCTGATGCTGATTCCTGATGCCGTTCTAGATCAACCTTCCATGTCATACAATAGTTTATCATGCATTTAATACGTGGACAGGATGGTGATGCCCCTCTTCCACTGTTGTTCCCCAGCCTGTGATATTTAAGCTATGCTGCCTATAAATCGGGAGGTAAGAAGGGTTCTGCCTTTCATATGGCATCAACTCTAGCATCTCTGAGAGCCAATTCATTTTAAAAAACCATGGGAATTGGTAACAGACATCAAAAACCACATGTCACAACAGTGCAGGCCATGGATAGAAACCTGACACAACCTTAACTTCAGCAGCTGAAATTTTATCTATGGGAGAGCAAGAGAAAATAAGAGGCAGATTTTCTGCACAAGCAGGAGTTTACATACTCTATATCTTCACATGTCTTCCCTCATCTGCTTTTATTCCAAGCCAAAGGATACCAAACACCAGTTTTCTCACTGGGAAGTTCAGCAGCAGTAAATTGCAAAGACGTCCAAATGATGCTGTACATGTGGCAACACCCCATGTAAATGCTGCAGTAGTATTTATGTCACAATGTTAGATGCAATTGCAGTATTTAAGTTGCAGCATTTGCATGATTACATTATGACACACATTTTGTCATTTCCCAGCACCATCGCTTTTGTGGTTGTTGGTGGGTGAATTGCTCTAGGCTACAACACTTTAATTGTCCTTTCTTTTCTTTCTTTTTTCCTTTCCCCTTTTCAAGATAACTTATCTAGGGCCTGAAAAACACTTCCATGACTCAAAAACTTGGTCAAAAATCAATGTTAATTTCTAAAGTTCTCATTCAACTCTAAAATCTGTGAATTCATTGATCCTACGCATAATTTGCTATCACTTTCTATGATTGCTTTTATCTTCCCCTTTGCTTTAAGTTAAAAAGAGCTTCATCAAGGAACTTTTTGACCATTTGATTGCCCCTTTTTACAACTTTTACAAATGTACATACTTTTCAGGTGTAGTTGATCAGAACTTTATCTGATATTCTTTAAATTAATGATAACTGAGTAATCTTACCATATATTAGTAAAACAGCATGAAGGAATTGGCAATTTTTAAAATTCATATAGATTTCCAAACATGGAATTGGCCACCTTTTCCATTGCTATATATTCTATTGATATTTTCATTGAATTCTATCTTTCTTCCAATATCTTTCTCTCTCTCTCTCTCTCTCTCTCTCTCTCTCTCTCTCTCTCTCTCTCTCTCTCTGTTGTCCTCCCTGCCCCGCCCCGCCCCTCTCCTTTTGTTTTGTTTTTTTAACCAGTCACCACCAACACCAAGCAAACCTTAGGCTTTTAAAATACAAACACCAGTATCTATAGCAGGGGTAGGGAACCTTGGCTCTTTTTTATGGGTTGTGGACTTCAACATGGCTGGTTCAGGAATTCTGGGTATTGAAGTCCACAAGTCATAAAAGAGCCAAGGTTCCCTATCCCTGATCTATAGTATTGCAAAAATATTTGAGGGAAATTCTAATATGGAGAAGTGGTGTCCAAAGAATTTTAATTTGTTGTTAGTTGCGAAGTCGTGTCCGACCCATCGCGACCCTATGGACAATTTTAATTAGGAATAAGCATAAAATATGAAATGTTGTCTAGGTATTGTGGAAAGAAATAAAATGCATTAATTGAAAGAACTCATAGGTGACAGCCAGGCATTTTGAATAACATTTTTTCACCTAATGCTTCCCAGCCAGTCCTAATTTTGTACTTCTAAGTGCTAATGTCAGGAAAATGCAGCTATTCTTGCTGTGGTTGGTTTGGGACTTTGCCTAGGCATCTGGCTGGAGATAAATTGATCTAGCACAGGACTGTGATCTGATCCAACTAAGCAGTCTGGCATTCACAAGAATGTTTTTATTACTGCATAACTGCATATGTAGACAGCTCTCCATACTTGCTCTATGCTTGGCTTCAAGCCAAGATTTCTTTGACCTCAGCTGAGGGTTTAGTAAAAGTATTATTAATTCGGAGTCTCCCAGTGGCTGATAAAATTTAGTAGGGAAGCTGAAAGGAAGTTGTGGAGATCTAGGAGAGTAGGAAGGAAGCATAGGGTGTGACTATGTTGGATGTAACAGAAAAAAAGGGTCAAAAGTCTTTTAGGACACTCCAGTGAATGTATAATTACCAAAGTTCTTGGACTGCAAGTTTAAGAAAGATCATATAAATTATTTGTTGTTGTTAGTTGCGAAGTCGTGTCCGACCCATCGCGACCCTATGGACAATGTTCCTCCAGGCCTTCCTGTCCTCTACCATCTTCTGGAGTCCATCTAGTCTCACGCCTACTGCTTCAGTGACTCCATCCAGCCACCTCATTCTCTGTCGTCCCCTTCTTCTATTGCCCTCAATCTTTCCCAGCATTAGGCTCTTCTCCAGTGAGTCCTTCCTTCTCATTAGGTGGCCAAAGTATTTGAGTTTTAGCTTCAGGATCTGGCCTTCTAAAGAGCAGTCAGGGTTGATCTCCTCTAGGACTGACCGGTTTGATCGCCTTGCAGTCCAAGGAACTCGCAGGAGTCTTCTCCAGCACCATAGTACAAAGGCTTCAATTCTTTGGCGCTCAGCCTTTCTTATGGTCCAGCTTTCACTGCCATACATTGCAACTGGGAAGACCATAGCCTTGACTATACGCACTTTTGTTGACAGGGTGATGTCTCTGATATAAATTATAGTAGTGCTATAAACACTGGCATAAGAGAATCATATTCCAGTCATCCAAATTGGGCTGCTACTAATGAATATATGCATAGGACATTGAAAATTCAACTAAAGCAGCTGGTGGCAGTAAGGATGTAAGTTGCATGTTAGCACAGTACAGTATGTTGTGTAAAACAGGTTAATATAACTAAATTAAGTGTGATAATAAGTAAGTTGGAAGGGACCTTGGAGGACATCTAGTCCAACCCCCTGCTCAGGCAGGAAACCCTATACCATTTCAGGCAAATGGCTGTCCAGTCTCCTCTTAAAAACCTCCAGTGTTGGAGCATTCACCACTTCTGGAGGCAGGATGTTCCACTGGTTAATTGTTCTGTCAGGAAGTTTCTCCTTAGTTCTAGGTTGCTTCTCTCCTTGACTAGTTTCCATCTGTTGCTTCTTGTCCTGCTTTCAGGTGCTTTGAAGAATAGCTTGACTCCCTCTTTGTGGCAGCCCCTGAGATATTGGAACACTACTATCATGTCACCCATCACCCTTCTCTTTGTTAAGCTACACATACCCAGTTCCAGCAACCGTTCCCTATATGTTTTAGCCTCCAGTCCCCCAATCATCTTTGTTGCCCTTCTCTGTACTCCTTCTAGAGTCTCAACATCTTTTTTTACATCGTGGTGACCAAAACTGGATGCAGTATTCCAGGTGTGGCCTTACCAAGGCATTGTAAAGTGGTATTAGTACTTCACGTGATTCACGTGATGTACAAACACAGTCACTTATTTGTCACTTATTTGCTTTGGGGCTCTTATGTACCCAACCAGGAGAGTACAATAGAGAGCATTCCTGGAGATTAGATCACTTTCTGGTCAGTAGCAACCATACTATTTTGTGGGTGTATTCCCAGAAGTTCAGAAAATTTGAAATAAGACTGGGACAAAAAAATAGCCTAATCTTGCTATAGCTTTTATCCTGAGATATTTTTAAAAAGGCTTGTTTTTCCAAAATCCCTATGGTTAACTGGGTGACCAAAAGATGTCAAACTTAACATATCAAGGTAGAGTTCTCTTCTTGGCCATCAACAACTGACACAATGAAGGAGCAGTTGGTTACCACTAAAATAGTTCGTGGGCTGGAATAATTCACTTAAATTAGTCTGGTGATCTATCATAATATCCAGAAAAGGTCATGCAAATTAAAGCTTTTTTTTACCCTTTTAATTATGACGTGACAGTTAATGATTCTGCTACAGCTTTCATCAAGGCATGATGTTTAAGGTTGATGGAAGGAGTTTTTTTAAAGGAACACTGTCATTGTAAATTGATTCAAAAATGACAAGAACAATAATTAAAGTATATGGTGTTTTTTAACAAACAATCCATAGATCTAAATATTCACATAAAACATTGGCTTGGTCACTCAAAGAAGCTATTGTAAATAGCCAAAAAACATGTTAAGGCAATGTGTTCATTCAACCAACTCTACAAAAGCAATTCATTTACTTTTTCACCAGGCAAGATGGTAAATCACTACAGGGTAGAATGAAGAGGTGGAGAACAAAGAACTGATTAGAAGCTATGCAGGATGTCTAGTCAATATTTTCTGATGTCATTAACTTTTTCAAGTGCTTAAATAATTCCATTTTACCCCTAAAAATAAACAGTGATTGATTCTCTGTATCTTTATCTGCAGAACATAGATTAATTTTGATCAATTTATCACCCTATCAAGGTATGGCTGTGCACCAATGACTCAGTAGATATGGCTATATAATTATTCCCACTTAAACTCTTCTTTCCCTGCTGTGTTTACCTAATGAACCTTTTTTTTGCTATTTTGATTTATGGTGTTCGTATGGCACCTGATGTAATAACTCACTGTTTTGTTGAATTCACTTTCTGTTTTGCTATATAGGATGTAATGTCAGATGAAGTGATTTGGGGCTTTGAAAAATTCAGATTATTAGAAAGGATAAAGAAGGATCCTGTGAGATTGCACGTATAGCACTCCCAAGGCCCATAAATAATGGATTCGCTAACCTGATGATGAAGTGATTTATTATCTTATCTCTTTTACAAAAAACACACTTGTCTCAAAATTATTTGAAAAACTGTGCTTTATTACTTAAAAGTTTGTTTACATGTAGAATCTTTCAGAATCTGAGAGCTTGGAATCAAAATATTTTCTACTAAACCTTCTCAATTTTTCTCAGAAAATCCCAAGTCAGTGGTTTTTAAAATTTATTTTACACTGTTTTTTCACCAAGAGAACTCAGAGAACAATAAACAGAAGTATATCAGAAGATTCAAAATTAACTCTTGGGATTATTATTTTTTTAAATATATATATATATTGTCAGGAATGAAACATAACAGCCCATATAATCATACCAAAGAGTGGAACTGTATGTGAATTGGTCAATGCCTTCCCACAAAGGTTCTTATTTATATAGTACAAATAGCATTCTATGGTTCCTTTTAAAAGCTGTGTTTCTGCTTTTAGCCAAAGAACAGTTCTATTTATTCCTGAAAGTTGATGCATGCAATGGCAATGGAGAACTGTTGCTGAAAATTAACTGCCTAGTCCAGTAGGTTAGAAACCCATTGAGTCCCTACCAACAAATCTAGTCCCCTTTTGAAAGCTTCCAGTGAAGAATGATCCACGATTTTTGTATTGTTCAATAGTTCTTGTTTTCTGGCAAATCCTCCTAGTATGTAGCCTTTTTTATATTTTAATATAAACTATAAAATATTTTATATAAAATATTTTATATTTATATTTTAAAAGTCATTTTGCTGCTCATTTTTGATTTGGTTTTTAGTGAACCAGTCCTATCCCTGGATTACTCGGGATTGCACATGATTGCCTTTCAGATGTTCATGGAACACAATCATCTCTCTCCCAAGTCTTCCCTTTTGCAAGTTAAACAGGCCGAGCAATTTTCATCATACTTCATAGGATTTGATTTTTTTAAACATATTATCATCCCACTTGTTTTTCTTTGAATCTGCTCCACCTTCTAGTCCTTTTAAAGTGCAGTAACAATTGGTCGGACAGGACTTTGCAACTAACAACTTAGAATGGCCCAGTATGCCAATATCATGGGCATCAATGGAGCCATAACCATTCAATGCAAGATTCTTTTAATTAAGAATAGAGCTTATTTTTTTAATTTATGATTAAGAAATATGTAATAAATAAATAAATAAATGCTGTTATCTAGGATCAAACCCATTGTTAGACATCTCTTCAAATAATTTTAAGAAAGTTCATTTCATCCATAATACCGTTGTTAGATTTGGCTTATCAGTGTTGCAATGATGCTAGGGACAAAATGCTGGGTATTGTTCATGTCGCTGGGTCATCATTTACTCCACCAAAGTTTTCCTGACTTCCTGATCTTAGAGTGAAAATCCTCACTCTAGTTTTGGAAAAAGAAGAATTTTTCCAGCAAGGCTAGCCTTATTGTAATGCAAAGCAATTTGAGATGGCTTGGTCTTGAATGGGCAATTAAGACCTATTCACTTGAAGAAAACTGCCATGCTGATGCCTCTCTGAATGATGAGTAATGAAGCTGAATGGATAGACTGAATAAAAAGAATAGGACTAAAACCCTAGGAAAGATAAAATGCAATTATCTATATCTACAGTAACTTTGAACTGAAGACCTTGTAGCTGAAACATGTGGCATAATTTTTGATGATCATCTTCTTCTTCTTCTTCTTCTTCTTCTTCTTCTTCTTCTTCTTCTTCTTCTTCTTCTTCTTCTTCTTCTTCTTCTTCTTCTTCTTCTTCTTCTTCCTACTCCTCATTCTCTTCCAGATTTTCTTCCTGCTTCACTCGTACTTCCTCTACACACAATAGACTGAGCCACAAATATTTACCCAATCACATTTTATCTCTGTGTTTTGTGCAAGCTCAGTCTGTAAAAGTAGTTGTGTCTTGCAGGTACCAGCTTAGAAAACTGCAAGTTTTAGTCCCACCTTACACAAAGCCATCGGAGTGATCTTGAGCCAGTCATTCTCTCTCAACCCTAGGAAGAAAAAGAAGACCACTTCTGAAGGATTGCCAAGAAATGTGTAGGGATTTGTCCAGGCAGTTGCCAGGAATTGTTAATTTAATTGTACGCATGCGTGTGTGCGCATACACACACAAAAAATCAACTTCAGGTATCGGGAAGATGCCTTGTTATCAAGGACAAGCACTTAAACCCTATGATCTGGCTTAGAAAGGATTGTAAGGTATGACAGATTGCAAATATTTGGTGTCAGAATTATAGATTGCTATGTGAGTTTATTATGAAAGAAAAAGAAGAAGAAAGTGGAAAAGGAAAAAAATGGGAGAAGATACCCATACTATCAACTAACTAACAGCAGATGATGCACAAACATGTAAAAAGAAATAAAAAAGTTAATTCTAAATGAAAATGTTTACTCTTGTTCTTTCTCCCTGATGGAGAGTTGTGTAATGAGGACCCAGATTGTTGGGGGCAATAAGCTGACTTTGTAATAATGCCGCTTGGGGTGTGTGTGAAAGCCCTAATAAGCAGGCATATACATAGAATGAAGGCTACTGCTAAGCTTGTAAGCCGCCCTAAGTCTTCGGAGAAGGGCAGGATATAAATGGAATTAAAATAAAATAAAATAAAATAAATTATCTTGTTGACTTTGAACCTTAGATGCTATTATGGTTACCTCCTATACTGTACTAAAATATATTACCTCTATAAATGTTATTAATTAACTTTATTTGGGCCAACATATCTAACAGAATAATTATTAGGGAGGCAAAGCCCTAATAAGCAGGCATATACATAGAATGAAGGCTATTGCTAAGCACATTGGTTTGTGCTTCTTAGATTGTAAGCCACCCTGAGTCTTCGGAGAAGGGCGGGATATAAATGGGATTAAAAAAAAAATTAGACTCTCTCCTCAATATACTTTACAAGGGCAAGGAGGGGAGAAATAGATAAGAGAAAGAATAAGACGGATCAATACAACTGTATGCATTTTGGGGGGAATTTCTTTCAGTTTGGGGAAAGAAACTCATGGTTTGCTCCTGAACTTCAGAATTTATTATTGTAACTGAATGGACAAAGGCAGCACGAAGACATTTTGCATTTACTCCTTTGGAATAAATCCAAATAAATTTATGACATCCATTTTGGGTTGTTTATAAAAAAAATAAAGATAAGATTTTAAAAAAAATCATAAAAAATCATCTTCAAGTGCCACTTTTAATTTTTGACATTTTCCATATTTTTGTCTCTGTATCCTTTCCTGAAATGTCTCGTTATTGATCATACTATTCTATTCTTTGCCAGGAGTGCTATGATGGCCTAAGCCAGGGGTTTGCAACCTTGACAACTTTAAGACTCGTGGACTTCAGCTCCCAGAATTCCTCAGCCAGCATAGCTGACTGAGGAATTCTGGGAGCTGAAGTCCATGAGTCTTAAAGTTGTCAAGGACACAGACCCCTGGCCTAGGGTGAAGACACTCATCTCCATTCAGAAGGTTGAGAGTTCAATCCCAGGCAGCAACAGATGTTTCTATCTGCAGAGAAAATATCTGCTGCAAATTCCACATAGATAATCAGGAAGGGCATCCAGCCAATAGCAATAGCACCTAGACTTATATATCGCTTCACAGTGTTTTATAGCCCTCTCTAAGCAGTTTACAGAGTCAGAATATTGCCCCCCAACAATCTGGGTCCTCATTTAACCAACCTCGGAAGTATGGAAGGCTGAGTCAACCTTGAGCCGGTGAAAATTGAACTGGATTGAGCAGTGAATTACCCTGCAGAATTGCAATCTAACCACTGCACTACCATGGCTTAGTAAATGCCCAGCTCCACTGACTCACCCAACCTCACCTCTGTGGGAAGTCAGCTCCCCAGAGAAGGAAATATTAAAAGGGCAGGAAAATACATTTCCTAAAAAGAAGTTAAAGAGGCAGAAAAGCATGCCCAGTTTTTCTTAATAGCCCCAAGTCTCCCTCCCCCAAGCAGAAACCAACTCTACAGAAATGCAGATGTAAACCATTCAGGAAGGTTGAAGCTAAGAAGACTTCAGACATCTAAAATCTACATACCCCAGCCCCAGGGAGGTGGGCTGGGACATACAACCAGAAAGAATCCTAGAGGGGCACACCTAGACTCAGGACAGAATATGTGACAAAGGAAATACAAAGCTTGAAACAGGAAATAAATAACTCCAGACAATAGAGTCCATGGGGCATAAAAACCCACTACCCACATGTGCTCAGCCCTTCTTTTCCTGTTGGATCCATCTTTCTGTCTGGCTTTCCTCTGCAATAAACTACAACCTTCTTCCCATAGCAGTTGCCATGTTTATTCTCTGCTTGGAGGAACCATGATGAAGACTTTTCTTCCAACACCTCCAAGCAAGAGATTACAGGGTTGTAAAAAGAAATATATGTGTATACACACACAAACAAACAAACACACATACACACAAACAGAGACAGATATATACCCCAAATCCTTTACCATGTCAGATACAAGGGAAGTAACATGTCAGTCTTGTTTTCATTTGGAATGAATGGAGATGGCTTGGGATTCACTCTCAATGGTTGGTGCCTTAGATCCACACTGGTGCCACCAGTGTATTGTGTAAATAGTTCAGTGTTAATCTTTAAAATTCAAGCAGCCTTTTACTCTCACACCTGCAAAATCAATTACTATTTGCCTAAGTGGTTGCTTTAAAAATTGCAAATAAAATATATCATGAAATACTTGTTTTAGAATTCAGGGGAATATTTGTTGATTATGCTATTCACTTTTTCTAATCACCTCCTATGTTTTATTCACCACTGAGTACAATTGCCTCAGTGCTTCTTCATTAGACTAGTCCATATTCATCATGTATTGCTAATGTGAAGCACAGGGGAGCAAAGACTAAGCACTTAAAATATATAAATAACTAAAGTAGTAAGGATGTAGCTTAACTTTTACTTGGATGAGAGTCTGCAGAATTAGATTACATATATTTTAAGGTTTGTCAGATTATTAGAGGGCAAACCTGTAGAATTAAATGTTGCTGAAGAGTGTTGTTATTCATTGCTCTGTTTGAGGACCCAGATTGTTGGGGGCAATTAAGCTGACTTTGTAATAATGCTGCTTGGGGGTGTGTGTGAAAGCCCTAATAAGCAGGCATATACATAGAATGAAGGCTACTGCTAAGCTTGTAAGCCGCCCTGAGTCTTCAGAGAAGGGCGGGATATAAATGGAATTAAAATTTTTAAAAAAAGTATTTTAAGGGTATGCAAATCCCTTGAAAGCAAGCTTTGGAATCACAAAGGAAGACCCATTTTTTTGAATTGTTAAACCTATGGTGTCTTTTCCCAGACAGCTCCCATGATATATGTAGAGATAGCCAGAAGCAGCTGTAGGAGTCTGGAAAAAATAGATTTGTCTGCTTTAATATTTCAAAATGAGATGTTTTGCATGTACTGTACTTTTGCAGAATATTTTCTACCCAAAGAAAGGGAGCAGCTGCAAATCAAGATATATGAAATATTTCAAATTTTAAACTAGAAAGATCATGGTTTGTTATGTGCTGTGATGACTTCTTCGCTTTAGTTAGAAATTCATACTTTACATACTGAACTTAAAAAGAAATTCTCTTTGCCTAAGGTAACAATTCTTGCATATTTCCATCAAGATAGTCTTCCTTACACTCTGCAGAATGTCACTGGATTATTGATCTATTTCAGACCTCAGTGAATTATGTTGTTTTTTTCTATACACAATTCCAGCAATTTTTCTTTATATCCACTTTTCCTCCAAGGCAATTTACATTGCACTACCTTCTTTCCTGTCCCCACAACAATAGCAACTTAGTGAGAAAGTTTGTGTTGAGAAAGATGACTGGTACATATTCATCCAATAGTTTCCATAGCTAACAGTGGGATAGAACAGGGGTCCCCAACCCCGGGTCCGCAGACCAGTACCGATCTATGGCATGCCAGCAACCGGTCTGCACAAACAAGCAAAGCCCCATCCACAGGATGCAGGCAGCACACAAAACCACACACCCTCCAGTCTGCAGGAAAACCTTTCTCCACAGAATCAGTCCCTGGTTTCCAAAAGGTTGGGGACCTCTGGGCTAAGCCCAACTTTAAACATCACACCAGCTTTCAGACTGTTCAAAAAACTACATTTATTGATATACGTCTGCTCAGCTGTTAAAATATTTGGGGAACAATCCTTCTTTCACCAGAGTATATTCTTCAAAGATTTGAGTAAGACTCACCTTTGTGGGTATTCCCAGGTTTTCCAACTACCTAGTAAAGGAAGTCAACCTAGCCGCTTCCACTATCAGATACCCACTTCTACTCTTGGCATCCAAATGGATATTTTGCTAAGAATTTTAAAAGACATGGCTGTGTTTTTAAACTGAAGTTTTAAATTATGGCTTATTTTATTTTGATTGTTCATTTTCTATTTTGAAATAACATGGATAGGTGAATATAATGTAAGGTATTTATCACGACTGACTACATTTTTACTCCATACTTATTTTCTGTTGGACTAGAAAACAGCCAGAAAATAGTTGCACTATATAAATAGCAGAAGTCAGGTGTACACTGGATGCAGATATAGCCTTCAAGACTGGTCTTCATTTCTTGTTGTTCGGAAAACATAACGCTGGAAAGTTTAGTAAGCAATGCTTCCAAAGATGAAGAAATGGGGATGCTCTTTTATTGCTATTGAAAATGCACAATTAAAGAAAGAAAGGAAAAGAGACCATTCAGGCTTTAATGAAGTATTTTACACTCATAAACATTATGAAGGATTTATTTGTGTTCTGTGTCCAAGGCAATCCAACAGCATGGTTTCATAAGTTAGAGACTTTAAGAACTTTCATACTTTTCCCACCATGTTTTATTTTCTACAGATATTGACATTATTCACAGAGTGGTAAATAGCTTTCAGTCCATGAAAACCTTGTCAGCAGATGCATCTGTCAAAGCTTGGGTTTGAATCTGAGCAGTGACTTATTTGTTGCAGGATTGGTCTCAAGCATTTTTACAGAGAACTTTCCACAATTAATGAAAATTCTGATCAGCCTTTCAAAATGCAATTGTCATTCCTTTCTATCTAGGAGCTCCTCCATAACTTTGACACACATAAATTCAAATAACATTTAGTATTATGGTTGATTACATAATGATCCAGTTGTTTAAACTGAATTTGGCATTTTGTCCAGCCATCAATTCATTCCCAAAGACCTGGAATAGACAGATGTTGTTGCTTATTAATAATAAAGGTATCATTGCAGGATATAAGCTGTTCCAAATAAAACTGCCTTTTCCAACTGACTACTAGTGATTTTGTTAGTGTTTTGATGGTGTTCAATGCTGCTATTTCAAACTGCACCCAAGGCGCCTATTACTATTGGCACCTTCGCTCGTTTCGCCGGGACTTAAAAACCTGGTTGTTTGAATTGTCTGGCCTGGACTGAGGGATTTTAAATTATATTAATTAAATTAAATTAAATTAAATTAAATTAAATTAAATTAAATTAAATTAAAATAATTTTAATTTTTAATTTTTAATGTTATCTTAATTGTGGGCTGTATTAATTTAATTTAATTTTATTCTCTCTTTTGTATTGTTTTTAACTTGCCCTGTGAATCACCCTGAGTCCTTCGGGAATAGGGCGGTATATAAATTCAACTAATAAATAAATAAATAAATAAATAAATAAATAAATAAATAAATAAATAAATAAATAAATAAATGTTTGCTTTCTTTTGCCTCATTCATTCTACTTCTATTTGCAGGTTTTGCATTTTGCGGTTTTTCTCCAGTTCTTTGTCTTCTGTTCTTCTGTTCTGCTGTCTCCAGGTACTGCTACATCCCCTATCCAGATTTTTTTTTCTCTTCTTATCAACAATTGTTAAGTTTCTTTACATATCAGGTATGTTATGAGACTTTATCAACTTGTATTCAAAAACCTCACAATATGCTCATTTTTTCGACAATATGTTCCCACCAATCTTTAATTAATGGTACATGGTAATTTTTACAGATCTTCCAGTGAATTATTTTGGCAATTGCATTATGTCATTGTTTATAATCAGTCTGTGTGATCTTTAATGTGTGAGCATTACTATTATTCATTCCTTGAACAAAGTCCTGTATTTCAGCTTATGTTAATTTCCGTGAAAATGTTCGGAGATACATCGTTTGGACTTTGTGTTTGGATATTCACAGGGAGCCCTTCTTTGATCTTTTTATTCTTTGCTTTTTTCCGTTCTTCAAGCACTTGAAGTAGAAGTCAGTTTCTTGAGGAAACCAACTGCAGTTTTGCCAGTGAAAGACAAAGTTATAAAGTTTTATATCTAAGTAGCAAATTAGAAATCACTTCAGAGCTAAACCCACATTTCTAGTGACTTTTAATTTTTGCTAATTGTTTTTGCTAATTGTTCTTATATATAAATGGGATTACCTGGAGAAAGGTCTTTTCAGGAAGAACTATTGTAAGGGGGTTCCCTCACTTGAAATATTTATTTATTTCATTTATTTCACCTCTAGTGGGCAACCTCTGCGTAGTGAATGTGGGGAGCAAAAGGCCATGAAAAGATAAAACTGGATTCAATTAAGCAGTGCTTTTCATATGTTCTTTTATTTTTCTTTCAAGAGCTGAAAATATCTTACAAGTCTTCCAGAAGATTTCCTCAAGACAAGAAAGCTATTATTGCTTCAGGAACAGAATTATAGTTTCATTTCGATTAGGCTGACAATTTACAAACCTGACCCAAAGCTCTCTATGGGAAGTCTTTCCTTGAATATAGGTGCCTTCTTTTATAACAAGTATACTGTTTCTGTCAAAGAGAAAGAATTCTCTTCCTTCTACTTGTTCCAAATGCAGGCTATCTCCTCACTTCTCTTTCCCAATACTTGAAAACTGCCATTGCAGCTTACCAAATGTAAAGGATGCTAAGGAATGTAATTTTCCCAAAGTCAAAGATAAATGTATATTTCCCAATATTATGGTGTCTGGAAACTGTGGGTGTGATATTCTAGCAAATATCACAAGTTGAGGGAGAAGAGTGGTCTAGAAATGTGAAATATAAATAAATAAATGTAAGCATAGATCAGTCACCTCAGTTAAGTTTTTATAATCAATAAACCTTAGTGGAAGAAAATCTGAAAACAGGACAGTCTTATATTTGAAATAATTATTTAAATACTTTCCAAATACCCAAGAATAAAACTTAATTAACTCTAAGTATTTTTAAAGCATATAGTTATGATGTAGGTTTATTTCCAAATGTGGAGTTTAGTTTTGGGATTTAGGAATAGATTTAAACATAAATCTATTCCATAAATCTATTTTTCAGGTTGTGATTAAAATACAAGTACAGTACACTAAAGTACAAATTTATTTGTTTAAAAGATTTGAATGGCCTCCCATCTTAAACAGAATTCTGGGTGGCTCACAACAATAAAACCCAGTAACAATAAAACCAGAAACCATAAAACCCTAAAAATGTAAAAATAAAAGTCCGATTCTTCAGTCATCCTCTTGGGATACTTGCCAACCAATTCCAGGTGTCTGCATTTGATCCCAGTGCCTGGGTAAAAAGCAAGGTATCTAGCAGGTGGGGTCCTGCCAGATCACTACAGATACAACTAGAGAGCCACTTTGATGTAATGATTAAGGCACTGTACCAGAAACCATGAGAGTGATGTGTTCTAACTGTGCCTTAGGCAGGAAGTCATCTGGGTGACCTTGGATCATTTTCACACTCTCATCCTAGGAAAAAGACAATGGCAAATCTCTTCTGAAATTTGTATGTGTATGTGTGTATGTGTGTGTATATGTATATATAGATATAGATATATGTATATATAGATATATGTTAGAAAGAAAAGAATCGAGCACCAGGATAGAAAAATAAACTGTTTAATATGCAAAACACTTAGCTTTTGTCAGCCAAAATGCTGAGGTCCTCAGAGCAAGAATAGGAGATCTGGGAGTTTACCTATATAGCCGGCTGCTTTTGTACCCTGCTCATTGAGCGGGTCACTGGTCTATTGACTTCAAATGACCGTAGTGTTTCTAAATGTCCTGCATTTCTTCACCTGCTTGCAGGATCAGAAGTTGTTTTTTTATTCATCGTTGCTCCCCTGGTGAGCGTATACACATCAGGGAGCTGAATATATACATATACATATATAGATATATAGATAGATATAGATATAGATATAGATATAGGTATAGATGATATAGATATAGATATAGATATATAGATATAGATATATAGATAGATATAGATATATGTATATATAGATATATGTATATATAGATATGTATGTATATATATATGTGTGTGTGTATGTGTGTATATATATTTTTATTTATTTATTTATTTATATATATATGTATGCGTGTGTGTATGTGTATGTGTGTATGTGTGTGTGTGTGTATATGTATATGTGTATATATATATATAGGGGCGCGGCGGCTCAGTGGGTTAGGACGCTGAGCTTGTCGATCGGAAGGTCGGCAGTTTGGCGGGTCGAATCCCGAGTGCCACGTAACAGAGTGAGCGCCTGTTACTCGTCCCAGCTTCTGCCAACCTAGCAGTTTGAAAGCACGTAAAAATGCAAGTAGAAAAATAGGGACCACTACGGTGGGAAGGTAACAGCGTTCCGTGTGCCTTTGGCGTCTAGTCATGCCGGCCACATGACCACGGAGATGTCCTCGGACAAGCGCTGGCTCTTCGGCTTTGAAACGGAGATGAGCACCGGCCCCTAGAGTCGGAAACGACTAGCACGCATGTGCGGGGGAAACTTTACCTTTACCTTTATATATATATATATATATATATATATATATATATATATATATATATATGTATATGTATATGTATATGTATATGTATATGTATATGTATATGTATATGTATATGTATATGTATATGTATTCCTTGATAAGATTAAAAATACGAATCCCAGGCATGTTAAAATTAACAAACAAATGAAACACACAACCATGCCTTTAATCTAGCAGGGACTGAGGCAATTGCCAGTGACAACACTAAAGGCGGCCACTTGTTTAAGGAAGCTTGGTTTTCAAACCATTCCTCCATCAACTGGCATATAGACCTCCCCCCTGCATACCAGGCACTAAGAAATTGGGAAGAGCAACGACGTGCCCGACATGAAGACAAACAGCGCAAGAATTCACAAATTACCTCATTGCATCAAATCCAAGATTGCACCAGCACACAACCACTCTGCAATGTCGAACACAAGGAAGAAGAGCAACAACCATTTAAGATCCCTGGCATGAGAACACGGACAATGACCAGGGTTATGGCTACAACACATGGAGCTATAAACAATTCACTTTTAACAACAGATACCCAGAGACAAATACATCCCAAAAACGGATGCGCGACAACTCAAAGAAATACGGCAGACCTCAACAAACAAATCTGAGCATGCTCCATGAGCAGAGTGCAGACACCAACAGTATAAACGGAATCTCCCCACCCCAGCATCTCCATCCTGATGACGTTGGCAGTTGGCCAACGAAAGCTTGATTTTTCAGCAATAAAAACTGTTTTAGTTTTTAATTCTATCCCAGTGTTCATTTGTTTGTTAATATGTATATGTATATATATGTATATGTGTACACACACAAACACACATATGGCTTATTCCACAGTTTCCAGGAGTCAACAATGAATCAAAGGCACAATATCTATCTATCTATCTATCTATCTATCTATCTATCTATCTATCTATCTATCTATCTATCTATCATCACTTTAGGTATATTTATAGATATATCAGAAGGGACGCGGTGGCTCAGTGGGTTAGGACGCTGAGCTTGTCGATCAGAAGGTCGGCAGTTTGGCGGGTCGAATCCCGAGTGCCGCGTAGCAGAGTGAGCGCCTGTTACTCGTCCCAGCTTCTGCTAACCTAGCAGTTCGAAAGCACGTAAAAATGCAAGTAGAAAAATAGGGACCACCACGGTGGGAAGGTAACAGCGTTCCGTGCGCCTTTGGCGTCTAGTCATGCCGGCCACATGACCACGGAGACGTCCTCGGACAAGCGCTGGCTCTTCGGCTTTGAAACGGAGATGAGCACCGGCCCCTAGAGTCGGAAACGACTAGCACGCATGTGCGGGGGAACCTTTACCTTTACCTTTTATAGATATATCAGAGAGAGAGAGAGAGAGAGAGAGAGAGAGAGAGAGAGAGAGAGAATGTAGAAGAATGTTCAGGGAAAGTCAAATCATCTAACCCAGGGGTGTCAAACAGCTGGCCCATGGGCCGGTTTCATCATATCAAAGCCGCACCCACCCCATTGCCGGCAATGCAAAAAGAGTCACGGTATATCGCGACACATCACGTGATGTGGCAAGTTTGACACCCATGATCTAATCTGTTATATTGGTAATTTATTAGTGACTATGATTAGTCGCAAAAGAATGGTATAAGTGCAAAGGCTGCCCTTTTGAAGAGTTTTCTAGAGAAAACCGCTACTTCATTCTGACTATGAAGATCTTGGAAAAGCTGAGGTGGGTGAAGCAGAATTTAAGAAATCAGAAGAAGATCATGCTAGAATAGAGACTGTGACCATCAACAAATAAACTGAGCTAAAAGCAAAACAGCTGGAAACTGCACTGCCAACAGATTAGGTGTAAAAATTACTCAATCTTGAGTCAAGTAGGAAAGGGAAAGTAAAATAATATAGTCAAGCACTAGATCACGGGTCGGCAACCTGCGGCTCCGGAGCCGCATGCGGCTCTTTGAGCCGTCTCATGCGGCTCCCAGCCGCCTGGTGCGCGCGCACCTCTTCGAACGGGCAGTGGTGCGCGCGCACCTCTCCAAATGGAGAGTGGCACCGCCCGTTTGGAGAGGTGCGCGCGTACCTCCGCGCGAATGGGCCGCGGCGTCGCTCTTTGAGGAACCTGTTGTGACTCAGGGCCAGCCTGTGGGTCCGGCAGCCAGCTCAGATGTCTCGGATGACTCAGATGAGGGGGAGGAGGAGTGTGTGGAAGACGAACCGGCTGATGATGGCTTGGAGGCTTCGCAGAGCCCCCAGCCGGGGCCCTCTTCTCAGCTGCGTGAGCCCGATAGTGCGGAGGATGATGACCCACAGCTGGCCCTGTTCAAGGACGCCCGACGCAGGAGGCAGTCGAGCAGGACCAAACAGAGAAAGGCTGTGGGACTCCTCGGGAGGAGGCACAGGGAGGCCACGCCCTGATCTCTAAATAAAAGGAGTGTTTGGGGAAGGGCTGGTTGCTGAAAGCAACCCTTCCGTTTGAGGATTCAAGTTCCAGTGTTTTTGTTTCTTGTTCTGGTGTTTGAGTAATAAATCTTGGCAGACGCTTTTCAGCCTCAGACGCTCTCCAGTCTCTACTGTTTGAACAGGGGTTTGCCTTATTGCAAGGCCGGTAGCAGGCTGGTTCAGAACAGTTTGCTTTCAGCCTCCCACCCCTTATTACTACGATGGAGCAGCTTCGTGCCAAGAATGCTCAGCTCACCCAGCAACTCACTTTGCTGGCAGCTCAGGTGGCTCAACTGCAAGCTCAGGTACATGCTGCACCCCCACCCAGGAGGAAATGTCAGATAGCAATGCCGGATAAATTTGCTGGCAATCCAGAACTGTTTCCTGCCTTCCTGGGACAATGCCAGCTTTTTATCAGCGTGAGAGCAGCTGATTTCCCCACTGACCGGGATAAGGTGGGATTTGTGTTAAGCCTTCTGTCGGGGGATGCAGCTCGTTGGGGCACGCCTCTGCTGGCACAACCTAGCCCCTTGTTGGATAACTTTGTGGGGTTTTGTGACCATATGCGCCTAATGTACGAGGACCCAATTAAGGCGCAGACTGCCACCCGACGCCTGAAAGCTCTGAGGCAGGGTCAACGCCCCCTACAGGCCTATATCAGCGATTTCCGGCTGCTTAGCCAGGATTCCGCCTGGAATGAGGCTGCGCTCGTGGATGCCTTCCAGGATGGCTTGTCGGAGGAGATGTTGGATGAGCTGGCCCGCGTGGACATTCCCTCAGACCTGAATGGGCTGATCCATCTTTGTCTGCGGATCGATGCCCGGCTGCAGCAGCGAAAGAGTCGCCGTGCCACCCCACAGACCCCTGCCGCCCCTGTTGTGCGTGAGCCCCCAGTCCAGAGGGAGGAGCCAATGGAGCTGGGTGCCGCCAGGTCCCGTCTATCGGTGACGGAAATGGACAGACGACGATCGGGGGGGTTGTGTTTTTACTGTGGGGACCCTGGACATTTGGCTGCTTCTTGCCCAAAGAAGCGTCAGCGGGCATCAGTGACCAAGCCTGCCCCGAGAAAGTCCCCTACTTTGCTGTCGGGAAACGGCCCGAGCCCGATCTAGACGGTGTGATAGATCGGGCGACCCACAACGACCACACCGAGCGACGCCGTTCCGACGGTGCCTGTGAACCTCCACGGCATTTGATTTTGGAGGCACGTCTGATCCTTCCTGGCAAGCCAGAGGGGATTCCGGTCCATGCCTTAATTGACTCTGGGGCTACCACAAACTTTATGGACTCGGCCTTTGTGGCCAAATGGGCTGTTCCCCAGTGTCCGGTGGATCCGCCCATGCTAGTGGAGACTATCGATGGTCGAGTGCTCCTGTCCGGGCCTATTACGGCCGCCACGCAACCAGTGTGTATGGCCATCAGTTCCCATGTGGAGGCCATCCAGTTCTACATCACTTCGGATCTGCACTTCCCCGTGGTCTTGGGACTGGCGTGGCTCCGGGCGCATGATCCACAGATCTATTGGTCTCAGAACTTGGTCACCTTCCCAAGTTTGCAGTGCGTGGACCACACCCGCCATATCTGTGCCGGCCAGGTGGAGGGTTCCCCAGGGGTTTCCTTGCCTCCCGAACTGTCCGACTTTGCTGATGTGTTCAGCGAGTCAGAGGCGGATCAATTACCCCCGCACAGGCCCTATGACTGCTCCATTGATCTAGTCCCTGATGCGCCTCTCCCAGTGGGGCGTTTGTACTCCATGTCGGAGCCCGAGTTGGCTGCATTGCGGGACTTCCTGACAAAGAATTTGGCTCGTGGTTTCATCCGGCCCTCGTCCTCGCCAGTGTCTGAGCCCGTGCTCTTCGTCAAAAAGAAGTCGGGCGAGTTACGGCTTTGCTGTGACTACCGGAAACTCAACGCCATCACGGTGCGTAACCGCTACCCGCTGCCCCTCATCCCCGAGCTCTTGGACCGACTCCGGGAGGCTAAGATCTTCACGAAACTGGACCTGCGTGGAGCTTACAACCTCGTCAGGGTTCGGCCGGGTGATGAGTGGAAGACGGCGTTTGGTACTCGCTATGGACATTTCGAGTACACGGTGATGCCGTTTGGCCTGACCAACGCCCCCGCTGTGTTTCAGCATTTTATGAACGACATCTTTCGGGATCTGTTGGACCAGTTTGTCGTGATTTACCTGGACGACATCCTGATTTATTCCCCGTCGCGTGAAGCGCATCATCAGCATCTCCGTCAGGTCCTGCAGCGCCTCCGGAAACATCGGCTGTTTGCCAAGTTGGAGAAGTGCCAGTTCTACCAGGTGACCATCGATTTCATGGGTCACCGCATTTCTCCTGAGGGCATCGCCATGGAGCCGAGTAAAGTTGAGTCGTTGCAGAGTTGGCAACCCCCGCGTCGCGTGAAGGATGTTCAGCGACTTCTTGGATTTGCCAACTACTATCGAACATTCATCCCTGGCTTTGCTGCCTTGACAGCCCCCCTCACCCGGCTCCTGCAGAAGAAGACTCGGTTCCAGTGGAACGCCCCCAAACAACAGGCGTTCCAGGCTTTGAAGGACGCCTTCATGAAGGAGCCCATCTTGAAGCATCCTGACCCGCAACCTCCGTTTGTCGTGGAGGCGGACGCCTCCGACATTGCCATTGGGGCCGTGTTACTCCAGGCAACGACGCCCAGCGGTACCCTTTTCCCTTGCGCGTATCACTCTCGGAAATTGAACCCCTCGGAGCGCAACTATACCATCTGGGAGAAGGAGCTGCTGGCCATCAAGGCGGCGTTCGAGACTTGGAGGCATCATCTGGAGGGGGCGTGGCATCAAATCGAGGTCCGGACGGACCACAAGAATCTGGAAAGCCTGCAGACCGCTCGGAATTTGAACCAACGCCAGATCCGGTGGTCCCTTTTCTTTGCGAGGTTTGACTTCCGGGTGCGGTACATACCAAGCGGCCACAATCAGAGAGCGGATGCTCTGTCCAGGAAGCCCGAATACACCGAGTGGAAGACAAGCTTCCGCCCAGGACAGTGATCCCCGTCGAGTCTTTTGCTGCGGTGCGGGAGCCGGTTGATATACGGGCTCGGATCCGGGAGGCGCAGCAGCAGGAGGCGTGGGTGGCTCAGCGGAAGGAAGAGGTGGGGCCAGATTCGCCTTGGTCGGTCACGGATGGTCTTCTGTATTATCGTGACCGGCTCTATGTTCCAGGAGGGCCACTCAGGGGACTCGTCCTCAGCCAGTGTCATGATAACCCGGCTGCGGGGCATTTTGGCCTGTTCAAGACTCTGAACCTGGTCTCCCGTACCTTCTGGTGGCCCCGAGTCCGACACGATGTCCAGTCTTATGTCACCTCCTGCATCCCATGCAGGCAGGCCAAGTGAGCGACAGGGGCCCCGCCTGGTTTACTGCAGCCTTTGCCAACACCCAAGAGACCCTGGGGGGCTGTGTCCATGGACTTTTTGACGGATCTACCCCCATCCTCCGGCTTCACGACAGTGTTTGTGGTGGTGGACATGTTGACCAAGATGGCGCACTTCATCCCCTGTCGCGGCTTACCGTCAGCTCGCGCCACTAGTCGCATGTTCATCCAACAGGTGTTTCGGCTGCACGGCCTTCCCGATAGAGTCGTTTCCGATAGGGGGGCCCAGTTTACAGCCCGCTTCTGGCAGGAGTTGATGCGTGCGTTGGATATTAAGGTTTGCCTCTCGTCCGCGCATCATCCTCAAACTGACGGGGGTACCGAGAAGGTCATCGGTATCTTAGAGCAGTATCTGTGCTGCTACGTTAACCTGCAGCAGGACAATTGGGTGGACTATTTGGCCATAGCCGAGTTTGCCTTTAACAACTCGCAGCACACCTCCACGCAGATGACACCGTTCTTGGCCAATGTGGGTTATCACCCCCGGTTTTTCCCCCTTTCTCCCGTGGACTCACCGGAGCCGGCAGCGAACGACTTCATGGCGGAGTTACAGGCGATCCATCAGTTGGTGCGACGGCAGCTGGAGAAGGCCAAGGCCGACTACAAGAGGTTCGCCGATCGGTCGAGAAGGGATACGCCTCCACTATCGGTGGGAGATCGGGTCTGGCTGTCCACCAGGAACCTACCATCCACACGGCCAGCGAGGAAGCTGGACCACCGTTACCTTGGACCGTTCCCAGTCGAGGCTGTCATCAATCCGGTCGCCTATCGTTTAACTCTGCCACGTTCCCTGCGCGTGCACCCCGTCTTCCATCGGTCCTTGTTGGTCCCCGAACAACCGGCTTGTCCACTTCGCCAAGCGGAACCTCCCCCATCAGGACCTCGTGATGGAGGCAGCACCCCTGAGTACGAGGTCGCCAGCATCAGGGACTCCCGTTGGCTGAAAGGTCGCTTCCAGTACCTGATCGAGTGGAAAGGGTACGGGCCGGAGGACTTCACATGGGAAGACGCGACCGCCGTTCATGCCCCTGCGTTGGTGACTGCTTTTCACGAACAATTCCCATCCCGACCGCATCCGGATCGGCAGCCCCGGGGGAAGGGCCCTGCGGTGCGGGATAGTGTTGTGACTCAGGGCCAGCCTGTGGGTCCGGCAGCCGGCTCAGATGTCTCGGATGACTCAGATGAGGGGGAGGAGGAGTGTGTGGAAGACGAACCGGCTGATGATGGCTTGGAGGCTTCGCAGAGCCCCCAGCCGGGGCCCTCTTCTCAGCTGCGTGAGCCCGATAGTGCGGAGGATGATGACCCACAGCTGGCCCTGTTCAAGGACGCCCGACGCAGGAGGCAGTCGAGCAGGACCAAACAGAGAAAGGCTGTGGGACTCCTCGGGAGGAGGCACAGGGAGGCCACACCCTGATCTCTAAATAAAAGGAGTGTTTGGGGAAGGGCTGGTTGCTGAAAGCAACCCTTCCGTTTGAGGATTCAAGTTCCAGTGTTTTTGTTTCTTGTTCTGGTGTTTGAGTAATAAATCTTGGCAGACGCTTTTCAGCCTCAGACGCTCTCCAGTCTCTACTGTTTGAACAGGGGTTTGCCTTATTGCAAGGCCGGTAGCAGGCTGGTTCAGAACAGAACCTGCCGCGGCCCGTCTGCAAAGCTGCCGCTTTCGGCAGCTTTGCAGATGGGCCACGGCAGCTTCCTCAAAGAGCGACGCCGCGGCCCGTTCCGAGAGGTGCGCGCGCACCTCCCCAAATGGGCGGAGCTGCGCGCGCACCTCCCCAAACCTTTGGAGAGGTGCGCGCGTACCTCCGCGCGAACGGGCCGCGTCGTCGTTCTTTGAGGAAGCTGCCGCGGCCCGTCTGCAAAGCTGCCGAAAGCGGCAGCTTTGCAGATGGACCACGGGAGCTTCCTCAAAGAGCGACGCCGCAGCCCGTTCCGAGAGGTGCGCGCGCACCTCTCCGAACGACCGGAGGTGCGCGCGCACCTCCCCAAACCTTTGGAGAGGTGCACGCGTACCTCCGGGCGAACAGGCAGCGGTGCCGCTCTTTGAGGAAGCTGCCGCGGCCCGTCTGCAAAGCTGCCGAAAGCGGCAGCTTTGCAGACGGGCCGTCGCCGTCGGGCAACCGCGAACCGGTTCCATCTCACTTTTTTAAAAAAATGGCAACCGCGTGCGTCCGCGCATGCGCAAAAAACCATTTTGTGCATGCGCAAAATGTTTTTTTCGCATGCGCGTGCATGGACACACGCACGCAGCTCCCAGTTTTTTTAATTTGTGATGGAACCGGTTCCCGGTGGCTCTTTTCCTTTTTTAGGTTGCCGACCCCTGCACTAGATGAATTCATCTAGTGGAGCAGTGGGCTAATGCTTGGTGGAGCAGTGGGCTAATGCCTCCTTAAGTAACACCAGCTGCCTGCAATTAGTGCAGGTTCGCATCCCACCAGGCTCAAGGTTGACTCAGCCTTCCATCCTTCCGAGGTAGGTAAAATGAGGACCCAGATTGTTGGGGGCAATAAGCTGACTTTGTAATAATGCTGCTTGGGGTGTGTGTGAAAGCCCTAATAAGCAGGCATATACATAGAATGAAGGCTACTGCTAAGCTTGTAAGCCGCCCTGAGTCTTCAGAGAAGGGCGGGATATAAATGGAATTAAAATAAAATAAAATAAAAAAATTTATCTTGTTGACTTTGAACCTTAGATGCTATTATGGTTACCTCCTATACTGTACTAAAATATATTACCTCTATAAATGTTATTAATTAACTTTATTTGGGCCAACATATCTAACAGAATAATCACTTTAATGACCAAACAAAATGACACAAAAATATTCTTTATCAGTCAGGATGTTGCATAAAGCTGGGGAAAGCAAAAAAATCAAGACAGTAAGCTAGTCACCAGGCCTGCCACTGAAAGTCACCTTCAAGGCAGTGGCTGTAGAACACATGCTTCAGACAGTGATCAGTGTCAGGTTAATTATGCTATGGACCAGTATGGCCTTCATTATTCTTTATGTCGTTGACATTGTTCTTTGTGTTCCACCTTTAGTAACAACTAAATCTGACATCCTGATTTCCACCACCCATGTAATTGCTTTTCCATTCTCTCCATACAGTTAGTTGACTGGGACTTTATGGAAGTTCAAAGAAGATGACAGAATGACTGAGAATAATGGATGATTTAGTCAAGGCAGTTTGGAAAACAAAAGACAGTCACTTGATGGCAGTAATGAGAAGCACAGAAAGGCTAAGTCAGCTCCTTTGCTCTTCACTCCTCCCTCTCGCTGTGTACAGGCTACAACTTGTGTCATGACAGCTTTCTTAATAACCAGCTTTTCCAATAGATGAATCTGGGACTCTTTTGTTCATCTATCAAGTGGTCAAATTCTCTGTGTTTGCTTGTCTGGGTGGAATTGTACTTAATAAAGCTGTGATTTCTTTCAGGAACCAATTCTAGGTTTATTTCCACCCATTCACATTTTCTTTCTGCATGATTTCCACTGAGAAAGCATACCTTAATTTTGTCTCTGCAGCAACGTTCATGCTGAAGATTTTCCTTGCTATTTCTTTAGTTTTTGACAGATGCAAATCATAAAAGGGGGGGGGGGAATAAAGCCTCACAGGCATAGATAAAATCTTTTTATGGAAGAAAAATACTGAAATACTGAAAGTGTCCTGAGTTTGTACTATCTTTAGCAAAACAAATCAAGCTGAGTTTCTTTATGAATTGTGCTGTGGATGTTCACCATTTTGCAATTTTATATAAATGACACGTT
This sequence comes from Vipera berus, assembly GCF_964194415.1. Lineage (NCBI taxonomy): Eukaryota > Metazoa > Chordata > Lepidosauria > Squamata > Viperidae > Vipera > Vipera berus. The sequence goes on along the minus strand of NC_138203.1, from coordinate 23,161,750 downwards.
GTAATGTGTTATATTATGTTCTAGTGGCAAACACAGAGTGTACTTCAAAAACATCTCTCTCTCTCTCTCTCTCTCTCTCTCTGTATATATATAAATAAACAATAAAATCTTCTATCAGTGTTCCCAACAATTTTAAAAGATACATGGAAATTGCAAACAATAAATAATTGCATTCATTTATTTGCAAACCTATGTGTCTAGTCTCATTATTTAGTTACATTATATCAGTTGTAAGTAACAAACATTGCATTGCATTAAAGCACAAGGAATTCAAGTTATCAATCATCTTAAACCATACTAATCATGATCAATGATCATATTAGATGTGATGTAATATCTAGAGAGAGATGCAGAAAGGAAATGTAATGAAATGACAGAAATGCCTAGAAATGTGCTTTTGAAGAAGGCCTCTATATTTATCAAGGTTCATTAAATGAAAGGCAGCGCTTTTATGAGTAGATCTTAAACCATATATGGTTTTAAACACTTTGGAGCTGTGGTTTTCAAGAAAAATAAGAGCAGTAGTGTGGCTTTCTGTTTACAAGGTCTGTGCAAATAAGAAAAAAAAATCAACTTCTGCACAGGATATGTAAATCATCAAGTGTGAGTTTCTGCTGTATATTTAAGTATTTTATGTCTACATTTGCACACTATGCAGTTTGTCACATAAGACAGGAAGAATAAATTAAAATTCAATCCAGAAAAGAAAGACAGGTCATCAATAGCAAATCATTCTTAGGCTGTGTGATTCAAATTCTGGTTGGAAGCCTAACAGCGCTTTTTCATCTGACATAACTCAATTGTCAATTGTCAATTCCAAGTGGTCTCTGCTTTCAGAAAAGATGTTAAGACACAATTTTATGTAAAAATTGAGTTCAAAGTACTCAACTGCAGTTTTGATGCATGTTAAAATTCACCAAAACCTAAGTAAGATAAATCTTATTTATGATTACAGAGGACATATCCTATAAGAGGTTCTTAAAAATACAGAAATAGTTTAATAATGACAATTGACAAAGTAATAACTGGTTTAAACTGTTAGCTTCTGCTGTGTATCAAATATTTTAATCATTATTCTCTGCTATAGTTTTTAGCTACTTGAAATAAAAGTGAAATCTCTTGAGAATGGGAAAATGATGGGAAATCATATTAAGGTATTTTTGGTTCATTGAACATATCCAAAATTTACTTTCTAGTCTTAAAGAAAAGTCAGCATCTTTCTGCTAAGATTAAGTCATGTAGTTGTTATGGGGCAAAAATGGAGAATGGAGTATTAGATATTTGAGTAGACAGACAGACAGACAGACAGAGAAATAGAAATAGAAATAGAAATAGACAGATGATAGAATATATGATTTAGGCATTTAGTTATGATTAGAAATGCGGTGGCTCAGTGGGTTAGAATGCTGAGCTTGTCGATCAGAAGGTTGGCAGTTTGGCGGGTCGAATCCCGAGTGCCGTGTAACAGAGTGAGCGCCTGTTACTCGTTCCAGCTTCTGCCAACCTAGCAGTTCGAAAGCACATAAAAATGCAAGTAGAAAAATAGGGACCACTACGATGGGAAGGTAACAGCATTCCGTGCGCCTTTGGCATCTAGTCATGCCAGCCACATGACCACGGAGACGTCCTTTGGCTTTGAAACGGAGATGAGCACCGGCCCCTAGAGTTGGAAACGACTAGCACACATGTGTGGGGGAACCTTTACCTTTACCTAGAAATGTATATATTGTATATGTAACTGTATATATACCCACTCCACAACTTTCTGCTGAAGAATATGTTCAAGCACCCCTTTATTAAAAAGGAAGCAAATAAACAAGAGGTATAAAATGTAGAAACAAATAGTTACAACCAAGTAGTATATATTGTGGTTGTGATATAATCTTAATTATAGGAGAAGTGAAAAAAATGAGACTTTCTGTGAAGGTATGCACAATATTTTCATAACTAAAGTAGGTGGGAAAGGGCAAAGAACTGGATGGGATGAGATAAAAACTTATGTATTTTAAATCAAACATAAATGTAGTTGTAGGTATTGAAGTATATCTTATCCCAAAAGATTCAGACACAAAAACATTCCAGGGAAACCTAATTCTGATTTATCAATCAAATTTAACCTGCCAGTCTAGATTGTGGGCAAAGACAATTGAAGTCTGGGAAAGTCAAATGCCAAAGAGTTAATTAGGCGCAAAGTTTGCCATCAGCTAGACTTATAAAAAGAAGAGAGAACATTTTGTCTTTGTTTTACTTCCTCTTATGGGAAGAATTAAGTTATATTTTCCTCTGGCTCCAAGCCATGTAAATAACATAACAGAGTTGGAAAAAACCTTGTAGGTCATCTAGTCCAATTCCCCACCCAAGTAGGAGACCCTATACCAGTGGTGGGATTCAGCTGGTTTGCACCAGTTTGGCAGAACCAGTAGCTACTTTTTTTGTTGCCCAGGCCCAGAACAGACTTCCAGAAGCAGCATCCACACAGAGAACTGGTTGTTTGCATATTTGAATCCCATCACTGCCTACACCATTTGTGATAGATGGCAGTCCAGTCTCTTCTTGAAAGCTTCCAGTGATGAAACTCCCACACCATCTGAAAGCAAACTGTTCCACCGGTTGATTGTTCTCACTGTCATATTGGATATTACTTGGATTACATCTATGTGGAAAAATCATTTTTGAGAACATCCTATCCTTGATCCCAACAGTATGTATTCTGGTACAGGCTGCCACTAAAATAAGATGTGTGAAGCTGTAAGAAAATTATCAAATATTTAATGGCCCTCTCCGAGCTACAAACAGATTGGAATGCATGAACCATAAGCAACTATACTACTGTTTTTTAAGTACTAACCAAAGCTTACAGGAAACTGAATACTCAGGCCATATATTTTCCTGTTTGTATGCTAATCAATACTCTGCTGAACAATCTATAGCATTCCTACAGCAAATTAACCAAGCTAAAGATAATCAAGACACCCATAAATATCCATTAGAATATACAGTTCTTTAAATATAGATGAGGTTGCTGGTGTTTATGACTACTAAACTCTTGTATTTTTTGTGTTAAATTAATTATGAGTCTTCTAGATTACACTTAATCAGGAGAGTTACATTTTGTAGCAATTTTTTGTTGAGTTAGTAACCTCATTTGAGCAGTTGTTTTGCCTTTAGGATCAATTACCCTGCACGACACAAATGAGAGTAAAGAAATCTTTATTTGTAGAGCAAAAAGTATTGCCAGCAACTTAAGTAAAGTGTTAATGGTTATTACTTTATACCACAGGAATGTAACCTGAGTCCTTAAACTCATATGTAAATTCTCAAAAGTCTTTGATGAAACTCTCAGATCTCTGTTAAAAGTTATACCCAAACTGTAATTTCTGACATAACAAAAAATGGAAATGTAGACGGAATAATCACATTAATTCTTGCACAGAATCTGACTTTATAAGGGGCTTCACCCAATGCCTGATCTTCCTTGGGCATTCTGCTACACATTAGAAATTTGTTGCCCATTTTCAAAACACCAGCTGTCCAGCAAAGTGAACCACCAAATATTTCTACTTTGCTGTTTAGAGAAAGGACACTATGTTGATCATAGTTTGGCTTCAAAGGATAATTTTCCTCAAACCTTCTCTGACACAAGACACTGAAACCTACAACACTCTAATTAAATAAGTCTCTAATTAAACTAAATACAACACTTTTTTTTCTTTTGTTTTTGCCCAACCTACCACTCCTCAGAATGGGATACTGGGTGAAAACCTTGTATACAACTGGTTTAATAGCACTGATATAATAAGATATAATAATGTTCCTGTATTCATTAAAATCAGTCTTAACCCAGTTGATCAAATCTAGAATATCTAAAAAGCTTGATGTTAAGAAAAGACTATAGATGTAGTTTAAAATTCTGAGTGTAGTAAAAGACAATGGCAGCTTAGCTAACCTTAGTAAGCCTCAGAAGCTAAGCAAAGCTAATCCTAGTTAGTACTTAGATGGGAGAGCCTGTTTCTATATTTTCAGAGAAAACAAAGTGGACACATCCATGAAGTCATCTGGAATTGAGTTGGACATAAAAAAGCAATCAGTTGAAGCAGGTAAACAAATTCTCCCCCCCCAACCTTCAGAAGGAAAGAGAATGCAGCAAATTACATATAGCTCAATTTGATGTACCAGGCTAAGATTAATTTCCTGCCTGCAAAAATAATGTTTCTGCTACAGTGTCAGTGTGTGCCCATTGCTAAGCATATAGTTATTATTAGGTTCCCAATAGATGTAATCAAGAACTTCTGCAACAACTTAACTGGCAATTTCTCATGCTTAGCAGAGTTTAGATGTTCCTCTTGAGCCTTCAGATTCTCTTCTCCCTTTCTGCAATCTGCCCCAAGTAGATGCAAAATCTCTGCTGTTTTATTACTGTTGTGTAGCAGGTTCTTTGGTGCAGGAATGAAGATGAGGCAAGTGAGTTCAGGAAAACTCATGGTTTATTGCTTGCAAGATCTGAACTGAGAACTGGGCTGTAACTAGCCACAATATATAGTCTAGTCCCTAGGTGGCAACCAATAGGTTTGAAGCAACCATTGCCGCCTAGAGACAGCCAATAGCAGCACTGGAGACTTGTAGTCTGTGTTGCTGGAGAGCCGTTAGCTGCTCTAGCAACCCACGTGGTATTACCCTTGAGCCCAATACATAACAATTACCTCCCTTCATAGCAACCTCTTTGCCAACCCCTCTTCAGTGACCATAGAAAATTCTTCTTTTGTTGTTGTTGTTAGTTGCAAAGTCGTGTCCGACCCATCGCGACCCTATGGACAACGTTCCTCCAGGCTTTCCTGTCCTCTACCATCTTCTGGAGTCCATTTAAGCTCACGCCTACTGCTTCAGTAACTCCATCCAGGCACCTCATTCTCTGTCGTCCCCTTCTTCTATTGCCCTCAATCTTTCCCAGCATTAGGCTCTTCTCCAGTGAGTCCTTCCTTCTCATTAGGTGGCCAAAGTATTTGAGTTTTAGCTTCAGGATCTGGCCTTCTAAAGAGCAGTCAGGGTTGATCTCCTCTAGAACTGACCGGTTTGATTGCCTTGCAGTCCAAGGGACTCGCAGGAGTCTTCTCCAGCACCAGAGTTCAAAGGCCTCAGTTCTTTGGTGCTCAGCCTTTCTTATGGTCCAACTTTCACTGCCATACATTGCAACTGGGAAGACCATAGCCTTGACTATACGCACTTTTGTTGACAGGGTGATGTCTCTGCTTTTTAGTGTGCTGTCTAGATTTGCCATGGCTTTCCTTCCCAGGAGCAAGCGTCTTTTAATTTCTTGACTACAGTCCCCATCTACAGTGATCTTGGAGCCCAGGAAAATAAAATCTGTTACTACCTCCATTTCTTCCCCATCTATTTGCCAGGAATTGAGAGGGCCGGATGCCATGATCTTGGTTTTCTTAATGTTTAGTTTCAACCCAACTTTTGCACTCTCCTTCTTCACTCGCAACAAGAGACTCTTCAGTTCCTCTTCACTTTCTGCCATTAGAGTGGTATCATCTGCATATCTTAGGTTGTTGATATTTCTTCCGGCAATCTTAATTCCAACTTTTGATTCATCTAGCCCTGCCTTTCTCATGGTGTGCTCTGCATATAAGTTAAATAGGCAAGGCGACAGTATACAGCCTTGCCGGACTCCTTTCCCAATTTTGAACCAATCAGTGGTTCCGTGTCCAGTTCTTACTGTTGCTTCTTGGCCCGCATATAGGTTTCTCAAGAGACAAATAAGATGTTCTGGTACTCCCATCTCTTTAAGGACTTGCCACAGTTTGTTATGATCCACACAATCAAAGGCTTTAGCATAGTCAATGAAGCAGAAGTAGATGTTTTTCTGGAACTCTCTAGCTTTCTCCATGATCCAGCGTATGTTGGCAATTTGATCTCTAGTTCCTCTGCCTCTTCGAAATCCTGCCTGTACTTCTGGTAGTTCTCGATCCACATACTGCTGGAGTCTAGCTTGTAGGATTTTAAGCATAACTTTACTAGCATGAGAAATGAGTGCAATGGTGCGATAGTTTGAACATTCTTTGGCACTGCCTTTCTTTGGAATTGGAATGTAAACTGATCTTTTCCAATCCTGTGGCCACTGTTGAGTTTTCCAAATTTGCTGGCAAATTGAGTGTAGCACTTTTACTGCATCGTCTTTTAAGATTTTGAATAGCTCAGCTGGAATACTGTCACCTCCACTAGCTTTGTTGTTGCTCAACTTTTCTAAGGCCCACTTCACTTCACATTCTAGGATGTCTGGCTCGAGGTCAGTGACCACCTCATTGTGATTATCAGGGATGATAAGCTCATTCTTGTATAGTTCTTCTGTGTAATTTTGCCACCTCTTCTTAATCTCTTCTGCCTCTGTTAGGTCCCTGCCATTTTGGTCCTTTATCATGCCCATTTTTGCATTGAACGTTCCTTTCATCTCTCCAATTTTCTTGAAAAGATCTCTGGTCCTCCCTATTCTATTGTTTTCTTCTATTTCTTTGCACTGTTCATTTAAGAAGGCATTCTTATCTCTTCTAGATATTGTCTGGAATTCTACATTCAATTGGGCGTATCTTTCTTTTTCTCCCTTGCCTTTTGCTTCCCTCCTTTCCTCAGCTATTTGCAAAGCTTCCTCAGACAGCCATTTTGCTTTTTTGCATTTCTTTTTCTTTGGGATGGTTTTGGTTGCTACCTCTTGTACAATGTTGCGAACCTCTATCCATAGTTCTTCAGGCACCCTGTCTATCAGATCTAATTCCTTAAATCTATTTGTCACCTCTACTGTATATTCAACAGGGATATGATTTAATTCATACCTGACTGGCCTAGTGCTTTTCCCTACTTTCTTCAGTTTAAGCCTAAACTTTGCAACAAGAAGCTCATTGTCTGAGCCACAGTCAGCTCCTGGTCTTGTTTTTACTGACTGTATAGAGCTTCTCCATCTTTAGCTGCAGAGCATATAGTCAATCTGATTTCTGTGTTGACCGTCTGGTGATGTCCATGTGTAGAGCCGTCTCTTGGGTTTTTGGAAAAGAGTGTTTGCTATGACCATCGTATTCTCTTGACAAAATTCTATCAGCCTGTGCCCTGCTTCATTTTGTACTCCAAGGCCAAACTTGCCTGTTATTCCGGTTATCTTTTGGCTTCCTACTTTAGCATTCCAATCCCCCATGATGATAAGGACATCATTTTTGGTGTTAGTTCTATAAGGTGCTGTAGGGCTTCATAGAACCGGTCAATTTCATCCTCTTCAGCACCGGTGGTTGGGGCATAGACCTGGACTACTGTGATATTGAATGGTTTGCCTTGGATTCGAACTGAGATCATTCTGTCATTTTGAGGATTGTATCCCAGTATTGCTTTTCCTACTCTTTTATTGACTATGAAGGCTACTCCATTTCTTCTGAGGGATTCTTGCCCGCAGTAGTATACCTGATGGTCATCTGAATTAAATTCACCCATTCCTGTCCATTTTAGTTCGCTGATACCTAAGATGTCGATGTTTAGTCTTGTCATCTCTTGTTTGACCACGTCCAGGTTTCCTTGATTCATGGATCTTACATTCCAGGTTCCTATGGAGAAAAAATCTTTACAGCATCGGATTTTCCTTTCACCACCAGACATATCCACAGCTGAGTGTCCTTTCGGCTTTGGCCCAGTCGCTTCATTCTTTCTGGCGCTACTAGTACTAGCCCTCTGCTCTTTCTCAGTAGCATATTGGACGCCTTCCGACCTGAGGGGCTCATCTTCCAGCGTCATATCGTTTTGCCTTTTGGTACTGTCCATAGGGTTTTCATGGCAAAGATACTGGAGTGGGTTGCCATTTCCTTCTCCAGTGGATCACGTTTTGTCAGAACTCTCTGCTATGACCTGTCCGTCTTGGGTGGCCCTGCACGGCATAGCTCATAGCTTCATTGAATTACACAAGCCCCTTCGCCACGACAAGGCAGTAATCCATGAAGGGGAGAAAATTCTTCTATAATCAACAAAAAAGCATATTTTGGAGCCCACAGTCCAAAATTGTTCTGTGAGTGGTTAAAATAAAAGGTAAAATGTTAGGTGTACATTAAATTTTATGTGACTATGTTATATATGTGAGAGAATGTTGATCATTTTAACAATCCTTTGTAAACATCTATAGACCTTGTTGCTCTTAGTATCATTTTCCAGAAGGAGGATAAGGAATAGAGCTGCTTAATCAATAGAGTTGTATGCTGGTACTTAATGTGGCATCTAAGGAAGACTAGTATGGACTGGCTGTAACACTGACTTCCAGGAAATACAAAACTCTTTGAGAAAGAAAATCAAATTGCCTCCTTGTTTTGAGAGAAAAATCATGTTGCCCTCATGGGGTTAAACACTCATCAAAGACTGTAAATGTAATAGATGATGGTAAGTGATGACTTTGGGATGGATCTGGGAACATTACGTTGAATTTTCCATATTTAAAGGATGGAAAGCTGCTGTAAAGACTGAGCTGTTCTGGCCTATCAAAGCCAACCACCACTCACAGAGCTGCAAGTCATGTCAGAATTTGGCTGATCTGCTCCAAACTTTGCTGAAGAACCAGTTGATGATGATGATTGAGGGAAGTCAGCTCCCTAGAGAAGGAAATATTAAAAGGACAGAAAAATATATTTCTTAAAAAGAAATTGAAGAACCAGGAAAGCATGCCCAGTTTTCTTAATAGTCTCAGGTCTCCTTCCCTGCAAGCAGAAAACCAGTTCTATAGACATGCAAATGTGAGCCATCAAGAAGGTTGGAGCCAGGATCTTAGGAAGACAAACATCTACATACTCCATCCCCAGGGAAGCAGGGGCTGAGACATACCCACAACTATCAAGAATCCTAGAGGGGCCCACCTGGACTCAGGTCAGGATATGTGACACAGGAAATAGCCTCAAACAGGAACCGGAAATAACTCCAAACAATAGAGTCCAGGGGGATATAAAAACCCACTACCCACATGTGGTCAGCCCTTTTTCCTGGATCCATTTTCCTGTCTGGCTTTCCTCTGCAATAAACTATAACCCTCTTCCCAAAGCAGTCTCCATGTTGTTTATCCCTGGCTTGGATGGAACCATGATGAAGACTTTTCTTCTTACATGATGATGATGACCATGGTAGGGTAAGGATAGCAAAAGAACAGAAGGAAGAAATAGATAGAGAACATTAAAAAGTGAATGCAAAAAAGAGGAAGAACTAAGGAATTAAATTAACTTCCAAACTTTCAAAACACAGCACTGACTGGGAAAGGAATAAATAGCATCAGAAGCTAAGTGGCTAAGACAATGGTGGGGTTTGATAATATCCCCACTAGTCTCCAAGGAGCTGTAAGAAGGTGCTGCCATTAATGTGACCACTGAAAGAGGAAATAAAGCTGATGTCAGTACACTAGAGTATGAACTGCTGAGATGGATAGATGGATTTCAGGACACCACGGATCCCATGAGAAGTCCCTAGGAATCCCAGCCAGTTAGAGAGCAATCTCTAGAAGGAAGGTGGTTTGGAAAAGAAAGCAAAAAATTAGAATAGAGGCTGGTGACATTAATTCACTAGATACCAGCTTCTTATCTGGGTTGGCTGAGAGAGGGAAAGGTTGTAGAATGATTGATTAAAAGGAAGATTGTGGATCAAATCTCCTATCTCTTTTCATGGTGTAGGAAGATTAAAGACAAGTGTGTGGAGGGAGAAGGGAGTGATACATTCTCACTGTGACAGCTCATAAGAACTATATGGATGTTAAACCATTAAATGGGAAGGGAGACTTGCAGTTTAGAGCTGGTTCCCTCTTCCAACTGAAGTGCCCCATTCTGAGTCTAGATGATTGGATTGTTAGTCACTCTGACTTCAAGCCATCAGTGATGAATGCCAGGTTCTTTTGCAATAAGAGCTGATAATCTGCTGTAGATGACCCATGAGATCTGGCAGCCGTTATCAAAACTTGGTTGGTAATCTGGGCCTCTCTGAAATTTGCCCTCGTAGGTTTTGGTTCTTTCAAACTTTAACTCCAGGGTGTGCAAGATGGTTAAGAGGCTCAGAAAGTAATGGAAAGCAAAGTAAACATTAAAAAGTAAGAGCTAGATGAAACTTTTAGTAGTTTTTCTTATAAATTGCAGGACTGCTTAGGTGTAAGAAAGCATGTCAAATTATTGAGGCAATTCTTTCATCATGAACTTACTATAAACCAGGGCTGGAAATTCCTTTTGCAGTTTTCAAGATGCTGTATTTACCCTAAGACTGGCATTGTAGATTCTTGTAATGGTATGTGGGAATGACATTGGGAGATGGGGAGAGAGAGAGAGAGATGCTGCCTGCCTAGGGAACAGTCAGATAAGAGAGAGCAAAGCCCACAGCTTCATAATGGGCAGAGACTTCAGAAGGGACACCCCCAATGTTCTTAGATGTAAAGTAGACAGAGATTTGTTCTTTCAGACTTCAAGATTGATGTTACCCTTTCAAGTACACCAGGTAAGAAACATGACCAGATGAGATCAGAAGGTCGGCAGTTTGGCGGGTCGAATCCCGAGTTGCCGCGTAACAGAGTGAGCGCCTGTTACTCGTCCCAGCTTCTGCCAACCTAGCAGTTTGAAAGCACGTAAAAATGCAAGTAGAAAAATAGGGACCACTACGGTGGGAAGGTAACAGCGTTCCGTGCGCCTTTGGCATCTAGTCATGCCGGCCACATGACCACGGAGACGTCCTCGGACAAGCGCTGGCTCTTCGGCTTTGAAACGGAGATGAGCACCGGCCCCTAGAGTCAGAAACGACTAGCACGCATGTGCGGGGGAACCTTTACCTTTACCTTTAATTAACAGAATCTTGTGAAGTTCTACAGGGGTTAGTTCTTCCTTCTTTCTGGTTAACCTCTATCTGAAGCACTGAGAGATCCATTTCAAATGAGATAATGGAAAAAAGCCCAGAACTCACCTCAGAGAAGATATATAGAGACCAATTAACAAATCATGAGCTCAGCCCAGGAAAACAGGAAAGCTGCCCTGACTTCATTCTCTTTGGTATAAAAAGAAGAAAAGGAGAAAGGTTGCCAAGCTTTCAAGATTTTCTTATTATAGCCTACATCAGTTAAATAAAGTACTAGTACTTCTTATGGTGTCTATTTTCTAATCTGTCCTTTCTCAAAATCCTGATAGGTACTATCAATATGCTAATGGTTATCAGATGTATATTTCCACTCTGGACTGGGCTGAAGATATTACAGAATTTTTGAACTGATTGTTATAGGTTTCTGAAATCTGGATGGGACAAAATAAGCTGTAGTTAAATCTAAAGAACATTGTGATTGCTCTTCAGCTTTGTGATAATGCTAGACAAAGTCACCTCCCTCTGAAAAGAGCAATATGTAGTGTGTATGAGTGTGTCTCTGTGGGGAATTCCTCCTGGACTTAAGGCTACTACTTGGCATGCAGGTGTAAGCCAAAATATCTTTACCCAGATATGATTGATATAATACTTATAACCTTATATGGAGTGAAATACCCTAGCCCTGTTTAATCATCACTCACCTGATATAATTCATAAATATCTAATCTTTTTTCAGCTTTATTGACTCTACCCTCTTCAGATCAGACATCTTACAGAATAGAAGGATGAAGATTTGGAAATGACCTTCACAGCTATCAAACTTAAATAATATTGAAAAACCATGGAGAGATTTAAAGCATGCAGTTAAGGCAAGGAGACCCAAGAATATGCTCAAACTAAAAGAGTTCAAAGCAGAGTGAAGGCTAAAAATCCAGAAGCAATAGCAGGAATATTCCTGGCTATAGGAAGCATTTAAAAGGAGTTAAGAACTGCACATGAATAGTAAATGTGACAGTATAGTGAAGTATGTCATGTCTAATTTTTATCATATGGAGGTTCTGCCAGTTTCTACTTAAGAATTCAATGAAATATAAAATCTGACTAGGGCTACTTAAACTTCTGCATGCAATTGTGTGTTTTTCCTTGTTTCTTTTTCTGATTTTATGCTTTTTATATTTTGTTGTTATATGAATTACTGAGAGCAGTTTCTGGAGCCTGGCTATGTACAGTAAATAAATAACTAGATAAATACATGCTCTTATAAGTTCATGACTGAAGTACCCCTTTCATTTCAAAGATCTCAACTTCAAACTTGCTCACACTAGTATTCATAGCTCCTCTGAGAACAAAATTTATCCCATCTTGCACAAAGTATGTTTTAAATCAAACAAGTCAGACACAGCCTGAAGGGGTCTTCCAAAGTTGCCACTAAATTTTCATTTTTAATGTACCATGCCAAAAGATAAAACTAACCCATACTAATTTATGTTTTCCCATCTGGGCAAGAAACCTTTTGGTTCTGGACATGCCCTCCTAGGAGAGTACAATTCTCTAAAGTAATATTCCAAGAATCTATATGGTCTTCAACCTCTCCAGAGATTGCACCTCTTTGTTTCAGATAGATAGCTAGACTTGATGGGACATAACCAATTATGACTAAATTAATAACAAAATATTGAATGAAATTCAAGGACAAAGAATCATTTTTTTAAAAAAAATATGCATCTTCCACCAAACTACTTTCTTAGCACTACTGGTTTAATACAGTCTCATCTGCTCTGACTAGAATCTTGTTCGTTGAGGGGGAGTGTGGAAGTTGGCAGATGAACTAGCATGTTGATTAAATAGAGCATCTTTATAGATTGCTTCAGTTTAATTGTTTCACTCTGTTTTGGGGGGGGAAAACACACTCACCTGTTCTCCTTGAAAAGGCTGACAGCTCTTCTGTGTAGAGCAAGCATAATAGATAACAAGGGCAGTTTCACACTGCTACATTGAATGCAACTTCATTTTATAAATGGCATCTGGAATACCAGATGTCCTAGTTTATATTAACTCCACCATCACTCCATGTTTATTCTGCTAGCCATAGTGTTAAAAATATAAGTGAATTTCAAATGATTGTTACTGCTAGGGAAAGAATATTTTAACAATCATTGCCAAACCTAAAAGAGAAACAAACCAATGATAAATTACATACATAAGAATTTGAGGCAAACTGCTGACAATAGAACCACTTCAGCAATTTTTAGTGAAGCTTAAAAAGAAGCAGTGAGCAGAATTTTAGATGCAGCTGTTATCTTACCTAAATAACTATTGTACTATTACATTTCGAACTCCCAGGATATGATTTCCTTACATCTCCTGTCAATACTCCATTGAAATGTCATGAAGCAAAGCTAAAATTGTCAAAGAAAGTTCAAAAATTAGTCTGTTAATTCTGGAAATCTTAAAAGGTAACCTGGGAACTAATCTCATGACCCCCTGCCTCTCCCCCATCTTCCTCTTCCTCCTTCTCCTTCTTCTTCTGGAGTAAAAAGAAAATAGAATTTAGCCATCTCTTATTTTATTGAAGTGATGGATTTTGTCAAGAAAACAAGTGTTATTTTTAAGAGAAGTTAGGTATATTGTTTCTTTCAATAATTGTTAAGATACTCTAGCAAAGTGCTTAATTATTCCTATGAGTAAGAGAAGCAGGACCAGTGAGCTGGTATGGCAAGATATGACCAAGGAGAGGAAAAAGTCAAAAGATGGCAAGATCAACAATTTTGCCAAGTCTACTCAAGATATTTTGCTGCTTCAGGGAAAGGAGAAGACACCTCTTTCTAGACAACAGGAAAATGCAAGGAGAAAAAAAAAAGTGTTAAGAATTATCTACAAAAGAGGGAAAAGAAAGAAGAAACATTTTACAGTTTCACTTCTACTCAATTCAAATTTTGTTGCCCGGCACTAACTTGACATTGCGATTCCAAGAGACATCTGTTTTGTCATCCAAGAAAACCAGCCATTGTGGCAAAAAGGATGTAAATAATAGTAGCTGTAGTCATCTGGAGGGTACTACATTACCAACTGCAAGTATAAATACTTCCCTGAAAGAAAGCCCCTCTAACTGGACTTACTATATAAGTAGATACATAGTTGTGTATTACAGATAATCCTCGATTTATGACCAGTAACTTAGCAACCATTCAAAGTTACGATGGACCTGAAAAGAGGGACTTATGACCTTGATTCAAAGTTCAGGTGATTAGGCATCCTTTATTGTTACATGTGTGTTTATATTTTGTGTGTGTGTGTTTGTGTGTGTGTGTGTGTGTGTGTGTGTGTGTGTAGTAACAGGAAGAAGAATAGCTCTCTTTGTTTTACCCATTTTTCCTTTTTTTCTATTGTTGTCCTATTCAATTTAATAAATAAAAGGGTGGGATTTTTTTCTTTTAAAAATGTGGTGTCACATTGATTACTTTCTGGTTCTCTGGCACTAAGCCTGTTTTGAAGGACAAGCTACATAGTTCTGTAGGAGGTCAGCAATTTCATGTTTGAAATTGAATTAAAGAACTGTCAGTAGAATGCCACCAGGACCCAGGGATTTGATGCAACTTAAGTCACCCCAAATATTCTATACTATCATCTCTTGAAGAGTTTGCTGCTCCACTTCCCTCCCTCAAAATGTCAAATATCTGTCCTGCACTATCTGTAGAAAAAGGAGATGCACATCATTCATTTAATTTATTTGCTATCTCATCTTTTTTGAGCATCTCTTTCATTTTTCTGACCAGTGGTCTAGACAATCTTCCCAGTTTTCTGCTTTTAAATATAAAGTTCTTATTGCAGATTTCTTATCATAAGCTTATGCTTTTTCTATCAAAGCTTTTGTTCTCCATATTAGGACGTGATTTCCATGTCCTTAAGGAAGGCTAGTTACACCTTCCTGGACACTACTAAACAAACATTTTGGCCAATTCCTTGACTTTGTTTCCCATTTCTTGTATTATGGAATATAATTTTATTGAGAGTCAATTAGGCACTATGGAAAGATCTGAAGATCTTCACTTTTCCAGACAGTTCTATATTTCATCAGTTGCCTTATTTCTCATCAGTGTACCAATAGAAGAGAGTATTTGTAGCTATTTGGACTGTGGAGTCTTTGGTACTCTTTAAACTTGGTGGTTTTCTTGCAGATTGTTTCACTGTCCTACTAGTAATGCATGGAAGATATTACTTAGCTGGGAATGAAACATCAGAAAGAAAACAACCAATCTAGCACAAAGGACATCATGTCTCATGCCACAGTAAAACCTGAATATATTGGATCATTTTACCTGGATGTATGTAAAATGTGCTATTGATTCTACAACATTTAATTCAATCATTTGAATTTATAATTAAATTTAAGACTGCTTCCCTTCTGATTGATTTCTAGCTGCTCTTAGGCACATTTTGATTATCTAGAGTTTCTTCCTCATGACTCAAACATAAATGTATCCTGTCTGTGGACAATTCCACACCATGGTCAAAGCCCTGCCTCTTTCTTAAACTAGCTTCAAAAATTCCAATCCAGATTGCAATGGATTGGCAAAAGGGCCAGGCTGGTGCTCCTTCTCGACTAGGACCACAAAGTCTGACTGATGGTTCCCTGCAAGCCTTTTTTTGTCATAGAATGCTCAGAATGGAGTTCCAGCATCTTTTTTGGATGGAACCTTGTAGGTTAGGCAAGGCAGGTTGTATGACATGTGTGAGTTCCAGCACCTTTTTCTTTTACAAAAAAAACCCAACAACACTGGTTCCCTGCTCCTTCCCCTTTTTCTATGTGCAAGGAAAGCCAGCTTCACCAGCAGGTCTCTGCATAGTCTTCAAACTCGGCAACTTTTAAGACTTGTGGACTTCAACTCCCAGAATTCCTCAGCCAGCTGGCATAGACAAAGCTTTGCCTATCTTTTTGTTTTAGGAATCGCTCTTTTCTCATAAGCCTGCAGCCTTTTTCTTTGCTTTCCCCAATGTTTGCACACATATGCCTTGATGTGTGCATGCATCACACACACACATGCACATAAATGCACACAACACACAAATGCACAGATGCACACACTAATGTACACACACACACACACACTTCTCACACATTATCTCTTTTGAAATTTACACAGACGTTATTTTTCTTCTTCCTTTTTTTCCTTATAAGGTTGCATGTCTAATGCTGCAATAATGAAAGCAAATGGGGACAGCTTATATTTTCATTTGTATGCTCAGTGCTTTTTTTGTAAAAGAAAAAGGTGCCGAAACTCACACATGTCATACAACCCGCCTTACTTACCCTACAAGGTTCCATCCAAAAAAGGTGCCGGAACTCCGTTCTGAGTGTTCTATGAGAAAAAAAGCCCTGTGTGTGCTCCTGTGTAAATGCATGGAAATTTTATCTACAGCTTTCTTTCTTTGAAGGAAGAACTTCATAGAAACAAAGTAGCAAGGTTTCTACAGTGCACCTTAAAGATGTTTTTAAAAAGTAAAGGAAAATAATCTTCCCAGTTCCGGAAGCAAGAGTTGGGGAAAGCAAGGGAACCAAATCATACCCAACCAGCAACCCAGGATTAAATGGCTATATTTTGGGTAGCAACCAAATACTGGAGGAGAGGAGACACTGCAGCTAATTGTAATTTGGAGCTGTTGTTAAAATGGAATAAGCACTGGGAACCATCTGCTCTAAAGGACAGTTTTGAATTGAATGTGTACATTTGGGAGGTGTACATTTGCGTGGCAGAAAGTGCAGATCTGCCTCATGAGACGGCATCTGAACTCCCCTATTGTTACAACTTCTTTGCATACTTCTCCGATTTCAACCTTTTAATCAGGTGGATGATAGCCCTCATTCTAAGTAATGTTTGGAACCAGTTATAATGACTGCATCCTCCTGCAATCAAGCATTCTAACTTTCACATCTTGACTCAAGACTTTTAGCACTACCAAAGGCAAATGTGGGTCTGAGCCTTTTTCATGACTTGTCTCCTTTTTGGCTCCTGATTGTCACATCCATTTATAAAACTTGTTCCATCACTGGCCCTTCCTTACTGCTCTCATAGCACTACAGGTATGTGTTACATATTCATTTTATACTTATGTACAGTATGAATGTCAATAGAAGAGAAAGCAACATTTTAGATCTTGCTGTAACACAATGTCATGCTTAGATGGCTTTATTTCATGCTGGATTTATTCTCTGCATCATCTTGACAAGGGCTGTTTTGTTACAAATACTGCTTATCACAGATACAGATTTAGTGAAAGGCCTTCCAACCATTCTCAAATTGACAGAGATCTATGCCAGAATAAAAGTTGTTCATGTTTTTAATTCTTGTCTTTCCTCTGTTGTCTCAGTTTTGGGTTATTGCAGGTCACTTGAGTTTTTCCCAAAGTAATGGATGCAAAAGCCTTTATACACTAAAAATAGGTCTTAGCACAGGTATGGACAACTTACAACACTGTGCAAATCCAGTTAGCACTGCCAATTATGAGAAATATTGGGAGTTGAGGTTTAGTAATATCCACCCCTATTTTAGAATCTCATGTTACCTTTGACTTACTTTTCTAACTCTGTAAAATAACAATTCAGAGTTTTGTAAAGAGTGATCTATTCTCCCATAGCAACCTGTTGCCAAGGAAATTAGAGGGAAGAAATAGGTGGAAGGGAAAGGGAAAGGATAAAGATCATCTTGCCTATTATTGTCTCATATCCACCATTGCACTCATTTCTCATGCTAGTAAAGTTATGCTTAAAATCCTACAAGCTAGACTCCAGCAGTATGTGGATCGAGAACTACCAGAAGTACAGGCAGGATTTTGAAGAGGCAGAGCAACTAGAGATCAAATTGCCAACATACGCTGGATCATGGAGAAGGCTAGAGAGTTCCAGAAAAATATGTACTTCTGCTTCATTGACTATGCTAAAGCCTTTGATTGTGTGGATCATAACAAACTGTGGCAAGTTCTTAAAGAGATGGGTGTACCAGACCATCTTATCTGTCTCTTGAGAAACCTATATGTGGGCCAAGAAGCAACAGTGAAAACTGGACACGGAACCACTGATTAGTTCAAAATTGGGAAAGGAGTCTGGCAAGGCTGTATACTGTTGTCCTGCCTATTTAACTTATATGCAGAGCACATCATGAGAAAGGCAGGGCTAGATGAATCAAAAACTGGAATTAAGATTGCCGGAAGAAATATCAACAACCTAAGATATGCAGATGATACCACTCTAATGGCAGAAAGTGAAGAAGAACTAAAGAGCCTCTTGTTGCGGGTGAAGAAGGAGAGTGCAAAACTTGGGTTGAAACTCAACATTAAGAAAACCAAGATCATGGCATCCGGCCCTCTCAATTCCTGGCAAATAGATGGGGAAGAAATGGAGGTAGTGACAGATTTTATTTTCCTGGGCTCCAAGCTCACTGCAGATGGCGACTGTAGCCAAGAAATTAAAAGACGCTTGCTCCTCTGGAGGAAAGCCATGGCAAATCTAGACAGCACACTAAAAAGCAGAGATATCACCCTGTCAACAAAAGTGCATATAGTCAAGGCTATGGTCTTCCCAGTTGCAATGTATGGCAGTGAAATTTGGACCATAAAAAAGGCTGAGCATCAAAGAATTGAAGCCTTTGAACTATGGTGCTGGAGAAGACTCCTGTGAATCCCTTGGACTGCAAGGCAATCAAACCAGTCAGTCCTAGAGGAGATCAACCCTGACTGCTCTTTAGAAGGCCAGATCCTAAAACTCAAATACTTTGGCCACCTAATGAGAAGGAAGGACTCACTGGAGAAGAGCCTAATACTGGGAAAGATTGAGGGCAATAGAAGAAGGGGATGACAGAGAATGAGGTGGCTGGATGGAGTCACAGAAGCAGTAGGCGTGAGCTTAAATGGACTCCAGAAGATGGTAGAGGACAGGAAGGCCTGGAGGAACGTTGTCCATAGGGTCACGATGGGTCGGACATGACTTTGCAGCTAACAACAACAATGATCCAGGGACTTGAATAGAATAGAATAGAATAGAATAGAATAGAATAGAATAGAATAGAATAGAATAGAATAGAATAGAATAGAATAGAATAGAATAGAATAGAATAGAATAGAACAGAACAGAATAGTATAGAATCTGGAAGGGAGATCTTCCAGTCCAGCCCCCTGCTTAAGCAGGAGAACCTATACCATCTCAGACAGATAATTGTCTAGTCCAGAGGTAGACAACCATGCTGGCTCAGGAATTCTGCGAATTGAAATCCATGAGTCATAAAAGAGCCAAGGTTGTCTACTGCTGGTCTAGTCTCTTCTTAAAAATCTCCAGTGATGGAGCGTCCACAATTGCTCAAGGCAAGCTGTTCCACTGGTTGATTGTCCTCACTGTCAGGAAGTTTCTCCTTAATACCAGGTTGCTTCTCACTTTGATCAGTTTCCAACCATTGTTTCTCATCCTTCCCTCTGGTGCTCTGGCGAACAAAGTGACCCCTTCTTCCTTGAGGCAGCCCCTCAGATACTGGAATACTGCTATCATGTCTCCCCTATTTCTTCTTTTATTTAAACTAGCCAAACCCAAGTCCCGCAGCTCTTCTTCATGTGTTTTAGTCTCCAGGCCTTCAATCATCTTAGTTGCTCTTCTCTGAATTTTTTCCAAGCCCTCAACATTTTTTTTTGTGATATTGTGACCAAAATTGGCTGCAGTATTCCAGGTGTGGTCTTACTAGGGTTTTTATAAAGCGGCACTAATACTTCGCATGATCGTTAGTCTATGCCTTTGTTTATACAAACCAGGATTACATTAGCTTTTTTGGCTGCTGCTGCACACTGCTGGCTCATAGGCAAGTGACCATCCACTAATACTAATATTGATAGAGCAACATAGATAGACAAATGAACAATCAGGTAAAATATGGGAAAATACCTGACTGTATAAGCTACTGCTTTTAGGGCAAACAATGTTGCTCTAAAGAGACAAATTGTCTTTATGTGTAGCAGCTTCATCTGAATTATATAAAAATAATTCAGAATGCAGATTGGTGAATCACTTTCTGCCTTTCCTTGTAGAATGATGATTCTGTAGACTAGAGATATGAACCTCTCTACTCCAACATAACAAGGGAAATGTTGTTTTCATGAGCTGAATCAGAAATGCTACGCAGTTAGCAGAAAGACAATGCCTGAGAACCTACTTGATTTCCAGTGCTGTTTGATACACTGGCTGCCAGTTTAAGAATCTGACCTTTCCAGACAAATTTTTATCACCTCCAATACATATGCAAAAGGGATGGGAGTGGGGATTCCAAAGCATCTGTTCAAATACCCATCTACTTCATGATACTGAGAGCGCAAATACCTCCTGTGTAGTCTACAGTTATCAGAAGAGCAGAGAATTAACTGAAATAAAATGATTCACTATCCAATGCATTATTCTGCAGATTTATGGAACCCCAGC
This sequence comes from Vipera berus, assembly GCF_964194415.1. Taxonomy (NCBI): domain Eukaryota; kingdom Metazoa; phylum Chordata; class Lepidosauria; order Squamata; family Viperidae; genus Vipera; species Vipera berus. Next base: position 23,141,460 of record NC_138203.1, on the reverse strand, counting down.
AGCAGCAGCATTACCATATGCAGGGTTGTAATTTTGGTGGGTCCCAAAACATGGAAACGGGAAAAAGGACAGGAATTAAGCAGTGACCTTATAAACAAAAACATTTTTGTTGCAACCTACAAGTTCAGATCAGAAGGGTATATGATACAGATTCAAAGCAAGAAAGAAGTTTTAGATCTAGCACAAATACACGTGTTATATTTAAAGGATCCTTCTTGTTTGAGATCCAAAGGCTACCATGGGCAGTCAACAGTTTTATTGCTTGGGGTTAAACAATAATGAAATCTCACTTTCTATTTTGTTTCTTTTTCTCCATAAGTTTGGAAAGAAAGGGATTTATTTTGAACTTCAGTAGCATGATCCGGCTGTCTTCTGCGCCCCTATTCTTACCTCACAAGTTTTGTTGTGGGGGAGGGCTATACATTGCTCGCTCTAATATATAGCATACACAATTATACGGCCACTGTTTTATCTTAGAGAACATAATATGTCAAATTTCCCACATTAGGTATAACATTCAAGTATTTAATAATGATAAAATTAATATCTGTATCTCTAGGTATTATATGCTATTAATAGTAATATCTGATCAGATTGGGCACATTACATAAAAAGAGAAAGCTTACAAAATTCTAAATTATTATAAATAAATGTACAAGATGGTTTCTTATATGTAGTGAATATGTGGCCCTTCTTTGGTCCCTAAAAAGAGTTGTGCTAAAAAAGAAACAGAGAGAGGTGCTTTTCGGATTTATAATAACAGGATTAATAACATAACGTGATTACTAGCCTGCAAAAAAAAAATAACTAAAGGTCTTTTCTTCAATCAGAGTATCCAGAGAGTTGTATAGCCCATCTTTAATAATTAATAGCCATAAAGGATATATGTCTGTATGCATATTAAATGTGGCTTTGTGGTCGTATTGCCAACTGACAAGAAGGAAATTGATTTGTTCTGCTGTTCCTGTGCCATTACAAGGAGGTTGCTGTTCTGGAATTGGATGGAAGAGTTTTCCATCTTGGAAGTAAGAACAATGTTTGACATCAGTTGCAAGAGGAACTGAATGAGAGGGTGGGTCTGTAGGTACATGTAATAATCAGAATAGAGTTGGAAGTGATCTTGGAGGTCTTCTAGTCCAGCCTTCTGCTCAAGCAGGAGTTCCTATTTTTTATTTTTTTTATTTTAATTCCATTTATATCCCGCCCTTCTCCGAAGACTCAGGGCGGCTTACAAGCTTAGCAGTAGCCTTCATTCTATGTATATGCCTGCTTATTAGGGCTTTCATACACCCCCCCAAGCGGCATTATTACAAAGTCAGCTTAATTCCCCCCAACAATCTGGGTCCTCATTTTACCTACCTCGGAAGGATGGAAGGCTGAGTCAACCTTGAGCCTGGTGGGATGCGAACCTGCACTAATTGCAGGCAGCTGGTGTTACTTAAGGAGGCATTAGCCCACTGCTCCACCAGTGATGGCGAACCTTTTGGAGACCGAGTGCCCAAACTGCAACCCAAAACCCACTTATGTATCTTCGGGTGCCGGGTGGATGTGGCCAATTGGGTGGGTGTGGCCAAATGGGTGGACGTGGCCCATTGGGTGGGTGTGGCTGCAGTGGTAACGGCAGACTGGGTGGGACTAAAAAGTTCAATCAATCAATTCCAACTTTGCGAGATCTTTTTTTTCCCCATTGAAAAGTTGAAATTGATTGATTAACCTTTTTTTTTTTTTGCACACCACAGTGAGGCGTAAAGTGAAAAGGTTTTATAAAACTCAGCTGAACAGCTAGGACTGGGGCAATGACTAGTGTGCTCACAGAGAGGGCTCTGCATGCCACCTGTGGCATGCATGCCATAGGTTCGCCACCACGGTCCTATACCATTCCAGACAAGTGGCTGTCCAGTCTCTTCTAAAACCTCGAGTGATGAAGCACCCACAACATCTGAAGGCAAGCTGTATTAATCTGTCCCCAAACCTGGAGGATTCTGGATGGGTCATAGAGACCCGTCAAAAATTATTAAATATTAGGGCTTTGCAATGCTTTTGATTCAATCTCCAAAAGTATTTTAGCAAGAACAGAAGCATAAACTTACTGCTGGTCTGCCATAACTTGAAGCAGCTAAATCTTTGTCCAAGACTGTAGTTTAGCAGTTCAGAAGTCAGTCAGGTATTCATGAGAAGAAAGGCAGCTGCTTTGTGGTGATGCCAATTGCATAGCCCCATTAAATACATGGGAAATAACATTAACACTGTGTATTTTAATTTCATTTACATTTTTACTTAATCACATTTAGTGTCAGGTTTCTCCCAGCCTATATGAACACTACAAACCTTACAGACAATATTTGAAGGCTGCAGTTCTCTGATAAGTGTGATTATTAAACAAATTAAGGAAGCTATTACAAAGAATGCCAGCAGCTGCCAAATGTGAAGCTGCAAGCCCTATTTATAATAGAGGGAGGATTCTATTCTTTTGCTCCTTTCTTGTACTGTGCAGTAGTCAGGAGGCTTCATGTTTTTGGATGGGAAGAGTGTGCTTTATTGTGGCACACACCTTCCCCAAACAATAGGCTGTTGCTCTGGTTAACTCCACCTTTTAGGCTTTACAAGTTGATGTATGTAAATGCACCTTTAATACTCAGTACTTAAACAAAAGTCTCAGAGTCTGTAAAGTAGCCTATAATCTTTGTCTGCCTCCAAAACTTCTTGTGTTGGTAGTGGAGTTGCTCAAGCCAGGCCAAGCTCTAAGTCGAGATCCAGGCAGGAAAAACATCACAATGGGCTGCTTACCTTAACTTGTGGTCCTGGCAATTGACTGATAGCTCTATTGTTTGCCTGTAAGTTATACATTCCCAGATATCATCTCCTCCTCTTCATGTTGTCTTCTTATCTCCTTCTTCTACACCAGGGGTGGGGAACCTTGGCCCTTTTATAAGTGAGCATGGCTGGCTCAGGAATTCTGGGAGTTGAAGTCCACAATTCATAAAAGGGCCAAGGTTCCTCATCTCTGTTCTACACACTCACACTTTTGTAGGCTAAAGACCTGGATGTGGTGAAGCTTCCTATGGAATTGGCATCTTCCTAAAGATGTGTGGCTCAATTAGCAGGATGCTTGGAACTTGCCAGGGTCATCGCTTTGAGTAAAGGGGTGGGAGTGGGATGAATAATTGAATGAATGAGCTCATTCCTTCTTTCATTTCCCCTCCCCCCCACACCTTTTACAGTTTACTCTCTCAGGTTTCTAGTTTCTGTGGCTGTAAACCTCTATGGCTCTTTGAAAGAAAGCCTGAGCTTAGCCCATCCTTGAGGATGGTGATCTCTTCTGCCTGGGTGCAGCTGCTTCCCCCAACTGCAGACAGCAACTCCAGCTTCTTTCCCTCACATGGCCAAAGCAATTTACTTTAAAGTGAAGTGACCAGGGAGATTGACTGGCAAAGACACAAAACAGTAGCTGTAAGGAAAGAAAGTCCTGTATAACTAATTTCACCCTAATTGCTATTGATTCCTTTGTTTACAGCATCTATGTGACCTATTAATTGTGGATGCTAGTAAGAACTATGCTTCGTACTATGGCTTGGCCTCTGGGAAATATTCAGTTGATTCCGTTCAGGGTCACTTACACAGGGCAGGACCCAGATGGATGTGCTGTTTCATAGATCACTTCTTCCATGGATATGTTCTTGGCTGGTATGTTTAACGACTGGTGAAACAAAGCTACCAGTCAGTATTGCTCCAAGCATTTGGAATAAATTAAAATTCCTATTCAAAACAAAAGATTTTAAAAAATAGTATCCTCAGGCGCACTGTAATATGGACTCTGGAGCCCTGTGTGAAATTTAAAATTGTGTCTTCCCAAGCTAACTGTTCTAGATTGCAAAGATCTGGATAGCCAGGAGACTGTAGCATGGAGTCAGTTTTCTCTGCAGCCATCTAGTGGTTTTCCAGATTTTTCAACCCAGATCTGATAACCTTGATGTTTTCAGAATGAAGGCAATTCTTGGATCTGCTGGAGATCTTGAAGATGCTGGTTGAAAATTTTGAGATATTTAAACTTAGTAGCTGGAGCAGTGAGGTTGTGCAGTGAGGCAGAACACACAGTTATAGCTGATTGGTTGGAGAGTGCTGGCTCCTGCGTGAGGCAATATGCACTGTGATTGGTTGCTGTGGGTATGTAGGGGGAGTTTCCCCCTTTCCCCACCTTTTTATTATTATTTTATTAATTTTTTACAATAGCATTCCTTAGAATTAGTGAACAGTGTGTTATCTGGGTTCATATATTTAAAAACAATCAATAATTAATTTCTATAACTGATCAATATGTTGGTTAATATTTCCTTGATCCTCTCTTCTTCCAGTAATATTCTCCTTTTGTCTACATTAAACAAATATGATTCTTAATACCTTCAATACATACAAAGTTGAGTATAAACATTTTTCTTGTATTTGTATATATTTTTATTTATTTATTTATTTATTATTTTAGTTCCATTTATATCCCGCCCTTCTCCGAAGACTCAGGGCGGCTTACAAGCTTAGCAGTAGCCTTCATTCTATGTATATCCCTGCTTATTAGGGCTTTCGCCCCCCCCCCAGCGGCATTATTACAAAGTCAGCTTAATTGCCCCCAACAATCTGGGTCCTCATTTTACCTACCTCGGAAGGATGGAAGGCTGAGTCAACCTTGATGTTAACAATAACATCAACATATAACATCTTTTCTAATCAGCTTATGTTTTAATTTTATTTATAGAAGTCATCTTATTAAGTTGTTATATGTCCTGTTTTCAAGATTCTTATTTAAGCTTAATTTCCCCTCAGTATTCAAACCACTTTTATCAGTCATAATTTACTTAAAGTTCATTCCCTTTGAATATCCAAACTTTTCATTCAAATACACTATTTCAATATTTTTACATTTCATATATCATAAAAGTACTATACTACTTATATGTCTTATCCCACTTACTATAGGACCCCCTTATGTCCAAGCTTTATCTGTTCTTTTGGCCATGTTCAAACAAGTATTTAATCAAATAGTACACCCACTAGTAATCTTACTATAGGGCCTCTTTATATCCAAACTTTATACTTTTTTAAAAAACTGTATTCAAACAAGTGTTTAGTCATATAGTATTCCATCTGGTAAGTTGAATCACATCTCTTACCTCTTGACTCTAATCTTCTTCTTTTGCCAGGTTGGTTTCCAAATCAGTAGGTTTAGCTTGCCAGGTTGTATTTTTGTAAATATAGTTGGGGATAAAAAAGACAAGTTGAGTAGAATATTCGTTTTTTGTCTCCCACGCTTTGATGGTTCTCCTCACAGCTCTTTAATCTATTTTATTAAATCTTCTTTTTTGTCCACAAGTTTGTTTTGAGGTCCTGGAAGATAAAACATCTTTTTTATTTCCTTTGTTGTAGCAACATTTTGTGGATTTTCTCTTGTTTTTATTAAATTGTAGTTCTCTTCATTTGTAGCTTCCATATTTGAGATAATGATGATGATGATGATGATGATGATGATGTTGGAAGGGACCTTGGAGGTCATCTAGTCCAACCCCCTGCTCAGGCAGGAAACCCTATACCATTTCAGACAAGTGGCTGTCCAGCCTCTTCTTAAAAACTTCCAGTATTGGAGCATTCACTGCTTCTGGAGGCAGGTTGTTCCATTGGTTAATTGTTAATTGTTAATTGATTAGTTTCCATCTGTTGCTTCTTGTCCTGCCTTCAGGTGCTTTGGAGAATAGCTTGACTCCCTCTTCTTTGGAACACTGCTATCGTGTCCCCCCTCATCCTTCTTTTCATTAAACTAGACATACCCAATTCCAGCAACCATTCCTTATATGTTTTAGCCTCCAGTTCCCTAATCATCTTTGTTGCTTTCCTCTGGTTTGTATTCTATTGTCTAATTTGTTTGTTCATTCTTTGTTGTCATTTTTGAGCATTATTTAATTGTAAGTTTAAGTTAGGCATATGTTCATTTATGTTATCAAAGTTGTTTTTATTCTCATCATGATTTAAGATAATTGTCATTTGACTCTGTTGCAGCATTGCATATATTTTCTCCTGGAATGTATTTGCTTTGTCTTGAGTCATTTTTCCTGCAGATCTCTGGGGGTCTTCAGGAGGAGGTGTTAGGTATGGTTTTCTACCACTTTTAGTTAAATATACAATATCCATTTTATCTCCCCTCTCTAAGTAGTTTTTCACTGGTACCATAGTTTCTTTAATTAGCTTTATCAAACCAGCCCATCTTAAAATCCAAACAACCAAGTCTTATGTAGTTCTTATCTTTATATATGTTTTTTTATAATCCAATACATTTCCAATTTATCAAGGCACCACTGAAAACAGTATTTTGTAACAGTTCTTCTTTTCATGGGTCTTATAATGATCAACCAGCCAAGATTTCAATCCAAAGTGTTTAACCACCTGAAAGCTTTCCAGAATTCCCCTTTAGAAGATTAGCCAAAGGTCAAGGTTTTTCTTTCTCTTCAAACAGTTCTTAAATTAAAAAATGCAGCTCAGTGTATTTATAATCCCAGAAGGTCAGTAGTTTCTAAACATATATAGTTTCACTCTGTAGTAGATAGCTCAATGTTTTATTCCCAGCTGTTTTTCGCTATTTCTGGGCATCTTGCCAAATTCTGAGTCAATGCAGCTATAGTTTTCTAATCCTCCACTAGATGTCACTGTTCATTTTCAACTTTTAAAGCAAAGCATTATTTTATATATATATGTGTGTATATATGTATATATGCTTCCATCTATGGGAGGGTGGGGGTGTAGTCCCCTCCCTTCTCCCTTTGGAAGGATTTTTGCTTCTTGGGGATATTTTCCAAGAAATCAGATATGAAATAAGAGAGAGAAGATCGAATTCCTCACCCAGTTTCAAGCATGCAGTTCACTGTTGTTCTGGTTAGTGCCTTTGGACTTTGGCTGCAAGTAGCCTTTCTCTTGTTGGGTTAGAGGGCTTCCCCTGGATCAAGTAGGCCAACCATCATCACTCCTCTTTCTTCATTTAGGGTCCCCTGGCAAGGTGAATCTAGCCATGGGATACGGAGCTCTGCAATCCCGTGGCTATGCGCTACAGTGCAAAACCGGAAGTCTCCTCCCCCCCCACATCTTTTTCTTCTGTGTCATCTGTGTGTTCTGTAATTTACCTTATGATGCTCTTTTTACCTGACTATCTTGTTTGGTGTATATATAGATGTAAAATATATTTATTTATATAAAAGTACAAGTTTGTGTCAGCGTCTCTGACTCCATTTGGACACCTGCTGCACAATTCCCTGACAAAGATTTGAGACCCAATTCATTTAATTTGCATTATTTGATCACTATGTCATAGTTTCTATTCTCTACAAAGATTTTTGGTTCATATTTGGGGCATTGTTTAAACAATTTTGCTTAACTATCATTCACAAACCTACATCTACCATGTATATATAATCAAACACTTATACAATAGACATTACAGGTAAGCAGCATTCAAATAAAAAGCAGACAAAGGTGGTGCTGATGTAGAAAATATGCCTTCTCTTGACCCATGTGTCTGCAGCTCCTTGAAGGGGTCATGTCTTTTCCTGTATTTGCATGATAGTATTGCTGGCTCAAATGTGTGTAGAAATTCAGAAATTGGAAAAGGAGCTGATAACAGGGCAGCCTCACACCCTGACACCACTTCTATAATGCCTCATGAATGCAAACTTCACCAGTTGGAAGAGTAAGATTCACTTGAAAAGTTCAGTTTGTAGGTAATTTGGTTCAATTCCTCACAAATTTAATGGTCAAATTAATTCCGAGCATTGAATTGAGGTGGATGCCTACAAATCAATTAGATGGGCTTTTTCACTTATGTCAACCTTTTTTTTCCCTTTTTCTAAATCAAAACGATTATTTGAATCAATTTGATTTTCTAAGCAAGCTGATGATTCAAATGGCATCAGAACTGATTTACAGAGGTTTGTTAACTATGAAATTCCAAAGATGCTCAAGAGTAGAAGATAAAAGCAGGACATTAATCTTCCCTGCTGTCCTCAAGATGTTTATATAGGGACATAGCAAATTGAGCCAACCTGCAGGTCTGCAGACCTCTGTAGGCAGTGATAAACGGTCCTCAAGCAAGATTCTGGAACACTGCTTTGATTCTAGCTTCTAAGGGGAAAGGAAGAAGCATGAGTCTGCAAGAGACAATATATTCAAAGAAGAAAATGCACACTTAATCTACAGTACCACCTCTGGTCTCAATAGAAACACTTTTTTATGCTGGGAAGAAGGCAGCTGTAAGTAACCAAGATTTCCTACAAGCCAGCACAATTACACCTCTACTCTGCCATCTTGTGGCAGTTTGGAATACATGGGTGGGGTTTTTCTTTTTTTTTCATGTGCGGTGATACAGGCCCCTCTATAGGTTTTTGTTTTCTTACATGGGAAAGTATTGTGATAGAAACCGGCTAACTATATTTCATGGGAATGGAGGAAAAATCTTGTATTTCTACTTTTTTTTTTCTTATGCTGTTCATCAGCATTTGCATTATACTGTAGTTGGTTTCCTGACAAGACTTTACAAGAACATATTCCCAATTTTTGTGCTTCTTTCATTTATACATGTATTTTTATTTTTTTTTATTTTAATTGTTAAGTTAAATTATATGGGCTGTCAGTATTTGTATAGTATTGAAGATTAATTTGGTTTTTCTATTGTTTTCTTTGGACCATTGTGTTATTACTATTTATTTTTGTTGCATTTTTGTTTAATAATCCACAAGAACAGTCTGTATATTTATATTGTTTAATAATGCCTGGTTACAGTCTGTACACTCATAAGAACTGTCTTTACTAACTGTGGGATCTATCATGTACTTCCTATAGAACAGGGGTGAGCAACTATGGTCCTTTTATGACCTGTGGACTTCAACTCCCAGAATTCCTGTGCCAACCAGTGGAAGCTGCTGAAAAAAATGGAGAAATTATAAAAGGATAGAAACTGTAAGATGGGGCATTGTTCTGCCATTTATGATTAAAGCTTGAACCATTACCACCTGTTTAAGTCTGAGCAGAAAGAAACAGGTTAGGGAAACTCTTCTTTTTCAAAAATCATGCTAAATCTAGTTCATTTTGTTAGTAAAGACAGCAGAATGTAACAGGTGGCAATGAAAACAAATGGCAAAATGCTAGCAGGTGATAGTGAGATCTCCTCAATGTATACTTTGCTTCTCTTCAGAGGAGAATAGAGCTTAAATTCATTTAATTATAACCATTAACAAAGGGGAAAGTACAGTCCAAAGAAAGGAAACAGATGGTTAGAGAACATCAGACTACCATGAATGAATGGTAGAACTAAGCCAATTACGGTACATCCATACATTTTGAAAAACTTATTCAGAAGCTTATTTGGGGGCCCTTTTGTATAATTTCTGAAAAATGAAGATGGGCAATAGTGCCAAAGGCCTGGAGAAGGACAAATGTCCTATCTTCAAACAGAGGAAAAACTAAGTAACTACAGACCAGTCAGCTTGAGTGAACATCTTAAAGAACAGGAAAAAGATTCTATCCATTTCTTACAGAGGCATGCAAGGCAGGTGACCTTGATAGCTGCTTTTGGATTTCATCCTCAGTTGTTCACTGCATCTCTGTCTGAAGATATCTTTCTTATTTATTTATTTATTTATTTATTTATTTATTTATTTATTTATTTATTTATTTGGTTTATATACCGCCCTATTCCCAAAGGACTCAGGGCGGTTTACAAGGCAAAATTTAAAAACAATCCAATATAAAATTAAAATAAATTAAAATAAATTAAATTAAGTCTAGCCACAAAAATTAAATCACAATCTAAAAACATTAAACCCCTCAGTCCAGACCAGATAGCTCAAAGAGCCAGGTTTGAAAATTTACAGTATATGCCATAGACACTTCATAAGAATACATAAACTTTACAGTGCAGTATTTAGGTCTGTTTTTCAAGGTCTATGCCTCAGATCCATATAGCAAGACTACGATGGCTTGGTACCAGGAGATTTATATCTTGATTTTCACTGAAAACCTTTGTTTCCTCTGAAGAAGGTGGTTTAACAATCTAAAGACAACACTGATAAAGACAATGGGCAGCTTATAGGATGCATCCTTACACTATTATTTTAAGTACCTGGTTGTGTTTGGTGGACATCTGGGCTTCAGTTTAACAAATGAAGTAAATTCAATGTTTAAAGTCTGTCGGATGCTGTCCAATATAAAGAGAAGAATTCTGGACTTCCGGTGGCTCCGCGGCGACGGAGGCAGCCTTCCCGGGCTGCCCGCGGCTCAGCTGAGTGATTTTCGCCCGAAACAGCGCCGATCAGCTGTTCGGGCGAATTTGAAGCCCCCTCCTCGGGAGAAGAGGAGGGGGTGAGGCCCCAGGTAGGGGTTGAGTTCTCCGGGGCCGCCTGAGCTTGCAGCTTGGGCGGCCGAAGGATTGAACTCCCCCGTAGCCTGGGTCGCTCCCAGCTGGCCAGCGCCTCTGCTCCTGACTTTATGGAGCAGAGCCAGGCGTCTGCGACCACCCCTGCCTGAAGGAAGGACTATGGAATAAAAAGAGCAGGCAGAGCGGTACAAGAGGAAAAGGTGAAGAGGATTATTTTATTCTACTCTCGAGCTTGATGGACTTTTTAAACTCTAAGTGAAAGTGCGTCACAATTGAAAGTAAAAGATGGCGGCTAAACCTCCCCCTAAAACTCTTCGGAGTGCTGGAACTTCCCCGGTGCAACAATCATCATTGCAGGCATTGCATCCTCCTGATGTAGTGACATCGAAGGACTTACAAGTTGCTCTTGAAAAACATACCCAGGTAATCTTGGAATCAATTTTGGAATCAATGGGTGATAAATTTGCACAGATGGAGGAGAAATTGAAGAAGTTGGAGGAGAGAATGGAGGAGAGGATGGAACAGAAGTACAGGGTGATGAAGGTAGACATTTTGTCTTCAGTGTATAAAGTGGCTGAATGTGTGGAAGATTTGGATGAAAAAGTTAAAGATTCGACTCAAAAGAATGCCATATTAGAAGCAAAAGTATTGGAGAATGAAGATTTAAGACACAAAATGGATAAAGAATTGAGTCTTGCTCAATATTTCCAGATGCAGTTTGCCATTAGAATCAGAGGTTTAAAGGAGAATATTAAGGAAGATCTAAAGCAGCTGGTTTCTGAGGCTCTCGAAGTGGTATTGAATCAGCCAGCATCTGAAATAAAAGGAGGCATGGATAAAGTGTATCGTGTGAACTCATGGATTGCTAGACAGAGAAAGTTGCCTAGAGATGTGGTGGTTTATTTTACAAAAAGGGAAATTAGAGATGAAGTTATACAAGCTGCCTATGATACTAAGGTCGTGATTGCTGATCAAGAAGTTCTGGTTCTAAAAGAAATTCCTCCAAAGATTTTAAGGAGAAGGAAGGATTTTACATTTCTTGTGCAAGAGCTCAAGCAACGAGATATAAGGTTCAGATGGGAGATTCCAGCGGGGTTGATGGTGATGCATGAAGGTAAAAGGTACCGTCTGGTCACTGTGATGCAAGCGCGTGATTTTTACAATAATGTTTTAAAAGCAACCCCATTAACACTTCTGGAAGCTGCAAAGGGATCTGGAGAAGGAGAATATCAAGAGGTTGAAGATGGACAGACAGAGGAGAATGGTGCTGGAGGAGATCAAGTTATAACACTTTTGGATGATCCCAGAGAACAGAGGGTGACGCGTGCTGCTTTAAAACGATCAAAAAAGATAAAAGAACAAGATCAGCAGAAGTCTATGGAACTTTCACAACGTACTTACAGTCAAGTAGTGGGAGGTGGGAAAAGATTTGGGTGAGGAATGTAAAATTTATACAAGTTTGAAATCTAAGAGAGAATTTTTATAAAATGTTTTATAGATGGTATTTAGATTTTAAAAAGCTAAGCATGTATCTGAATTATTAGCCTAAATGTTGGAGGTGTGGTGATAAAGATGTAATATATTTTCATATTTTCATATATGGTAGACTTGTAAAAAGGTCAAGGCTTTTTGGATAAAAGCCTGATGGAATATACTAAGTTGATGTTGAATTTAATTACGGGGATAGTACTGGAAAGAGGAACTGCCGACTATAGAGGAGTGGATTTTAAAGGTTTCTGACCTGGTCGAAATGGTGAAGATTTCGGCCTATTTGAAAGATTACTCGCAGGAACGTTATATTATGGAAGGGAGAAAATGTCTTGGGTTTATTCAGAACAAGTATAGGGTTAAGAAGTTTTATATTTGAATAAGTCTTCTTTCTTTGTTTTTTTTTCTATATTAGTTTTTTTATATATATTTATATATATTTAATATTACTAAGGTTTGTTTTATCCTATATAAGCTAGAGAGTGATAGATTTTAGAGTTTATGGTTGTTAGTATATGGTTGTTTATGATTGTTGTTTTTTTTATATATACCTTGTATTTAGCTCTGGGAAGTCGGGGGGGAGGGGGGGAGGGGGGAGAGGAAGGGGGGGAGGGAGAAGGGGGGGGAGGGGGGATTTTTTAAGGGAAAAATTGTATGTAAAACTTTTCAATTAAAAAAAAAAAAGAGAAGAATTCTGAAGAAGAGCTGGAGTAACCTGAATCCAGGGAAATGTGGATTGGATTTGGCAATGAAGGAATTTGACCCCTTGACTTCAGCCTGACTGAAAACCAGAGTTTCCCAGTCTTGCTTAATGAAAGCTTACTGGACCCTATCTAACAAAACGAAATTCAACGCAGAGAAAAATAAAATCTTACACTTAGGCAAGAAAAGCCAAAAGTACACATATAGATTGGGTGAAATCAGGCTTAATAGGAGCAACTGTGAGAGGGATCTTGGAGTCTTAGTGTACAATCAATAAAATATGAGCCAACAGTGTGCAAAGGCAGCTAAAAAAGCCAATGTAATCCTAAATTGCATTAACAGAGGGATTCAATCAAGATCACATGAGGTACTAATACCACTCTATAAAGCGTTAGTAAGAACACACCTAGAATATTGCAATCAATTTTGGTCTCCACACTATAAAAAAATGTTGAGACTCTGGAGAGAGTGCAGAGAAGAGCAACAAGGATGATTGGGGGACTGGAGGCTAAAACATGAAGAAAGATTACAGGAACGGCATGGCTAGTCTAGCGAAGACAGAACAATCAACCAATGGAACAGACTGCCTTCAGATGTTTTTGGTGCTTCATCACTGGAGGTGTTCAAGAAGAGACTGGATTCCATCTGTCAGAAATGGTGTAAGGCAGACATGTCAAACACAAGGCCCGGGGACCAGATCCGGCCCGTGAAGTGGTGTTATGCGGCCTGCGAAACCATCCTGGAAACAGTGAGGGAATGGCCCCCACTGCCTTGGCCCTGGCCCAGAGACCCTCCTCCTGCCAGAGACCCTCAGATCTGTCCCACTCCTGCCCAGGCCCCCATAGGCACCCTTGATGCGAACGATGTAGAGCTGGCCATGCCCACCCAGTAGGCCATATGCACTTTAGCCATGCCTACCCAGTAGGCCACACCCACCCAGGCCACACCCACCCAGCCCCCTGAGGGCAACTGCAATGCTGATGCAGCCCTCAATGAAATTGAGTTTTACACCCCTGGTGTAAGGACTCCTGCTTGGGCAGGGGTTGGACTACATGACCTAAAAGGTCCCTTCCAACTCTGTTATTCTATTCTTCAATTATGTGCTGTAAATAGGATTTATTTTGCCAGCGGATACTGTTTGATTGTAAAGAGAAATTATTGGGTTGGTTTGCAAAATTTGTTGTTGTAAAAAGACCAAATTTCCCACAGATCAAAGGAAGCCATGATTGCTTTAGATGGATTCTTTTAGCTAATTGAAGAAGATGGAGGATTCTTCCATTGGTTTTGTCAAGTTAATATGTAAAGCAGCATGTCAGCAGAATACATTGTTTTTCTCTGTCTCTTGTTAATTGACCATTGTTTCCTGAGTTTGACTACAAAGAATCTTCTAATAGCTGCTTGGGTCAGTTGAAAGATTACCTTGAGGCATCTTTACCTGACCAACAACACATTCTAATGCAGATTAATTCTTGTTTTCCCAAGAATGTTATTTTACTTAAAGTTGTTTTTACAGATCATGAAATATTATGCATAGGCATATGCAAATGTAGCATCATAGAGGTCAGGGGGTCAAGCATGAAAGCAACATTGTGCTACAATGCTACAAGCCCTATCCTTTTTGTAAATGTGCCATACATGTCTTAAAGAGATAGAGCTTGTGATGTGACAATACAACACTGCTTTTTTCATCTTAATGAAAGCCAGAAGCTTCTGGTCCAGAAGAGGAATTGCCTTCCAGAAAAACACCATCCAGAAACAACTGGATTAGCATAATCCAGTATGCTGAAGTAAAGCTTTGTTAAGTTATCCAAAACATGACTTCTGTGATTTATTTAAAGCTGATATTTGCCTCCTTATTTCTGCATGAAGGCTGTGGATAAATTAACCAAGTTAATTTGTTCCACCTAATATCTGTCTGCCTAATGGATAACTGCTAGTCATAAAGAAGGCACCCCTTTGGCTGTCAGTCTGATAGACAGATGACTCTGATACTTTCATAGAATGTGCCTCTTTGTAATAAGTCCTATACTTATCTACAGCTCAAGACCCTTGGAATCTTAATTGCAGGGGTCTTAATCCCAATTCCAATATTGTTTGCAGCCTTCCCAAACAATAATCCTCCAGATTCATTGGTAGGTAATTCCTATCTTTATCCCACTTCTCATTTGCAGTTTTTCCCCAATTTTAACAACCCCCATATTGTTTCATCTCATGATATTGATCTTATTTCATCCCCAGGCTGTGACTTAAAAGTTTTGTGCTACTACTTCATATCTGCCAAGACATGATTTTACCTGCTTAAAACACAGAGGCATAGTGTTTTTTTCCAATTTCAGGGAAGGATTTATATGACCAGACTGCCCTTGATCAGAAGAGCTGCAGTGATATTTGAAGTTTTACTTAGACTTTTCAGCATGCTGAGATCTCTGAGAAACTCCAAAAAATTGCTGATAACCACAGCTTCTGTAAAAGTGTGGCAGATGCACGGAAACTACAATTAATTAAGCACATCAAGGAAGCCCTCAGAATGTGTGGCTGCAAGAAGACAAAATGACATACTTCTACAGTGTCAGACAGTAACAGAATAACAGAGATGGAAGCGACCTGAAGGTCTTTTAGTCCAACCCTAATTAAAACATGTGGAATGACAATGTTGCTTCATTTATTGTTTTCTTCTTGGTCTGTTATGAAAGAGCTCCTGCTGGGTCTTTTTGGGGATTTAATGAAGACCCACTTGGGATAGCCACATGTTCTGAGGACTTCCTTGTTGTGTTTAATTGGGCAAGAAAAAGTACGAGGCAACATTGTCATTCCATACATTGCAGGAATATTGGACAAGCTCAGGAGATCTTTATCCAACACAATATATGTGCACACTTCAAACCCATGAATACACTAAGGCAGAAGCTTAAAACACCCAGACACAAACTGAGCAATGTGGTATATGTAACACAGTGCAGTGAGCCATGTGCAGATCTGTACATTGGGGAAACAAAGCAACCACTTCATAAACACATGGCATAACACAGGAGAACAAACTAGTCAGGACAAGATTCAGTGGTCCATCTCATTTAGAAGATAAAGACCATTCTTTTGAAGACAGCAAAGTCCACATTTTGGGCAGAGAGAACCGCTGGTTTGAAAAAGGGGTCAAAGAGGCCATCTATGTCAAAACTGAACAGCCCTCTCTCAACAGAAGGGGGGGGATATGACATCATCTATCTCTAATCTACAATACAGTCCTTTCAGCAATTCCAAGAAGGCTCCCCACACATTTGTACTCCTCAAATGACCCTGATGACACAGTAAACCTCCAGGTGTCCTCAATGACTCTTTAAAAGAATGCAAATGACCAGCTGTTTGCAAGGAGTATAAATCCTTCCATTCCCTAACATCCAGTCAGAACTGAAGAAGCTTCTTGGATGAGAAGTGAAATGTCTTCAAAGAAAAAGAAGAAAGTCCAGTTACCTTGTGAAAAAGCACTTATGGGATTCTAGGTTGCTTCTCTCCTTGATTAGTTTTCACCCCTTGTTGGGTCTTGAGGTGCTTTGGAGAATAGGTTGGCTCCCTCTTCTTTGCATAATATATCAAAGGAGATTGTACAAAAAATAAAAGGAGATTATAAGAAATCTGATCATCCCTATTGACCAGTCATTAGTAGATTCTTGGGAAGGTGCTTTATCTTGAAAGGTTGAGAAATATATGTCATCATTATTGGCTGTTTATTAATCCATCAGCATACTCCAATCAGTATTGACTTATCCAGGAGGACCTCCTGGTCACCCCATTTTCCTAAAACTTCACCTAAAACTACTGTTTATCTTATCTAAAATAAAGGCTGCAACATTTCTTTAGTTCACATCATTCACTGCAGGATATACAGTAGAATGGGAAGTATTGGTCTTAGTGATCCCAGAATTAAAAGAGATGGTCAGATTTTCTGCATATGAATATTAGATATTGCTGCTATCAGCTACCAGTAACTACCATATGTATTTGACAATCTTCCTCTTGAGATGGACATAAAATGCAATATCATGGCTGAAATATTAAGATGTTCTCTTTTTAAAAAAAATCTTGTTTTCCCAGAGAAAACTTGCAGCCTGTTTTGGTTATGTTGTTTATAATAAAGGTATTGCTTTATATGGAAATTAGACTTTCTTTCCTTTCATGAACCCATACTACTTTCATTGCTTTTCTTGAGTATTAAAAAGCAAGAAAATAGAGTAACCTCAATGAAGGAAGAAAGTGTCACACTCCATACTCTCATTCAGGTGGAAAAAAAATTGCCTTCACTAATATTGCCCTTGAAATGTTTTATCCATGTCCTCAGGTCTCATATATTTCAGCAAGAGACAGTTTGGTCTAGTAGTGGTTAAGGCACAGACTGGAAACAGCGAAACTGTGAGTTCTAATCTTGCCATAGGCATGAAAGACGGTTGTGTAATTTTGGTCAGTCACTCTCAGCTCATCCTATCTCACAGGTTTGCTGTTGTGGGGAAAAATAGGAAGAGGAAGGAATATTAGATATGTTTGGCACCTTGAGTTGAATTAAAAAATAAAAAGAGAGAAGTCCAAAGACATTATTTATTGAACCATCCAATGATGGATATAATGTTTTGTGTAAATTTCAAATTTCTCTATCATTCATTTTCAAATCAAAGCAGATAAGCATTACCAGATCTGCCTACTCACAATTGTATTGATCTTGCTTTATAGTGATTGCTATGCCAAATAAAGTTCCATAGCCTGCTGATATATGTGATAGGTACTGTACATAAAATCTAGGTATTAAAATGGGACACATGCTACATCATTCCCCCTACATAAATCTCTAGAACAGCATTTCTCAACCTCAGCATCTTTAAGATGTGTGGCTTTCAACTCCCAGAATTTTCTAGACATCAGAGGCGGGGAATTTTGGGTGCTGGCTGGGTTATTCTGGAAGTTCCTGATGTTGAGAACCACTGCTCTATAGAGTTTAGAAGCTTCTGTAATAAAAGCTTTTAATGAAATTGCTCTAAGAGGATGCCTGCTGTAGGGATCAATCCTGGGTCCTTTGGTTTTTTAATTACTTGGGTAAAGACTTGGGGGTGATTCACCCCAGATTTTAAGATGATACAAAATTGAATGGGGTAGCTAATAGCATACAAGACAGAAATAAAATTCAAAATGATTTGAATAACCTGGAGAAATGCACTGAAAATATTAGAGTGATATTTAACAGTGACAAATGTAGCATGTTTCACCAAGGAAACAAATGTGGTAAGATGGGCAGCCAATAAATTTAATAAACGAAATGAAAATCAAATAGGCATGGGATGGCAAAATATCAGAAGGAATCTGATTGTCCAATTTCATTAAAAGAGATAAATTGTTGTGACTTAAGGTGGCTCACAGCTTGTGCCTTTAATAAAATGTGCCAGTAAGAAAAGATGCTATCAGATGCCTCCTGATTTTTTGCTATCATAAACTAACATGGATCCTTTTCTCCTCCTCTGATCTCCTGAATGGCTATAAAAATGTGAGACAGGCAGGCAGACAGACACAATAAATGTTTATATAAAAAAACCCCTTGGAACAATAGCTGATTGTAAACTGAATATGAGTCAACACTGAGATGTGACTGCAGAAAAGGCAAAAACAATTTTTAGGCTGTATTAATGCAAGGATAATTTCCAAATCTTAATTGTTGAATTGTATTCGGCTTTGCTCAGATTCCAACGAGTAATTGTATCTAGTTCCACAATTTGAGAAGGATTCATAGAGATTGGGAGAAGTTTAGAAAAGGGAATGAAGGGCGTGAAGAGATCTGAAACTAAATTCTGTGAAGAGAGAACATAGAATCTGGAGTCATAACTCTTCTAATGTCTAAATAGATGTTTGATAGGGAAAAAAAGGGCAAGGCTTGCTTTTTCTTGTCCAGATTGCAAGATGTGTAATATTGGAATATAGATTCCTCTTGAATATGAGAAAAAAAAATATTAGAAGTAACAGCAATTTGACAATAGAAATGTTGAAAGAAAAATCTTCATCAGGGTCCAGTCCAAGCTGGGAATAAACAAAATGGAGACTGCTTTAGAAAGAAGGTTGTGGTTTATTAAAGAGCAGAGCCAGACAGCAATGTGACTCTGGGAAAACTGACCACATGTCGCTGGGAGTGGTGGGTTTTTATACCTTCTGGGGCTTTTGAGGTTGTTTCCTGTTCCTGTATGAGGCTTTGTATTTCCTGTGTCATGTACTTTGACCTGAGTCTGAGCGTGCCCTTTTTGTATTGATGGGTTAATCCTATTATGTTCCCAAAGTAGGCTGGCTTGGTTGCTCAATAGTGAGACACTGGTGAAGCAGGCACAGCAGTACCTGCATTTTCTGTGTTGCATGAGAAAAGCACATATTCCTTCTCCTGTCCTTACCACTTTCTACAGGGGGATGATTGAGAGCATCCTGTCATACAGCATCACAGTCTGGTTTAGAAGCATCAGTGCTTCAGCAAGGAAGGCAGTGCAGAGAGTGGTGAGGATGGCTGAAAAGATTATTGGCAGTTTCCTCCATTCCATCCAGGACATAGCATATAAGCGTTGCTTGAGCAGGGTCCGCAAGATTGTGTGGGACACTACACATCCTCTTCATGACCTGTTTTCCTTGTTACTTTCTGGGAGGAGGCTCCGTGGTATCTGAAGCAGAACATCCAGATTCAGCCATAGTTTAATTTCATTTTTGATGTGTGTTGTTGTGCCCACAGTAAAAAATGACAATAACGGTTATCTTATCTTATTTTTAATCCCTGATTCTTATTTCCATCCCACAACTAATTTTGCTTTTTTCTTGATTTACTGCTATTCTCTTTATATATTTGAGAACACAAGAGTCTGACTCCAAAAATGATAAAACAATGAGAGACCGACTTCCGGTGGCGGCGCGGCGCCGAAGACAGCCTTCCCGGGCTGCCCGCGGCTCAGCTGTTTGTTTTTTCGCCCGAAACAGCGCCGATCAGCTGTTCGCCCGAAATTGAAGCCCCCTCCTCGGGAGAAGAGGAGGGGGTGAGGCCCCAGGTAGGGGTAGAGTTCTCCGGGGCCGCCTGAGCTTGGAGCTTGGGCGGCTGAAGGATTGAACTCCCCCGAAGCCTGGGTTGCTCCCAGCTGGCCGGCGTCTCTGCTCCGAACTTCTTGGAGCAGAGCCAGGCGTCTGCGAACCATCCCTGCCTGAAGAAAGGACTATGATTTAAAGGAGCAGGCAGAGCGGTACAAGAGGTAAAGGTGAAGAGGATTATTTTACTATACTCTCTAGCTTTTTGGACTTTTTAAACTTTAAGTGAAAGTGCGTCATAACTGAGGACTAAAAGATGGCGGCGAAACCTCCCCCTAAAACTCTTCGGAGCGGTGGATCTTCGCCGGTGCAACAATCATCACTACAGGCGTTACACCCTCCTGAAGTGCTGACATCGAAGGATTTACGAGATGCTCTGGATAAACTTTTGGAATCAATTAATCAATCAATGGGTGATAAATTTGCACAGATGGAGGAGAAATTGGAGAAATTGGAGGAGAGAATGGAAGAGAGGATGGAACAGAAGTTCAGCGTGATGAAGGTAGACATTTTGTCTTCAGTGCATAAAGTGGCGGAATGTGTGGAAGAATTAGATGAAAAAATGGATGATCTGGCTCAAAGGAATGCTATATTAGAAGTAAAAGCACGGGAGAATGAAAATGCAAGAGACAAAGTGGAAAGGGAGTTAAGCCTAGCCCAATATTACCAGATGCAGTTTGCTGTCAGAATTAGAGGTTTAAAAGAGAATATTAAAGAAGATTTAAAGCAGCTGATTTCTGAGGCTCTTGAAGTGGTATTAAACCAGCCAGCATCTGAAATAAGAGCAGCTATGGATAAAGTGTTTCGGGTGAATTCATGGATTGCCAGACAGAGAAAGTTGCCTAGAGATGTGGTGGTTTATTTTGCAAAAAGAGAGATTAGAGATCAAGTTATACAAGCTGCCTATGATGCTAAAGTGGTGATTGCTGAACAAGAAGTCTTGGTTTTAAAAGAAATTCCTCCAAGGATTTTAAGGGGAAGGAAGGACTATACATTTCTCGTGCATGAGCTTAAGCAAAGAGATATAAGGTTCAGATGGGAGATTCCAGATGGGCTGATGGTGATGCATGAAGGTAAAAGGTATCGGCTGATTACTGTGAAGCAAGCGCGTGATTTCTACAATAATGTCTTAAAAGCAACCCCATTAACACTTCTGGAAGCTGGAAAGGGATCGGGAGAAGGAGAACATCAAGAGGATGAAACAGAGGAAAGTGGTGTTGGAGGAGATCTAGTTACAACTTCTCTGGATGATCCTAGAGAGCAAAGAGTAACGCGTGCTGCTTTAAAACGAGCAAAGAAAATAAAAGAACAAGATCAGCAAAAGTCTTCAGATTCTTCACAACGTACATATAGTCAAGCTGTGGGAGGAGCACGGCCTAAAGAACTTAGTCCTATCAAAGCTGTGCTCCAAGAGCTTTGGGAGGATATGCATGGCAACTAAATTTCTAACCTGGAATGTTAATGGACTAAATTCACCGCAGAAGAGGAAGAAAGTTTTTCAATATTTAAAACAATTTAAGATAGATGTTATATGTTTGCAAGAAACGCATATTAGACTTTTGGATCAAAAGCATTTATTGAACTCGAGACTGGGTACGCAATTTGTTGCCTCTGCAGAGAATAAGAAAAATGGAGTGGTTGTTTATGTTAAAAGTGCCTTAACAGCAGACTTAATTGAAGCAGATAAACATGGAAGATATGTTATGATTGAGCTGTTGTTAGAAGGTAAAAAGACGCTTCTAGTTGGATTATATGCACCTAACCAACAACAAGCTGATTTTTTTAGTTTACTCCACACAAAGCTTACCCAGTTGGATTATAAATCTTTTATTTTTATGGGAGACTGGAATGGTGTTTTGGATGTACAGTTGGATAAGGCTGGAGCTTTTAAGCGCATTCCAAGTCATGCTAGACTGCCAAAAATGATAAAACAATTAATATGCTTTTTAATAAATGTCAGAATGACCTCAAAACATACTATATCTGACTCAATATATGTGTGTGTATATGTGTATGTGTGTATGTATGTACACACACACACACACACACACACACCCTAAACATTCTACAGTTTCATGATCTACAGCTAACACTTTGTTAGTGACATCTTGTTTAGCAACCATTTTGGCAGTTATGTGTTATATTCTGCTGTTATTTACTGATCAGATATAAATATATAAATATATGACAATGTTATTTATAAATAACTTTATTCATCTTGCTATTTAATTTTATTTAATTTTATGTAATTGTAATGCTTACCCATTTAGCAGCTTGACTTTGGATAGTTAACACTTTATTAGATACAACAAATAAAATGAGAACAAAAACTAAGATGATAGCATGTCAGACTTGTCAGAGGCCATTTGCACATGTTCTCAATTAAACACAGACAAAAGTTAGTTAGCAACTTTTAGAAATTTGGGTGCTATATGCAACCTGAGATATGCCTTGACTTGAGATGATTTAGCAAAATAGAGATTAAAGACTATGTAACTATGTAACTATGGCTAGTCTAAAGAAAAGAAGAAATAGGGGAGACATGATAGCAGTATTCCAGTATTAGAGGGGCTGCCACAAAGAAGAGGGGGTCACATTATTCACCAAAGCACCAGAGGGCAGGACAAGAAACAGTGGTTGGAACCTGATCAAAGAGAGAAGCAACCGGACCTAAGGAGAAACTTCCTGACAGTGAGGACAATTAACAAGTGGAACAGCTTGCCTCCAGAAGTCGTGGATAGCTCCATCACTGGAGATTTTCAAGAAGAGGCTAGAGAGAGTCACTTATCTGAGATGGTACAGGTTCTCCTGCTTGAGCAGGGGGCTGGACTAGAAGACCTCCAAGATCCCTTCCAGATTCTATTCTATTCTATTCTATTCTATTCTATTCTATTCTATTCTATTCTATTCTATTCTATTCTATTCTATTCTATTCTATTCTATTCTATTCTATTCTGTTCTGTTCTGTTCGGTTCGGTTCGGTTCTATTCTATTCTATTCTATTCTATTCTATTCTATTCTATTCTATTCTATTCTATTCTATTCTATTCTATTCTATTCTATTCTATTCTATTCTATTCTAACCTCCATGCTGACTCCAGTGTCTACTTATTTCATTGGTAACACAAAAATTCCTCATGTCAAACTGGACTCTTCTGGACTTCATAATCATATTGTATTGCCAACAATAATAGAGTGATTTGCCATTGCCTTCTTTCAATACTTTATATTGTTCTATGACTAAATCCAAGACCTCATTGTAAAAACAGCCCATTAACTTTTCTCCAGGCACAAGGCTTCCTCTCTCTACTTCTACCTTAGTGTCCTCTTATTGTTGATGATGGCTTCTGGGTGATTGTTCCCATTACCAAAAATGACTTCAGGGCTATGCTCTGGAAGTGTTGTTTCCCTACTAGCCAAGACACTTCATGCTGTAATGGCATGTATCGGGCAGGCAGTCTGAAATAATGTGTTTTGTGCCACAATAATAATAACTTTACTGTCACTTTGAATGTACATGAATCAACATACATTACAATGAAATTTCATTGCATACAGGTCTCAAAGGGTCACCACTTCCATATACACTACATAAATATGACCAAAATAAATAAATAAATAAATACAGAATTATGCATATATTATATGACACAGAGAAACAACAGTCTAGTTCGGGTAATGTATACAGGTGCATGGTGAGGAAAAACCAATCTTGTGAGTTTAACCAGACGGATGGCATAGGGAACAAAACTATTACAGAATCAGGTAATAGTACATTAAAGCTGTATGGTCAACAGATCAGCAAGATCTCATTCCAGGTACTATAGTAAGGTCAAGCTATGGGAGAGCAAGATTTTTGGGGGGTGGTGGTGGTGGCATGATTTCTTACCTGTTTTGGGATGGGGTGGGAGCATAGCAAAGGAGGTGTATAAATGTGGACTAACTGCTAATCAGTTTTGACTCTAACAGCTTCATGTGAGTATATGTGTACACACATCTTTCAGTCATTGTTGACTCCTAGTGACTGCCTGAACTGGTCCTTATAGTTTTCTTGGCAAGATTTCAGAATTGTATTATGTCATTGCCTAATTCCTAGGAATGAGAGAAAGTGATTGGCCCAAGGTCACCAACTGACTTTCTGCCTAAGAAGGGACTTGAATTCACCATCCCCTGGATTTCAAGTCTATACCAAATCACTATACCAAACTGGCTCTCATTCCTCATTTTACCCTGTCTAATAGATTCTAATTTCCGACCTTAGAGAACAAAATTTTACAATCCAACAGATAAAGCCGAAAACTTGAAAATTTGAGTTTTATGGCTCATAATTGCAGCTTAGGTAACTATTTTAACACAAGAGTATAGAAAGAGGCCTCAGGGCCATACAATGATCACTCAGGAAGTAGCAGCAGATAAGGGCTAGTGATGGTCAGCATCAGGACATCTCACGTTCTTCTAGGGCTAAGGCTATGTCTTTATGAAAGTAGGAATCAATTAAATGAAGACTGATAAGATAGGAAACTGATATGACTTTTGAAGAAAAAATAAATCTGCATCAAGGAAGAAAAGTTATTATGCCAGAAGAAATGAATACATGGGTGGGAATGAGACAAACAAGTACAGAAAAAGTGATTGGGCCATTCATTGTCCTAAGAATGAATGAGAATGATGAATGGTGAATATCCGGTTAGGAAAAAAAAACTATTTAACTCAAGCATATAGTTTAAGCATAAGTCTATTCATTTGTACATATAGCAGAGGAAATAATATAAATTTAAAAGCATGGTTGGTTTGATTGATTACGATGCAGGAGGAGAATGTGAATCTAAAAATTAATGTTGGAAAGAGGTAGGTAACGGTGTTTGATGAGGAAAATAAGAGTGAATTATTCAAGTTATATGTACATGACAGTATATTGGATGAATCTATGTACTTTCATGACATATTTGCTCAAGATGGGATAGAGAAAAAGGATGAAGAAATGTTAAGATGGTACAGATATTAGCAAAAGGATAATATCAGATCTACTACAAGTAAGGTTTATTGAAAGAAGCAAAGATTTCTGTTCATAAGAGTGTAATTTTGCTCACTTTGTTGAATAAAAGTGAGAGTTGGGTTTATTAGAGAAATGGAAAAATAAAATGTAGAGTGGGAATGGGATACTGGAGAAAATTGTATGGTTAAAAAAAGGATAGGATTTTTTGAATGAATGTGAATTGAACTTAAAAATGAGTGATCAGTACAAAAGGGATAGATGAAGGTGCTTTGGTCATGAGTGAATAAACATTAACTTCTAAATAAACAATGAATAAATGAATATTACATTCCCAAATAAATATATGAAGGAAAAATGGATATCTTCTGAAGAGGAAAACTGAAAAGTTGCAGCTGGATGAAATCCTGAAAAAGAGAGAGGTGAGCTATTAAGAGAACATATATACAGCAATATATGAATGTGATAGAAGCAAGAATATTTTGCAAAGAAAGAATATTATTGAAGATTTTAATGAATGGTAATGTGGTAAACTAAATTTAGCAATATTTCCTTTCCTTTTTCATATTGACTTCCTTGATGCCTTTGGCCAAGTTATTTAATGCTCTTTCTCTTCATTTTATATAATATTGCATTCTCTGAAATGAATAGGGAATATATGTATTAATTTCTGAGAAACAGTATGGAATTTTAGGGAGGATATATGATACAGATGCATGCATGGGGATATACAGAGATGGAGAGAGATGATAGATATATCTTGGTAGGTGGGTAGGTAGGTAGGTAGGTAGATAGATAGATAGATAGATAGATAGATAGATAGATGATAGATAGATAGATAGATATAGACAGACACAATTAACAGTTGAAATATGTTTTCTTGTACTTGTACCTTCCTTTTAGTATGCATTCCTTTTGCTTTTAATGCCTTTATTTGATTATTTTTTATTCCTTAGACTGTACATACTTCTAATTATCTGCAGTTTGTTGTTTCAGCAATAAACTTGTGGAAGAATCATTTTGTTCCCCTGGGAGTGTTTCCCAACCATTCTGAACTGTGTGACTGACCACAATTATGGCTTTTCTACACAAATGCTCTAATAATTAGCCACATGTAGAAAAAGAGGCAGAAAAGCAACTTGTGGTTCAGTCATCCTGAAATTAAAAAAAATATGATGAAAATTGTTATTTGGATCCACCTCGTGCTTCAGAAAATTGGTATCATTTAACAGGGCAAGTGTTATTTAATGGTGCTTTTGGTGGATTTTGCAAAATGCAGCAAGTGCCAACTAGACAGAGAATCTTCTGCAATTTTTTAATAGGTATTTGGGATGTTATGTTGCTTTTTCCCCACTGGCAAGATAATTAAGGAGAGATTTTTCTAAAGACAGCACTAGTATGTTGCTTCTTCAGATTAAGACAAAATTGCAGTTTGAAAATTGCTTTCTAATATTTGAGTTATTTAAAGACTTAGGCAGCAGCAAAGACAGGCATAAACTAGATGTTAGAAGGAAGTGCCTTCTCCAAGCTCTGATGGGTATCTCAGTGGTAATCCACAGCTATTAAGAACTCCATCTCTTAGCCATTATCTCCCATTGTTGAAACATAATAGCTTCCCATTGACTGTTAATCAGTAGTCTGGCTATGAAAAGAAAGGGCAGCTAGCATCTTTGCAAACTAAGTCTATTGAATACTTTCTGTTAGCTATTTAATCCTGTTGCCGGTAAACAAAAGTTGACAAATGCTCCTATGGTTTAATCTTTATCATGCTTACAAAACAGAGAAACTCATTATGTGGTTTTGACTTTTGTTTAAATCCAGCCTTCAATAAACCATACTTAATAAAATGTGTGGATCCAATAGAGCAAAATGTGATTTTTCTGTTGGTCTTGT
Source organism: Vipera berus (assembly GCF_964194415.1). Taxonomy (NCBI): domain Eukaryota; kingdom Metazoa; phylum Chordata; class Lepidosauria; order Squamata; family Viperidae; genus Vipera; species Vipera berus. Next base: position 23,114,896 of record NC_138203.1, on the reverse strand, counting down.
TGCTGGAATGAGTTAAACATGCTATAAGGACTGCATCTTTGGGCAGATCCATGCCTCCCGTTTTACTCCAACATGACACTGAGACATCCATCATTTCTGGAGAGCAGGAACATACCATATCATCTTCAACAAATCCCCAACTATATAACTCTTTACACAAATTTTGCTTCTGTTGTCCAGGTCCACATCCAAAAAGTTCAGTTTGCATTCTGCACTTCAGTTCCTTATAAGCAAATGCTTGCACTTCAGTTTGGTGTTTGTATCTGTAGTGCAGTGTTTCTCAATCTTGGCAATTTCCAGGTTTGCTGACTTCAGCTCCCAGAACTTTCCTTCATTAGCCATGCTGGCTAGTGAATTCTGGGACTTGAAGTCCACATGCCTGGGAATGCCCAAAGTTAAGAAACACTGTTATAATAGAAATGCCCCTTAGCTTTTAGTCACTAGTCACTACCCTCCATTTAAACAACAGCAACAGCAACAACAACAACAACAAAAACAATGAATAAGTTTCTTGGTGGAATGTGGTCTTTTTTTAAATAACCAGTGAAACTGAAAGGAAATCTGCCACCTTCCCTTTTCAGCTCTAGCCACAAATGGTAATCCTATAGGCTTTTTAGTCTCTTCTCTTCTTCTCAGGTCAGGTAAAGAAATACCGGTAGGAGAATCCTCCAGCGAGGACTATTAACAAACATGGTGCATACAAAACATCAAGTAAAAGTAAAGAAATGGGTTGAAATTCAAAAAGAAATTTCTTAAGTCGGCCTCATTTGCATCCAGCTTTTGTGTGGGAGACAGGCCACTGAAGGCTTCAGTGTAGAAAAGTCCTTTGTCAGAAACCAGCATGCATATTGTTTTGAGCTTGGCTGCCAAAAGAGAAAGGTAGTATTGTAACTGCTGGGGGGAAAGAAAAGAAATAGCCAATAGTCTAGGAGCATTTTTTCCTCTGAGAACTATTTTGATAATGTAAACATAATTACTTCCTCAATTAGCACTCGACTCCTGGAGATTTCTTGCACAAATACAGGCCACATAATATAGAAATGGATTTAACTTTCCAATCTAGTCTAAAGCTGGTGTCTTTTCTCCAAGTAATCTTGCTTAAGTCTTCTCTAACCAGACCAGACAATGCTTAACTTTTCAAGATCCACAAGAAATGGTATATGGGCAGAAGACCTCATTTAAAAGAGCCTTGGTGGAGCAGTGGGCTAATGCCTCCTTAAGTAACACCAGCTGCCTGCAATTAGTGCAGGTTCGAGTCCCACCAGGCTCAAGGTTGACTCAGCCTTCCATCCTTCCGAGGTAGGTAAAATGATGACCCAGATTGTTGGGGGCAATTAAGCTGACTTTGTAATAATGCCGCTTGGGGTGTGTGTGAAAGCCCTAATAAGCAGGCATATACATAGAATGAAGGCTACTGCTAAGTTTGTAAGCCGCCCTGAGTCTTCGGAGAAGGGCGGGATATAAATGGAATTAAAAAAATATGTTGTATTTTAAGATAAGGTGATAAGATATTAAAATTGTTTATACTTGTGATGACGAAATTTATATATTTCTTTTCTTTTTCTTTACTATTCTTTTATGTTTTTCTTTCTTCGCTATTTTTCTATTTTTCTTTTCTGCACTTTCTACTTTGCACTTTCTACTTTTTGGTTGGTTTTTTTCGGAAGAGGATATCATTAGGAAAAATTTGGATTGTACAGAAATGGATAGGCTTGCATTGAAAATGAAAGGGAAAGAAGATACACAATATTTTCAAACATAATTTTTATAAATGGCTAGAAAAACGGAATAGAGCATAGAAATGGAAGTTGTATTACTATTAATGTTAAATATGTGAACCCAGACATGTTGTTTATCAAGCACTGAAGATTTGTAACTATAAAAACTTAATAAAATATCTATTTTTTTTGTTTTTTATACATTTAGTTTGTATAGTTTGTAACTTTTTAATGGTGCCTTTTCATAAAACAGTAAGAGAAACAAAGTCTTATTTCTGGTTACAGAATAGCAATCCTCTTCTCTCATTCCTCCAAATTTGACACAATTAAGGACCCATCAGAATAAATATGCATATGATTGCAACACAGGAAAACAAGCATTTGCAGCAATTTTTTGGGAGAAGTTCACAGTGTAATATGGGAGGTCCCAAAATAGATTGTAATTGGGATTTCTGTGCATACTTTGTACCACTACAAAGTACTACTCACTTATGCTATGTATATTTGTCTTCAGTTTCATTTCCCTTAATTAAAATCAAGCACAGCAACCTTAAGAATGATACTGAAGATTTTTGGCCACCTGATCTATTTTATAAGCTCGACAATTTTACATAACAGTCTTATTTTCTAGAATAGTAATACGAGAAAGTTTCTTAAATTGAGCTGGATAGTTGCCCATCAAGTTTAATACTGTCTCAGCCGATTGGCACCAGCTCTACAGGTTTCAGATTGGAATACTTCCCAGTGATTAATCCTGAAATTAATACACTTGGCTGGGATTTAATTTATTTTTACCTTCTCACTGTAGATTTTACTTTTTTTAAAGAAAAAACAAACAGCTAACACAATATACTCCTGCATTACTTGAATTCTATACTGTACTGCCAAGTAGAATTGCACATTTCTTCTTGGAATGGGAAATATTGTGCCTGTTGCACATTTAATTTAAAAAAGGACATTTTTAGTTCAGGTGTGGAGAAGCTTTGGCAATAGGTATATAAAGCCTGATCTTGAGAAATTATTCTATTATGTCCACCCCACTTTTTTAAAAAATAAACTTCTGATCTAGCCAATGTATTTTTGTTTTTTGGCTAAAATCCTGAAGGGTTAAAATCCAAGCAACCTAGAACTAAGGAGAAACTTCCTGACAGTTAGAACAATTAATCAGTGGAACAACCTGCCTCCAGAAGTGGTGAATGCTCCAACACTGGAAGTTTTTAAGAAGAGACTGGACAGCCATTTGCCTGAAATGGTATAGGGTTTCCTGCCTGAGCAAGGGGTTGGACTAGATGACCTCCAAGGTCCCTTCCAACTTCTTCTTTTTCTTCTTCTTCTTCTTCTTCTTCTTCTTCTTCTTCTTCTTCTTCTTCTTCTTCTTCTTCTTCTTCTTCTTCTTCTTCTTCTTATTATTATTATTATTATTATTATTATTATTATTATTATTATTATTATTATTATTATTATTATTATTATTATTATTACCCTACTGGAGGGTTAAAAGGCAGATTTTCTTTCTTTGGGAGGAAAACAGGATATATATCAAAGAAATGAGCACTAGTATACTTTGCTTGGCTACCTCTTGGTCTTGCTTGTGATGCATGCTAGGCTCTTCTGTCTAATGATAAAAGGCAAGGTTTCTTTATTCAAATGTGATTCCTAGTGACTTCATGGACACAACCAAACAGTTCACTTGCCATCAAATCACAATTGATCCTATTTAGTTATTCTGAGGCATACTGAAATACAAAAGGTGCTCTCATTTAGGCTTGATAGAAGTGCTTGGAACTTTGAAACAGCTTTTAGATTCAGTTAAGCTTTGGCCCAGACTTTTCTTTTAAGTGCTGGATGCAGTGTTGGTCTTTTCTATAGCCAAGGAAAGGACATGTCAGTTAGCTTCATACTTTTAAGGCCTTGAAACAGAGCAACAGGGATTCTGAGTTGAGAGGTCAGACCAGTTTATTTTATTGTGATGGTATACATCATGGTGACACTTAAAATATATGGGCAACAGTTCTGCAGTATAATCTTAAACTCTATTTCAAAAGGAAGACCTGTTGTAAGACAACAGGAAGCAGACACACATACCCCACACACAAAGGTTAAAGGCTTACAGATTCACTTAAGTTTGTATACACAACACAACTCTCTAATATTTAAATTTCTAATTTCAGGAGAGGCATTATAGAATTAAATAATTCAACGCTTTATTAATTTTTTATTCAAAGGCCCAAGCATTCATGAGATCAGCTGGGTGACTTTGGACCAGTCATTCTGTCTCAACCCAACCCAGCTCACAGGGATGTTGTAATGGAAAAAATAGGAGGAGGAAGGAGGATTAGGTACATTCATCACTTTTAGTTAATTATAATATTTAATAATAATAATAATAATAATAATAATAATAATAATAATAATAATAATAATAATAATAATGATGATGATGATGATGATGAAAGCAGGGTAAAATACATAAATAAAATAAATAAAAAATAAAACTGAAGCCCTGCCCTTTTTACTGTGCATATATACAAATTGTGCGCTTTTAATCACATGGTTGCAGCTGTAATCTTGACTTTCTTGACTCTGCACAGCTCTCAGTGCATGATCCGATATAGACCAAACCCTTGACTGTCTAAATCGCAGTTTATATCATTGCTTCTGTTTCTTGGTTTATTTCCCATAAAAGGAAAGAGCCTCCAAGCACTATCCATGTCAATCATTATTTGGATTGTTTGTTGATTGAACAAAAATATATAAGATCAGGAGCATTTATTATTATTATTTTTTTTAACAAAAGGGACCTGGTAGAGATGATACTATATGTTTTGCTTCACATCTAGAATTCTGAAAGGCTTAGAAATCAGCTCCCCTATTTAAAACAATAAAGAAATACTGTAAAAACACATCGAGTTCTAAGGCTTAGAGTTAAAATGGTGTGAAACTTGCAAAGTGTCTGTAAGGAAATGGGCTGTATTGTTAAGGAAATGGACTGTGCTGTCCTGCTGATTATGTTTTTTTATGGTTTCCATACTCTTTCATGATTTTGGTTTTTGTCATGTCTTTGGTTATTTTTGGTCCAATATTCTTTTTTTGTTGTTCTGTGTGTGTTTTGAACTTCTTCTTTTTTTGTAACTTAAGCTGCCCAAAGTCACATTGGTGGGAGGGATAGCTGTATACATTGGAGAAACAAAGTAAATAAATAAACCGGGGGCGGGGAGAACGTCGTGGTCCTTGCAGGCAATCATGGACCGAAAATCACGCACCAGATCTCCTAGTCGGGGTTATGAGTCCAACTTTCCCAGTTTTGACGGTTTTTTTTTTCATTCTCCGCTATTTAATGCCAGAAGATGCCCCGACCTTGGACCAAGCACGTGTTCGATCACTGAGCCCCCGATCGCGCCCCATCGATGGCCTCGTTTCTCCGAGCTATGAGCCGCCGACCCATCCCCATCTTTACCCTCCCGCCCCAAGGGTTGTCGAGGTTTTGGGCCCCGGCCCCCCTCACTGGCATTGATGGGAGCGCCACGTTGGGGAAGGAGCCCCCAGCGGAAGGGCTCTGTCCTGGGATCGCTCAAGGCAGAGCCCCAATAGCCACCGGCTTCTCCTTTGACGTCAGGCTCCAGTTATTAGAGCCGCGCCAAGCCAACTGGAGCACCGAAACCCGACAACCGGTTGCAGGAGCCGAGAAGGGCCGCTAGGGGCGCTGCGGCATTTAAACTCGGCGCATAGCTCGCTCGGAGGCCGGTTGCACCATGAGGGGCTCCGGCGCGATCGTGCTACAGCTGGTCCTGCTCCTGGCCCTTTGGGGCCCCGCCGAGGCTGAAACTTCAGGTACCTCATTTCCCTCGTCCGCTCGTGGGTCCCTTCTTTTCATTTGTGGGAGGGCGACTGGAAGGCTCTGCAGCGACCCTTGGGTCGTCATCCTTGGGTCGTCTTCCAAGGGGACTGCTAAGTCACCTCCGTAGAATCCACTCTCAGCCAAAGAGGGGAAAAAAAAATATTTACCCGGTACGAGCAAGGCTCCTTCTTCGGGAAAAAGACGCTGAGCAGAACCCCCTCTCCTACCATTACATTTGGATATTAGTGCATCCAACCTGCCTGCTTTGCGGCATTGGGACCCGACTCCCGCGCCCGTCCTCGCGGCCAAGCCTGGGAAACAGGTTGTGATTATGAACGTTTTAGATCAGGTTTGGATTTATGTAACTGTATGTAAGAGATCACCATAGTCCCCAAACCTCGCTGCCTCTAAATTATGCATTAGTTTACTTGAATGAAGGTGTGTGCGTGTTGTGTGTGTGTGTGCGCGCGTGCACGCGCGCCAGTGAATGATGAAGTAGGTAAAGATGGGTAACAGTTGCTGAGAATAGAAGATGGTGCTCTTCAGGCACCATTTCCTGTGATCTTATCTTAGCATTGCTGTGATAATCTCTGGCAACTACTCTTAATAACTGCACCTCTTTCACATCTCGTTCCTTGATTACTTTTCTTTTCTTTTCTTTTCTTTTAGTTTAGAACTTTGTTGGACATTTTATTCCACAGTATATGTTCCTGTTGAAGAGAACCCTCGCTGCACTAGTGGAATGGACTCTAGTTTATCTCTAACCTATAAAAAGTTTATGTTCTGCAAGCCTGTTAGGTTCCTCGCTTTTACTATTTGACTAAAGTCAATGTTGGGAGAAAGGCATTCTGAAAACTCTTGGCTACTGTGTTGGGTAGTGCTTGTGAAAAGATGGGGAAGGCTGGCATTAGAAGAATTCCTTTTACCAATTCCTTTTATCAGGCATATGTGTAGGAGAGACTCACAGCCTCCTGGATGAGAAACCAAAGTCTTAAGAAGGATAATTGATCAGTTGGACACACATTTAGTCCAGCAAAAAGAAAATTAAGAGGTGATGTAGTTTGAAAGACATAGATGATGATGGACCAAGCCAACAAATTCAGGGTTCTTGAAACTGGTGGGGAGGGTGTGATTGAAACTTAGGAATAATTTTCTTCCTAGAGTAAGTGCCAAGATTTTGCATTTTGGTATTGTGCTAGAAGCAAGAGAATATTTGAGATCTCTCCCCATTCAGTAATTCTGTGACTGTATTGAGGATACTATGGACAAAGCTACAATTCAGGTGGCAACATCGAGTTGATCATTGGCTGATCTCAAAATAACCAACCAAGCAAATTTTAGTACTTGAATGATAAAACACCAGGATATCCCAGGGTTGTAGCTTAAGCTGGGAAATTAAAATTAATTAAAAGCTATTCCCATATTATTACTTTAAAAACTACAGTGTTTATCCACATTGTTCCTAAAAATTAAACCTGACTCTCCTTTTATAGAACAAAGGCTGGAATGGGCCTTAATCTCAGGACAGAAATTAATATTTTTGAGAATCTTTTCATTCCCTTCTAAACCTTTGAGAAGTATTCATAGTAAGTGCTGTTAAAAATTTAACTTTCTCTCTCCCAGCTACAAATAGATATGTTGTTTTGTTTCAGTTCAGCTGCTATGATATAACCACAACCACAGAAACGCAATGACCTGCTTCTCCCAAAATCTGGGCTTGCTTAAACATGATTTATTTATTATCCCAATAAGATGTTGTACTGAAAATCCCATAAAGCCATGCATTTTGGGCTAGAGTCCACAAAGACTGAATTCATATTTGGGCTGTATCGTAAAGAGTTTTGTTTAATTGTGGCATAGTATCTTATATAGGTTTCTCTACACTCAAAGATCCAGGAAGTCAGTTTTCTTTAAAAATGGCTAGTTATGCTATATATCTATTACTATTCTTTCTCTTGGCACAAGACACATTTCAAAAACTGCTGTGCCTTTGAATGTTGCTTCATAATAAGCACACCCACGCTTACACAATTTCTGATATTTTGCTTTTCCTGTTTGTATCACAGCAAACCTCTAAGAAAGTGTCATTATCATTTCCGTCGGAAAATGAATTGAGATAATATTTCACTAAGATTTATGTTTAGTGATTTTAAAAAAAAAAGAAACTTTTTCAAGGAGCAATTAGTTAACATTTGTTAATTTAATTGCATGCATAATAATTATTGAAAAGTGTTCTTTTCATGATCTCAGTTTTTACAGTACATTTGATTAACATATTTTAATCAATTTCTGCAAAGTAATTTACAGGAAAATAAACAGATTTAAGAAATTAAAACTCATACATAAAATTCAGGCTAGGTTATTTGAACTAGAATTGTAATCATGTAGTTCAACTTCACCAGAACCTGCTGCTTTCCAGATAAAATTTGGGAGACCCTGCCACCACAATGCCAGTAGGGTGACCTTGGGCCAGTCATTCTCTCAGCCCTAGGAAACAAGCAGTGGCAAAACACTTTGTACAATGTCTGTGGCGGGTCTTAGTCATCCAGGCCATGGTTGTTCCTAAGGTGCTTTTTTCAAAGGCAACTGGACTTTCTTATTTTACTTGAAGATGTTTTGCTTCTGATCCAAGAAGCTTCTTCAGTTCTGATGTAAATCCTCCCATTCTCCACCATTCAATCAGAACTGAAGAAACTTCTTGGATCAGAAGTGAAACATCTTCAAGTAAAAAAAGAAAGTCCAGTTGTCTTTGAATAAAAGCACCTTTAAGACACTTTGCCAAGAAAACTGCAGGGATTTGTCCAGATAGTTTCTAGGAGTCAACAGTGACTCAAAGGCAGAAACAACAACAACCCTTCCCCCACCCACGCACCCACCCACACATACATAGAAATAAGTACTATGAAGCTCTTTAAGAGTTATTTCCAAATAGATATATATACTATGCGATCGTCTTGATTTTAATTGGATTTAGACCTCATCCAGTTCTGCTTCAGCCACATTCCTGTCTAGCTCCATTACTACCACTACAGAACTGGATGTGACAAAAATTCTGGTGGAATAAGATTGGTCAAGAAAGAATGTGTGCCAGTAATTCTATTTACCAGTTATTCTTTTTAAACAAGAGTCTGTGGCATTGATAGAATTCTTGACCATACCAAGTTCACATTGCCAATATTTATTCATTACAAGACACATATTATAAAAAGCATCCTGCAGAATAGAAACAATGTTAATCTCACCAGGATCGATGGCAGTTAAAGATATGCAGTTTTGACAGAATAATCTTCATTCTAAATTAATTTAGAATTTGCTGATCAATTTATTGGTTATGCTGAATTATCAAATCCAGGTACACTTTAGACTGGTAAGACATTGATAAGAAAATGTTAAGGTGAAATTGAGTTAGAAAACAAAATCCATGGGGACATTTGATAGAAGTTTATAATACCAGACGTGGGCAGAAAGAACATTTTCTTCTTTCATACCTGTTTTGGGATTGTCTAAGAATAATTCTGGGAACAAAGTTGTATATCTTTGTATTTTTTTAAAATGAAATTCATTTACCTAGAAGGAGGTGACAGCCACCGCTTTAGTTATATTACAACAGTCAGCAACATCTATTGCTCTGGTTTCTCCAGCTATTGTTCACTTCCCCTTCTTACTCTGGTGTTCACTGTTTATAAGACTGTTATTGTAGTTTTTTTCCTTAAAGAGTTACAAACATCAACATCATCAAGAGCCTAAAGAATTTCAACTGTTGAAGCATGAATGTACGTATATGAACTTCTCTTTTGTGTGGAGCTGGTTGGATTTTGGTTTCATAAGCTCCCACACCTAGAAAAGGGCTTCATGGTTGGCATAGAATATTGATTTAAAATTCAGCTTTACAGGTAACTTTCTACTTGCTAAGACTCTAAGGAAACTCTTGGTTCAGAAACAGATTATCTTTAACAGGGATTGTTGGAAAGCAGGACTAAGGTGAGGTACTGCATCAGATCCTGCTTGTGGTTTATCCTAAAGCAGCTGCCATTAAGTGAAACCTTCTAATGTATGTAGGAATCCACATTAAAGTGTCCCAAGTAACTATGGTTGGATATTCAAAGCTGGTCTAATCCAGAGGACCAACTGCATGTCTTTGAGAAGCTGAATAGGAGTATAGCAACGTTCTCTGTTGGGGTCCTTGGTGTTCTCTGAGCTTTGTTGTTTCCTTGCATTACCCAAGCTAGGTAACATCAAACATTGCTAGTAATGAAGATGCTACCTAGTTTGGGTCACAAAATATCTGCAAGAAAACAAGCAAGCTCAGAGAGCACCAAGGACCCCTCATTTCAACCTTGAGCTACATATATTCTTTATTGGTACATTCTCTGGTGTTCAGTGGCTTGGTTTTAATCAAATAAACCAAAAGTAAGCATAATATTGAACTAAAGACAACCAGGTTTAAAAGTTAGTCTAATAACATATTAATTTTAGCAGCATTAGGAAAGGCCAAGATAATGCTAGGAAAACTGCCCATCTTGCTTTGCAAGAGTTTTGTGATAGGTGAAGGTTGCACTCCATGAATTGGTAAGTATTTGGGTTTAAGATGCTATAATCTCTTTAGTGTAAATGATTTCTTAAGTTTAAACACATTACAGGAAAAGAAAACAATTTACTCCCTAGTGCGGTATGTTTAGTTAAGGGCGTGTAGGCAAAATACCAGAACTTTTAACACATCCATCTTTATTGGTTAAAAACTTACTTTGCCATTATATGTATTATAAGTATTGTGACCCTGCACACTTTACTTGCAGAAGTGTAGAGATTAGACGTGAATGGTATATTTGTCAAAGGTTTGGGGATGGATTTTGCTGTTTTTCCCCCTCTTGCATAAATTTGTAGATATACACTTACCTGAAAGATGAAGATGATGGATGAATGGATGAGTAAGAGACAGGCAATAGAGGATGGATGGATGGATGGATGGATAGATAATATATTTATTTATATACCACTTTTATTATTTTTATAAATAACTCCAGAGGGTGAACATATCTAATATTCCTTCTGTTGTGTACTGGGTTCGTTGCTTCATGACGAAGATGAGGTGAGTGAGTTCAGCAAAGATCATTGTTTATTGCTTGCAGGATCTGAACTGAGGAACAGGGCTGCAAATGCAGCAATTTATACCCTGGCCTCTAGGCGGTGGCCAATAGGTGTAAAGCAACCTATTGCCGGCCTAGAGGCAACAAATTTGTCTGAGGAGCTGGGAGCTGTTAGCCAGCTTCCCTGCTCAAGCAACCTCCCAGCAATTACCCACGTGGTGTTCGCTTAACAAAACAAGCCCAATACATTACACCTTCCTTCTATTTTTCCCAGAACAATCCAAATTTCATACCTAAGACAGAACTAGAATTCACAGGCTCCTAGTTTCTTACCTGGTGCCTTAACTACTAGATATATAGATAACTATTCCTGCTTACATTTTTCTTGATTTGACTCATCTACTCGCTGCTGCAGCTACTGTTCCAGTAATAGGGCTTCCTTGCTATAGTATTGTTATAGTTGCCTTCCCAACCTTGGAGGATTCCCAGTTCAAAATTGGCCATATAAATATTTCTTTCCATTTTTCCCATTTACCTGTATTGCTCTACTAGTGCCCTGGTAGACATGCTGAAACTTTTCCTTTTATTATTAACCCTATTTCAAATAAATTCAATAATAAATCCATTGCAGTGTTTATACACTTGAGTTATTTCTTTCCATCATGCCATGATTAAGCAGATGCTAGGCATTATTTCTTGGAGATGCTTTAAAATGGATTGTAGAGGATTGACCTAGATGCCTCCGTCAAACTCTTATCATAATAAAACACATCACTAACCATTGTTTATGGTGGCCTTTTAATATTTTAACTCTAATATGTATCACTGAGAGTCACTTTGGTGTAATGATTAAGGTTGTAAGTTATAAACTAGGAGAGTAGGAGTTTCAGGCCCAACATTGGTATGAAATCAACTGGGTGACCTTCAGCCAGTCAGTCTCTCTCATTCTTATGAAGAAGACAATTGGAAACCACTTCCAAAAAACCTTGCCAATAAAACTGCAGGGATTCCTGTAGATGGTTGGCAGGAATCAAGACTGACTTGAAGACAAAATTGGATGGGGTCGTGCAATGTCTGGCTTAACAACCACACTGCTTAATGACAGTTTTTTTGGTCACTATTGTGATTGTAAGTTAAGGACTATCTGTGGTGTCCCTAATTCACAGGTACCTCCCAAACTAAAGGTTGCTGCTTGGCTCTGCCTAATGGTGGAATGCACCATTTGCTTGTCATTTTTCTCTGATGAGAGCATCTGAGCATGCTGGAAGCTTTGATACAAACATAATCTGATCTGTGGAGACTAGACCACCAGTCTGCCTTAGAAACAAGAAGACATGATTCTGTGCAGTGGAGAGTATCAGTTTGATTTAATTTCCTAGTCAGTTATTGACAAAGGCATAATGGATTCTGATGAGACACTCTGTCTTTGTTCCACTTTGGGACCTATCTGAAATGAGGTCATCTGTCTGGTGTCAGCACAAAATGTTATTTGCAAGCTGCAAGGCAAAGAAGAGAGAACCTGGGGTCTTTGGCATTACATGATGAAGAGGCTCCAGACAACAGAAATGAAATATTTCCTTTACTCTGTGACTCTACAAGGCAAAAGCGGTATTTCAGCCTTGTTAGCACACAGATTGCTTTCTTCCAAAAGGAGCACATTCTCTCCCAGTTAGAACATTTGTTCAGGGCTGCTCAGAAGGCAGAAACGATGCAGAACCGTTGGGAAGAATATTATGGATTCCTTCTTAAAATCTCCCAGCACCCTTTCAAGAAAGTGTTCAGGAAAAAGTGAGGAAGAGGGAAAAATTCAAGATTTTTCCAATATATGGTATATCCTGTGCTCTGTGTTATATATAAAGATTAAATATATTTATTTATTTATTTATTTATTTATTTATTTATTTATTTTATTTAGATTTATATACCGCCCTTTCCCGAAGGACTCAGGGCAGTTTACAGGGCATTTAAAAAACAGTCAATACAAACGTTAAAACAAATTAAAAGAGATTAAATAGAACCCTGAGAAAATTAAAACCCAGTTAAAATTAAAATTAAAAATATTCTCAGCTAGAAAGTTCTGTGTTAATATCTCTTCATAAATTTGTGTGGTTTTATTATAGTCTTTACTAACAAGAGGAAAATACGTCGGAGACGGGGCCTAGAGAGCGGTTGGAGATCCAGCCGATCCGAATCCGACCGATTGCGACTAAGAGCCTACATTAGGTCTTATCTCGCTGCGATAAGGGAGGCGAGGTCTAACCACTTCGCCACCCTTATCGCGTCCGCAGATAATCGCCCGGCCGCCCTGTTTAGGGTGACTCGCTCCCTCCTAAATCAGGAGGTGAGGGAGGATCCCTTGCAGGGTCGTGCCGAGGAGTTTAACCAACATCTGTCGGACAAAATCGCTCGGATTCGGACCGGTCTGGACTCTGACTGGGCAGAGTCTGACGATCAGGACACGGGCGGTCTTGTCGATATCACCTGGGAGGAGTTTGATTCTGTGACTCCAGAGGAAGTGGACAGGATCATGGGGAGGCTGAGCACCACCACATGTTTATTGGACCTGTGCCCTTCCTGGCTGGTCTTTGCAGCCCGGGAGAGGACACGCAGCTGGTTCCAGGCAGTTATATCGGCTTCTTTGAACGAGGGTAGCTTCCCCGCCGTCTTGAAAGAGGCGGTGGTGAGGCCCCTCCTCAAGAAGCCTGCCTTGGACCCAGCTGTATTGAACAACTTCCGTCCTGTCTCCAACCTTCGCTTTCTTGCGAAGGTTGTTGAGAGTGTGGTGGCGCATCAGCTCCCTCTGGTCCTGGATGAAGCGGATTATCTAGACCCGTACCAATCGGGTTTCAGGCCCGGGCACAGCACGGAGACGGCATTGGTCGCGCTGGTGAATGATCTCTGGAGGGCTCGGGACAGGGGACATTCCTCTGTTCTAGTCCTATTAGACCTCTCAGCGGCTTTTGATACCATCAACCATGGTATCTTGCTGCGGCGTCTCAGGGGATTGGGAGTGGGAGGCACGGTCTTACAGTGGTTCTCCTCCTATCTCCAGGGACGTTCGCAGTCGGTGTTGGCAGGAGGGCAGAGGTCGACTGCGAGGTCTCTCATTTGTGGAGTTCCTCAGGGGTCGGTCCTCTTGCCTCTCCTGTTCAACATCTACATGAAACCGCTGGGTGAGATCATTCGTGGTTTTGGAGTTGGGTATCATCAGTATGCTGATGATACCCAGCTTTTCTTTTCGACCCCAAACCACCCCAGTGATGCCCTCAACGTGATGTCCCGTTGCCTGGAGGCGGTTCGGGTCTGGATGGGGAGGAACAGACTTCAACTCAACCCTGACAAGACTGAGTGGCTTTGCATACCTTCATCCCGGGTTTATTCGGACATTCCACCTCTTGCTATGGGGGGTGAATTATTACCCCCCGTAGATAGGGCTCGCAACTTGGGAGTCCTCCTAGATTCACGGCTCACCTTGGAAGACCATATAGGAGCTGTGACTAGGGGGGCTTTCGCCCAGGTTCGCCTGGTGCGCCAGTTGCGGCCCTATCTAAGCCGGGATGATTTATGCACGGTCACTCATGCGCTCGTGACCTCTCGTCTGGACTACTGCAACGCTCTCTACATGGGGCTGCCCTTGAGGACCACCCGGAAGTTCCAACTGGTACAGAATGCAGCTGCGAGAGTTGTGTTGGGAGTCTCCCGATACTCCCACGTTACACCTTTGCTCTGTGAGCTGCATTGGTTACCAGTTGCCTTCCGGGTGAGATTCAAGGTACTAGTAATGGTGTTCAAAGCCCTACATGGCAGGGGGCCGGAGTACCTCAGGGAACACCTGCTGCCGGCATCAATCTCCCTTCGCCCTGTGCGTTCCCACAGAGAGGGTCTCCTCAGGGTGCCACCGATCAGAGAATGTCGATTGGTGGCCCCCAGGGGGAGATCCTTCTCTGTGGGCGCTCCGGAACTATGGAATCAGTTACCGGCAGAGCTCCGGATGGCGCCCGATCTTCGCTCCTTTCGTCGCGATCTCAAGACGTTTTTGTTTGTACAAGCCGGCCTAGCCTGATGGGGGATTGGTGGGGTTTTTTAGTTTTGTATTCTTAATATTATCTTTGGGGTTTTATAATTGTAATATATCAATTGTTTTAAAATCGGGCAATTATTTAATTTCCTTTTAATATTTGTAACTTTGTATCTTATTCTTGCCCTGTGAACCGCCCTGAGTCCTCGGGGAGAAGGGCGGTATAGAAATATTATTAAATTAAATTAAAATTAAATATATTCACCCACCTAGCCAGTCATTGCATCAATAATGTATTTTTTTATATTGTGAGTCATAACTAATGCAATATTAATTGTTTCACTTTTCAACTTTACAAATAGATTTTGAGAACCCTGGAATACAATTGCCAAAAAAGCAACTTAGAGAAGGAACAGCAGAAATTATTTCCTTTCCATGATGAAAAAAATATCTTTTAAATTGACTTAAAGATTGCTATGTCCACTAAAACATATTTGAAAGTTGTTAAGCAACCAACCAAATATCAATAAAACATTGCAAGAAATTGATAAAAGGAATAGCAAGGGTTACCAACATGTTGTTCTCACTTATTCTTTACCATAAATCTGTTAAAAGAAATACATAATCTGTATTGCTGTAACTAATTATGGATTTTATTTTTTATTTAAAAATAGAGACTTTTACTCCATCAGAAAATACCAGTCAGAAAATGACAGAAATTTCTAGACGTACAACTTGGGAATACTCCAGCACAGGTAAAACCCATAACTTTCTTTCTGAATTTTTCAGTTTTCACTCATGTATTATTTCAAATTGTAGTGATAGTTGTAAGATAGGGTCAAAGAACCTGTGACTTTCCAAATGTGGCTGAGCTTCACCTCTTATCATGCCTGACTGTGACTGGGCTCAAGCCCACTCCTGTTAACCTGATCTTCATCCTTGGGAATTTGGACTCTTGTTTCAGAAAGAAACACTTTAAGATTGATGTATCTTAAAACATTGTCAGCTAAAGCATGCTATGCTGTTTGTCATGTATGGGTGGGTCTACATTTTTCAATCCAGACAGGTATATGAAACAGCTTTCTTGCTAGATATAAGCAGCATGGGAATTAGCCTCTGGTGAGTTAAAAATATCACGTAGCAAAATTCTGAAGGCTGCAGAATATACAGTATTTAGATTGATAGACAGAAATATTACTCTGGTGACTGTCTCCCATCTTAGTGTATAAAAACCAGATGTATTCGCTGGATAATTACTGGTTTGGATGTTTCTAGGCTATAACATACCCTCAGTGATGTGAAGAAGGACCCCCAACGTTTACCTCTTCTTGTTTCTCTCTTGTTCAAAGAATTCTTGATGGAATATAGAAATTCCAATCAATGCTGAAAGGATGTGATGAATGGATTTACAGGTTTTTAGGTTTTAAAGTATTCTGAAGCAGTTTGTGCTAAGATTCCAGAGGGTGTGTATTCTTCAGAAAGCTTATTGTCCTTAAAGTTCTGGCCAATCCATGTTTAGTATAGTTTAACTTACAAAATCTGCCATCCAACTTCTCTACAAAGGGAGCTTCTAGGGTTTTAAAAATAATTTCTGTAGATGGTGGCACATAATGACTAAGATATTGTTGCTCCTGAGTTGAGGTTCTTTTTCTGTTATTTATTGTTTTCTATTACATTATTTATTTCTCCATCATTTGTCACTTCTGTGGATGTCCCTTTTCTCAAATAAATCTTGAAAGGCTACATGGGAGGAATTTCCTTGTGTTGACTTCCTTTGGTATATAATTGAAGTTCAGAGATATGATTGTAAGGGATACGATTGTTCACTGACAAACAGAATCAGTGCATAAGCTCTTTTACCACTTTGTGATCAAGTTGTACAAAAAAGTTGCAAAAGATTATTGTAGCATGATAAAAAGAACTTGAACACATGGGCAGGTGATTTCACTGAAGTGGCTTGGATTCAAAAAGTGTTTCGTTGGTGCTTGTTTTATAATGTGGTCCCGAGTACTAAACTTAAGGGAAGTTTAGATGTTTATGTCTCTGAATGGTTTCCTGAGCAGATTTCCTGTCAGTTGGTAGGCCTCTTGTCTTCAAACATTGCTTAAAGGCTTCCTGAAAGCATCTAGTTGGGCACTGGGCGAGACAGGATATTGGTCTTGAAGACAGGTCTTCCTTTAGACCCAGCAGGGTTCTTTTGAAACCCTTCAACTCTGTTGGACTTCTCTTTCCATGTAGCTAAGCAAAGTTGTATATTCTAAAATAAAACATGTTTGTTGCCATTAATTTTACCTCACCTACAGGAAGGGTGGAGAATATAGAACAGCTAGCCAAATACTATAGACAATATGTTATTAAAAGGAGTCCAACTTCTGCAGAATCAGAAGACTTGTTAAAACTTTTTAAGAACTAATGCTGTTATTGTTCCTAAATAAGGTTATTCCTGTTTTCAATGTGTAGGTCAAGGTGGGAGAAACTTGCTCTAATGTATATACTGTTTGATTTCTAGAGGTTCTGAAGGCCTTACAATAATCCAGAAAGAGCAATATAAAAACAACAGTGAAGTAGAACAATTAACAAGTAATCACAACCAATTGAAATTCAGTACTGCCTGGGAAGTGGGAGTAGCAAGATAATTCATCCCAGTGAACACTCATGCATTCTCCTTGATCTGTACCTTTGCATACCATCCCTGGCCTGCATTGCACCTCTCAAACATTCCCTCACAAACGTGCCATGCCTCCAATGCATCACTTGAGTTTCAGGCAGGGTTTAACATTGAGGCAGCCTTGCTTGTGCTTGTCGATGACCTTAGCCAGGAAGGCAAAAGAAATAGCAATAGCAATAGCACTTAGACTTATATACCACTTCACAATGCTTTACAGCCCTCTCTAAGTGGTTTACAGAGTCAGCCTATTGTCCCGAACAATTTAGGTTCTCATTTCACTGACCTTGGGAAGGATGGAAGGCTGAGTCAATCTTGAGCTATTGAGAATCAAACTGCTGGCAGTTGGCAGAATTAGCCTGGAGTACTGCATTCTAACCACTGCACCACCATGGCTCTTCCCATAGCAGTGGTGCATCCATTTTTGTGCTGCTTGGTTTCTCAGTAACTTTTGGTACTGTTAACCATGGCATCTTTCTTAGCTAGCTCTGTGGATTGGCTTTACCATTTTATGGAAGTTCTCTTCTCTGGGGTTAGTTCCAGTTGTTATTTGTTGCAGGCGGAGAGATCACTTTCTAGGCCCCTCTTTTGTGAAGTTATGCAGGGTTCTACTCTCTCTCTCCTGCTTTTCAACATCTACATGAAACTGTTGGGTGAGGTCATCTGGTGATACCATCGGCTGGTTTGGGATTCAGATTCCTCAAGAAGCTGATGATACTCAATTATATCTTTTGATCCTTTGTCAGCCAAGTGAGACTATTAATGTCCCAGTACCTGGAGGTTGGGTAGGTTGGAATGGGGATCATCTAGATTCATTCCTACTTCATTGTGCTTGCCATTTTTTTTATCTTTCATTAATTTGACTATAATTTGTTCAATTTTTGTGAGTCGCTTAGAGTCATTTAGAATCAGTTGGCATACTTTAATGTATTTTTATTGCTGTTACTGTTGTAATTATTATTATTTCATGATATGGTAAGTGTGTTCTACAGCTTACAGAAGGAAAAATAGTGAAAGTCTGATGTATGATAAATCCTCATTTTAATGGACTTTAATTTAGAAGACTTCAGATACAACAGATATATTTCAATGGGCTAATATCTGTTAGATAGAAGATTTGTCCACTATGTATGTAAGACCACAAATGACATAAATTGACACAAATAATGTAAATTAAACATTAGTAGACTTGTACGTTTAACAGATTCTCCACCCTCCTAAACTTTATTGTCATGTTAAATCAATATTTTCCCATAATTTAGATTATTGCTTATTTCCAAGGAATATTTGTTAGAAGAGGATTTATTATAATTATTAGAATTTTTTTTTATAAATAAGAGATTTATATGGCATTTCCACAACAAAAGGTCCTTTGTTACTCTCTTTGTAATAGTAAGTAATGGTTTAATATTAAGTGTAAATCCTAACCCCCATTAGCAATAGTCTTAAATCGAGGATAGCACATAGTATAAGGAAATCATAACACGGGCTAAGTTGAGAGAAATCTGGAGGAGCTTTTTATATGAAGTTGATGAGCATGACATGTCTTCAGTGATGTTTCTTTGAAATAAATCCAGTCACTTTTTTCTTAAAGCAGGTCCTTCTTCCACTATGGAAACCTTTGGTCAAGGCGAGAAGCTCCCTTTCTTGAATGATACCATTATCATACAGGGTATGTTTTTCTTAACCTTCAACTTGAATATTGGCTGATAAGAGAGATGTAGGCTAACCTATGTACTACTAAAGGTTATGGCCATGTTTTCATAACCTTTATCTGGGTGAAACCATGCATCATAGGGCAACAAGGTACCTCACATGGACTAACTTATAGAATGTGTCCAAAATCTGGGATCTATGACTCTGAGGGAATGAAATTTGGAAAAGTTGTGGGTATTTCAGTGCTATTGGCTGCAGTTGCACTCCTGAGCTTCTGCTGCAGTCATGTGATCTTCATGTTCAATATTCTGTGACAGATCCCCAACCAGTCTCACAATATCTCATACCCTTCTCCAACAACAACCCTCCCCAACAACAACAGCCACTTATTTGCAAGGAATGAAGGGAGAAATAGGGAGGAAGGAATCACCATGCTTACTCCCTGGCCTATGCCACCTTCCCCCCATGTACTCCCTCAACCTGGGCTAGCTCCTGGATGATTTCCCTGACCCTCACTGCCTCCCTATGTGCCTTGTCTGACCTGCGCAGCACGTCTTCACCCTACTGACCTTTACTGCCTTCCCACTCACTCTTGCCTTTCTCTGTGACATCTCTGGCCACGCCCACATGCCCTTCCCATCCCATGCTTGTGCCTCTCTCACATCCTTATGTACCATTCCTGACTTGCACACGCTCACTTCCTCCTCCACCTCCACCTCCACCATCCAGCCGCAGTCAATTACCTGCTGCTGGCTACATCATGGACTTTCTCCTTGCAAAGCAAAGCAAATGTAGAAGTTGGTGGGAATTCGAGGGAGGGAGGTTTCTGATGCTCCCTGTCAGCTTCCCACAAGGAAACTCAGAGGGGAAACCAGTAGGGAGTCTGAAGTGATCCCACTCCACTGCTTTTTTGTGCATCCTTGGTCATTTTATTTGTCTGTCTACGTAAGGAAATATGATGACCCAAGGGGGCAGGAGATGTTTAGTTATATTTTTTAATCAGCAGTAAAATTTGAGGTAATTTAATACTAGCACTTAGGCTTACATACCTCTTCACAGTGCTTTACATCCCTCTCTAAGCAGTTTATAGACTCCGCATATCGTCCCCAACTATCTGGGTCCTCATTTTACTGACCTTGGAAGGATGGAAGGCTGAATTAACCTTGAGCTGGTGAGAACTGAACTGCTGGCAGTTGGCAGAATTAGCCTGCAATACTACATTCTAACCACTGTGCCACCACACAGTGGTTAGAATGCAGTAAGACTGTTTGATTCAATTTGTTTAACTAGCTGAAAGCTTGGGCAGAAATTGATGAGGGGGAAAAAAAACAGTTCCTATGCAAGGGTGAGCGTTTCATTATGTAGGTTGTTAGTTGCTTTTTTTTACACAAGAGGTTGTCAAATCAGCATGCATCATTCCATTTCATGGTTGTAAGTTTAAATTTTGCATGCAATTTTGCACTGTATAATATAATAATCAGTCGCTAATAACCAGGAGCATTTCTGAAATTCAAAGCACTAAAGAGTTTATCATTGCTACTAATACAAGAATCTAGTCAACTAGTGATCAAAACTAACTTGGTGCTAGATAAGGATCAACAGAATTCATGGGGGACCAGACTTAGGTCTCTTGTGGCAATGTAATCACTAAACCATGACACATTTAACTCTGACTTCCAGCTCAGCTTGTTCTCCTCCTACTCTAATGTGGCTACCAAAAAGTCTGAGGCAATCCTTTTATTTCATATTAAACTTCCAGATCCATATTCTGGGCTGCAAAAATCCAGATAGCTACTAGATGGCATCATGATTTTGAGTTTTCTTTATATTTGTTTCCATCTAGAAGTAATCTGGAATTCTGTACTCCTAATATGGTAGTTGTATTCATAAGAATTTAAACTGCTTTGATTTTCTGAGTCACTTCATTATATATGTTCAGTACCTTTTTGTTAACTTTGTTAAGTTTCCGGATTTTTTTATTTTTTATTTTTCGGCCAAAGCTCATTCAAAAAGAATTTAATTCTCCCATTTCTCATGTTGAATATTTGCAAATGAATTTTACAGGCCAAAAGGATGAGCTATTTGGAAAATATCTGATTAATAGAAACTAATTTTCAATCTTTCTCTTTAAAGAAAGGTCCAAAAGATTAGCACCAATGAAATTACAAAGGGTTATATTTTACAAATAACAAAACTGGCAAAATTAGTAAAAAGTAAATGAATTGCCCCATCCTCAGAAATTGCATCATAGGTCACATATTTTTATCAAAGGACTACAGCTAAATAATCATGTAGCCAGATGGGTTATTTTGGTGGAGAATATTTTTTAAAAAGCGTAACTTCTCCGAGCAAGAAGCCTGTTTCTTACATACTTTTCTGTTAGATTTCAGAAAATGCACAAACCCACATCCTCCATATTGTCCTGAACAACAGACATATAGATAGATATAGAGATGGATATATAGAGATAAAGAGATATAGAGATAGATATATAGATATCGATGCCTATACATATATAGAGGGACGCAGTGGCTCAGTGGGTTAGGACGCTGAGCTTGTCGATCGGAAGGTCGGCAGTTTGGCGGATCGAATCCCGAGTGCCGCGTAACAGAGTGAGCGCCTGTTACTCGTCCCAGCTTCTGCCAACCTAGCAGTTCGAAAGCACGTAAAAATGCAAGTAGAAAAATAGGGACCACTACGGTGGGAAGGTAACAGCGTTCCGTGCGCCTTTGGCGTCCAGTCATGCCGGCCACATGACCACGGAGACGTCCTCGGACAAGCGCTGGCTCTTCGGCTTTGAAACGGAGATGAGCACCGGCCCCTAGAGTCGGAAACGACTAGCACGCATGTGCGGGGGAACCTTTACCTTTACCTATACATATATACATATACATATACTTATTTTTCAAACCTCCAAAAGGCAAGACAAGAAATTATGGAAACTAATCAAAGAAAGAAGTAACCTGAAATTAAGGAAAAACTTCCTAACAGTGAGAACAATTAACCAATGGAAAAGCTTGCCTTCAGAAGTTGTGGGTGCTTCATCACTGGAGGCTTTTAAGAAGAGACTGGACAGCCACTTGTCTCAAATTGTATAGGATCTTCTGCTAGAGCAAGGGGTTGGACTAGAAGACTTCCAAGGTCTCTTCCAGCTCTTATTTGATTGAATTAGATACATATTCAAATGCATATGCATGCACATATGCATATACTGTACATATGCATATACATATGATATAGATTAGATAAAGATGTTGATAAGGATGGAATTTAGCAAGTTGGTGCATAGTATCTTGAACACAGATCATCTTGAATCTGACATTTCTTGCCTGGTGCTCAGAGCACTGTTTCCATCTACACTGGAAGTCATTTGGGGCCAACACTCTGACTGAGGTAGCTACTTTAGAACTTGGAAGACAGTGAAGAAGATTTGAAATGATTCCTACTCAGCTGTTTTTCACATTATTAGGATTTAGCAATGCCTAAAGTAGCAAAAGCAGATTAACCTCACATTGCTTGCACCAGTTAATCTTCAAGACTCTAAGTTACAGCTTCCCAGTAGATCTTTTGCAGATTAGAGCCATACTGACCGCTACTATTCTGTAGCTGATTTTATTGGTAAGTCCCACTTAGCCACTACATCAATGCAATCTTACAATGACTCTCTGAAATAGTTTTATTAGCATAACTGACTTCTCCTTTTCTGTCTCCTCCTTTTCTTTAAATGGCATATCCCCAGCTCTGCCTTCTTGGACTCCATTGTCAGAATTTAATCTTCCCCATTGTCTTCATAGACTCTACTATAGCCTTTTTGCCTTCCATGTCTTCTGCTGCATCAGCTTCCCATTTATGACTGCTCATGATTCACCATGATCATTTTCTAGCACTATTTTGACATGCCGCACCAATACGATCTGTTGATTCACATTGTAAGAGAATTCTCTCCCCCAAAAGTTGCCATCATTTTCTGTTCAATGATGGAAGGTGGGAAAGATATGGCTGTGGATAAAGTAGTGCTTTCCTGGTGATAGACATGTAGACATCTGATAGAAACCATATTGCATGTCATTAGATTATCATAAATTATGCAAATGATGTAATTTTTGAGCAATGAGTTCATGGTATGCATCATTTATCTCCTTCGCAGTCTGCTTGGGATTAATAGCTCTATCCAGGGTGCATTCCGAGTGAAAAAGACCTGTGGCTGAACCAAAGTCCTGTTCATTTTAGTGCATTATCTGAACTAATAGAAGGGAATATTTGTTGCTCAGGGTTGAACTGTGGGATCCTTGTTGCTCTCTGAACTTGGTTGTTTTCTTTCTCAAACGAAAGCAATAATTACAAGATTGTGATTTGAATTTCTGAAAGTAAGTACATCTTTAAAAAAATAATCGGTGAACAATTAGATTTTTTTCAGCTGTCATTCATTTTGGAAAACTAGATACACTGATGTGGCATTTTAGTGTTCTCCTAAATTTGCCTATCAGGAGAGAATAATTTGATTGGATTCATCTGGAACTGGTTCTCCTTGAGTTGTGACAGGCTTCCAAATGCAAAGCCAATAGCAAATTCTGGTGCATCTGGATTCTGATGACAGGATAGTTTATGCCCACTGTTAAGCACAGGCTAAAAGGTAGTATAATAACTCATCTATGAGAGACCAAGCAATTATCAGACAGCCATGGCAATTGTTTTATGAGTGAAATGTTAGGTATACAACATTTTCCTGTCATTGTCTTACTAAGGCCTTTTCAGGAGCCATTCAACTTCTTCTAGAGCAGGGGTGTCAAATTGCCGGTCCACTGGCCAGTTTCATCACACCGAAGCTACACTCACCCCATTGCCGGCAGTGCAAAAAGAGTCGCAATATGTCACAACACATCACGTGACGAAGCAAGTTTGACACCTGTGTTCTAGAGTATCTGAAACAAAGTTTCAGTGTGGCATGTGATACTGCAATATTTTAGAAAGCTAAAGATTTTAATTGCCAAATTCATCTGAATGTGCTAATTGTTTTGAAAAGTTCTTCGAATAATACACTCATTTTTTGCAATTCTTTTGTTTTAATCAGGAAGTGTTATCTCTTAAATATTCTCTGTAGGATTTTCCACAGTTTCTCAAACAAAAAGTATCACATTAGCGAGTCCAGCTGAACTTGAACTAATGTGTAGTTTGGTTATCAGCAACACCACAAACGTGGAAAAAATGGAGACTGCTTGGAACTCAGGAAATGCAACTATGAATCCGGAGACCATCAGAAGGAATGAAACCCACTCCAAATGGTGCACTCGATACACGTAAGTGGTTTTTATGTTACATGCTGACATAGTTTAAAGTAGAGAGGAACAATCTTTTAGTAGGGAGGGTCCCCCTAGGAGGGGCACCTGAAGTGGCTAAAAGACTGTCACGCAGAACCGCTTTAAAAATTCTTAATAAGGCTACACCTGGAATACTGAATTCAGTTTTGGTCATCACATTATAAAAAAGATGTTGAGACTTTGAAAAAAAAGTGCAGAGAAGAGCAACTAAGATGATTATAAAAGCCTGGAAACAAAAACACATGAAGAACAGTTGCAGGATTTGGGAATGGCTAATATAGAGAAAAGAAGGACTAGGGTGACATGATAGCAGTGTTTCAGTATTTGAGGGGCTGCCACAAAGAAGAGGGGGGTCAACCTATTTTCCAAAGCACCAGAAGGCAAGATAAGAAACAGTGGATGGAAACTAATCAAGGAGAGAAGCAACATGGAATTAACAACTTCTTTTTTTTATTCAAGTTTTATTGGTTTTTCAATATTTACATATACGGTACATATATTTGTCAAGCAATATGGTAGTTGGGTAGTGAAAAGTAACAAATAACAAGTTGTTTGTAAATAGTTCAGGTTGCATCAATAGAGATTCCCTCTCTGATTCCCTTAGTTTTCACATAGACAAAGTGATCAAGTTAGTACATTTCTAGATATGACCTAATCAATTAAGAAAGTTTTCAATGTAATTAGACTAATACATATCAAAATCTTGTTTTTAAGTTTTACCTAATTGCAATAAAATACTCTAAATTGGCCTATAATATACAGAAGAAAGCTTACTTTTTGGGTAACCTACAATTCCCTATTTCAGTAAAGAATAATTCTCTTGTCTACAAAACTTACATTGTTCATTACAAATCATTCTTATGATTTAACAGTAAATTCTAGTTTTCATCTTAACAAATCACCAATTGTTAAAAAAGATTTTTTGTCTTAACCATTCAACACTTATTAAAATACTATCTTATATTATAAGATTCTAAATTCTATAGTATAATTCAAAGTTTTATTCTAAAAGCTTAATTTTGTTTTCCTTTAAAAATCTAAAACCTAAATATGAAATCAGTTTATATATATATTTTTTTAAGATTCCCCTTAGTCCATCAAAAAAGATTTTTTAAGTTCTGTCCTTACAAATCCCCCCCAAAAAGACAAGTCTAAATCTTTAAATCTAACTCTCGCCTTCCTTTTGTGCCAATCAGGCTTCCATCTTAGTGTCTTTAAATTCTCAAATGTGTCTCCCTTTCTTCCTCTACCTCTTATTTGAATCTACAGAGACCATCCAAATCAAATGACAGTTTTGCCAAGCTGGTGTCCCCTTTATAATCATTGAAATATTGCTTTAATAGCTCAGTTTTTGATGTTTGATGTAATTCTTGTTCCATTTCCATCTGGGTTAGGTAGAACATAGTAGCTAATGTTGTTATTGTTTGATTAGCTGTATCCTCAACATACTGTATTTGAAGGCCTTTGATATCTTCGCTCTTAATGTTGCTTTCTTCGGGTGTTGTTGTTTTTTGAACTGTAAGTTTTGTAGTTAAAGTTGAAGTTTGGAATTCAAAGTTGTCTGTAGGCTCCGTTTGTTGTTCTTTGAAGTCTCCTATTTCAGTGTTAATTTCCAGTTCTTCTATTTGTTTTTGGGTTGTCAGTTCATCATTTAAGGTCAAAGTTTGATCTGGTGACTTTGAGTTGTCAGGTTTATCATGCAGTTTGGCTTTAATTTGCTCAGTTATAGCCAAGATTGTGTCCAATATCAATTTGTAGTTAAGTGGTGGGATATAGTCATCCATTTCATTAGTGTTTACAGCTAAGTCTTCCATGGAGGCTATTTTAATAGAAGTCAGTAATTTTCCACCTCCAATGCTCCTAAAAGTTGTTTTCAGTGCCAGGTGTTCCCACATTTGTCTTTGAAGATAATATCAAGGACAACTCTGTTGTTTAGTCAGCTGTCAGAATAAGCAAAAGGTTTACTTGCAATTCCAAGTTTAGCCACAGGATGTCATCAGTAGCATATAGAATAAGTTGTAAAATTCTTTTTCCCCCCAAATTAATATAAAGCTTTTATATAATTAGTCCATTCTTTTTTCCTTAGTTCACATCTTAAACAGAAAATAGGGTAGTAGATCCCCACAAAAATATGAGCTTTTTAATAGGTAGGAATGAGATTGCTTAGTTTCTTTGCTTAATCACATGGTGTTTTTTTCTCTCTTCGCTTTAAGGCTTAAAATGTTATTCCCCCAAGTATACAAAAGTTGTTTTTGTTTTGTTTTGTTTTAAAAAAAAGGGGGGGGGGCGTGAGAAAATTTTCAAAAAAGTCCCAAAGGCAGGCAGTTAAGGGGATAAGAAAGGAAAGGTCTCACCCAAGTCCTCCAGATTGCTTCATTGTGCTAGATGGTGCTTTTGGCTTTCGGCAGGGAATGGCTTAATGATCGGCCATGTTGATGGCCAGTCTCTTTTTCTTCGGGCCAAAAGGAGCTGCTCCAGATTCAGGTGGAGGGCTGCTGCCCTTCCATGATCACAGGAGGGCCTCCTTGCAGTGGTCGCCCCCCCCCCAGGGTCCTCCAATGAAGAAAGATCAGACGGCAGGGAGGGAGCTCTCTCTGCACACCTGAAAACTCTGCGTGTGCAAACCAGAAGCCGGAATTAACTTCTTAACAGTCAGAAGAATTAACCAGTGGAACAGCTTGTCTTCAGATATTGTGGGCGCTTCATCACTGGAGGTTTTTAGGAAAATATTGGACAGCCACCCACCTGAAATGGTATAGGTCTCCTGCTTGAGCAGGCCATTGGACTAGAAGACTTTCAAGCTCTATTCTGATTGAAAGAATTGTTCACAGTTGGATTTACCATTTTTTCTGCTTGCTACATTAAAATTTATAATTTGATAACTTTTGGAGTGTACTTCGTACTTCAGCTAAGCCTTTTGAGAGCTGCAAGCAGCTTGCAACTATAAGATGTAGACTTCAAGTTTCTTTCTAGGTATTTCACTGAGGCAGGATACTGATAAACTATATCCAGAGAAGCAGAACCGACACAATAAAGGGCTGAAAGGAAAAAAAAGAAAAGAAAAAAAGTACGGTTGGAGATGTTGGTTTTATTGTGGAATGATACAATAGTGGCAGTCTCTGGATTAAGAAGTTTCAACTATGGACAGGTTGCCTTTTACTAAAAAATGGCAGAGGACATTGTCCTTCCTTAAGCCAACAAACTGGCGAAGTCACACAGTGAATTATGAACCATTGAAATTACACTTTTTAAATACACAGCTTGTTTTTAGTGGTTTTCATCAGTCCATAAAAACATTGCATGGTTTTACTGATTCATTAACTTGAGAAAGAAAAATTCTATCCACCTTTTTTAGTAGTAGGGAGTCTGTTGGTAAGAACTAGTTCATACAAGTGGATTAAAAACAGTCAGGAATGGAACTTGTTCTTAAACTAGTAGCTGGTTATATATGAAGCGCTGTTGCATAGTTAAATGAACAGAATTGTTCCAGAAGAGAAGTCAAGAAGCTGTAGGATGATTAAATTATAAGGAAGGAGATTTTGGATGGAGAGCAGGAACCATTTTCCAAACAGCAGCAGACTTTCAAGAATGGAGTAAGCTGCCTTAGGTAGGGGCATAATCTTAATCTTGTTTGCAATGGTGGCAAATATCTGTAGCTCAGTGTAGGGTGAGGTGAAGGTGGATTCTCCGAGGTTGTGGGTTGGTTTCCGACCCATCACAAGACCCTCACTTGGCACACCCACACCTGAAGCCCTTATAATCAGAAGACAGACACCCCTTAAATTCTGCTGAAGATGTTATCTAGCCTAGTAATGAAACATTTGGAAACCAACCCACAAGCTTGGAGAATGAACCTTCGCATCCAAATATAAATCACATGACCCTGGGCATGTTGCAATGGTCATAAGTGTGAAAAATGGTCACAAGTCATTTCAGTGCAATTGCAATTTTGAGCAGGGATTATTTATTTTTTTGGTCATCAAGTTTTTGACACCTTGCTAGGTGGTACTCAAATATTTCCATATCCTGAAAGTGGTACAATTGGTGAAAAGGTTGAAAAGCCCTGGATTAGAGGATGACTGAGGTTCTTTCCATCTGTAGTTATCTGAACTATGATGATCTATTTGGACTAAATATTTCAGCCATCATAAATCTGCATTTGTTTCAACAAACTGCTTGCATGTCAACATTTATCAATCCAGAGCATTTCTGTTGTACTATTTTTCAATTACTGTTTTCATATTTATTTTCTTTGTTTTTACTTATTATCACTTGTTTAACTATTTTTTTAAGGATAAAAGTCAGAAACCAAGACCAGATGAGGAATTACACATGCGTTTATAAAACTAAACCAGAAATAAATGCTACATTTGTTTTACAAGGTAAGATCCAAGAATTTACCCTTCCCTAAACACACCATTTATCAGCAAACCAGAGAATTGCCCCCCACCGTTTCTGCTCAAAGGTGCCAAAGATGCTTTTTCCAAAAGGCAACTGGAGCTTCTTATTTATTTATTTTCCTTTGAAAACATTTTGCTTCTCATTAGTTTTTCTGAAGCTTCACGCACTGGAGAAACTTCTTGAATGAGAAGCAAAAATCTTTCAAAGGAAAAAAAAAAGAAAGTCGGGTTGCCTTTTGGAAAAAGCACCTTTTGCATAACCATGAGCTGGATGATTGAGAATCTCCATAGATTGTCATACAGGCAATCCTCAACAATTCATTTAGTGACTGTTCAAAGTTACAAACAGCACTGAAAAATATTGACTTATGACCATTTTTTCACAATTATGACCTTTGCAGCATCCACGTGACCATGTGATCAAAATTCAGATGCTTGGCAGCTGGTTTATATGTATGATCATTGCTGTGTCCCAGGGTCAGGTGGTCACTTTTTGTGACCTCCTGACAAGCAGTCAATGGGGAAGTCAAATTCACTTAACCGGGTTACTAACTTATCAACTGCAGTGATTCACTTAACAACTGAGGCAAGAATGGGAGTAAAACGGGGCAAAAATCATTTAACAAATGTCTCACTTAACAATAGAAAAATTGTGGTCATAAGTCAAGGACTATCTGTATTAATATTGTAAGCTCTCCACCATCCCAATTAAAAAAATCATGAAAACCTGGAAAAAACTGGACCAACCGCAGTAGTCCTCAGTGCTACCAACATGCACAACTTTTTTTTTGAAAAAAACAACAAGGCTAGCAAAATGTTGCTTGTAATGAATATGAAGCAGTTGGAAATCAAACTCAAAACATATATCTTTCTCATTAACATGAAGGAGCAATTTTGCTATACAGCATCAAAATACTAAGTTCTTTTAAGACCTAATTTAACATATCAAGACTGGTTCCTTTAAATCTAATTTCTTTTCATTCTTCATTTTAAGCTTATTCCTCCCTCTCCTTCAGTCTGCATGGAATGTCGCAGCAGTTTTTACTGTTGCTGTTCCTTTTTACCGATAATACAATATCATCTGTTGTAAAATGATATTCCACTGAAGACGTAACTTGTTGAATTATTGAGATGACTAAATATAGAACAGTGATGCAGATTAATGGACTCTGTCCATTAAACGTTAATGATTCCTTGCCTTTTATATACAGCCACGGATTTTTAAAACTGAGCAAATGCATTTTGAAGAAACACTGCTGGGGCTGTAAATATATTCACTTTCAATGCTATTGAAAGTATTCTACTTGTCCCTTTGCAAAATGATGTTTTATAGGATTAGAGTTTGGACACTGTATGGTTTAAATGTGAATCTAAGCCCTAATCAAGCATCAGACACCCAAAAGAATTCAGCTTCACTGTTCCTTTAGTTGGGTCAGTTCTTGAAGCCTGATATTACAACCTCAAGGGAATTTCTGATATGGATAGTTTCCTGCAAAGCGCTATTCATTTGCAGAAATAGCTATGCATTTCCAGACCCATTTGCAATATTCTGATGGGAACAGCTCTTATCATTTTGGTAAGAAAATTGCTTTTTCATGATAGCATGGACATTTGGAAGTAAAAAATTGAGTATGGGAGGATTAAAGATCAACACTGATCATCAAGGATGTTTAAAATTCTCTGTCTGTATACTAATCCATATACTGTAATTTCAGCAGTAGAACTGCTGCAAAAGTGCTAAATCAAGAACAATGTAATGGGTTGTTGTGTATCTATCATCCTCACATAATCATAACTAGTGTTTCATAGGCGTTTGTTCCATTGCTTAATGTGAATCATAAAACAATGCATGCTAAGAAGGAAAATTTCATTAGGATAAAAAAAAAATCATAGCCAGAAATATTACACTCTGCAGCCGAATGTTAATCAGACTGGAAAGTGGTAATGATCAGATACATTTTATTTTATGCTGTATTTGTTCAGCTCTAATCTATCAGTGAGACACGAGCAATATATTTCACACTGCTATATTTTGTGGCTGGGTAATGGTGTGAGCAAAACAAATTTGCTCAAACCAGGATGTTCTAAATAGCTCCTCATGCTTGGCTCTGGCAAGCTCAAGTTTTTGTTTTCTCTTGGTCAGGAATTTTAACAGTTAGTGTGCAAAAACTTCTTTTTGGTTTTGCTGGCTTGTCAGTTTTTGGATGAGAAAAATAGCAGAAACTAGGTTTCCACAGTTATTGGCTGCTGGTACAAAAAGCTTGGGTCATGTTAAATTAGATTATCTGCATAACAGTGAAAATTTTCAGGCCACTGTAGGAGAACCCTATTTAACTTGCAGGCATGGTGCTTTTTTAAAAAAAATATAATGGCAAATTTCTACCTTTGTAGGAAATGATTTATGAGGTTTCACATAAACCTCATCTTCAATTGTTCTGTGTCCCACTGGTTTGCACAGAAGCAATTATTAACCATTAACAATAGTAAACAATTAATAATGTTAATTTTGAGTAAGTTAGTTCCATGGGATTTAATTCCCAGGAATGCTTAGGACCATAACTATTGCCAGATGTAACCAGGGACATTATTTCCATATAAATTGTTAAGTTTGGAAGACAAAATCTACCTTGAGCCTACTGCCAGTAGCTAGAAGAACCCTTCTAACCTTCACCCTTAAAACTGTACTTCATGATCTACAGCAGAATGGACTTCTTTCGTGCAGCCAGGGCCTGTTTGCTAATCTCTGGTTCCATTCTAACCTGTACTGAATCAGAGATGACTAAGCAGAGTTGGAAGGAGAGAGGATTGGGTGATATCTTGATAGCTCACTCACTCCGAAGAAAGAGAAAGAGGCAGAAATGGTTTCCTGATGAAATAGCCATGTTTTAAAGGCCTTCATAAAAACAAACCTGTTCCACAGAATGAGGGCAGGGAGAGAGAAGGGCTGATCTCGGAAAGCAACAGTCCCTAAAATGGACTATGCCCTGTCCATTTTTTTCATTAATTGATTTTCAGCCTGGAATCTACCCTCTTTTATTTTATCATTTCAAATTGGAAATGGATTTAATTATACTTTATTAGAATTGCTGCAGGAACTCAGGCAAGTGAAATTGCCCAAAGAGCCGTAGGCACCTATTTCAGTCAAGTACCATGTCCCTTCAGAGATGCCCTAGAATAGATCAGGGGTCTTCAAACGTGGGCCTTTTCTGACTTGTGGACTTAAATTCCCAGAATTCCTCAGCCAGGCACACTCCCTCTGCCTAATCTGGACCCTTTGATTTTCTTAAGTCCATTCTATTATGCATTTCTCTTAAATATGCATTTCTCATAATTCATTCAACTTACAGTGCAAAATAATTGTTTTAACTTTTAATGATGATACTAAAGTGCTGCTAATGATGTATATATCAGCCCAAGTAGAAGTGATTTTCCTCTCAGATGCAAACATTAGAAATCATAGCTTTGACTGTAAACATAATGGAGAAATAATTAAGAGGACAGCCTTGCTAATGATGTACCCAAAATTTCATGTTTTAAAGTTGAAAATGGTACAGAGCTGCCAATGATTGAAAAGGCCAGGCAGTCTGTTCACTGGAATTCAAACAAAGGAGACAGTAGAAATCAATGGATAGAAAAAAAATTGAAATGTCCCCCTCCCTTTCGAGTGTGTGCATGTGTGTGTGTGCGCACGCACATGTGCATGTGATATTTTTCACGAGGAAAAAATGTATTTATTGGAACAGCCATGTGATCATGATAGATAGGTCTTCCTTTTGGTTGACCTTAATTTCTTAGGTCTAAATGATATGAGTTGATGAATTCATTTGTATCTATTAGTTTTCTTGTCTTCTTCCCTTCTCTTTTTCTGGGCAGCTAGTAACCAAAGAATACATACAGAGATTAGTTCTAGAGCAGGGGTGTCAAACTGCCAGCCCGCGGGCCAGACGCATCATGAAGAGACCACGCCCACTCCATTGCCGGCAATGGGGAAAAAGCTCTAATACATCGTTCAATATCACGTGACATCGCGAGTTTGACATGTCTGTTCTAGAGGGTCTAGAAAATTAGAATAAAAGGATAAAAGCTAAAAAGAAAGGTACTGTGTAAAGAATATGTAAATATACATTTCACATCACAAAAAACATCACTTTGCTTGGCTCTATTCTGTACAGCAGGGTTTCCCAACCTTGCCATCTTTAAGATGTGGATGTCAACTCTCAGAATTCGCTAGCCAGTCATGTACAGTAATGGAAGCATATGTATGTGTCTATGGACCCACAAAACATTCATACAACCTCATCTTTGAGCCCTATCATATAAGATAACCTTCATTATCACTTTTTTTTCTGTGAACACACTGGCACACATTTAAAAATGTAATTCTGATGCCCGCTCTCCAAAATGTGTGTGTGTGTGTGTGTGTATGTGTGTATTAAACAGTCCATTTTGAATACTTAGCAGAAAAAAGAGTCTTGAGAGTCAACAAGGTTGATTCTATATGATATAAACCTATTAGAGAATATAGTTGTTCTACTTCAGGAACCATGAAGTCTTCTCCCAGAAGGTAACAAAGAGAAGTGGTCATGGAGAGGATGTGTAGCATCCCTGGCAATACTGAGGACCCTGGTCATGCATCACTTCTATGGATAGAAGGCAGTGAACTTTCAATAATCTTTTCTGCCATCTTCACTACCTTTTGCACAGCCTTCCTGTCTGAAACAGTAATGCTTCCAAACCACACAGTAATACGATACAACAGGATGCTTTCAATTGTACCTATATAGAAAGAGGTAAGGATAGGGGAAGAAAGATGTGCTCTTCTCATACGACATCACAATTCTTTTTTGTTTTTCCTTAGTGCCTCAAGTCCATGTAAAGTCTGAGCATATAATCAGTTATGTGGGTGACACCGTGCTCTTGACTTGTGATGTTGGAAATGGGAAAACCCCCATTAACCCAAGTTTTTGGACCTGGTATTCAAATAATGGAAGTGGAGAGGTAAAGTTCTGTTCCCTTTACAGGAGGAATCCAACCCCCATTATTTCAAGATATTTTTCAAGATATGCTTTTGTAATATAGCCATTTTGCCCAAGCTAGACTGTGAATCAAATGTTCATAGATTTTGGGTTTTTAAAATTTCCTTTTCACATCTCTATTTCATTGTTATAATTTTCCTCCTAGAATCTTCATTTATATATTTAAATATCTATATATTGGAATTTCTAGTGATGTATGACTTTATGATGAAGATTCTTCACTCTTTTTTCCTCCTGTCAGGTTGTTATCAATTCTACCCTGATGCCAAAGAAGTACAGCTTTATCCAGACACATGAGAACACTACCAAACTGAAGATCTTTGATCTCTCTGAATTAGATAGCAGTTCTTACTGGTGCAAAGCTGGATTTCTACTAGGTGAAAGCAAAGGAAAAGTATCGCTCAAAGTCCTGACCTATCTGACACCTCTCAAACCATTTCTTGTGATAGCTGCTGAAGTTATCGTTTTAGTAGCACTTGTTTTTATCTATGAAGTGTTCTCCAAAAAGAAAGAAGCGAATACTGGTAAGATATGGAGGAATAACATATTCAAATATGCTTCTTTTATTTGGTATTTTTTGTGTGATAAGAACAGAGGATGACATGAATGGTAAACCTATGTTTATGAATGGAGCTTCTTGGAGATCTCATGGGCTATGTGTTATGTCATCACACAAATTATGCAGATAAAATAATTTGCAGAGGTATAATTTGTGTCATGATGTATGATGACCTGTGGAACATCAATATGGCTTCTACCAAAAGTCTGAGCTGATATGTTCCCATAACGTCTAGAATTCCTGAGCCAGAATATATAATGCAAGAGGAATTGTAGGAATGTAAGTCCAACAGAATGGAGCATGCAAAGTTAGGAAAGATTGCAATAAACCATAACATTAGGCAACTTTTTCTTGGTGGATGATTGCATTTTACCTTCATGTAATGGGTTCAGGGCTACATTTAAAAAGTGAACAGAGTTCTTGCAAGCAAGAGTGGCGTACACAACAAAATGTGACTACACCATGACACAAATGGCATGATTTGGGTACATACATCAGACATCAAAACATCAATGTAAAAGGGCGTTGACTGTATGCATATTATCATTTTGGCATCATTGCATGATGTTCTGTACCAGCCTGCTACCGGCCCTGCAGAAAAGGCAGGGACAACCCCTTTACAAATGGCAAGAGGCTGGAATTAAGCCCGCCAAATTTATTAACATAAAACAGCAAAACAAGACACCAACCATGAAACAGGAGCTATGAAACAGGAACTATTCAAGCGGTTGCCTTCAGCAAACCATCCCTCCCATGCATTCCCCTTTTATACAGTTCAGGGCGTGGCTTCTCTCTGCCTCCTTCCAAGGTGCCCCATTGCCTTCCTCTCTTTACTCCTGATTGACAGCCTCCTGCGTCGGGTGTCCTTGAACAGGGCCATCTGTGGGTCATCTTCATCCACGCTGTCAGGCTCACACAGCTGGGTCTGCGTCGTGACCAGGTGGGAGGGGCCTGGCTGAGGGCTCTCATCAGCAAGCTCTCCAACCCCCTCAGCAAGCTCTTCAACACCCCCCTCCTCCTCTGAGTCGTCCAACCCAACTGCCGACCCCACAGGCTCACCCTGAATCACAACACATGATGCAGATGTGGCTGACAGGGCTGCTTTCAGTGGGAAGAACCTGGCTCAATAGTGTACGCAGGACAAAATGATTTTTCCCTAAAAAAATATTTTCAATTTTGAGCCAGCAAGCAAATGAGTCATTTTGTCCATCTGTGAAATTCTAGCATATGTCGCTAGCGAATTTGTGTTGCTGAATTTGCTGGGGTCTTTCTCAGCAATTATTGCAGGAAAAACCTCAGACAGTACATGATGCCCATAAGTCCTTGACTGCCACCCCTGCTTTATTATGATTAACTAAGAGTAGCTTTACCAGAGGATTTTCTTCTTCTTTTGAAAGCCATTCATAGTCAGGGCACAAATAACTGGACATATCTGCCTCTCAAAACATCTCTAGGGAAATGGTGCTTATTTCAAAATATCAGGGTTTAGTGTTATTTAGTAGTAATAAAGATGATGCATGGAATCATGAAAATGCTTTATTTTTGAACAAGATAAAGGTTTTGTATGTGCGTAAATATTTCATGTTTTAGAATTGAATTTGGCAAGGAGGTTGAGTTGCATTTTCATTTTGGGGTTTTGTTGCATATCAGAAAGGGGTGTGGTGGACTGGGAGACAAATGTTGCAAATCCTAAAATAATATCTGTGGCCACTGAAAGGGGAAACTCATGCCTTGAAGTTGGTCTCTATGAAAATACAAATTACCTTGGTTGCAAATTATAGTGCAGGAGAACACTTTATTCTTCATTCCTACTTTGCGTCTCTCATGTTCATTGATTTCACCTGAAGAGATTCGCCTTCAGGCGCCTTCTTTTAGTTGTGCCTGATGACTGGAATACACTCATGGATATGGATGGGGGGGGGATAGGCAGTAATCCCATGTGTATCATGACATCATCCTGCATAAGAACTGCATATTTTGTGCCATTTGTGAGATGATATCGTGACATGCATGATGTCCTTATAACTTAGACCACATGCCTACGTGTGCCTCTTACCACAATGGAAGAATTGATTTTCAATTCAATACCTATCCCCTTTTTAAAAGAGTTATCACTTATCAAGGGTTTTAATCTGTTACTTTAATTTTATTATTTCTCCAATTCTTAGTTTATGTTTTATTATGTTATTATTTATTTTATTTATTTATTTATTTATTAGTTTTTATAAACCGCCCTTCTCCCGAGGGACTCGGGGCGGTGTACAGAGGAAGGAAGGTATACAGATCGAACAATAAAAATAATAAGAAACACTAATGAACACAAACTGGGACCCCAATTAACGCTATCATGCCAGGCCAGCCTGCTGAAACAGGAAAGTTTTTAAGTCGCGACGGAAGGTACGGAGGTCAGGGGCCATCCGGATTTCTGTTGGTAAGGTGTTCCAGAGGGCTGGCGCACCCACTGAGAATGCCCTCCCCCTGGGGGCCACCAGCCGACATTCCTTGAGCGGTGGCACCCTGAGGAGGCCCTCTCTGTGGGAGCGCACAGGACGGTGGGGTGCTGACATCGGCAGAAGGTGCTCCCGAAGGTAGTCCGGACCCATGCCATGTAGGGCTTTGTAAGTCATCGTTAGCACCTTGAACTTCACACGGAAGGCAGCCGGAAGCCAGTGCAGCGCACGGAGGAGAGGTGTGATATGGGAGTATCGGGAGGCTCCCAAGAGTGTCCGTGCCGCCGCACTTTGCACCAGTTGAAGCTTCCGAGTGGATCTCAAGGGCAGCCCCATGTAGAGAGCGTTACAATAGTCTAGGCGAGATGTCACAAGGGCATGGGTGACTGTACGTAAGGAATCCAGGTCCAGATAAGGCCGTAGTTGGCGAATTAGTCGAACCCGGGAGAAGGCCCCCTTGGTCACAGCTCCAATGTGGTCTTCCAGGGAGAGCTGCGAGTCTAGGAGGACACCCAGGTTGCGGGCCCTATCAACAGGGGGAAGTAACTTGTCCCCAATGTTAAGCAGTGGGACGTTCTGAATCTCCTGGTTTCCCGGTACGTACAGCCATTCAGTCTTGTCCGGGTTCAGTTGAAGCCTGTTTCTCCCCATCCATTCCCGGACCGCTTTCAGGCAGCGGGACATCACGTCTAGGGCATCACTGATATTGTTTGGAGTTGAGATAAAAAGCTGGGTGTCATCAGCATACTGATGGTACCCTACTCCAAAACTGCGAATGATCTCACCCAGCGGTTTCATGTAGATGTTGAACAGGAGAGGCGAGAGGACCGACCCCTGAGGGACTCCGCAAGCGAGAGGCCTCGGGGTCGACCTCTGTCCCCCTGTCAGCACCGACTGCGAGCGACCCTGGAGAAAGGAGGAGAACCAACGCAGAACCGTGCCTCCCACTCCCAGTCCCCTGAGGCGTCGCAGCAAGATACCATGGTCGATGGTATTGAAAGCCGCCGAGAGGTCTAATAAGACTAGGACAGAGGAATGGCCCCTGTCCCGGGCTCTCCAGAGATCATTCATCAGAGCGACCAATGCCGTCTCCGTGCTGTAGCCCGGCCTGAAACCCGATTGGTACGGGTCTAGATAAACCGCTTCATCCAGGATCTGAGGAAGTTGGTGCGCCACCACGCTCTCAACAACCTTCGCAAGGAAGCGAAGATTGGAGACTGGACGAAAGTTATTCAAAGAGGATGGGTCCAAGGTGGGCTTCTTGAGGAGAGGTCTCACCACCGCCTCCTTCAAGGCGGTGGGGAAGTGACCCTCACTCAGAGAAGCAGAGATGACCGCTAGGAACCAGCCTCGTGTCGCCTCTCGAGCTGCATAGGCCAGCCAGGAAGGGCACGGGTCCAGTAAGCATGTGGAGGAGCTTAACCTTCTCATAATCCTGTCCACTTCCTTAGGAGTTACAGGATCAAATTCTTCCCAGATGACGTCGACAAGACTGTCCATGTCTTGTTCTTCCATCTCAGCCCAGTTGGAGTCCAGACCAGTTCGAATCCGAGCGATTTTATCCAGCAGATATTGACCAAATTCCTCGGCTCGACCCTGCAAGGGTTCCTCCCTCACCTCTTGGTTTAATAGGGAGCGAGTCACCCTGAACAAGGCAGCTGGGCGATTATCTGCGGACGCGATGAGGGTGGAAAAGTAGTTGGATTTTGCCACCCTTATCGCAGCGAGATAAGACCTGGTGAGGATTCTTAGTCGCAATCGGTCGGATTCGGATCGACTGGACCTCCAACGGCTCTCTAGGCCCCGTCTCCGACGCTTCATCTCCCGGAGCTCCTCGGTGAACCATGGGGCTCGCTGGGATCTGCGCCGGGTCAGAGGCCGCAAGGGTACAACTCGGTCCAGAGCCTCCGTGGCTGCCTTTTCCCAGGCTTCCACTAAGGCTTCCGCCGAGCTGTGAGCAGGGGGTGCATGCGAGTCCCTAAGCGCTGCCTGGAACTTATCAGGGTCCATTAGGCGCCTAGGGCGGTACCATCTGACTGGCACCGTGCACCCACGGTGGGGGGTGGCAAGGGGGAAGTCTAGCCGCAGGAGGTGGTGATCGGTCCATGACAGGGGCGTAACAGTTGTGGCACCCCCACCGACATCATCACGCCACCGTCCAGACAAGAACACCAAGTCTGGGTTGTGGCCTCTCTCATGAGTCGGCCCAGAAATTATTTGCAACAGGTCCATGGCCGTCATGGAAGCCATGAACTCCCGAGCCAGTTCGGACGATCCTCCCAGGGACGGTAGATTAAAGTCGCCCAAGACCATGAGTCTTGGGAATTCAACCACCAACTCTGAGAGGACATCGAGTAGCTCGGGTAGGGCCGCCGCTGCACGATTAGGTGGTAGGTACGCCAGCAGCAGACCCAGCTGCGCCCCTGGGCCGAATCTCAGTAGGAGAGACTCACACCCGACCATCTGAGGGACGGTGGTCTCTCGCGGGCTAAGGGATTCCCTGATGATAACTGCCACTCCCCCGCCCCTCCCATGAGCCCGGGGCTGGTGCAGTACCTGGAAACCTGGCGGGCAGAGGTCAACCAGAGGAACACCCCCCTCTGGGCCCAGCCAGGTTTCCGTGATGCAGGCCAGGTCCGCATGCTCACTCTCCAATAGGTCACGAATGAGGTGAGCTTTGTTGGCTGCGGACCTTGCATTCAGGTAGACCAGCCTCAGCATGGGAGGGTGCGCACCTTTGCTCCCGGGTCCTCCGGGGGAGAACAGAGGGTCGGAGCGTCTCACCGCCTTTACAGAGCGGAGATGACACTCCCGGTGACGATACGGCCCTCTGTCTGTGCACCTTCTGCCATTCCCCACCATCCTAGGGATGGGACGTTCGTCAGTACGCCACTGGGTGTTATCGGCGACTGGCCCTCGTTGTACGCTGTCGCGAACGGCCGTGGGCCTGGCATGCGTTATGGTGGCTGGAAGGTGTGCCTTTCCCGCGCAACCATAGTCTCCTCCCTCCCCCCTCCCTAACCCCACAAAAAACTTAGCTAAGAACTTAATCAGGGGCCTCTTGATGGGAATGTGCTGGAGGCCCCTGACCCTGCCCGGCCATCTCTCAGAGGCCCAGTGGTTGGGCCCGTCATCAAGATTGGATGTGATGAAGGCGGGTCGCACCCAGGAGAGTGGGGAACCCCTGAGGGCGTGCAGTGCTATGCTAGAGTATTGAACGGGCATAGTCACAGGTGGTTCCGGGAAGGCTGTCCCCTGGATGGTGAATTTGCAGGAGGGTCGAGCCGGGTAGGTGCGTATCTGGATCGTCGCCCTGCCACTGCCACTTGGCCGGGCGAACCCCCAGAAGCAGGCCACTCCTCATCCTCTCACGATGGGTTGTGTCTCTGCTTCCGGAGGTGGTCCAGAACGTACTCTGGGTGAGGCATACCCCATAGAGCTCTCACCACTATGGGGTAGCAGGTGTATGGCCCAGCCACTCTGCCACCGTGGCTAGCACCCAGGCCCGTTATGTCCTGTGGGGAGAGAATGGGCAAAGATGGGTGAGAATGGGCAGAAGGCAGGATGGAGGGATCCATTAATTGGCGTCAGCTCCGGTGGTTCAGCCGCCCCAAACAGTTCCCTCCCTGATCCTCTGGGTGTTGTTCCCGGCCGCAGTTCCATGGCCCCTATTGGTTGGGGACCGTCCAGAGCGTGGCATCTCAGAGGTACGGGAGACCCTGGTGTCATGCCCCTGGTGTTGCCGTCTCCGATCAAGATGTTTCGAGGAGGTGGGTCGGGCCGTCGCCTCCATTGTCCAGCGTCTCCTTTGGTGCGCATCTTTCGGAGGCACCGCCGTCCAGGGGCAGCCCACGGTGGTCGAGACGCCGCACCGCTGCTCTTACCGCCGAAGATGCCGCCGCCACCCGGGAGCCGGTCAGGGGCAGAGCAGAGCCTTCGGCCCCTCCTATTATGTCTTTATTATATAAAGCCAAGAGATTTCAGTAGTTGGCTGTATTAAAACAATTAACAATATTTAAGTAAGTACACAGTAAAATCACCTAGTCAAACTATAGAGAGGAAAGGTATTAACATTAAACTAATGTGCTTGTTAACTATACCAGTAATTAAATGGGCAAAGTTCTTCTGCACACTAAAGGAAGCAATAGCAGCTCTTTTTATCTTGCAGTATTAGTGGGAAAAGTATTTCACATAATGTAATGTGCTTCCAGCTGCACTATTTCATTTTTGGAAATTTGCCCTTTCCAGTCAATATCTTTTGTTATCTTGAAGCATGATTCCTTTTGTAGAAAGATTTGGTAAGCAGTCATTTTAAGCCATTATATTAACTATACAACTGACTATATAATCCCTTAAACTCATAAATAAATAAAAGAAATAAAATTATGCTCAGTTTGGTCTAGTGGTTAAGGCATCAGGTTAGAAACTGGGAGATTGAGTTCTAGTTCCACCTTAGACCTGAAAATTGACTGTGTGTCTTGGGCACTGTGTGTGTCTCTCAATCCTAAGAGAAAGGCAATGGCGAACTACTTCCAAAAAATGAAAACATTTAGACCATACAGTCGCCAGGGGTCAAGACTGACTCAAAGGCTTGGGTAAGGCTTGAAATATTAAATAAGTAAGTAAGTGAGTAAAATATACCAACAGAAAAGTACAAATCACATTGGTTTCTTTCTCTTTACAGAAGTTGAAAAAGAATTTGAACAAGTAGAAACATTGTAAGTAATAATAATGTTCTTGTTGTAAAGTTAAAGTAATAAGTTGAAAC
This sequence comes from Vipera berus, assembly GCF_964194415.1. Lineage (NCBI taxonomy): Eukaryota > Metazoa > Chordata > Lepidosauria > Squamata > Viperidae > Vipera > Vipera berus. Next base: position 23,073,383 of record NC_138203.1, on the reverse strand, counting down.
AATAACAGATGACAACCAACACCATTGCAATTCAATTTGAATGGGGTTTGGACTTCAAGTATTAATTCTGTCTCATTTGTGTAGTAGTGGAGTGGGAGGAGGGTTGGCAGGAAACCCCCTGAGCCTCAAACATGCCAAGTCTATTAAAAGTAAAAATACCAAGTTGTTTATTTGTCTGCTAATGAAAGTAAGTACAAACAGTTATGTTTGAACATTACTGATTCTACTTGCCAAATAGGAAAAAAAAATCTACTGCAAACTTCTTCTAATTTAATCTAAGCTTGATCTTTTTTCACATTTAAGAGGCATTCACTTGAAATGTTATTCTGCTTAAAAATAGTAATAGTAGTATCAGACTGTTTCTCCTTATCATCCAACCAAAGTGATAAGGAATGATTTCAAAAAGGAGATTTTTTTTTGACAAAGCAGTTGAATAGACAAAATACATTTTGCTTCCATGCTGCAAACACATATTTGCATATACACATTTGCAAGAGACCAGAGACGTACTTAGAGCAAAACTGTTACAGGAAATGGTGGCTTTTCTTCTCGTCTTCTTGTTATACTGTGCTCTAGGGTTATTCCCATGTTCAACCGCTCACTCAGGCAACCTTCTAAATACAAAGCCTAATAATTCTTAGGGTTTAATTTCCTGTGATTGTGAACTAGTTGGTTGCTAAGATGGACAACCCAGTGAACCAACTGCTTTCCCAGAAAAAATTAATCCTACAAGCCTGGATAGCTAGTCAGCATGCACACAAAAACTATCCTTTTAAAAATCACCAAACTAGTTGTCATTTTGAAACCATCCTAGCATATAAATAACAAACAAGGTTCTAATTCTGACTTAGAGACCCTTCTGCAAAGTTCTGACTCTGACAACTGTCAGAGTCTCAAGAGTATTGGATGTGCAGAGTTCCTTGGTTTCATTCATTGTCAAGCGTGTTTCTAGGGCAGCAAGCCTGTATCTTCAGTTCTCAGTCCCATGTTGTCTCTGAAGAGAAAATTCATGCCCTATTTTGAAGCCCTTCCTGGGTTCTCTTTTTTCTGGCAAAGTGACAGACCAAAAATAACATGGAACCAGAAAAACCAAAGAAATCTAAATGCAAATCTAATGCTTACATCAGATGATCATTTTATAAAAGTAGAATACAGATGCACCACATTAAGTTTATAATTTGTTCTAACTTATCCTATAAGGTCTAAATTTAAGTTATTATGATTTGGGCAATCTGTGTTGGAGATCTTGTGATTCTCACTTCAAAAACCAGTCCTTTATGTACTTTTTATATTGAGGTCCAGGATTTTTGTCCACATCTGTGGGATCAGACTTCCTGATTCATTCTCATCTACAAGCATCCAAATAGGCTATAACCAGCCTACTTTTACAGTCTGTCTCTTGACTTTGGTAGAGGTCTTGTGTAAGCTTATTAGAGGCATTCAATCCATCTAATCTAGGAATTTGAATACAACTTTCCTTTCCAGATGTTGCTTACATCTTGACCTTCAACAACCTATTTAACCAAATATAGTGTACTTCTGTCAGTCCCATTTCTTGATTCTCAAATTGGTAGCTGATGTTGAGAAAATTTCTAATTCAGCCATCAACTGGCTTTATTTCAAATCAATGCATTAAAGAGAAATATGCCACAAACAACCAAATTAGAATAGAACACTCATACATCAAAAAAGTATTCTGGGAAACCCCACTAGATCTTGTCAATGCCTCACATGCATTGTTATGTAATCACGTGGGACTAGCTGTGTCTAGCTTGTCCAGAACGTTGAAGAAGCTCTCATTTTGTGTTTCCCCCTAGGCTGAAAAAGATCACCTACAGTTTGAAGCTTAGAATTTTGCTCACTTGCACTTTTGTAGAAGGGGATGTGAAGGCTGCCTTATTTGTTTACAGATATGTACAGATATGATATCAATTATATAGTGTATTTCTAGAAGATATGAAGCTTCCTCACAGATGGCTAGCCTCTACTTTTTAAACCATATCTCATGTCTCTGTTCTGCTCTATTGGTGGAAAAGTTTAGCCAAGCAAGAGTTAACAATGGAAAAAACCCATGTAAGATGAAAGTCCATATTGAACTAAAAAAAAAATCCATGGTGGAAAAAACCTGAACCCACCCTTTTTTATTCTGTACAGGAAATCAGAAGACAGCAATGGTGTGGAGACTAGTACTACCCGACACAGAAATGTCTAAATCCCTTGTGGAAAAGTGGTAAGTTAGAAGGTAAATCTGAGAGATCCTGTACCTATTAGTGGCTGGGTTGTTGAAATGAAGAGTTCCAGTTCATTTCGGGACTGTCCGATTTGAAAAGGCTGAACAAACATTAAAGAAATACTCTGGTACTCATTTATTTTATTCAATTTATTTGCACCCATCTCACACAGGCAGCTTTGGGTGCCAGACATAGATCATCATCAAAAACATTGATGTAAGAATACAAACTGAAAATTAAAAATGAGAACGGACTGGAATAAAATGAAAAAATGGCTTACCTAATCGGCCAGGTTTTAAGGACTCTCCAAAAGATTAGTAGAGATAGGGCCAAACTAATATTGAAGGTGGAAGGAATGGTGTTCCTTGGGGCAGGCACAGTGATAGAAAAGGCCTCTAGATCAGAGGTCCCCAATCTTTTGGGCACCAGGGACCAGTTCTGTGGAGAAAGGTTTTTCTATGGACCAGAGAGAGTGTGTTTTTGTGTTTTATCTGTCTCCCACGGACGGGGCTTTGATTGTTTGTGCGGACCAGTTGCTGGCATGCTGTGGACTGGTACCGGTCCATGCACCGGGGGTTGCGGACCCCTGCTCTAGATGACACTCTTTATTTTTATATATATATATATATATAGGGTAGCTCAGAACTTTTTTATTAATATTATTAACACTTATAAGGTAAATAACGTAAAATGACAGTAAAAGCATTACATTTAAAGGATTGGCTAGAAATCACGACTGAAAGAAAAGATCTCTGAAAATGGGTTAGAGACAGTTCCATGGAATATAAAGTGATCAAGTGGCTCATGGTTTTAATAGCTGTGTTGGGCACATGGAGCCTTTCAATACCAGATATAGGGGGAGAACTGCTTCCTTCCTTTCCCTCCGGCATCAGCAAAATGCTGGATTGGATTGTCTTAAATTCTTTGTGGAAGTCAGTTTGCTACATAGGTAGTTCCTGACTTACAAAATGCTGGATTGGATTGTCTTAAATTCTTTGTGGAAGTCGGTTTGCTACATAGGTAGTTCCTGACTTACAAAATGCTGGATTGGATTGTCTTAAATTCTTTGTGGAAGTCGGTTTGCTACATAGGTAGTTCCTGACTTACAAAATGCTGGATTGGATTGTCTTAAATTCTTTGTGGAAGTCTCCTGCGGCTCCCAGCTGCCCGGTGCGCGCGCACCTCTTTGAACGGGCAGTGGTGCGCGCGCACCTCTCCAAATGGAGAGTGGCACCACCCATTTGGAGAGGTGCGCGCGCACCTCCCCGAACGGGCGGAGGTGCGCTTGCACCTCCCCAAACCTTTGGAGAGGTGCGCGCGTACCTCCGCACGAACGAGCAGAGGTGCCGCTCTTTGAGGAAGCTGTCGCGGCCCGTCTCCGAAGCTGCCGCTTTCAGCAGCTTTGCAGACGGGCCGCGGCAGCTTCCTCAAAGAGCAGCGCCCCTGCCCATTCTGAGAGGTGCGCGCGCACCTCTCCGAACGACCGGAGGTGCGCGCGCACCTCCCCAAACCTTTGGAGAGGTGTGCGCGTACCTTCGCGCGAACGGGCAGAGGTGCCGCTCTTTGAGGAAGCTGTCGCGGCTCGTCTGCAAAGCTTCGTAGACGGGCCGCGACAGCTTCCTCAAAGAGCGGCACCTCTGCCCGTTCGCGAATGGGCGGAGGTGCGCGCGCACCTCCCCGAATGGGCGGAGGTGCGCGCGCACCTCCCCAAACCTTTGGAGAGGTGTGCGCGTACCTCCGCGCGAACGGGCACAGGTGCCGCTCTTTGAGGAAGCTGTCGCGGCTCATCTGCAAAGCTTTGCAGACGACCTCCGGTCGTTCGGAGAGGTGTGCGCGCACCTCTCAGAATGGGCAGGGGCGCTGCTCTTTGAGGAAGCTGCCACGGCCCGTCTGCAAAGCTGCTGAAAGCGGCAGCTTTGCAAACGGGCCGTCGGGCAACCGGGAACCGGTTCCATCTCACATTATATCGGCGTATAACACGCACACATCATTTGCCCCCTATTTTCAGGAAGAAAAAGTGTGTGTTATACGCCGATAAATACGGTATATATGGATCTTTGGTCATTCGGGTTTTTCCCCGCGTAGAACTAAAGGTGTAGGAGCAATGTTTTGACGGAATCCCATCCGTCATCATCAGGCTGGTGGCTTCAGCTTCCTTCTTCTGGGAGAAGCATGTGGCTGTTTGTTCCTCTTTTTTAAACTGCCAGAGGGGGTGTGTTCTGTGGGTGGAGGTGTGCTCTGATTAGGTGGGGGTTTAAGTGTGTTCTGATTGGGTGGGAGTGTCTTTTGAATGGTGGGTGTGTTCTGATTGGGTGGGGGTGTGTTTTGAGTGGATGGGCTGGTCTCAGCTGCCAGCCTTAGACCTGAGCTGGTGAGTTGTGCTGCTTTTGTTCGGCTTCGTGTTTGTGGTGGTGCCATGTTTTTATAGTGGGTGTCAGTTTGCTTATTGTGTGGTTATATATTATATATATATTATTGATTTTTCCCCCACTCCATAATTGGTGAACAGTGGGTTGTCTGGGTTATATTTGTAAAAGAATCATTAACAATTAATTTCTATAATCCATATTCCACATATTAATTTTAGTTTATTTCCTCTTTCCCCAAAATAACCTCTTTTGCAAACATTGGGTTAATACAATTCTTATTATTTTGATAAATAACAATTAAATGTATATTTTTCCCCAATATTCCTAAAAATAATAATCATATTAGTATATTTCTTTTCTATTCAATCATTCTGATTGCCTCGTCATAAATCCTGTTACAATCCTTATTTTAGTTTATTTCTCCCACCAAATTCTAGATATTCTTGCTGGTGAAGATTTTCTCAAAAGTTAATTACATTTACATTTACAAATTTAACTCCACTTTTTTCCATATAAGCCATCTCACACTTTTACATTTCTTAAGAAATAAATAAAACAATGAAAAGAGAAAAGAAAAAAAAAGGAAAGGAAAGAAAAAAGAGAAAGGAAACATAAAGAGTAAAGAAACATAAGAAATAACATACTATTTAAAATATCTATCCCTCCTAGGCTAATATATATTTATTTCCTTAATTTCTTATTCTTTTTAACCACAATTAAGAATATATTTAATCTTTAATCTTTAAACATTCCATTCAATGCATCTAGCTGTAGACGGGAATCAGAGAATGCTGTTTTACCAGTTTGAAGGGTCAGGCAGTGACAATGAGTGAAATAACCTAGCTTCGTGCCTCAAGATATGTATTTTCTTGCTACAGAACTATTTCCATTTTAGTTTATGAAACAGTTTAACTCAGTTCAGACTGCCATCCTCAGTAGGATGGATAGGGGTTGTTTATGGGATGTTTTTTTTTGGGGGGGATATAGGAAAAATAGTATTTTATCAGTTGCCCCACTGATGCTCATTGTATTCAATTACAAATGACTACCAGATAAACCTTGAAAAAGGGAAGACGGTGGGGTAAGAAGATGAAAAGGGAGTTTTTCATATACAAATAGTCCTCGATTCATGACCACAATTGAACCCAAAATTTCTGTCGCTAAGTCAGACATTTATTGAGTTTTTCCCTATTTTACAAACTTTCTTGCCACAGTGGTTAAGTGAATCACTGCAGTTGTTAAATTAGTAACATGGTTGCTAAGTGGCTCTGGATTCCCCATTGACTGCTTGTCAGAAGGTCGTAAAAGGTGATCACATGACCCCAGGACACCGCAACCTTCATAAATATGAGTCAGTTGCCAAGCGTCTAAATTTTGATCACATGATCATGGGGATGCTGTAATGGCTGTAAGTGTGAAAAATGATCATAAGTCACTTTTTTCAGTGATGTTGTAACTTTGAACTGTATGCAACAGGAAAAACTGGGGCAGAGACATGGAGAGAAGAAGACTCCTACTGATTCTCTTTTTGAGTGTATGAAAAACTCCCTTTTTATCCTGTTGCCCCACTGTCTTGCACATGTGTGCGTGCACGCGCGCGCGCGCGCGCACACACACACACACACACACACACACACAGAGAGAGAGAGAGAGAGAGAGAGAGAGAGAGACCAGCAGCAGCTGTATCCATGTTGCAGAAAAAATGTGGGAATTAGTCAGAAACATCTGAACACATCAGATTTGGAGATGGCTGGCTGTCCTAAGTGCAGGTTATATAGAAGAAAGAAACGATTGCCATGTCAGTTGGAATGTTGATTGGAAGCCGTTAAAAGGAATATCACCAAGTGAAGGACTTTTGATTAGTCTGTGAGAGGCATATCAAATACTGCTTTAATGTGCAGCTGTGCATGAGTGTTGCCCAGGCAAGCAAAGAGGGGAAATGACATCACAGCTGTCCTGATGCCATTGTGGTTTCTATCAAGACAACTGTGCAGGTGAGCAAGTGTTCTGTTTTTCGTAGCTCTGCATACATCAAAAAAGTGCTGGTGGCTGCTGAAATGGGATGTGGGATATTTGAGACTTGACTTAGGGTTTGAACAACTATCAGCTTTAAACAGCACCTGAAAGGAATACTACTTTGAATCAGATGGTAGTACTGCACTTCTTTAATCTATGTGTTCTTTTTAATTTAGGCAAAATGAAAAGAAATGCCAAGACTGCACTGGATTAAAAAAAAAAATCTGAAACAGTGGAACTGTATCTACTTGGTTTCCAGTTATGGACTTCTAGGTGTCTTAAAAATACTGCTTTAAAATGCCTTTTTAAAATAATGAATGTATTAAATAATGCTAATGTAGTACAGATTGTCCTAAAAGTTTTAGCTAAACTTGTGCTATAGACTATACTCTTTTTATATCTGTTCAAGCCTTTGGCTGCAATTAACTGTAACCTAATATTAACTTTCATTCATTTATCTGAATATCTATCGAGTGCATTTTTGTATATGATGATCAGCACCTACTTGGAAGTACATGTAGTCCTTAATTTACAACAGTTCATTTAGTGACTGTTTGAAGTTACTATGTCACTGAAAAAAAGACTTATGACTGTTGCAAGCATCCCTATGGTCAGGTGATGAAAATTCAGATGCTTGGCAATTGACTCATGTTTATGACGGTTGCAGTGTCCCAGAGTCATGTGATCACCCTTTGTGACCTTCTGACAAGCAAAGTCAATGGAGAAGCCAGATTCACTTAACAACCGTGTTACTAACTTAGCAACTGCAGTGATTCACTTAACAACTGTGGCAAGAAAATTATAAAATGGGGCAAAACTCACTTAAGAAATGTCTCACGTAGCAAGAGAAATTTTGGGCTCAATTGTGGTTATAACTCGAGGGCTACCTGTATTCTATCGATTTCTCTGTGCTAGTAAAGTTACATCAGAATAAGCCATACAAGCCAAGTTTTACAAACAAAAGTAAATTACAAAGGACTTAACATTTACATTGAGAATTAATATATATATATCTAACCTAGAACCAGTTTAAGTGGCAAACATCTTTAGCCTCCAGTATTTTATGTCAACCAAGGGTCACCCTTAGAATCTCAAAGCATTTTCTCTTTTCCTTTTGTAAAGAAAGACATTGTTGGTTTTCTTGGAAGAGGTTATGTGACTAGCAGGGTTGTGTAAGGAATACGACAACTAAGTAGAAAACAAATACCAAATGGTGATAATTAAAGCTTGGATTTGGTTAGACTACTTGTCCAGAAGTACCATTAGTAGACAATAGCAATAACCCATTGATATGCCTTGTTAATCTCATGGTTTATCAATAGGTTTACCAAAGAATTGAGAAAATACACAAATTTTCCTTTAAAATAGCTAATGAAGCCGTAACATTTCTAATGTGTTGTAATTTCCAGTTCCCTGTATTCCCTTTACCCTTTCCATTGTTTTTATAATAAATAACACCAAATTTGAGAGATGGCTGTCAAATGTTTGACATGATTAAGCTTTCATGAAGTATTAACACAAGCCAATTATAACCATACATTTGAAAGAGTGATTATACCTTTTCAGGCAACAGTGGAGCTGTCCTATTCTTCCATATCCTAAGACAGTGATGGCGAACCTTTTAGAGACCGAGTGCCCAAACTGCAATCCAAAACCCACATGTATCATTGGGTGCCGGGTGGGCATGGCCTATTGGGTGAGTGTGGCCAGTTGGGTGCGCGTGGCCCATTGGGTGGGCATGGCTGCGGTGCTAACGGCAGACTGGGTGGGACTAAAAAGTTCAATCAATCAATTCCAACTTTGCAAGATCTTTTTTTCCCCCACAAGAAGTTGAAATTGATTGATTGATTGTTTGAACCTTTTTTTTACACATGGCGGTGGAGGCCTACAGCGAAAAGGTTTTATAAAACCCAGCTAAAGGCCTAGGACAGGGGCGATGGTGTGCGTGCCCACAGAGAGGGCTCTGCGTGCTACCTGTGGCACAGGTGCCATAGGTTCGCCACCAAGGTCCTAAGAGAATCTGCATAAGGCAAGAAGGGATTTTAAAAAGGCATAATGGCTATCAAAGCATGTGATTAAAGCCTGTCCCCTTTTCCATGCATTGTCTTAATTGTGCTCTGGCATATAAACTTTGAAAATGAGGTCAAATGAAAGCATCAAAGTACACCAATATAAGCCAAATAAAAACAATGTTTTATTTTACCAATAGAATAGACTAATGAGATGTTGATTACATTATAGGCAAAAAATTAATGCCACTGTTTGTTTTTTAATAAAATTAAGTGAAATTGGTTTTAAAAAAAGTATGTTAATGAGCATCATTTTAAAATTTAAAGTGCAATAAACAGGATAGGTGATAGTGCCCAAGTTATTATTTCACCTTGTAGAGAATCACAAACATGAATTGATTTATACAATTTATTAGTCAATATAATGGTTACTGCCTATCTCAAATTAAGGAACAGTGAAAAGTGCATTTTTTTAAAAAAAGGCTTCTCTAAACTAGTATATGTGTATTGGATATTTCATTTATGCATGGCCCATCATTTTGTAATGGATAGACAAATGGCATTGTGTAAATATCCTTTAAAAAGCAATTGTGAGATTATTAAATCCAATTTGCCCTTCATCTGTAATTTGATAGTGGCTATAGACTTTGATGATTATTCAAAATCTGATGAATTTGATGAATTATTGTATATAGTTTGGGCAAAATACAAACAGAAAAATAAGTGTTGGTGACTACACAAAGGTACACACACACATTTTTTTGGCATTTTCAGTATTTTACAAACCACTGGTAATTGATCTCCTTAAAAATGTTATGTCATTGTTGTTTGGAAGTGAGGAAGACATTAGTGGAATTCTCAAATGGTTCCGATTAGCAATTCCACTCACTAGGGAGTAGGGCATTCATGGTCCCATGCAATTCTGAATCTAGTCTGCCCATTTTGGATTAAATTACATGACCAAATCTGGATTAGAAATGTGAGTTTATGTTGTATCCTCCTGTCTTGATGCAACCAGATGACCTTCTACAAATCCTTTTTGTAATTTTTGTTAGATCTATAGCCTTGGTCTTTCTTGGTTGTTTTTACATAGATAAACAATAGGCAGGCCAAATTATACAGTATAAGGCCAGTGTTCTTCTGAAATACAAGAGCAATTAAACTGTAAAATAGATCACATAATAAGAACCTTTTTATGTATGAGAAAACACACTCCCCTTGGACTTTCTTCTGGAATGGTAAGGTTGCCTGACCCTCCTATGAAAAAAGAAAGATGGCAATAAATCCAATGAATAAACAACAGTGGGAAACCAATGGTGTATGGATTTTCAAAATAATGAGAGCTTTCAAACATTCAGAGATTAACATTTCCTAAAGAAACAATAAAACAAGCTTTACAGACATTATTCCAGATGCCATTTTAAGACAGTTGTCTTTACCATGAAACCAGTTTTGGCACTGTTAGCAGTTCCCACTCTAGGCAAGGAAACTCCTCAACAGCTAGAGATTCCTTTGAAAGATGATAATAAGGAAATAGCACTGCCAGGAACCATGATTATCCCAGAGGCATCAAAAAACATGCAGATGGAAAACAGTTGAGATAATTAGGACAAACAAATCAAACCTTCCACCTGCAGCCTGTCTCTTTTCCTAATGTAACGTTTCCCAAAAGGATACTAGCTTTTCTGCTGCAAGCGTTCCTTGCATGAAGCTCAGCTGCTGGTGACTGCATTGCACGCATCCATGTTCTTGATTGGTTGCATTTTTATATGCCAAACTAGATCGCAATAGAACTTTGGGCAAGTTATAACATTATATATACTCTTTATACACACACAGACACACATGAATATGAAAGTAATTGTCCTTTTCTTCTTTTTCTCCCAGTGTAACTTACAGCCTTTTCATCTTGCAAGGTAGTCTAGACAAGAAGTGAAGTACAACAAGCTCTATATTTATTGCAAGGTTACATTAATAGAATCTTGCAAGTCTGAAAGTATTTCTCCCCTTCTTTCTTTTTACTCTCGGGAAATCTAGCAAGGGTTCCTTTTAAAACATTTCCCATGCCTTCTCTCCTCCCCCTTCCTCCTTACACACTGGTTGTGCAGTCTGGTGCTCTCCTGTTTTTCAAGTCATTCCCACATACCATTACACAGTGTGGAATTTCTAGCTGATGCTCACCCACTGGAATACTAATTATTATCCAGACCTGGTTAGTGTTTTCAAGATCAGCCCCATTATTATTTGTATTAAATTATTTCACAAAACTTTGACAGTGTCTCTTATTTAAGTTTAATGAACTAAGAGTTAATCATATACTAATAAGCTTCACGGTATGATTAATCCTCCCATTCCCAATGTCATGCTTGTCAAGGAAATTCCCTGTGATTCTGTGACATTTCCAACAAAACTAGTATATTATGGGCCATTAGTGTATTTTTTCATAAAATTGCTTCATATAAAAATATTACTGTATCTCCATCTAAATGTTAAAATTAATGGATTTTTTTAATGTCTTCATTTTAATCTACCCTATACAGTTACTTTAACTTACTCCATTTTATAATGAAGTTTAGGAGAATAGAATTTGTTACTTCTTCATTTCAATGTAATTAATTTTCAGAGTTGATTGCATATTCTTTTTTTGAATGTATGATTTAATCCATGCAAATTTAAAACAATTTATGATACAATCTTTTCATGTACTTAAATACAGGTTCCCCTTAATAATTTTGAAGCCGCCTAGTGGAGGTTGGAATCATATAATTTTGAAGCCTTCTAGTTAAATTTACATCATATAATTTCTTGCAGTAATTCCTTGTTTTTAATAAATTATATTAACATGATTTCTAGAAATTGCTTTGCTGCCCATAGTTCATAAAAATGGCAGAGAGGAACTGGAATGCTTTCTATCATTTGAATTCAATGGTCCTTCCTCCTTACCTCCTTCCCAACCTCATTTTACCTTTTTCTAATAAATTCCAACATTTATAATGTCTTGAATTTACAAAGAATCAGCTGGAGTTTGATGAGGATGGAACTAATAGCAGAAAAGTACAACTTTTTGGAAGTCTGAGCCCTGTCTCATTATTTCGTATACTGTATGCTGTGATCTTTAGTGGTTGTTCCAGGCTGATAAGGTTTACAAACTTTGAACTTTGAAAGGGCTAAAAAAATTAATTAAATTCAAAATTTGGGTCAATCAAGATGAACTCACATACAGTCCAAATATTTATAAAACATATTAATAGTTACTAGATAAAGCAGCAGATAAAACAAAATTAGACAATTCAGCAAAAAACACACTGAAACAAGGTTCAGACAGAAAGGAAGCAATAATGAACTCTTAAGAAAGGACATTCCAAAAGGTATGAACAAGAACTGAAAAGCCTCTTTTCTCCACTCGTGATTTTATTGATTTAGAGCTGCGTTATTTTAACTCTATGGTATAATTGCATTCTCTCTTGGGATGAAGGAAAGATCTGATCTTGAATGCCTTTTCGACATAGCATTAAACAAGATCTGACTTCAGAGAAGTCAAAGGAGAAAGAAAGCATCTTCAGAATCATGGAGACACAGAATTTGGAAGGCCCCTCTAGGCTATTCTCCAACTCCATATTCATTCAAGAATTCACATGGAAACATCCTGAATGGCGAATCCAAAGGTTAATAATTTCACAGGACACAATTCTCAAAGTATAGAAAAAGTGTTCTGTTTATGGTGCCAGTGGATGGACTGTTCAACCTATCTCAGAGCTGGCAATCAGAGAATGACAGGAAATACTGAATCTTCTTCTTCTTGTGCCATATCCATTATCGGACGTTGGTGATCCTGTTTTTATCAGCAGCCACGAGAAAAAATGCTGAGTTTTGTCCAAACCAGTCCCTTAGATTTTGAAGTCATGATGTTCTTCTGCCTGGAGCTTGTTTGCCTTCAATCTTTCCCTGGAGGATTAAATGGAGTATGCCGTATTTTTCTGGGTGTCACATCACATGTCTAAAATATTCTACCTTTTGTTTTTTAATTGTTTTGATGATTTCCCTTGGCTTTTCCAGGTGGCTTATCACTTCCTCATTTCTGATGTTGAAATAGTGAATGGAGAAAAAAAAAATAAAAGTATTTCTTCCTCCATTGTCTTTATAGCTGCATATTATATCTATTTATCTACAGTAGTGCCTGGGGAATTCTGGGATTTACTTCTGACCTGTATATAAAAAACTGTACTTTTGGTAATTTTAACTCAACAAATGTTATCATTGACAAATTAAGTTTCTCCACTTTTTATTATGAAGCTTTAAGAATATGTATAGAAAATTTTGCAATAGTAATTTTTGCATATCTTTATCAATTTTTTTGGGTAACCACTAGAATTCTTTACAACGAATTTCACTGATAAAACATTTCCCACTATCCCTAATTATTCATATATGTCTAAATCAGTTCAGTTTAATTACTTTTTGAGGTCAGCCATCTGCCCATATTTTACCAACTTGCCTGATTACAGATAGTCCTTGACTTACAACAGTTCATTTAGTGACTGTTTGGAGTTACAGCGGCACTGGAAAAAATGACTTATGACCATTTTTCACAGCTGTGACCGTTGCAGCATCCCCATGGTCACCTGATCAAAATTCAGACACTTGGCAACTGATTTTCTGATGAGCAACATCAACGGAAAAGCCAGTTGCCCTTAACAATCATGTTACTAACTTAACAACTGCAGTGATTCACTTAACAACTGTGGCAAGAAAGGTCGTAACGTAGGGCAAAATTCACTTAACAACTATTTCACTTAACAGAAATTTTGGGCTCAGTTGTGATCATAAGTACTGGTAATGACTTATGTGGATCGGGATTTTTACTTTTATTTATTTATTTATTTATTTATTTATTTATTTATTTATTTATTTATTTATTTATTTTATTATATTTGTATACCGCCCTTCTCCCGAAGGACTCAGGGCGGTGAACAGGGCACATATAAAATGCAAAATACAAAAGTTAAAAGAGAATTAAATAGGAGCCCGAGCTAAAACAATAATAATAGTATAAAAAACCCGCAATAAAAACCCCAACACATCCCCCATCAGGCTAGGCCAGCTTGTTCAAATAAATAGGTCTTAAGATCGCGTCAGAAGGAGCGAAGGTCAGGCGCCATCCGGAGCTCAACCGGCAACTGATTCCATAGGTCCGGGGCACCCACAGAGAAGGCCCTCCCCCTGGGGGCCACCAGCCGACATTCTCTGACCGGTGGCACCCTGAGGAGGCCCTCTCTGTGGGAACGCACAGGGCGGAGGGAAGTTGACGCCGGCAGCAGGTGATCCCCGAGGTACTCCGGACCCATGCCATGTAGGACCTTGAAAACCATAACCAAAACCTTGAATCTCACTTGGAAAACGACTGGTAGCCAATGCAGCTTGCGGAGCAGAGGTGTAACATCGGAGTATCGGGAAACTCCCAAGACAACTCTCGCCTGCTGCATTCTGTACCAGCTGGAGCCTCCGAGTGGTCTTCAAGGGAAGCCCCATGTAGAGAGCGTTGCAGTAGTCCAGACAAGAGGTCACGAGCGCATGAGTGATTGTACACAGGGCATCCCGGTCTAGATAGGGCCGCAACTGGTGCACCAGGCGAACCTGGGCGAAGGCCCCCCTAGTCACAGCCACTATGTGGTCTTCCAAAGTAAGCCGCGAATCTAGGAGGACTCCCAAGTTGTGAGCCCTATCTACGGGGAGTAAAAGCTCACCCCCCATGGAAAGAGGTGGAATATTCTGAATATCCCAGGATGCCGGTATGTACAGCCACTCAGTCTTGTCGGGGTTGAGTTGAAGTCTGTTTTGGGCCTGTTTCCATTGCATACACACATCATCACACATGAGATACAGTATTGGATTATTCTGACCTCAGAGTGATTGCACTAAGATTTATAGAATGATTTTACCATAAATCAACTGTTCTGTGTACATATACATGTACTAATAGAGTAGCTTTTATAAATCTTAGCAACTTTAAGATGTGTGGATGATATCCACTTTGTGCTCCAAATATATATTCACTGGAAATCAGTTAAAATTCAACGGAAACCAGCTAAACTAAGTACAGAAAAGTAGTAACTACAGTATAATTTTTTTAAACACTGAATTTTTTAAAAATCATGTACAAAGAAAAATGGTAAGGTGAGCTTGAAATTAAAAATCACATAGGGGAATATTAGGGAGGGAGAGATTTATGTTGCTTGAGTCCAGTATAGCCCCAACAAAACAAAACAAAACAGAAGAAAGAGTATACAGTATTGCCCTTGAAAAAGAATACATTGCTCTTGAAAATAGAATTCAAATAACCTGACGGGTATAGTCACCCTCCTACAAATATTCCCTTTTATGGCTTTCTTAAATTTGTAAATAAAGCAGTAATAGAAGGTAAAGTGCAATTTCTACATTGAACACAAGAGGTCACGTTCTTACCATAATTCTGAAGTACCTACCTATATAGGTGCTCGCTCTCTCTTTTTTTGGCTGTCTTGAGCAAATTGTCTCCCCTTTTTTCTAACTTTAGGTGGGTTAGAAATATCAAAGAGATATTACAACTGAATACCTGGAGCTGAATTGCTTTGTGTACCTGGAAACCTATCCTCTTAGTAATGATCTTTTTGCAAGATCGTGGAAAAACAGTTTATGGATGGCGTTCTGTGTGACAATTTAATTGTGTGAAAAGATTCTGATGTGATCCAGAATTCAGTGTAATAACGCCAGAGAAGTCCAAAGAAGAACAAAGGACTAGTCTGAACTGAACTGTGACATTCTCCTTTTCAGTGGTAAACCTATCAGCTTCATAAAATAGACTTTCAGAAACTAGTGTCATTGGTTCATTGGTCTTCATAGAATTCCTCGTAGAAGGAAAACACTTTGAAAGACTTTACAATGAAGGTATGTCTGGCACACTTTGCCAGGAATAGAGAGTGGGAAATTGACAATGGTTTTGGGAGGACACATGAAATAGTATTGATTACGGCCATAGAAATAATTTTCTGGGAATTGGGAAGACTTGGATGTTTGGAAAGCAAGTTGTGGGATAAAAGGTAACTCTGGAGGAGGAGGAGGAGGAGGAGGAGGAGGAGGAGGAGGAGGAGGAGGAGGAGGAGGAGGAGGAGGAGGAGACGACTTCACCAGGACTTTGCTGATAGTTGAGAAAGAAGAGGAAACTGCACTAGCCTATACTTTAGGTAGAAAAAGGAATGCTTCCTGCCAATTTCCCACAATAAAGATCAATGGGGAAGCCAGCAGTAAATCACACCCACTTCTTTTTTGCTGGCCCATGGTCATTTTGTTTCTCTGTTTAGATAAGGAACTATCTCTGAAACTATGACCCCTGGTGAGTCATAGAGTCATGGATTGACTAGTATATCATTAGGAAAAAAAATACCATCCAGCTAACCACATCCTAACCAGGAGGAATGTCATGGACTCTCAGCATGAGTTCCTGGAAAGAGAGGGAAAAATGAGATCTCAGATTAGCATTGTATTAGAAGATAGTAGCAGAGTGATAGACAAAAGGGGAACAGTATAAAAGTTAACTATATCCTACTGGTTCTTGTGGTCAGTAGTTCATAACATACTAAAGAATCAGTGCATTGGATTTACATTTCTAACAATATATATCTTAATAGTTTCTCTTTTAGACAAAGATATGGGACAATGGAAAATAATATAAGGAATATAGCTATACCCTCTTAATTCTTGTTTAAACCAATTGCAAGTACCAAGTTTTTCAGCTTTAACAAATATTGCAACCCTACAATAATTTTGGACCCACATTTACAGTTGCTTATTAGAACTGGCTACAGCTACAGCTTCAGTGGTGATTTTCTTCAACAAAGCTTCAAGAGAATCACCCTTCAAAGCTGCTTTTAGAAGCCATAGGTACTTAACTCAAAACTACAATTTTCCTTTTGTGTTTGTTTATGGAATCTTCTTACACATGCAATATCTAGAAGAGTATATGCACACCTAAGCAAGGGAAGGAAACTCTATCAATACTAAATGTGCCAGGAGAGGTTGCAACAGTGACATGAACTTTCTTGAAAGTGTGAACAATGTCACCTCTAGAATGCAAAGGAGTTCCTAGACTTGAAGCAAGCGTTCTGCACTCTGTAGATTCTTTTTTTAGTTTGACAGGGACAAGACGAGAAAGTTTTGACTTCTGTTTTTAAGTAGACATTTTTCCCACTTAAAAGCTAATTAAGTTTTACTTTCTAGAGGTATTAGATATTGCTAGGGGAACAGGATGGATTAAATAAATTTCATCTGGTGGAGAATACATCGTAATTATTTTGATTCATGAAGACAGTGAGGTTTGGAGGGCAACATTTGTTACATAACTGCAAATTTTTATTTCCTTTTTAAAAACACCCTAGCTAGTCTTTCCTTTAAAAATTTAGTGCTAGACAATTTGTCCATTGGCTTTTCCTTGGCTTTTGAGATTAGTTTAGATAGTAGTTAATGAAGTATACACTGCACAAAGAATCCCCTGAGCAACACCGTAGAAGAACTTCTGTCCGGGAGCAACTCACAACAGTCCTTTGTCATTTTAGAATAAGTCATTAATTTTAGCTGACAGACCTGAAGGCGGTGTAGGAATTTCTGTACATCCTGCTAAGCCACCATCCTCTGCTGACTTAAGCAACAAAATCATTTTAATTTATACTGTCTTTTCCCATTTGCCCAGAAGATCAAAACAATGTGTGAGAGTCCCTGAGCTCTGCAAAAAGGAAAGAGAGAGAGAGAGATTAAGAGAGAGAGAGAGAGATTAAAAGAGAGAGATTAAGAGAGAGAAAGAGATTGATAGAGACAGAGAGAAACAGAGAAAGAGAGAGATGGAAGGAGAGAAATTGAGAGAGAGAGAAAGGAGGGAGGGAGGGGGAGAGGGGGAAGGAGAGGGGGGAAGGCGAGATCTTGTAACTATGTGTGCATGGAACTTCCAAAATGGTTTACTCTGTGAACCCATAAATATTTTATATCTCTTGCTGAGCAATTACAAAAAGGAGAGGGAAATATCAAACTGGTCATAATTTATTTAAAGGATACTGAGATTACCAGGTGTTTGAATCATCTCCATAACCTTGACCATCATTTCAGCTCCAGGAAAACAAATAAATGAACAATGATTACATTGTGTGTGAGGGCATGTGGAAGAAAGTACTTCTGCTGGTTGGATCCTCTTCAAAGGTTTTCCCTCCAATGGATTACTGATATGAAATACTGCAATGTATCAGAGACAAAGATGATCTCTTTCGGACTTTGATTTTAATCCTTTTAACTTTGCATTGACCAAAATGTCCTTCTTCTGAAAGGGAACCCTAATCATTCATGTCACTCTTCCATCCTAAAAGAAAAATAAAATGGACTTTTTTTTACTGTGGAGTCCTTGGTGCTCTTGAGTTTGGTTGTGTGTTTGCAGACATTTAATTACCCAACTAGGTAATGTGCGGATAGCTTGTATTGCTAGTGTTGGTGGAAGTGTGGTTTTCTTCTTTGTAGTTCCTTGATTAGGGTATTGTTTGTTTCCTTACCAATAGTGCAATCAATAGGGAGCTGCAGACAGCCCTGATGTTCTGTTCCCACTTAAAAATAAAGGTGTATTTAATGAAGCACCTGGAAATATGGCAAAGTTAGATTAAAGAGAAACGTATCTGACAAATGAGTGAAGCAACTCTTCATGGGACAGTTCCCCCCTTTTTTTTTCATGAGTTCCCTCTGTATAGCTGGTTCCCCCTTACTCGTTGATTAAGTACTACAACTAACCTGCAGGGAGCATAACTTGTAAGGAAAAAGAAAGCACCATAAATGGTACCCCCATTCCCATTCTTCAGAGCTGATCCAGAATGATGCCATGAACAATGGTGTTGAAGTTTCCAAGAGCTCAAGGAGCACAAGGATGGAGGCATCACTTCCACCCCAACTCTTCCCCAGGTCATTTACAAGCATGGCTCTCTCAAGGCTCTCTCAGTATTAAATCCCAACCTGAGTACCACCTGAATCCATTTTCTTCAGGATTCTGATCAACTGGTGCGCCAGTTGCGGCCCTATCTAGACCGGGATGCCTTGTGCACAGTCACTCATGCACTCGTGACCTCTCGTCTAGACTACTGTAATGCTCTCTACATGGGGCTGCCCTTGAGGTCCACCCGGAGACTCCAGCTGGTGCAGAATGCAGCCGCGCGAGTCGTCTTGGGAGTTTCCCGATACTCCCATGTTACACCTTTGCTCCGCGAGCTGCATTGGCTACCGGTTGCTCTCCGGGTGAGGTTCAAGGTGTTAGTTATGACTTACAAAGCCCTTCATGGCATGGGTCCGGATTACCTACGGCAACACCTGTGACCGGCGTCAACTTCCCTCCGTCCAGTGCGCTCCCACAGAGAGGGCCTCCTCAGGGTGCCGCCGATCAAAGAATGCTGATTGGTGACCCCCAGGGGGAGAGCGTTCTCTGTGGGCGCGCCAGACCTCTGGAACCGCTTACCGGTTGAGCTCCGGACGGCCCCCGACCTTCGCTCCTTCCGGCGCGATCTTAAAACATTCTTTTTCGAACAAGCTGGCCTGGTCTGACGGGATGGGGTTGGGTTTTTAAAACTAGTTTTAACTTTACTATGTATTGATTTTATGGGCATGATGTTTAATGGTTTTTTAATTTTTGTATTCGATTTTTATTGTGTATTGCCCTGTTCACCGCCCTGAGTCCTTTGGGAGAAGGGTGGTATAGAAATCAAATTATTAAATTATTAAATTAAATTAAACTGCAGTCCAGCTGCCTTCTAAACAACCTTCCCCCAAAAAAGTTGGTGAAAGGATGATAATTATCTAAAATTGTCTGGTCCAAGGACAGCTTCTTGAGAAAGGGAACATATTACCACCTTCTTCAAATCTGGAAATATCACCTACTCCCTCAAGTGTCCAACACCACAATATATACTCAACCAGAGTTCTATTTTACCCCTATATTAGAGGAGTCTGAGTCTAATAAATATGTAGTATAGCAGCTTCTGTCCACTTCTTCAGGAGTCACCCTTTCAAATTCATCCCAGATAACACCATAAGAACAGGGTCAGGCCCCAATTAAGTCCAAGTAGGAGATGATATGATTAATGATTAAAATCATTTGAATTTACTACTGATCAAAACCATTGCTTTCATGAATAAATATTCCTTATTTTATATCCCTTTATCAGCTAATCATGACCAAAATGTAAAATACAAAAATTCTACTTTTTAAAACTAAGTTAAAATCAATACTACATGACCCAAAGTATCCAGAATGATATGAGGTGTTCCTTACACAATGGTTTCTATTGAAATCATAAGAAGAAGGAACAGTAATTTATTTATTTATTTATTTGTTTTATATACCGCCCTTCTCCCAAAGGACTCAGGGCGGTGAACAGGGCAATACAAATTATTAAATTAAATTAAACTGCAGTCCAGCTGCCTTCTAAACAACCTTCCCCCAAAAAAGTTGGTGAAAGGATGATAATTATCTAAAATTGTCTGGTCCAAGGACAGCTTCTTGAGAAAGGGAACATATTACCACCTTCTTCAAATCTGGAAATATCACCTACTCCCTCAAGTGTCCAACACCACAATATATACTCAACCAGAGTTCTATTTTACCCCTATATTAGAGGAGTCTGAGTCTAATAAATATGTAGTATAGCAGCTTCTGTCCACTTCTTCAGGAGTCACCCTTTCAAATTCATCCCAGATAACACCATAAGAACAGGGTCAGGCCCCAATTAAGTCCAAGTAGGAGATGATATGATTAATGATTAAAATCATTTGAATTTACTACTGATCAAAACCATTGCTTTCATGAATAAATATTCCTTATTTTATATCCCTTTATCAGCTAATCATGACCAAAATGTAAAATACAAAAATTCTACTTTTTAAAACTAAGTTAAAATCAATACTACATGACCCAAAGTATCCAGAATGATATGAGGTGTTCCTTACACAATGGTTTCTATTGAAATCATAAGAAGAAGGAACAGTAATTTATTTATTTATTTATTTGTTTTATATACCGCCCTTCTCCCGGAGGACTCAGGGCGGTGTACAGAGCAAAGTAAGTATACAATAAAGCAATAATAAAACAAATAAAACCCCAAATCTATCAGGCCAGGCCGGCTTGCTGGAATAGATAGGTTTTTAAGTCACGCCGGAAGGTGCGAAGGTCGGGGGCCATCCGGATTTCGGCTGGCAAGCAGTTCCAAAGGATTGGCGCACCCACCGAGAATGCTCTCCCTCTGGGGGCCACCAGCTGGCATTCTCTGACCGGTGGCACCCTGAGGAGGCCCTCTCTGTGGGAGCGCACAGGACGGAGGGGTGTTGACGCTGGCAGTAGGTGCTCCCGTAGGTAATCCGGACCCATGCCATGTAGGGCTTTGTATGTCATCACTAGCACCTTGAATTTCACTCGGAAGGCAACTGGAAGCCAGTGCAGCTCACGGAGCAGAGGTGTAATATGGGAGTATCGGGAAGCCCCCAAAAGTGTTCGTGCAGCTGCACTCTGTACCAGCTGAAGCTTCCGAGTGGTTCTCAAGAGCAGCCCCATGTAAAGAGCGTTGCAGTAGTCAAGACGAGAGGTTACAAGTGCATGGGTGACTGTACGCAAGGCATCCAGGTCCAGATAGGGTCGTAGTTGGCGCACCAGGCGAACCTGAGTGAAAGCCCCCCTAGTCACAGCTCCTATGTGATCTTCTAAGGAGAGCTGTGAATCTAGGAGGACACCCAGGTTGCGAGCCCTATCTACGGGGGGCAATAACTCGCCCCCAATATTAAGGGAAAACTTGTTGGTTGTATCTACAAAGTTACCAGGAATGGAACTCAACTATGGAATGGAATAGAATGGAATGGAATGGAATGGAATGGAATGGAATGGAATGGAATAGAATAGAATAGAATAGAATAGAATAGAATAGAATAGAATAGAATAGAATAGAATAGAATAGAATAGAATAGAATAGAATAGAATAGAATAGAATAGAATAGAATGAATTCTTTAATGATCAAGTGTGATCAGGCACACCAGAAATTTGTCTCTGGTACATAAGCTGACAGTGTACATATGAATAGCAAGTAATAGATCATAAGTCATAATCATAGTTACAACCATTGATCATAAGTTACAAACAACAATTGATAAATCATAAGAAACCAATAGGAGAAAATAGTAGGAAAGATGAGAAGATGAGAAATGAGACAGTGCTATGGGAATTAAGTGTTCAGCAAAGTGATGGCATGGGGGGAGGGAAACTATATTTATGTCTTATTGATTTGGTATGCAACGCTCTATAGTGGCATCCTGAGGGGAGAAGCTGAAATAGATTATGTCCAGGATGTGGAAACAAAGAAATTTAGAAAACTAGTGATCATCATAGCTCAAGTGTTTTCTATTAATCTCAAAAGAAATAAGTGTGATAAATCAGATCTAAAAATGTAAATGCTCCTCCTCCAATTTAAGGAAGACAATAGGATAGTAACAGAAGAGTTGAATTTCTCTACCTCTCTTTTCCAGGATTTTCTAGGCCCTTATTTTTTTTCTTTCTGAGATACCAGAAGTTATTTTTGAAGAAGGATTTGTATCAAGGCAGAATGAATGTATTAAACCCCATTTTAAAATTTTATTTTGTCATTTTATTTTTTCTCACCATTTAAAATATTTTCTGAATAGTATACTTTCCCTATTCATTTTGACAACCTAAAGAACATTGGAGTTTTTAAAACATTGATGTTAACCAGGCTCTAGATTTCAGTTAAAGCTAGATTTGAAATGGTAATATGAAATGGCCTGTAAATGGTAAATTAAACTACATTTTGCTTAATTATTAGCCTTGATTATAAATGCCCAGAAGAATTGCTCAGTTTCACCTAGGAGTGAAAAAAATTGTGGAGAAAGAATGCATATTTCCAAGATTAACTTCTGATTAGTTCACGATAACTGCAGGTCAGTAGTTTAGGCCAATATTTCATATTCTGAATGCTTAGTTGAAAGTGAATTTTTTTTTGGAGATTTCTTCCAAATCTCATTTTTCCCTATCATTTTTTCTCAATAATTCCCTCTGGGAGCATTCATCCCCTCTGTTAAGTGTAATATCCAGTTAGAAAAGCTTGTCATTTTTCTATTCAGCTCTCTAATGAGAGTACAACTATTTCATGCTTGTATTTTAAAATTATCTCTCCAATTCTGAAATTACATTTCTAAGCTTTACATATCTCGAATAAAAGGAAATCATACCAACTATGACAATGAATAGAAGGAAACAGTTTTCAATGGGATTTCTTTTCTTTTATTTCCTTTTTGCCTTGAATGATAAAAAAGAACCTTCTCTTCTAATCTAACACATTTTCCAACCTGGACACCTGAGGGCAGTAAATTTTCACTCTTTGCCTCTCTACAGATGCTGTACTAGTACAAAGAACAAGATTTGCTTGGGGAGCAAGTAACACAGAGTATCAAAAGGTTATTAAATTAGGTCTAACAGACAGATTTTTTACTATTGTTATTTTAAACTGAAGTTTGATATTGTTCTCTGGAGTAGTGATTAAAAGCACTAGCCTAAAAAAACATCAGACTGTAAGTACTGGTCCATAGAAACCAGCTGAAGAACTATGGGCCAGTCAACTCTCATAGTCCTAGGAAGAACACACACACACACACACACACACACACACACACACACACACACACACACCACTTCTTTAATCTTTATGTAAACTTAGTTTTAGATAAGTAAATTATTTTCTATGACAGGGATGTGAGGAGCTTTAAAATCCTCTGTTAATTACTGTGAAGAACTGCTGATAAATGACCAAAATGAAAAATTATGGTTTTCAGTAAGAAACCTAATGTTAGCCACTGCTTTATTAATTGTAACAAAATACATATTACAATAACTTTGGAATCATCCTTTACTCATTATGGCACAGAAATCTATACCTGCTGTGATTCCTTAGAGGAATATCATAGCCACGTGGTCCTTTTATTTCTCGAAGGATGTTTTGTGGCAAATAAAGAATGAAAGGATTTGCTAGGATCTTGTGAACAAATTCAGGGTCATGCTTAATCAACCCTGTCCCCACCGATTTCTATACATAATCCCATCAAATCTGAAGACATGATTGGTTGATTGATCAAATACCACAAAGCTGGTATTGACTCTTAGCATGTGCCCTCAAGTCAGTAGTTATCCTGGTGATTGCCTGGACAAGTCCTTGCAGTTTTCATGGCAGCATTGTCAGAAGTGGTTTGCCATTGCATCCGTCCTAGAGCTGAGAGAAACTAACAGGCCAAACATCACCCAGTAGAGTTCATGCTCAAGGCAGGATTAGAACACACAGTTTTCCATTTTCTAGTCTGATGCCTTTAACCACTATACACTGGGTCTCTTGAGTCTTAGGAACCATGTACATATTTTTTCATGAAGAGGCTCTTCCAAAAGGAAAGGAAAGGAAAGGAAAGGAAAGAAGGAAAGGAAAGGAAAGGAAAGGAAAGGAAAGGAAAGGAAAGGAAAGGAAAGGAAAGGAAAGGAAAGGAAAGGAGGAAAGGAAAGGAAAATATCTCACAGACAAGAAATCATCAAGAGATGTGAATACTCAGCCCTTGCACCTGCTTAGCAGCAGACTTAATAAAGGAGCTATAACACTATTTCTGGTTGGAAAACTAAATATTCTATTTCTAAACTAAGAATACTCATCAAATCTCCCAATGTTCCAATATTGGCTATAATGGGAACAAAGGGCTTAACTTGAATGCATTTTAATTTTCAGATCAGCTAACATCATCAGAACCATAGAAACACAAACTGCTTCACATATGAAAGTGTAAGTTAGCTAAATCTGAGAGTTGATGAAAAGCATCTTAATCATTGTCTACATACTATCAAAATTCTCATGTCTCTAACCTTTACCGGGTGAAGAGGATAAGCATATCACAGGGCAAAACTATTTCAACCATTTCAATCAAATGGGCTAATTTACAGAATACTGGGATCCATTATTAAGGAAAGAGGAAGGAAGCAGAGAGGAAGAGGGAGAGGGAGGGAGGGAGGGAGGAAGGAAGGAAGGAAGGAAGTGTCGCGTTGAGCGACCGGTCAGGGTTCCGGCCTCAATTCTTAGAGCCCCGTAACAGGGGTGAGAATTTAGAGGGACCCTCGCAAGGGTGAACACCTTGAATATGGAAGGATTTAGCCCTTTGCCACCGACCCAGTGTGCCGGACGTTCCAACGGTCACACTTGGGAACTGCGATAGCGCAGGAACAGAATCCTAGGACAAACTGAGGCACCAACACAAGTTTGTTCAAGGTGAGAGAGCACAGAGTGCCCGGGGTGGATGGTGTTGCCCCCGAACAGCTTTGCACAGCACTCTTTTATTGAGCAGTTTCATCAGGGAGGGGGAAGTACACTCATGAGGGAGCAACATAACTCATTGCATACAACTGCTAATGAAGAGGGCAAAGGTCATCACAGGAAACAATAAAGCATAGCTTATCGTATACAAATGCTAACAGAGAAGACAAGGGTTATTACAGGAAGGCATAACTTGAAAGGCATAACTTGAAGCAAGGACAATTACAAGAAACATTATCACAGGAAGGCATAACTTGTATCACAGGAAGGCATAACTTGAAAGGCATAACTTGAAGCAAGGACAATTACAAGAGACATTATCACAGGAAGGCATAACTTGTATCACAGGAAGGCATAACTTGAAAGGCATAACTTGAAGCAAGGACAATTACAAAAGACAAGTCTTGTTATATACAATTGTAAATGAAGCAGGAGACAAAGGTTTATCACTGGAGACAGGAATGCAGAAGGCAAAAAGGTCTTTTGGGAGTCTAGGATAACTACAACTCCTCCTTTTCTGTTTTTTAAGGCCAATTACTGAGAAGGCCCCTCAATGTCCAGAACTTTCTCTTCTAGGATACTTACGCGGGAAAAAGAGAAATCCTTCGATACCTCCTGTGCCGGCGCCAGTGTTCCTTTCAAAGAGTGTTGGTGTGAGGGTTCATCAGAGGTAAATTCTAAAAGAGGATGTTTGCATTCACTGTCAACAGTGTGTTTCATCAACAGAATGTCATCGCTAATGCTGCTCAGCCTTCATTGTAGAAAATCTAAAAGTTTACCCATAACACATGGGCCAATTGCACATGCAAGTAATAACAAAATTAAAGGACCAGCTATGGCTGAGAAAAGGGTGGTCAGCCAGGGAGAGAAGTTAAACATTCCTTGAATTGATACTTACTGTGCCATAAGGAATCAATTTGTTTAACAGCTCTCTGTTCAGCTATCAAAGAAATACTGTTAGTAATACTTCTGATAAAAATAGGCAAGACACAAGGTAAAATAATGCATCCTAATACAATCATACCAATTAAAGCTACAATAGCTTGTAAACCAGGTAATTTGGGAAACCAGGAGCCAAGTAATTCCTGAAAGTTGAAACCATTTCAAGTTTGGACAGGAACATGAGCTACAGAGTTCACATAGATGATGATGGTAGACTCGTTGTTAACAACAGGTTGTTCCTTCTGGGTCCATGCGATGGGGCAAAAACAGTGTGAAAAGAGTCATTTTTGACTGGAACCAATGTCAAAGGTGTGAGCCATTGTAAAGAATGGGATGGGATAGCTGGTGAAGTGGAGGCACAATGAAATGCTGCAGGCTGAGTAGACGGCAAAACTTGACATCTGGGGTAAGCTTTCAGATGGAATTGTGTTTTAGTGGCATCAGTCAGTGGTGTTAGAACAAAGTTGAAAAAAGTCACAAACCATGCTGTCATCTTTAATGGGTTCTGCAGTTGTGTTTGTGGAGGCATGATACGGACGAACGTGGCGACCGGGGATCCACAGCACTTTGTCTGGCAGTTGAACAGCTGCGTAGCCTCTTCCCCAAGTGAGAAGGTCTGCAGGGCCTTTCCAAGTTAGATCTGGAAGTTGGCGATACCACACTTTGGGTTTAGGCTGATCTGCAACTGGAGATGAAAAATGCTGCTCTGCAGCTGTGGTTAAGGGATAGCCAGTCAAGTTGGAAAAGTTTAGAGTGTAGAGGCAAAGATTAAGAGTTTCTTGCACTGCTGGGAGGTTGGGGTTTTGTTTTCCCCCGTTCTGATTTTTATAACGATCTAAAGCATGTTTCAAGGTTTGGTTAGCCCTTTCCACCAAGGCTTGGCCTTGGCTATTATATGGAATTCCAAATTTGTGTGTGATTTGCCAATGATGACAAAATTCTGCCATGGCTTGACTGCTATAGGCAGGGCCATTATCTGTTTTGAGTTCTTTTGGACATCCCAGCACTGCAAAGGTCCGAATACAATGATTAATGACATGTTTGGTGGCTTCTCCCCTTTGGGGGGTGGCCATGATGAATCCTGAAAAGGTATCAATTGAAACATGCAAATACTTCCATGGGGCAAATGGTGCATATTGTGTAACATCCATTTGCCAAATTTGGCAAGGCTCCAATCCCCTGGGATTGACACCCATAGGGATTGCAGTTGCTTGTTTACTGCAGGTTGGACACTGCTGGCGAATTGCAATAGCTTCTGCAGCGGTGATGCCAAACTGCTTTTGCAAAGCTTTGGAATTTTGATGAAAATATGAATGACTTTCCCAGGGGGTGAGGGGTTGCAAAGAACAGGCTGAAGGTCCGGAGGCAGCCTGATCTGCAACATTGTTTCCCTCTAGCAAAAAACCTGGAAAAGGCTGATGACTACGAATGTGAGCAACAAAAATAGGATGTTGGCGTTCAAAAAGCAAATTTTGCAAGGTTAAAAAAAGTTGTAACAAATCTGGTTGAATGGACGGGGATAAATAAGATCCATAAATCACTTGAATTGTGTGATAAACATAAAAGCTATCCACAATAAGATTCAAAGGTTGAAATGAAAAAATTTGACAGGCCAAAATTGAAGCAGCCAGTTCAGCTTTTTGAGCTGACCGCTGGGGTGTTGTTTGCTTGGTTATCCAGTGACCATTTTCCAACCAGGCACAGGCGCCACACTCCTTGCTCCCATCTGCAAAAACTGTAACAGCGGAATGTAGGGGGTGAGGAGACAAGGGTGACAACCAGTCAATGGGTACAGTGCGAACAATTTGCAAACAATAATCGGGTGGTGGGTGGCAAGAAACCTTGCCATGCCAATCAGCTAAGGAAAATTGCAATTCACTTGAGGTTTGAAAAAATGATTCCCAAATTTGCAAAGACATAGGCACAAAAAGAGTGTCTATCTCCAGCCCAATCAAGGCTTTCGTTGGGTGACGAATTTTAAAAATCAATTGAGCCAATTGTGCTTCTCTGGTTAAAACAGAAACTTTGGGTGTATGGGATAAATGAATCCACTCCAAAATTTTCAATTGGTTAGCACATTGAACAATAGCAGCAGTAAATCTACATTTCTCTTCTCCAAAAGTATTGAAGATTCCATAATCATATTTGGAGTCAGTGTATATGTTCCCCCTTTCCTGTATTAACAATCTCAGAGCCTGTTGTAAGGCATAAAATCCACAGGTTAGTGCTGATTAAGGGAGGGAAATTCTCCCAGATATCACCTTCTATCAATGTGTCCTGCACACAGACACAAAAACATCAAAAACAAAAAAACAAAAACAAAAAACAACTCCACAAAAAGATCAGAGTAATTTCTTTTGGGTGATGTTTAACTAAAAACTCAAAAATTCCCAAAAACTTGTCCAACAATTAATCTCTCCTCTTACGAGTAAAAAAAATTGCAAGCTGAAACTGCAAGAGTGGGCATCAAGTTTCACATCCACCCCCCTTTCTCAGACTGGAATTCTAAGCAGAGAAAAAAAAATGGTTAAAATGACCGGCCACCCCCCTCTTCTGGCTGTCTCTCCCTTTCTCACTCTTAAAGTAACACAGCGGGGTTGGGGGGGGGGGTAAAAGAAACTTTACAAAAATCTCACCACCAAAAAAAATAAATAGTTTGCTCTCCTTTACATGCATTTTCTCTCACACATCATCCATGGCTTTTACAACAATAAAATCTGTAGTTTACTGTTCCTTTCACAGCCTGGGACGGGGTGGGGGGTGGTAGGTGGGTTTGAGGGCTAACACACTCACATTTACATATCAGCAAATTAACTCATTCACTTCCATTCTGACTGCTTGCATAAACAATTTCACATACAAAAATTTCATTTCATACTTTCTCCAGACAAACCATACATTGTTAAATAAGGCCTTTTTGTTTGGTGTTATCAGAGAGGATTTTGACCCTCTTCCAAGTCTTGGAAATAACACAGAACAACACAGACAGACATATATACACAGATATATAAAACAGAACAAAACACACATATCATTTTGGGGTTTTAGGCCAAAACAATAATCCAAAGAGCTAGATTAAAAGAAAAAGATAGAAGAAAAACTTGATTTTATTTCTTTGATTTTTCTTTTCTTTAGGTTTACAACAACAACTACTTTCCTATTCTTTGATTTGGTAGACCAGAATGGTCAATTTAGCTTGGCTCGGAGCCTGCAATGGGAAGCTAGATCTCAGACAAGTCCAGGCAGTTGAAATCAACAGGCGCGCCCCTGGACTTTACTGAGAACAGCTCGCCCCAAGAGGCTCTTTCAAGCCCCACATAAGCCAATTCTAACAGGAGTTCATTTCGGGCATATTCGTTGTCTATTTGCCTTGTTATTTCTTCCTGCAGTCTTGCGGAAAGCTGCTAAAGCCCCTTCCTGTATCAAATTAAAAGCCTCCCTTGGGCTTTGAGCCTGTTGGTCATTAGTAATGAATTGTCCCGTGCCAAATAATTGATCCCTATTTACTCCTTGAGGTAATCCAGCAAGAATTTTTTCTCTATTTCTTTTTTATTTATATTCAGATTCCCAAACAAGATATTGTGATAGAGTCAAAACCATGTTAGCTTACCTATACTTATTAAAAATCCTTGCACATAGTTGATCAATTCATGATGCAAGGGTGTATACTCTTGGATTGGTTAACCTCCGGCTGCTGGTGCCGGCAAAAAATTAACAGGATAACAAGATGACAAATCTTCCATGTTCAATTGTGATTTAACAGATTCTGGCTGAGCCTGAGGGGCTCAGCCGCAGGTGAGGTGCCCTGCTGAGTTTCTCCCGGCTGAATCCTCATAAGGAGGGGGATCCGGAGAAACTGAAAAGGCTTAATGAAAAAGAGAATCAGTGAAAAGTTCAGAGGGGTTAGAAGCATTAAGAGGAAAAGAAATGTCAGCCTTTGTTGTCGGGCTGGCTGACTGCCCCCCCTCTAGATTCCCTGCTGGGGGCCAGAAGAGGCGTGGCCAAACAGCACGCGATAATCAGCGATGGTCATATGAGTGCCAAGGTAATTCAAACCTGTGATCAGGCCGAGAGTGTATTTAGAATGAAGGCCATATTGAGTCACAGCAGCTTTAATGTCCTTAATAGTTTTTGGAGTCAGAGGAGTATAAACAGGTAGTTCGGGTGGAGGTGGTGGGGGGGCAGCAGCACAAGCTTCTAAATCATCTGGATCTAATATCCCGGAGGCATGAGCTGCAAGCATAGAGTGAACAAAAGGTGCCCCTTGAGTGGGGCGGGGAGGCGGAGGAGGGAGATTTGGAGAAGGAGGAGGGAAGGGGGAAGGAGGGGGTTTAGAAATAGTAATGGCAACAAGCTCAGAGGCTTTTTCCTCTTTGCCGGGAGCAGAGAGAGGGACAGGCACAGCAGGGCAAAGAGAAGAGGCAGAAGGAAGATTCTCCGGAGGCAGAGCAGAGGGGGGGACAGGCACAGCAATAGGAGGAAGTTTCTGTGATTTTTCATAGGGTGGGGGCGGCACGGTTGAAGGCGGAAGATCAGGAGAGTGATCAAGAGGTTTAGAGGTAGAAGATGTCAGATCTAAAGGAGATGGCAAAAGTTTTAATGCTGCCATCACTGCTTGCCATGCGGACAAAATGTCAGCAGGCACCCTGGGATGACTGTGAAGATATTTACCTAGCTTTTCCCAGGTTATAACAGACAAAGTGCCTGATTCCGGATAAGCCGGACAATTTTTGTTAATATATTGTAAAAGTTTTGTTAAAAGTCTCTTTCCTACAGGATGGACCATGGTGCCATTGTATTTTTGAACAAAATTAGCATTCTGCACTATATTTAAAAAGTTCGTCCCTATGACCTGACGAAACTTTGGAAAGTGGGGAGCCCATTACTCACGATTAGAAGCCTTCTCCGAGGTGCGTGGTAACAGGAGTGCAGGCAGTACACCCCTGGACAGGAGTCGTACTGTGGAGTTGAAGCCGCGATCCGGACGAGCCCCCAGTTGTCGCGTTGAGCGACCGGTCAGGGTTCTGGCCTCAACTCTTAGAGCCCCGTAACAGGGGTGAGAATTTAGTGGGACCCTCGCAAGGGTGAACACCTTGAATATGGAAGGATTTAGCCCTTTGCCACCGACCCAGTGTGCCGGACGTTCCAACGGTCACACTTGGGAACTGCGATAGCGCAGGAACAGAATCCTAGGACAAACTGAGGCACCAACACAAGTTTGTTCAAGGTGAGAGAGCACAGAGTGCCCGGGGTGGATGGTGTTGCCCCCGAACAGCTTTGCACAGCACTCTTTTATTGAGCAGTTTCATCAGGGAGGGGGAAGTACACTCATGAGGGAGCAACATAACTCATTGCATACAACTGCTAATGAAGAGGGCAAAGGTCATCACAGGAAACAATAAAGCATAGCTTATCGTATACAAATGCTAACAGAGAAGACAAGGGTTATTACAGGAAGGCATAACTTGAAAGGCATAACTTGAAGCAAGGACAATTACAAGAGACATTATCACAGGAAGGCATAACTTGTATCACAGGAAGGCATAACTTGAAAGGCATAACTTGAAGCAAGGACAATTACAAGAGACATTATCACAGGAAGGCATAACTTGTATCACAGGAAGGCATAACTTGAAAGGCATAACTTGAAGCAAGGACAATTACAAAAGACAAGTCTTGTTATATACAATTGTAAATGAAGCAGGAGACAAAGGTTTATCACTGGAGACAGGAATGCAGAAGGTAAAAAGGTCTTTTGGGAGTCTAGGATAACTACAAGGAAGGAAGGAAGGAAGGAAGGAAGGAAGGAAGGAAGGAAGGAAGGAAGGAAGGAAGGAAGGAAGGAAGGATTTACACTGCTTACTACCACCTTCCCAAAAGAAATTCATTGAGGAAGCTGACAAAAAGTCAGAAGTCACTCCTGTTCCCACTAATATTTTGCTCATCCATGGTCATACTTGTTTCTCCATTTAGGTAAGAAATATTTCTGAAATGATGACCCAACAGGGCATGGGTTGTATAATAATAATAAAATTAGAATATGATAGAATATAATATATAATAAAATAAAATAAAATAAAATAATAAAAATTAAAAGAGTTAAAATCAAATATGTGAGGCATTTCCTCTGAAGTCATCTGCATGATAGCAAGCAAGTAAAGAGTACTGGGAGTCAACAAATGTTCTGTCAGCTAGTCATCTAAAGCAGAAGAGGTAAGGTGAAAATAAAAGATGGATAGTTTGCCAGCCAATGATTACGGAACCAAAGAATCAGGAAAGGAATGGGAAATCAAATGACTGGTACAATTAAAAATAAGATACATCAAGCAGCATTTTTAAAAATTTCATTTCCATATGTCTGAAATGAAATGAATGCAGCCTTGAAATGAAGCATTAGATTGCATTGGGTCACAGAGCCATGCTGAACATGAGCTTCATATGGAAAAGCAAGGACATCAGCCTGGCAACCAAATGTAAGTTAGTCCATT
Organism: Vipera berus; assembly: GCF_964194415.1. Taxonomy (NCBI): domain Eukaryota; kingdom Metazoa; phylum Chordata; class Lepidosauria; order Squamata; family Viperidae; genus Vipera; species Vipera berus. The sequence goes on along the minus strand of NC_138203.1, from coordinate 23,040,933 downwards.
CTGTGGTGTTTCCTGTAGCTGGTATGGTTGTGAAAGTTGGACCTTAAATAAGCAAGACAGGAAGAAAATCGACTTGTCTGAGCTGTGGTGCTGAAGAAGGCTCCTGTATATTCACTGGGCAGCAAAGGTGACCAATAAGCAGGTACTGGAGCACATAACATCAGACATGTCACTGGAAGGAAAAAAAAATCACAAAATTGTGTCTGACTTATTTTGACCATTTCATGTGGGGAAATTCATTTGGAAAAGCAATTATGTTGGAAAGAGTTAGTGGTAAAAGGAAGCCAGGCCACCAAAGAACACAATGGCTGGACACCATCAAAGCACAGAAAAACTCAATGAAGCAGTGCAAGATAGGAAGATGTGAAGAGACCTGGCCCATAGAATCAACAAGAGTTGAACACAACTGAACGGATAACATAATCATTATGTCTGAAATTTGGTGTTTCAAATGCAATGCCAGGATCTGAGACAAGCATAGATATTACCCATACGTACTTTGGCACTGTAAGCAGCATGTTATGAAACATTTGCCATCATTATACAAAGTGTTATTTACCGTATATACTTGAGTATAAGCCGACTCGAGTATAAGCCGAGACCCCCAATTTCACCCCCAAAAACTGGAAAAAGTTATTGACTCGAGTATAAGCCGATCCGCCGTTCTGCAAGCCTCTGCCGCCAGCAGAGGCTCGATCCGCCATTTTGCAAGCCTGAATACACAGGAATACCCTGTGTGGCCGCGGCTCGTCGGCAGGTCTCCGTTCCTCCTGCCGACCTTTGGGGAGGTTTGGGCGCCTCCCCAAACCTCCCCAAACCTCGGCAGGTCTCCGTTCCTCCTGCCGACCTTTGGGGAGGTTTGGGCGCCTCCCCAAACCTCCCCAAACCTCGGCAGGTCTCCGTTCCTCCTGCCGACCTTTGGGGAGGTTTGGGCGCCTCCCCAAACCTCGGCAGGTCTCCGTTCCTCCTGCCGACCTTTGGGGAGGTTTGGGCGCCTCCCCAAACCTCTGCAGGTCTCCGTTCCTCCGCGCAGACCTGCCGACCTTTGGGGAGGTTTGGGCGCCTCCCCAAACCTCGGCAGGTCTCCGTTCCTCCTGCCGACCTTTGGGGAGGTTTGGGCGCCTCCCCAAACCTCGGCAGGTCTCCGTTCCTCCTGCCGACCTTTGGGGAGGTTTGGGCGCCTCCCCAAACCTCTGCAGGTCTCCGTTCCTCCGCGCAGACCTGCCGACCTTTGGGGAGGTTTGGGCGCCTCCCCAAACCTCGGCAGGTCTCCGTTCCTCCTGCCGACCTTTGGGGAGGTTTGGGCGCCTCCCCAAACCTCCCCAAACCTCGGCAGGTCTCCGTTCCTCCTGCCGACCTTTGGGGAGGTTTGGGCGCCTCCCCAAACCTCCCCAAACCTCGGCAGGTCTCCGTTCCTCCGCGCAGACCTGCCGACCTTTGGGGAGGTTTGGGCGCCTCCCCAAACCTCGGCAGGTCTCCGTTCCTCCTGCCGACCTTTGGGGAGGTTTGGGCGCCTCCCCAAACCTCCCCAAACCTCGGCAGGTCTCCGTTCCTCCTGCCGACCTTTGGGGAGGTTTGGGCGCCTCCCCAAACCTCCCCAAACCTCTGCAGGTCTCCGTTCCTCCGCGCAGACCTGCCGACCTTTGGGGAGGTTTGGGCGCCTCCCCAAACCTCCCCAAACCTCGGCAGGTCTCCGTTCCTCCGCGCAGACCTGCCGACCTTTGGGGAGGTTTGGGCGCCTCCCCAAACCTCCCCAAACCTCGGCAGGTCTCCGTTCCTGTTTGGGGAGGTTTGGGCGCCTCCCCAAACCTCCCCAAACCTCGGCAGGTCTCCGTTCCTCCGCGCAGACCTGCCGACGTTTGGGGAGGTTTGGGGAGGCGCCCAAACCTCCCCAAAGGTCGGCAGGAAGAACGGAGACCTGCCGAGGTTTGGGGAGGTTTGGGGAGGCGCCCAAACCTCCCCAAAGGTCGGCAGGAGGAACGGAGACCTGCCGAGGTTTGGGGATGTTTGGGGAGGCGCCCAAACCTCCCCAAAGGTCGGCAGGTCTGCGCGGAGGAACGGAGACCTGCCGAGGTTTGGGGAGGTTTGGGGAGGCGCCCAAACCTCCCCAAACAGGAACGGAGACCTGCCGAGGTTTGGGGACGTTTGGGGAGGCGCCCAAACCTCCCCAAAGGTCGGCAGGTCTGCGCGGAGGAACGGAGACCTGCCGAGGTTTGGGGAGGTTTGGGGAGGCGCCCAAACCTCCCCAAACAGGAACGGAGACCTGCCGAGGTTTGGGGAGGTTTGGGGAGGCGCCCAAACCTCCCCAAAGGTCGGCAGGAAGAACGGAGACCTGCCGAGGTTTGGGGAGGTTTGGGGAGGCGCCCAAACCTCCCCAAACAGGAACGGAGACCTGCCGAGGTTTGGGGAGGTTTGGGGAGGCGCCCAAACCTCCCCAAACGTCGGCAGGTCTGCGCGGAGGAACGGAGACCTGCCGAGGTTTGGGGAGGCGCCCAAACCTCCCCAAAGGTCGGCAGGAGGAACGGAGACCTGCCGAGGTTTGGGGAGGTTTGGGGAGGCGCCCAAACCTCCCCAAAGGTCGGCAGGAGGAACGGAGACCTGCCGAGGTTTGGGGAGGTTTGGGGAGGCGCCCAAACCTCCCCAAAGGTCGGCAGGAGGAACGGAGACCTGCCGAGGTTTGGGGAGGTTTGGGGAGGCGCCCAAACCTCCCCAAACGTCGGCAGGTCTGCGCGGAGGAACGGAGACCTGCCGAGGTTTGGGGAGGCGCCCAAACCTCCCCAAACGTCGGCAAGTCTCCGTTCCTCCGCGCCCTGCCTGCCTGCTTCTTTCCGCTGCGGAAAGAAGCAGGCAGGCAAGGCGCGGAGTTTGGGGAGGTGCGCGCGCACCTCCCCAAACCTCCCCAAACTTCGGCAGGTCTCGGACGGCGGTGGCTTGGGAGAGGTGCGGGCGATCCCGGAAGCACCAAAGCCTCGGCCGCGCACAAGTCCTCGGTAAGTTTTTTTGTTGACTGGAGTATAAGCCGAAGTGGAATTTTTCAGCCCAAAAAGTGGGCTGAAAAATTCGGCTTATACTCAAGTATATACGGTACTTTGCAATTCCAGGAATAAGGTTTTCAGCTTTCTGTTAAATCAGAGATTTTCACATCTTCAGTTGAAGATTATCTGTAATCTTCATATACAATGCAATGAAAGCAGAAATGCTTGGAATTGACAGAGCTAAGTGTAACAAACCCAGAAATTTCAATGTTATAACACAGGTAGTCACAAAGCAAAACACATAAACACATGGATTTAGTCAGTTGAAAAAAATGGCCAGAACAAGAGAGACTGGCCCTGAAGCAACTTTTCACAGAGTTATGTGAAAATAGTATATGAAAAAAGTGACTTTACCCGCCATGAGATAATCTTGTTTGCTTAAATGAATATCGCACATAAATATTCAGAAGAACAACAATCAGATTTAAGGGAACAGAAGAGACTCAGTTCAGATCCTTCTGCAGAAAATATAAATATGTTTGCATCCCCCGCTAATGTAGGCTGAAAATTCTATACCCAGAATCTGTTTGAGGACACAGTTTGTTGTCCTTGACTTATGTCTCTAATCTAGGAATATGTCTGTGTAGAAGCTTTAGCTGGATCAAGGTTTATGTATTTACAATTCCTGTTACTGCTTCATTTATTTATACAACTTTAGAGGCCATCCAGCTTCCAATGATTCTGGGTGGCTTACTATTAACAAATGAGAATAATAATAATAATAATAATAATAATAATAATAATAATAATAATAATAATAATAATAATAATAATAGTAATAATAATAATAATAATTGGCCTGAAGGTAAACTCATAAACAAAAAAGACACTCAACAGGGAGGTCAGTCTTCAATAAGCTGCAAGATTAGAGAGAATAACCAGGTCTTTAGCAGCTTCTTGAATGTCATCAGAATGGGAGCCTGGATCTCTGGGGGTTATTATTACAGAGGACAGGTAGTGAAACAGAGCAGACACACCTTGTGTTTCCCATTAGATGACACTACCTGCAGTATTCTATGGGATTCAGAGCACGCCACTTCTTCGCAATCTCACCAGATGGACATAATCAGTGGCAATAGTCTCTCAATAATTGTCCATAATCTGTTCAAGAAAGGGCATGGATTTTAATCCTCTGTACTGCTCTCCCCCCAAAGCCATATTCTTTTGGGAATAACCTGTTGGGTGATAAATAATGGCCAAACCTACAAACAGTGAGAAGGATCGGAGCCAAAGCTTGGTGAAACAATGACAGTAATTTCGGGGTCCTACTTTGCTTTCTTTCGAGCTTCAAGCTGCAAGGAAGGGATTGGTCTCTCACCACAAGATTAGCTCAGGAGGATCTCTACCCATACAGCCCCCCCACACACACACCTATACAAATAATATGATGCTAGGCAGGATTTGGCTTTCCAGCCTGCCAGATTCCTCTCCCTCCCTCCCTCCCTCCCTTCCTTCCTCATATGTTGTTATTTATTATTAAAGGGATTTTCTTTAAAAAAAATCAGGAGGGACAGAGATTTAAATGGAGATAGCCAGAGGAGTATTCATGCTTTTCCTTTCCTTCTTTTACAGCTTCTATAGTCCATATAACTCAAAGACCCATAAGGACCCAGATACCTGGATCCAGAAACAAAGTAGCATTCAGTGAGTGCTTTGACAGCATCATATAAGAGCCGTGGTGACGCAGTGGTTAGAATGCAGTATTGCAGGCTTATTCTGCCAACTGCCAGCAGTTCGATTCTCATTGGCTCAAGTTTGACCCAACTTTCCGCCCTTCCAAGGTTGGTAAAATAATGACTCAGATTGTTGGGGGCCATGTGCTGACTCTGTAAACCACTTAGAGATGTCTGTAAAGCAGACATTTGAACAAGCCGGCCTGGTCTGATGGGTTTAGGGGTATTTTAACATTTTGTATTAATCTATTGAATTGGGCTATTGTATTTAATATTTATTTTAATTTTTATATATTGTATTTTATTGTATTGCCCTGTACACCGCCCTGAGTCCTTCGGGAGAAAGGCGGTATAAAAATTAAATAATAATAATAATAATAATAATAATAATAATAATAATAATAATAATAATAATAATAATAATAATAATAATAATAATTATTATTATTACAAAGTGGTATATAAGTGGTATATAAGCTATTGCTATATGATGGATTGGCAGAATAACTCTCTTAGAGATCTTTTCTTCCTTGTCCTTAATCTGATGGAAAAGCTCTGACTTAGTAAAGAAGACAACAAGATCTGGATTCGGTGTGACACTGGGGGCTGATGGGGGGAGACTGTTCTCTCACAGGATCCCTTCCCTTCCCCTCCTCCCTTATAACAAGCAGGTCTATGTTATTCCTCTTTCAATGATTTCACTAGAAAGGAAATCTGATGTTGTTCCTACAGATCTAAAGGAAGAAAATCATCTTGGAACAGGAAAAGAAACAAAGACAAATTCCTCTCACGTTGTAGGGTTCAAAACTCCTGGCAAGAGTCCTCCACCTTGACACTGGTAGAATCGCTTTGTTAAGAACATTTAATAAACCCAGCTTTGAAACTAGATTTATATTAATCTTATTCTTAACCATTATCTAATACTTTCCTGAGCCTTTACCACACACACATATATATATATTTAGTGCCCCTACCTTGTTGGTATTAACATTTGAGTTTATTATTCTTTTATCATGAATGGATAGGGCAGTATAAAACCCAACATGGAAAATAGGACAACAGAGCTAAATAATTCCCTTAAAAAGAATCAGGAAAATAAAGCCATATTTCATCTGTTTCATTTATCTGCTTATTCTAACAGCTCTTAAGGATTTGCTAAAAAAGACATTTCCAATTGAAAGCTTTCCAAGTAGTCACCACAACACCATGAAACAAGGGGAATGCCATTCCAGAGGTTTGCAAAAGGGCATTCACCCTCCCCTTTCAACTCAGCCTAGTTTTAATAAAAGTAATAGGATTTCTATTTTTAACATATTGCTATCCATGCTAAGCCTTTGACTCAGAAGGTCATATAGCCAACAGAGGTCTACAGAATTTTAGAATTGGGTCCAGCCATTTCTCTCAATACCTTTTCCTTAAAATGCCCCTCACTTGCCCTGGGAGTGTGGGAGAGATCCTTTTCTTTACATTTTAATTAGGTGCAGCCAACACACATAATGATTATCCATTCATTCTCTGAAAAAAATTGCCTGGTATGTTTCCCCTCCCTGCCCCATACACTAAAGATTTAGGCAATGATTGTTCCTGAGTCAGTTGTGAGAGCAAGTGACAGTTTTGAGCTGGGAAAGTTATGAAGTAGCACATCTGGGTGTTCTTAATTACATGTTGTAACATTACACAAAGAGAGCAGGCATTTTGCTCATAAACTACACTCAGGTCCAATAGATCTGGCCTTTGTCCGTAAATGGACTGCTTTCATTTATGGAGCTTCAGTTGAGGCATGCAACTTCACACTTTTGTGAACCACATTCCTTGCTTCTTGTTTTGTTTTACACTAAGGAAATGCCTTTTTATACTATATTGAGGAGAGGCATGGTGGCTCTATGGCTTAAAAGATGCTGGAGAAGGTCTATACTCTGGTGTTTGGATCCTACCACCACATGACAGAGTGAGCTCCTGTCACTTGCCTCAGCAACTGCCAACCTAGCAGTTGGAAAGCATATAAATGCAAGTAGATAAATAGGTACCACTTTGGTTGGAAGGTAACAGCATTCCGCATGCTTTGTACTGTGGTGTGATGTCATGCTGGTCACATGACCATAGAAACATCTTCACACAGTATTGTCTCAATGGCCTAAAGAATAGAGATGAACTCTGCCCCCACAACTAGCAGAGTAAAACCTGCATAGACTTCCTTACTATATTGAAGTAGAAAGATCATATGTTCTAAGAAGAGCTGCAGATTGTTGCTGGAGTCAGGTCAAGGCAGAGGGCATTTATCCACATTGTTGCCAGGGTCTGGGCTTGTCCTAATATATCTATTGAGACACTTTATTCAGGAGAGAAATCCTATGCTTATTATAGGATTATGTAATCAGCTTCCAATATCTGAATTCACCTGTGGATGATTACTACATTTGCTCCAAGAGGCAGGGATGAAGGCCAGCTTTTTAGGAATGTAGAAAACTGTCAGATTCCAAATTAGATATATACTTTTCTTAGTGTAGCATTAAAGCTCTGTAGAGCTTTAGGCAAAAAATTGTCCAGCCATAGCGGTAGATCTTGGGGACCAAATGAGGACCTTCTGTACACAAATCACTCTACCCCTCAACTACAATCTCTTTTCTTAGCTTCATCCCTAACAGCAAAGACCATAATAGAAGTATACAAAATTTAAATAGATTTAGACTTAAAAGACTGCCTCAGCATTAGATCATTCTCACCCTGCTGCCTTAATCAATATGGTCTGGGCTATTAGTTTCTCAGTTAGGGTTTTCATTCTGATTATTTGTTTGCTATTATAATAATTATAAAGATCAAGACTACAAAGAATTTAAGATGCAGTCTAGTGCTTTTTCTATGAGACCCAAGGTATTACTTTAGTACTTGTGATGCTATGTTCTTGCTTGCTCCTCAGAGCAAAAGATCTCACACTGAGGAGGACTATTAAAGTGCTTCCAATGCTGGAGACCTAACCTATCATAATAATCCATCTGAGATGTCTGAAAGTTTGAATCCCACCTAAAACATATGAAATCGTGAGCAAAAGAAAACATACAGTGTTGGTAAGTAGCCATTGTTCTAAATGCTGAATAGGGCAACAGAACCTGAAAGCTTTTAGGAACCATAATCAAGCGATTTGTGAAAATCACATTATAAAGTAGCTAAAAATGAGAAAGTTCTCCTTGGTCAGATTAGGAGCAATGCATTTTACAGGAGAAGGAAGTGTAACTATAATAAGAGCCCCTGGAGTGCATGACAGTAAGAGTGGTGATTAAGGCTTTGGAGTAGCAATGGGGTAATTGAGGTTCAAACCCATCCTCCACAGTGCCAAAGATCCAAAATGTAGCATAAATGTTGCTGCATTGGATCAATGTCTGATGGCCTGGATCAAAGCTTTCGTCTATTTCATTTGGTTTCCAACAGTGATCAGGAGACCAAAAAGCTGAGCTTCTACATCAAGTATTCCTTTGCACTGACTTTGGTCATGGACATTCCAAGTTTGAAACACACTCAATGTTTACAAAATGACAGCATTCTGGCAAGAGGAACAGGGAATAAGAGCCTTGGTGGAGCAGTGGGCTGATGCCTCCTTAAGTAACACCAGCTGCCTGCAATTAGTGCAGGTTCGCATCCCACCAGGCTCAAGGTTGACTCAGCCTTCCATCCTTCCGAGGTAGGTAAAATGAGGACCCAGATTGGGGGCAATAAGCTGACTTTGTAATAATGCCGCTTGGGGTGTGTGTGAAAGCCCTAACAAGCAGGCATATACATAGAATGAAGGCTACTGCTAAGCTTGTAAGCCGCCCTGAGTCTTCGGAGAAGGGCGGGATATAAATGTAATAAAAATAAAATAAATAAATAAATAAATAAGCCAGATTCAGAGCAGTATTCTCTAATCATTCCTTTAGGGGCTGCGCACTAGAAATGACAGTAGTGAAACACTGTACCATCCCTGCTCCAGACAGACATAGAGAAGACTGTTCCTGGAACATTAGAAGGCTGTGATGGATCTGACTGAGACTCCAACATCGTGTTCTTCTCATAGTCCCAGGAAAGCCACAAGGACAGCATGAATTTGTTTATTCACCACTATGGCAGGAACAGTGGGCAAAATCTTCATATTTAGAACTATACTTCATTCCTGTTATAATGTTGATTGCTATTTTCTGCACCTTTTAACGGCTTAGATATCTTTGCAATCTTTTTTGAGACATGCCCATGTATCTCTAGAGGAACAGCCTCTTCCTAACAGTTGAATAATCTCAGCTTTTTAGGGAGAAAAAAAGAGAACATTGCACAATTATCTTATGGTGAGTACTTAATCAAAGCTAAATAAATTAATTAAAAATTAACACTGAATATTTCTATAATTGTTAAAGTGTATGATTCATAAGATATATTCCCAATACTTCTCTTTTCTTTGCTTCACACTTTAAAATAAGGCATACATTGGATGAATTTGAATGAAATTCATTATCTGAAGTCATTTTAATAGGAGTTAAAATACTTAAATTGCTTGGCTTGGCTGGTGAATGATCCATACAAGAAAGAAGGAGAATACAATCCTGCTAGTTCTTGTAGACCTTTCAGTGGTATTTGATTATTTTTTTAACATAGGATCTTTTGGGGGCCTCTGGTTGGAAAGAGCCTCAGTGGAACTATTTTTTAGTGGTTTGTCCTTTCTGCTGGATGCTCATGAATTGGTGCTGGGAAACTACAGTACTATTTGACATCCAGTTTTTTGACCTATAAAGTCTCACAGGGTTTTCTCTTGTCCTTTTGCAGTTGATCATTTGCATGTGATGATGATGCTATCTGTTCAACCATGTCTGTTCTAGATCAGGCATGTCAAACTGGTGGCCTGTCGACCGGGTGCATCCCGCACAGGCCACACCCACCCCAGCTCTGCAAAGGCAAAAACCATCGTGATATGTCACATGATATGATTGAATTTGACACCTGTGTTTTAGATGGTTCCATAGAGCAACTGTAAACAAAACTTTAAAGCATCATCATTCAACTCTAGTCAAGGAAAACTATTGAAAGGTTTTAGAAAAAAAGAGGATATATATACTGTTTACTGCAATAAAACCTTTCAGCAGCAATCCTAACATATTTTTGTAGGAGAAAAAAAACTTAGTAAAATACTCATGAGTGGTGAGTTATACTTGTACTTATCTTAACTACAGTGACCTATGTGTGTGTGTGTGTGTGTGTAAATTTTTTGGCTTGCTAACAAAGAATAAAGGGAGACCAATATGATCATTTCAAACTTATTTGTTCTCATCAGTCAGCCATACCCTTCTGAGATTCGAACCTGGGCCGACTGCATCTTAAGCTTAACAAACATTTAACATATGTGTGTGTGTGTGTAAATTATTCAAATTGCTAATAAAGAATTTTTTAATAGGGAGGCTGAAATGATCATTTCGAACTTCTTATGTTCTCATCAGTCAGTCATACCCTTTTTATCTGAGATTCGAACCTGGGCTGATTATATATTAGGCAGTTGCTTTAACTTCCTGAGCCACAGGTTCTTTCTCTATTAGCTAGGAAGCAAGGGAGATATATTTGTTAACATATCGCACCACCACATACATCGGCACCACCATATAGATGGCACCTCCACATACATCGGCACCACCATATAGATGGCACCACCACATACATCGGCACCACCATATAGATGGCACCACCACATACATCGGCACCACCATATACATGGCACCACCACATACATCGGCACCACCATATACATGGCACCACCACATACATCGGCACCACCATATACATGGCACCACCACATACATCGGCACCACCATATACATGGCACCACCACATACATCGGACAGACCAACAGAAGAATAAGTGCACACATTGAAGAGCACAGGAACTCAGTCAGAAAGGGAGAACAAACTTCATCCCTGTTCCAACACTTTAAAGCCACTGGACACAAAATTGATTTTAAAAAAAACAGAACTATCGCCAAAATTGAACACTTTAACAACAGAATAATCAGAGAAGCCACCGAGATAGAAAAACGCCCCCACAGCATGAATAAACGACATGATACCTCTCGCCTACCAGCCATTTGGAAACCCACCTTGATTGACAGACAAGTCCCAACCACCAAGAATGATACCAGACCCAAACTCATGATAACATCACATGACATCACCACCACACAACCATCCAAAAAGCAAATCCGAACCCACAACGATAACGACACACAACCACAAAACAGAAACCTAACTACAGCTGTAACATTAGCCACTTTAAACCCCTCCAAACCACACAATAAGCAAACTGACACCCACTATAAAAACATGGCACCACCACAAACACGGAGCCTAACAAAAGCAGCACAACTCACCAGTTCAGGTCTAAGGCTGGCAGCTGAGACCAGCCCATCCACTCAAAACACATCCCCACCCAATCAGAACACAGCCCCCATTCAAAACACACTCCCACCCAATCAGAGCACACCTCCACCCCATCAGAACAAAGCCGAGCCTCCACCCACAGAACACACCCCCTCTGGCAGTTTAAAAAAGAAAAAAAACAGCCACTATCACACACTTCTCCCAGAAGAAGGAAGCTGAAGTGACCAGCCTGAGGATGACAGATGAGATTTCATCAAAACGTTGCCCTGATACCTAAAAGGTTGAAGACCTCTGTCCTAACCAACTAACCACAGCATAAAGATGTCCTGCAAACCTTCTTACAAGACATATCTAATTCATCCCCAACTCACTGTAAAGACAATTTAAAGTTATATTAAACTGTTCCTGTTTTATGGCAGACATCATGAGGTATGAGTGCTTCCCAATTGGCTCATTGAGAATTGTGTGATGATGCCGAAATATTTGGTATCTATCCATTTCCTGTCAAGTGGGTTAAGTTGCTGCAGTCATTCCTCTACCCTCATGTCACTGGAACTGGTATCAATTGGTATTGTTTGGGCTGCTGGATGTCCAGGACAGCCTGGATATTTGGTTCCCAAAGGTGCATCCATCCTAATAAAGAATTATGCACTCTCCTTATACACATGGATTTAGTGCTCTTCTAGAAGAATGAGTTGTTAAATATGTTTAGTGTTATTCTGAAATTGCATTAGACCTGGTTTTAAGAAAAAGGATTGGTGCTTCAGTTGGATTTAAATCAAGAATGAAAGCTCAGTTGTGCCAGCTATTTGTGGTTGGTTCTGACTAAATGTTTTCTCTTGTTTCTGCAAAGAAGATTGGAACAGCGGCCTTTCTTTCTTTTACTTTAATCAAGAACAGCATGGATTTCAGTTAGGTATCTTTAATGATAGTTTCAGATGAATGCAGAATACTGAAAACTGTAAAGCAGTGTTTATCAAACTTGCTACTTCAAAACTTCAACATGCTGGCTGGGGAATTTTTCTCACTACTGTAGAGGGATTCCCAGTCTTGGTTGTAATGAGTTAATATTTGTAATGACAGTTAATATTTTTCCCCACCTCTCTCAGAAACTGTACTGAGCCCCTTCCCATTCAAATGCATTATCTCCAGATTTTTTATAGTATTTTATGGGGGGGGGGCATTGTTTTGCCTATTCCATGGAATATTTTGTGGTGCTGCTGATCATATTGAGACCCAGCTTTTCATCATGACACTGCTATTCTATTGAGTGCTTACCAATCTGGAATATATGGGAACTATATGAAATTAACTATCAGGAGTGAAAATCTGGCAGCTATGTGCTTCTTTGATTTCATCTTTCCATTAGAGTAAGGGGGAGGAAGATGATATTTTCGAATAGGTTAGTTAGAGAAACGAAACCTCTCTAGTTTTGTGGAAGTTTGCTGAGGGAGTCTGCCTGGAAACTGTCAAGGTCATTCTAGGCAGTGTAAAGAGGATAGCAGATGTTTCTCATAACAAAGAGAATTTATTTACATGAGCTCCATGGACATCTGTGGGGTTTGGCTGGGAATGTCATTGTTATATATGCTGTGGTTAGATGCCTTGTGATTTTAGAGTTAGTTTTCCTTTGCCTATGCCAGGCCGTGTATTCAATAAACCAGTTGTCAAGCCCTACCGGCTTGCCACTCGTCGGGGACACCTCTTCACGCCAGCCCGTTTGCCTCCAATGTGCCGACTGCCCTCCAGTGTCCCCTCCCTTTCCTGCAGCAGCGCAGAGGGGCAACTCACCACCTACGCTGCCGACCAGCCGGGGCTGTACGAAGACACAGCTGTGCAGCGCCCGAACGACAGGAGCCGAAGCAGGTGGCCGCCGACCAGCTGACGCCCATGCCTGCACTGAACGGCTGTGAAGCGCCTGAGCGGCTGGCACCAGAGCTGACAGCTGCACCTGTGCCCGAATGGCAGGGGCCTATGCAGGCGGCCGCTGAACGGCTGACGGTCGCGCCTGTGCGGGACGGTTGTGTGGTGCCTGGATGGCCAAGACCAGTGCAGGCAGCCGCCGACCAGTTGTCAGCTGCACCTGCACCGTGTCCTTTCAATGCCACAGCCACGCAGGGGCCTCAGTCCTCCCTCCGACCGGCATGGGACGATGGAGCGGGAGCCAGATGGACAGGACTACCACAGGCAGCCACTGGCCAGCTGACGGCCACGCCTGCGCTGTCCCTTTCTTCGGCCAGGCCCTCGGGCGGACTGGTGGTAGGGACGCTTCGGGTGCAGCAAAGGGCAATGGGGGTAGGGGGCGTGAACACAGTGAAGGGGCTGCATGGTGCGGGTGGTGGGGACTGGGAGAGGACGGCTGGGGTAGCACGGGGAGGGTTTAGGTTGGGAGTTACCTGGCAGATGAACCTACGGGTTGCCAGCGTTGTGCATGGAGTGAGGCCAGCACGCGGGGAGATGGGCGGGGTCTTTATGGGGTTGTGGGTGGATACTGGCTTGTGCTGGCAGGGTGGGGTTGGGGCGTGTCCAAATGATAAAGGAGCGTTGGAGCAGGGTGCTGCCAACGCTGACTTTATTGCAGTTTGCTCTAGCTGTGTGGAAGAAGAATAAACATCGTCACTCGTTCCTTGGCAGTGTTTGTGGTTTATTGACAAGGACGCTTGTGATACCAGTAACTTTTTCAGAAATGAAAATAATCCTGGACTTTATTTGGATTTTCAAGTTGGGGGTTGACATTGACACCCTGGCAGCATAGAGGGATAGAACATGAAATCAGGTTAGATGAAATTACCTGAAGTACTTCACAATCCTTCATGTTGTGCCTGCTGGCTTCTTCTATTTCAGAAAAGATTCCAGCTTTTAATTCCAGAGCATTCCATTTTTAAAGGGACACGGTGGCTCAGTGGGTTAGGATGCTGAGCTTGTCGATCAGAAGATCGGCAGTTTGGCAGGTCGAATCCCGAGTGCCGCGTAACAGAGTGAGCGCCTGTTACTCGTCCCAGCTTCTGCCAACCTAACAGTTTGAAAGCACATAAAAATGCAAGTAGAAAAATAGGGACCACTACAGTGGGAAGGTAACAGCATTCTGTGTGCCTTTGGCGTCTAATCATGCTGACCACATGACCACGGAGTCGTCCTCGGACAAACTCTGGCTCTTCGGCATTGAAACGGAAATGAGCACCGGCCCCTAGAGTCGGAAACAACTAGCACACATGTGCAGGGGAACCTTTACCTTTATTCTGTTTTTATTTATTTTTTTGAAAATTGCTAAGCCTGCATCCCAAAATAGCTTAGTTGTCGGGTCTGCAGAGTGGAGGAGGGACCCAGAAGAAGTAGCAAAGAAACTGTCCAGTGCATTGGGACCTCCATTTAGACATCTTGAAAGATGACTAAAGTCTTTTGGGTGACAGTGGCATCTGGCTACAACTGGCCAAGCCTTTGCTACCGTGTGTCAAGGAAAGTGATTTATGGTTGTTGTTTTTCCCACTGGCAAGTGACACTCAGTGGGAGGGCTAGTGAAGGCAGGGAATCACCAGCTGCTTTCTTTGATTTGATCTGCATCAAAACTGTAAGAACAATGTAATTGTCAGCCTCCTTGTGGAGGGAGACTAGACTTCAGAGTAGTGCAACTGATGTTGGCATATTTATGTCAGAAAGATGGTAAAGGGCTTGGAGGTTCAATCTTACAAAAAGCAGTTAAGGAAACTTGGTATATTTGGTCTAAAGAAAAGAAGGTTAAGGGGAAATGTGATAGCAATCTTCTGCTATATGAACAGATGACACAGAGAAGAAGTTGATTTATTCTTCCCAGCACCTAAGGGTAAGCCAAGAATCAGTAGTAAAGCTTTACAGTGAGAGATCTGAACATTACAGTGACAGTGAGATGGGTTGTACCTAAATATGATAAATAAATAAATAAATAAATAAATAAATAAATAAATAAATAAATAAATACATACATACATACATACATACATACATACATACATACATACATACATACATAAAACTAAGGAGGAATTTCCTGATAGTGAAAGCGATTAAGCAATAGAACGGTCTACCTCTTGAAGTTCTGAGTACTCCAACACTAGATGTTCGCAAGTAAAATCCTCCAAGGTCCCTTCCATCCTTAGGATTCTGAGTTTTTTGTCTACTGGAGAAATGCATGTTAACTGAAAATAACTGAAAAGAAAGAAATCATCTCTGCACCTTAATTTCCAATATGAAATTAATCTCCAGGTGAAGACAATATGACAATATTTCTGTTTTCTTTTTAATAAGAAAATGGGGCATCTACAAAGTAATGTAAAGGAAATTATAAAGCAATGCAAAAATGTAACAGAAAATCAACAGTAGCAGAACTTTCTGCCACCTCACAGCCATACTATAACCTCAAAGAGCTACAATATCAAATTGTAAAGAAATCCTATAGTGTCCAAATTTCAAGCCTGAAAAACATATGGTGTTTTGTTTTTTTTGCAGTAAATGAATTTTTAGCACAGTATTAATCTTGACAGTCCTCTGTTCTTTCTGCCTTCTATTTGTATCTAGATTCTTTTTCCTAGATTAATTAGGAAATAGTTACATAAAAAGGCAAGCAGCTGACCATGTTCACTGCAGCTGCATTAAAGAGGTTGCTGATCAGAAAAACCCTTCTTTTGTGTTGCTCAGCAGTCTTTGCAGCAAACAAAGAGAAAGCATTTTGGGAATGATGTTGATATACCAAAGGGGAATAGAAGACGTTTGAATAGAACTAAGTCAGACAGAGATTATGTGGACTGATAAGTTCTCTCAGCTTGTCAGAAAGAGAGCAATCTGGAAGGACCTGAGAGAAGAATGGGCAGAAAAATAATAACGCAGAATACAAGATCACAAAAACCACAGGCAGCAGCTAAATAAGAATAGTGGGTTATTAAGATGTTCTCATGAGTTCTACTTTGAGAACATCTCCTTTATTTGAAAGAGCTCTTTATTCAAGAGCTTATTTCAAGTCTCTTTAAAAGTAGCAGGTCAAAATTTATTTATTTATTTGTTTGTTTCGATTTATATACTGCCCTTTTTTCCGAGGGACTCAGGGCGGTTTACAGGGCAAATTAAAACAGTGCAATGTACAAATTAAAATAAAATTAAATTAATAGCCCCCAAAGAGTTTAAAATTTAAAATTTAAAACTTTAAAATCCCTCAGTCCAGGCCGGCTAACTCAAATAGCCAGGTTTTTAGGTCCCGGCGAAACGAGCAAAGGTCGGGGGCGATCCGGAGTTCCACAGGCAGTTGATTCCATAGGGCAGGCGTGCAGAAGGAGGAGCAGTTGAAGGGACTTGTAGGCTTTGGGCAGAAAACTGAACTGACACTCAGGTCCCCTTTTCTCCTATGTTTTCCAGCTGTTTCTAAAGGATTTCGGATCAGATACCAGGACAGAGCATAAGATGGCAGTCACCGTCACCATGTCATTATCAGTGTTACAAGTTTTAGAGTCAGGAATAAGAAGAGATGCTGTGAGATTTTCTGTCCAGGTAGCAATAGAAATTGGTTGGCCTTTAGCATTGTACACCCCAACCTTTGTGGGCAGAGATAGTGTATTTTTCACAAATGAAGGCAAACATACGTGTCCCAGGATAATGTCGCAGGGTCCAATCTGGGTCAGTCACCGGGACCAGAGACTTTGTCTTCCGAGCTTTTGGACTTGTGCTGGAGCCCATCTTCAGGGAACTTCTCTCTAGCAGAGTGTGTGCTTTGGGCTCTTCAGTGTGTGGAATTTATATAGAGAGATATTTTTATTGATTGATTGATTTATTTTGTATCCCACCTTTATTATTTTTATAAATAACTCAAGGCAGAAAACACATCCTACACACCTCCCTCCTATTTTCCCAGCAACAGCAATCCTATGAGATAGATTGGGCTGACAGTGTGACTGACCCCAAATAACCCAGCTGGCTTTCATGCTAAGGCAGGACTTGGAACTTACAGTCTTCAGCTTTCTAGCTTGGTATCCTTCATTGTAGCCAGCAAAGTTTCTTTATTTGATTAAATGGCAGCCAACTTGCACCAGAAGTCTCTGATTCCTTCTGTGACTCACAATACTATTTTTTAATGGTGCTGAAATTGCTTCAGAAAGACATTGAGAGAAACATACTTTGGGAATGTTGGATATTTCTGGAGGTGGATTGATTTCTTTTTCTTCCCTAAAGTAGCAAGCTGTTATTTCAGGAATGAGTCTCCTAGATATCCCAAATTATTATAAGCAGGGAGATAAATGTTATGAGGAGTTAGTGCTGGACTAACAGTTCTCATTCAGAGATGTAGTTGGCTTAAGGATTGGCAAAGAGGTACTTGTTTGTTTCCCCCACCCCTTCAGTATGCTGCAAACTACCTTTTGTTTTTGAAAATGAAGCTGTTCATAGCTCTGTGCATTAATTTGCACCTTTTGACAATAAGGAACGTGCAAGGGGAAGCCAGAGAAACAAGTTGTGCTGGTGATATCTCACGGAAAAGAGCAAAATCAGTTTCTTTTTGAAAAGCAGCTTCAGCTCAATAGCTTTTTTTTAAAAAACCTTTTGGAATTTTTGGATCAAATGTACACATGATACAAAGAGAAAACATCCAGATTCTTTGCTTGCTTTTATTTAATTTTTAAAATGTACTTTATTTACCATGTTTTTATGCCACTCAGTCCAACAAGGTTGCTTATAATATAAGCAGCACTTAACCAACTGCAGCACTTAACCAACTATAAGGGCAGCACGAGGAGCATGGCAAACACCGATGCCTCGTTGGCTGAGGAGCTGAATATCTTCTTCGCCCGATACGAGGTTAAAAGACCAGACCCCGTAGCCTCTGCTGGCTGGCCTTCTGACTCTCAGCCACTCACCCTGTGTGAACACCAAGTGAGAGCTGTATTGAAGGCTGTGAACCCCAGCAAAGCCGCAGGCCCAGATGGGGTGCTGGGGATAGTGGTCAGGAATTGTGCCGATCAATTAGCAGGGGTCCTGACAAGGATTTTTAACATCTCCTTGCAAACGGCATGTGTACCATCATGCTTGAAGGCAGCTACCATTGTCCCAGTCCCCAAGAAAACTGAAGTTGAGTGCCTGAATGACTACAGACCTATTGCATTAACATCTGTAGTCATGAAATTCTTCGAAAGATTGGTTCTCCAACATCTTAGGACATGCCTCCCACTGGACTTTGATAAATATCAATTTGCCTACAGGGGAAATAGGTCGACAGACGATGCCATAGCTACTGCTTTACACTCTGTAGCAAGTCATCTCAAGAGACCTGGAAGTTACGTCAGGATGCTTTTTGTTGACTACAGCTCGGCTTTCAACACCATTTTGCTGAGCATTCTCATCGAGAAGCTGACTGACTTGAAATTCTCCCCCGCCATCTGCGATTGGATTCAAGACTTTCTTAGGGATCGGTTACAAACAGTGAGGGTTGGGTCTGTTTTGTCCACCCCCTGAAGCTTTGCACCAGCATGCCACAGGGCTGTGTGCTTAGCCCCTACCTGTACTCTTTATACACTTATGATTGTGTATCATCTGACCCATCCACTGCGATAATCAAGTTTGCAGATGATACAACTGTGGTGGGTCTTATTACAGGTGGGGATGAGACAGCATATAGGGCGGAGGTACAAAAACTATCCATATGGTGTAGTAACAACAACTTGCACCTAAACATCGGCAAGACGAAAGAGATGGTGTTAGACTTCCGGAGAAAAAAGGAGGAACCTGCTCCACTTCACATCAGGGAGGACTGTGTAGAGAGAGTTTCCTCCTTTAAATTTCTGGGAGTCTACCTCTGTGAAGATCTGACCTGGAAAGTTAACACAACCCAGGTGGCTAGAAAGGCCCAACAGAGGCTTCACTTTCTTAGGGTCTTGCAGAAGAACAGGGTAGAACAATGGCTAATGACCCTCTTTTACCAGTCTACTATAGAGAGCGTCCTCTCGTATGGTATTGTGGTTTGGTATGCTGGTCTGACAGCCGCGGATAGGAAAGTATTACAGAGGGTAGTGAGCACAGCACAAGACATTGTGGGCTGTCCCCTGACACCACTGGATGACATCGCCAGGGCTCGTTGCCTTGGAAGAGTGAGGAAAATTCTCAGGGATGACTCACCCTGGACGGTATCTCTTTACTCTCCTACCATCCGGTAGGAGATATAGGAATATAGCCAGCCGTACCAACAGGCTGAAAAATAGCTTTTATCCATGGGCTGTTAGGCTTTTAAATGGGACATAATCTCTGTGAACTTATGCAGAATTGACTTGAGAGGCCTCAGCTAATCTCAATGTACACATGTTGTACTTTGACAATAAAGGTTTATTTATTTATTTATTTATTTAATTCATATATTGAAATACTTTTAAAAACAGGGAGATAAGAGGCTATGCGGTTTGATGGATTTTCTTCAAAGAAGTGATTTATGAAGTTTAATGAAGTTAAATCACTCCACCAAAGGTTTGTCCAGCCTTAACATGTGATCTGAAATAATCAAGCATAAGCTAGTTTTTTTTTCCTTTGACAATTAGCAAATTATGTGGCAACACTCTTTGGCAGTGCAGTTTGCATTTCTAATTAAAAGTTCAATGTTTGCATTTCTAGTAAAAGCTGAAGCTGGCATTTTAACTGGCTGTAGAGAGTATTGTCTTCCTGCTGCATAAATTCAACATGTAAAATTCTTCAGCCAGTTAAAATGACAGCTTCAGCTATTACTAGAAATGCCAACTAAGGCTAGGTGGTGAAGTGAAGCTCCGTTCTGTTTCATGGAGCTGCTTCATTTGACTGAATCTAGGAAGCCAGCTCACCCAGTGGTGAGATTCAGCCAGTTTGCACCAGTTCGGCAGAACTAATAGCTAATTTTTTGTTACCCAGACCCAGGATGGACTTCCAGAAGTGGCCTCCACACAGACAACCGATTGTTCACATATTTGAATCCCACCACTGAGCTCACCCCAGCGAAGCTTTGTCTGGCTTCCAGTTGATCATTTTCCCTGTTCACTGATTTCCTGTGTTCATCTGCCACACCCAAATGTAAAAGTCACTGTGTCCTTCATTTTCCAAAGCAGAAGTCATTTGTCAGGTGCAAATATAATTTATGTCATTGTTCCCACTCTGTTAAGCACAGTGGTGGGGAATCCTAGGATTAGGATTACATTTCCCAATATTATGAATCCAGTTCAGAACTCTCACTTGAATCTGAGCTTGAATACATAGATACATATATTGGTATCTGTTGTGTAGACAGTTCTTTGCAGGCATTGAGCGAGACGGAAGGTTCAAAAGAGCAACAGGCTTTATTGAAGGTCAGAACATAACAGAAGCAACAAGGGAGCTGCTGTGCAGCTATTTATACAGTTGACCGATAGGCGGCAACCAATAGGTTTAAAGCAGTGGTTTCCTGCCCAAAGACCTACTTAGCTGGCTGGAGACAACCAGTCTGAACCAGACCAGCAACCATTATAAGCATATATGCGAACTAAGCACTTAGTAATTGAACTAAGCAATTAGCAAGCAGTATACATAAGCAAACACTTACAGCATGTAGAAGGCCAATACATAACAGTATCTTTAAAGCAGGGGTATCAAACTCACAATGTCACGTGACATGTCGCAACATATTGCAACTTTTTTTCCATTGCTGGCAATGGGGTGGGAGCAGTTTCAGCATGGTGCATCTGGTCTGTGGGCCGGCCGTTTGACACCCCTGCTTTAAAGTATCCTAGTATTTGCTGCTAATTTTCTTGGCTACTGCCTTTACCTAATACTATACTTTTTTTCCCTTCCTCATCTACCCTAGAGCATAGGTTTTCCTAACAAAGTACTAAATATAATGTAAATATAATATACATTTTTAAGATATACCAAGATCGGCCTAGTGTCACTATTTAATTGGGCATGGGTAATCATCAATGACTTACTTTCAGAAAAAATGTAATTAATATATTCTTAATACATTGTTTCCTTCAGCAACATAGCAATATCCAAATATGGCAATAATTGGGTGTCAAGATATCACAGAATGGGTCACAGTGATCAGATTAGTCTTTTCTAGAAGAAGCTACCATTCATGAATCCTTGCCATAGAAGCTTAATGGAGGAGGCTGGGGAGTATCCTAAGATACTTTCTTATGGCTCTTATGTAAAAGCCATGATGGCACAGTGGTTAGAATGCAGTTCAAATCTCACCGGCTCAAGGTTGACTCAGCCTTCCATCTGTCTGAGGTCAGTAAAATGAGTACCCAGATTATTGGAGGCAATAGGCTGACTCTGTGAATTGCTTAGAGAGGTCTGTAAAGCACTATGAAGTGGTATATAAGTGCCATTCCTGTTGCTATAATTTCACTGTTCTTTGAGAGAGCATGCATCCAAAAACTGGTTACTTCCCTCATTCTCAGAAAAGGATTGCCCTATCTACAATGCTTCCTTCTGAGTGTGATTTAGACTTAGTCTCTGATTAATATACCATTCTTTCCTACAAATAATGGCTCTCTAGTCACAAAAGAAAGCTATTTCCTTGTGCAGGCAAGGATTTCAATAAAGGAGAATATTTGTAGCTCAGGATTGACATGAGTGGTCCTTGGTGTTCTCTGAGCTTGGTTGTTTTCTTGCAAATGTTTCATTACCCAAACTAGGTAATATCATCAGTGCTAGTCTAGTCATCATTAGCACTGATGATGTTATCTAGCTTGGATAATGAAACATCTGCAAGAAAACAACCAAGCTCAGAGAACACCAAGGACCCCCCCCAGGTAAGGATTTGTTACCTGATTCCATCTTTATCTGGGTAAACATTTACCAGTATTTCAGCTAGACCAGTTGCACAGCCTCCACGTATTTCAGGTGGAAAGCAAATATGGCTGAGCACCAACTCTCAATAAGAGCCTCATTTCCTACTAGTGTCATACTGTCCTGCTAATACAACCCACAAAGACAGATTGTGTAATGAAAATGACAATGTTTCTGGCTTTGTCTGTTTTTTCCCCCTTTTAAAGCTATCCTTCATAGGAATTGGATACTTGAGGACAGATAGCATTTTGTTTCCAAAAACACTCCTTCCTTCTCCCCCATCATGAGGTGAATAATCATCACTGATGAATTGCTTGGAAGCCAGCTCAAATTATTCATGAGCTCCACTTACAGGGCAATGCATTCATTACAGGAGCTTACTGATTGCTGTTAGTTTTCAGGACCTGAAGATGTTTCTCCCAGAATTAATTCAAAGAAAAACAAGCCCTATAAGTGACAAACTATGTCTTCTACACATTTACAGTCATGATCTATTGTTTATATTAAAGCATAGAATAATTTGACAGATCACTTTATTGTTGCATAAAGTTTGTCCAGAAAAAATCTCATCTATTTGGGAGTTGATGTGGAATTTCAAGAGGTAGCCTGACTGTTCTGTATGTGAGAAAGAATGCTGGTAAATGAGATTTGGGGCTGGTTCACACATATATCTGTGTTATTTGCCATCTTTTGTAATGCATAATGTGAGGTCAGGAAAGATCATTACTGCTAAAAGAATGTTAAATGCTACAAATTTCAAAGCATTACTGTTCAGCTACTTTCATCCATTTTTATCCCCATAGCTATGACTTCAGGATTTTGTGATCCAACGTGGAAATTGTGTTTTCCATCTTCTCCAGACAAAAGCTTTACTAGGGATAATGTGTTGCTTCAACTGCTAAAGTAGTGTTGCAATAAGCAATGAGTTGTGCTTCTCCAGTTAGACTACAGTGTTTCTCGGCCTTGGTAACTTTAAGCAGTGCTTTTTTTTTGTATAAGAAAAAGGTGCTGGAACTCACACGTGTCATACAACCCGCCTTACTTACCCTACAAGGTTCCATCCAAAAAAGGTGCCGGAACTCCGTTCTGAGCATTCTATGAGAAAAAAAGCCCTGACTTTAAGACATATAGATTTCAACTCTCAGAATTCTCCAGCTACTATGACTGGCTGGCTGGGGAATTCTGGGAGTTAAATTTAACTCTTAACAAGGTTGGAAAACACTGAATTAGAATGTGGGTACTTGAATGAGAATGCCTTGCCTGGGGCATATGGCTGGCCCATGTTGCCAATGTTGTCTTCTCCTTTGGCTTTTCTACCCCATCCTTGCATTATGTCTAGAATGAATGACAGATCTAAAATTCCACATTAATGTCTCAAGAACCAGAATAACAGAGTTGGAAATGACGTTGGAGGTCTTCTAGTCCAACCTGCTGCTCAAGCAAGAGACCCTATACCATTCCAGACAAGTGGCTGTCCAGTCGCTTTTTAAAAGCCTCCAGTGATGGACCACCCACAACTTCTGAAGGCAAGTTATTCCACTGGCTAAAATTGTTCTCACTTTCAAGAAATTTTTCCTTAGTTCTAGTTTGCTTCTCTCTGATTAGTTTCCATCCATTGCTTTTTATACTGCTTTCAGGTGCTTTGGAGAATAGGTTGACTCCCTCTTCTTTGCGGCAACCCCTGAGATATTGGAACACTGTTTCATGTTATCCCTGGTCCTTCTTTTCTCTAAACTATGAATATCTAATTCCTGCAACTGTTCTTTATATGTTTTAGTCTCCAGCCTCCTCATCATCTTCGTTGCTCTTCTCTGCATTCTTTTCCGAATCCCAACATCTTTTTATATATTACAGTATATTATATTTTTATATTTTAATCTCCCTTGTTCCTTTTTTGCCTCTCCAATTCTCTTTATAGAATTATTTCTACTACACATAGAAAAGTAGCAAAGTTCAGTACTTTGCCTTTGATGCTGACCAAGGGGAGATATTGGGTCATCTGGCATATATGTATGTATATTTACAAATAATATATAATTTATAATTTCTGGAATCAAATCTGCAAGCGTGACAGGTAGTCCTCAACTTACAGCAGTTCGTTTAGTGACCATTCAAAGTTACAATGACAGCAAAAAATGTGACGTATGACCATTTTTCACAGTTATGACCTTTGCAGCATTCCCCATGATCATGTGATCAAAATTCAGATGCTTGGCAACTGGTTCATACTTACGACCATTGCAGTGTCCCAGGGTCATGTGATCCCCTTTTGTGACCTTCTGACAAGCAAAGTCAATGGAGAAGCCAGATTCACTTAACAGCCGGGATACTAACTTATCAAATGCAGTGATTCACTTAACAACTGTGGCAAGAAAGGTTGTAAAATGGGGCAAAACTCACTTAACAAATGTTTCACTTAACAACAGAAATTTTGGGCTCAATTGTAGTCATAAGTCAAGGACTACCTGTATTTTATAATAATTGAAATCTAATTATACTCCTCCAAATATGAGTTTAAGGAAGGATTTGCCATAAGAAAGAAATATGGAATTTTTTCAGCTGTCATGTTGAGAAATATACAGCATCACTATGCAGAATTATAATTAGAATAATTAGCAAGGAAGAAACAATCAGGACATCTCTGTGAGTTTCCTAATCAAAATATAACATTTTATTTGCTGATGGAACAGAAACTTGAAGGCTGTAATTTTATATATGTGACAGATGTAAACCTACACATATTAAATGCCAACTCAGCTTACTGCATCAAACTGATGTGTAATGGTTTCAAAGTAATACACAGACAGCCTCAAATTATATAGTAATGGCCATATAAATAGGACACAGTTTGTAAAAATGTATCTTAAGGGCATAACCTTGCTGCTAAATTAGGATGGATCTATATTTCTATATATGTTATGAATCATTGAAATTTACATAAACACACTTATATGTATGGTTGTAGTCTATTTCTTAAAGAATATATCTTCAGAATGTTTTTCATTAGATTTATGTGAGCTGAAGTCAGCAACAGCATTTGTTCAAAATAGATATTGATTATCTCTTTATTTTTATCTCTACATAAGCAGGGTCAGCCAGAGATCCCATTACAAAAACAAATAGTCTGAGTCTGACAAAACATTATTTTTAGGTAATTTTATTAAGCCACATTTTAGTCTTTCTGTAATATCTTTATGATATATAATTAGGTAGTTACAGTAGATAGATGATAGGTAGATGGATGATGGATGGATGGATGGATAGATAGATAGATAGATAGATAGATAGATAGATAGATAGATAGATAGATAGACAGATGAATTACAGTAATATTCGATCAGTGGCCCCCAGATGGGGAAAGGTTTGTGTGCTCCTTGCATCTCACAGATGGGGCTTTGCTTGATTGTGCAGCCCGGTTGCTGGCATGCCGCTGATCAGTGCCAGTCCATGGACTGCATTAGATTATCAATTGTGACAAAGGAAAATCAAGGAAGGAAAATTTAACGGGAAAGTAGGATGTTGGTAATAAAGGAAGCATTGGTTATAAACATTTTATAAAATAGAATTATCTATACTTAAGAATAAACAAAAGAGGAAAGCTCTCCCAAAGGAGAGAAACGTGGTATGCTTTGTTTGGAAATTTAATAATAGGATAATGGCATAACGCTGGGATCTGATGGGGAAAAGGTAGAAGGCTGTATGTTATTAAGGTTTGGAGAGTAGAAGTAAAGACCTCTGCGGGTTTCCTAAGTGTATTTCAATGAGCAGTAATTGTGTGCCTGCCTTCTCTGCTAATGTTGCACAGGCTAAGGAATAATCAGGACCAAAAAGGCCAGAGTGAGTGGCGAGGGGCTAAGCCTTATCTCAAACACTACCTACTTTTTCCGGTGGCTAAAATATAGTAACACTTGATATATTTTATTCACGTCATTCAATTAAGCAAAAATTAGCAAACATGGAAACCTTAGTTCAACACAAAAAGTAAGCGTTCATTAGACAGTCTGACAGATAGCCCATCTGGTCAAGGACTGTAATGGAGAATGTCTTGCTATTAATGAATAATAAGGTCTGAGTGTATTTATAGTTCTAAAGATGGACTCAAGCTTTTTTGAAATTACAAATGGCTTCGTTTGTTATGAAGTTATATTCAATAGCCTGATCTTCGATATTTATCAGCCTGAAATTCAAAATGTGCTGCAATTAACATGCCTTAGTAAGTGATCAGTTATATAAAATCAAAGTAAAAATTAAGAACAGCGTTTAGCTGTTGAGAAAATATTAGGATGATACATTAAGATTTAACCAAGGGGGGGGGGGAAATCCTATTGGAACTCAAAGTGAAATCATATAGTGTGTGTAGTTTTCAGGAGGGCTTATTGTTATACTGGAGATAATGCTCATGAATTATTATCTCCAGAATATTTTTGCTGAACAATAAAGTCAGTTGCAAAGGCAGATTAATGTTAATTAATGTTACAAGTGGGACTTGTAGCAAAGCTTTGCAGTTATCAAGAGTTCAAAAACTCCATTGGCCTTCTTTTCCACACATTTCAAGGCTATGGATTGTTCTTACTAATGGAGTATTACTTGTGTCCTCCCTTCACAACATATTTCTTTGCAATTTTGCAAATCTTCTTATTGTGCTTGAGTGCAGAGACAACGACATCTATAACCTGAACATTGGAAAGAGAAGTGCGGTAAATTATTTTTTTAGCAAATTCTAAGTTTCTATTCTACTTGCTTTTCTGGGTCAAAACTGATTGGATAACTAGTGTTAGATGTTGTTAAAAGATCAAAACCATTTCTGAACCAAAACCTGTCAGATGGATTCGCTTCATATCAGACAATGCAATGGCTAAAAAAAAAATCCTGGGCATTTTTCTATTTTTTTCTCAGTTTGATGGAAAAGATATTGCTTTTGTTGATTTTCCAAAGGAGAAGACTATTTCTTAATTAATAAGACATCAAGAATTTCCCCTTGGATTACAGGGAGTGGTTTAGGTTTGTTTTTCCCCCTTTGAAATAGTAGAATTTACCATGTTCACTAAATGCTATGTCTGATTTTTATTTTGAATCCATGCTCTGACCCTGATTAATCTAGCATTAACTATTTTCTATCATCTCTTAGAGCCTTGGTGGAGCAGTGGGCTAGTGCCTCCTTAAGTAACACCAGCTGCCTGCAATTAGTGCAGGTTCGAGTCCCACCAGGCTCAAGGTTGACTCAGCCTTCCATCCTTCCGAGGTAGGTAAAATGAGGACCCAGATTGTTGGGGGCAATAAGCTGACTTTGTAATAATGCTGCTTGGGGGGGGGGCGAAAGCCCTAATAAGCAGGCATATACAAAGAATGAAGGCTATTGCTAAGCACATTGATTTGTGCTTCTTAGATTGTAAGCTGCCCTGAGTCTTCGGAGAAGGGCGGGATATAAATGGTATTAAAAAAAAAGATGGAAACCTGCTCTATGATGGACAAACAGCATGGACTCTGGGGCAAAATGGGAACAGTATTTCATAATACTATTTTCCCTATCTTTGGAGACCTGAAAAAGGGAAGTCCTTCCAAGTATTTTTAGTTACAAAGTGCCTGACAGATATGAAGAGCTGTTCAAAAGTTTCCCAATAAATTGCAGTTTTCCTAGTTTAGCACTTCTTATGGTACTTAGAATCAGGTAGCAAGGCAGATAAGGACTCTGCAGAGTGGCAGAAAAATGTATAACTAAAAGCAAAGTAGCAGCAGACATTTGCCTTTATGCAGTAAAATCCCGAAGATATTTCCGAAAGAAATGTGAAATGCGTTCTGAGGCATCTTGAGAGGGAAGTAGAGAAATAAGTGTCATAAATAAATAATTAAATCTCCTCCCCCCCCCCCCGCCCAAAAAAAATGTTTCAGGAAATGTGAGGACAGATTTCAATACAGCATTGATCTTGAGTTCTGAGTATTCTTAATTTTTGAGATCCGGTCTACTTTAGTGGATAAGATTGTTGGTCTAACACAAGAGAAACACAAGTTCAAGTCTACTCATGGAAGCTCCTTGGTTGACCTTGGGCAAATCATTGTCTTTCAACTCATCTATCTCACAGGGTTGTTGTTGAGAAAAAAATGGAAGATGGTGTCCTTTGAACCCTGCCTAGATCGAAGCTCTCAGAATAAAGGTACAACAATATAATAGAATAATCAACATAGTAATAAACTGACCTTGTATTCCAGACAACCATCTTTGAGAGAGGTATTCCAGGATTGCAAGGCCTATTTCTAACATTTATCTGAATTTGCTTCGTTTAGGTGACTCCTGTTATAAGTGGCTGTTACTTCTAGATCATCTGGTTTCTAAGGATACTGTAGTTTTAACTAGAATAGAAAACAAACATCATTTTAGTACTGTTCAATTTTTGGGTCTATTTTCTGCTACAATAAGTAAGAAATGATAGTAATAAGACTTGATAGTCTATCAGCTTTCAGAAACAAATTTTAGAATAGAATTTTATTGAGAGAATTGTCTGAGTATCTGAATATAAACAAAATGTCAACATGTATATCCTTTAAAAGACATTGAGAAACAAAACAAGCAATGTAGAAGTTTGACTTTGCTGGCCAACTTTCTTCTTTTTTAAAAAAACAACTAGCTTCAGCATTTACAAGTAATGTCCTAGTAAGAATAAATGCTAGAGTTCTTCATATTTTCAGGGCTATTCATTTGAAATCTCTTTTTGTCAAACAAGTTAACAGTGAGACTATTTAGAAAAATGTATGGTTTGTAATTATGCATTTTTGTGGTCTTGTGAGCCAGGGATGGATAGCTTATAGACTGCAGGAGGCTACTATCTTCATTTTTGAGAATACTGGAGCCCTCAGGATTATGCCATCAAATTCTGTTGAAAGTAATTGAATAATACTGGCATAATCTTCATGGGTTTTTTCCCCTTTCCCTTTCCCTTTTGTGAATCAATCCCCCAAAATGAAAACAAGGATCAAAATGCAATAATATCATCCATTCAGTGATATTACTGCATAAAAGTTACCATTTATATTTAATTAGTTTTATATCCCACTTTTCTTTTTGAAACTTAAGGCATCATATATAACTCCCCTTTCTTTTGTTTTTCCCCACAGCAGCCTGTGAAGTAGGATGAACTGGCCCAAAGATATCCAGTGGTTTTCTCATTTCCAATCCAACACTTTAACTTATTTACCATTTTCTATCATTGGGGAGGGGGGGGGAGAGAAATGAAAAAAACCCAGCCATAATAGTTAGTAATCATGGTTACAATTACTCTGCTTGTTATATATTCATTTTTTCCAAGGGCCTCTTAAGATGAATGCACAATTCAGAACAAATATATTCAGAAATAAGTGTGTACAACAGAACTTAAAGGTAAAGGTAAAGGTTCCCCCGCACATGCGTGCTAGTCGTTTCCGACTCTAGGGGCCGGTGCTCATCTCCGTTTCAAAGCCGAAGAGCCAGCGTTTGTCCGAGGACATCTCCGTGGTCATGTGGCCGGCATGACTAGACGCCAAAGGCGCACGAAACGCTGTTACCTTCCCACTGTAGTGGTCCCTATTTTTCTACTTGCATTTTTACATGCTTTCGAACTGCTAGGTTCAGAAATAAGTGTGTACAACAGAACTTAATCCTAGCTAAATAGGATTAACATTTAAGAAAGTCAAGATGTTTCCAAATGACCAAGAGCCATTATGCTTAAGTAACAAAGGGTGAGCAGGCTTCCTGGGTGAAAAAAATTAGGGCCCCCAATTGGATTTAACACTTAGTGAACTACCCTCAATTGATCTAAGTTGTCTCTTCATTTTGGATGAGATCATGGTCTGAAGATATTGAGATGTAGAATAATTTGGTTCCCAGCTTATCCTACTCTCTTCTTACCAATTTTTCAAGTCCTGGGTTAGCATCTTTCCCCCTCTCTCCCTTTCTTCTGTCCCATTGTACCTATTGCAAAAAATTGGTGATTTGTAATAAAACCATAGAAAATTCAATAAAGCATCTACAGTATAAATCAAGAATACAAACAAAAGAAGAAATCAATACATATACAGATTCACCCAGTAACAAATGCTCATAACCCAAATGCTTTCTGAACTCGCTCAGTTTCTAGTAACTTAAGGAGCTATGGCAACTGATGGATTTTTCAGAGGAAAGTTATCCTGAAGTTATATATATTAAGTGGAACCTTCAGGAAAGCAATACCCGTTCCCTTGCAGCCCCTCTCATTTAATGAAAATGGAGAACTACAAAAAGGCTTCCCAGGACACAGAGGGTTAAGCCAGTCAGATTCAGTCAGTGCCAACATAGATAGAATGAATCACCATTTTGAATTTCTTAAGAAGTCATGGGAAATCAATGTGGGGACCAGAGTAACATATTGGTCAGCTCCAATAATTATTGGCATCAGGCCAAAACTATTGTGATTGATGCTTAATTCTAACTCACACCAGTCAATATATCTTTGTATTAGCATTACATTGATGCTACAAAATTGCCAAATATTAGCCTTACATACATCTCAGTCTTGCTTTCCAAATAATAAACCCTACTGCAAGAAGTGGGAACCTGTGGAAAAAACCAGAAAAATCTAAGAAGCATTTTTAAACTTCAAAAATCAGTTATGACCCATTTTGAGAAATAATGGCTGGAACCATGCACTGGCCCTATATGTTTGAAACTATGGTTTATGTAGGAAAAGAATGTAATTTTAGTATCATATATGTACAGAATTGTAATGGGTTGTTCATATCATTCCTATATCTATGCAAACTATTTGATGTGTGAACCCTTTGAAATCTTCAAAGAGACCTAGCAGACCATATTTATTATCAGCAGCTTTCTTCTTTCTGCAGCATAGAATAAAAAAAAGAACTTAATAAGCACAGCTGAGAAATAAATGTTGACTGTTTTCTTCTTCTAGTCAAGACTGATACATCAGACAAATTTTAGAGAATTGTTTGTGTTTTAAGAAAAAACATGCTTCCAACCAAATCATGAAAGAATTTTTGTTGTTGTTAGCTGCGAAGTCATGTCCGACCTGTCACAACCCCATGGACAATGTTCCTCCAGGCCTTCCTGTCCTCTACCATCTTCTGGAGTCCATTTAAACTCACTCCTACTGCTTCAGTGACTCCATCCAGCCACCTCATTCTCTGTCATCCCCTTCTTCTATTGCCCTCAATCTTTCCCAGCATTAGGCTCTTCTCCAGTGAGTCCTTCCTTCTCATTAGGTGGCCAAAGTATTTGAGTTTCAACTTCAAGATCTAGCCTTCTAAAGAGCAGTCAGGGTTGATCTCCTCTAGGACTGACCGGTTTGATCTCCTTGCAGTCCAAGGGACTCACAGGAGTCTTCTCCAGCACCATAGTTCAAAGGCCTCAATTCTTTGGCGCTCAGCCTTTCTTGTGGTCCAACTTTCACTGCCATACATTGCAACTGGGAAGACCATAGCCTTGACTATACACACTTTTGTTGACAGGGTGATGTCTCTGCTTTTTAGTGTGCTGTCTAGATTTGTCATGGCTTTCCTCCTGAGGAGCAAGCATCTTTTAATTTCTTGGCTACAGTGCCCATGTGCAGTGATCTTGGAGCCCAGGAAAATAAAATCTGTCACTACCTCCATTTCTTCCCCATCTATTTGCCAGGAATTGAGAGGGCCGGATGCCATGAACTTGGTTTTCTTAATCTTAAGTTTCAAGCCAACTTTTGCACTCTCCTTCTTCACCCGCAACAAGAGGCTCTTTAGTTCTTCTTAACTTTCTGCCATTAGAGTGGTATCATAATGAGTGGATCCCTCCACATCACAAAACAGAAAGAATTTAGAGGACTTAAAAAATTCTCAAAGGAATGTTTCAGTTTGAAATAATTTCCGATATCTAAATGATAGCTAGAAAACTTAGGGGCCACACACTCAGTATTTAATTCACCATCTGTTGTTGGCAAGAACTTCTCTGTTTGTTCTTAGCTAGGAAGCTCAGTCATCCCAATTATCATGATTCAAGAGGAAAATCAATAGAAAATACTGATGGAACTGGTTAACCAGAAATTCACCATATTTGCATTTTAGTTAGTTAGCGTTTATGCCCTAAGGGAAAACTCAGCAATGACAATAATTTTCATTATCCCATGAGCATCGTTGTAGAATAAAACACATTTATTCTGCAAAAAATAATAGCAAAAACCTCATTTAAACTCAGGAGGTATGGTTTGGAGAAAGGCTCGTACACATACAGTTTGAAAATTGGGGAATCATTATAGACCAAACCTAATAGAAACTACATTTCACAAGTGCCTTGGCATTCACTGTAATGTGAAGATTGAACACAAAATTGGGTGTGATGTTTTAAGTCAGTAATATGCAGTATTTTTGGTGTTGGGACAGAATGATGTTGCAGCATTATCATTTGAGAAAGTGGGGGCAGATATGGTGTCAAGATCCTGGCAGCTTTGTAAAGTGCAAAAAGTTAGATTCTTGGAGCCTGAATAGATTTAATGATTAAATGATAGAAATTTTGACAAGTGGCTATATTTCCTTTAAAAGGTAAAGGTAAAGGTTCCCCCGCACATGCATGCTAGTCGTTTCCGACTCTAGGGGCCGGTGCTCATCTCCGTTTCAAAGCCGAAGAGCCAGCGCTTGTCCGAGGACGTCTCCATGGTCATGTGGCCGGCATGACTAGACGCCAAAGGCGCACGGAACGCCGTTACCTTCCCACCATAGTGGTCCCTATTTTTCTACTTGCATTTTTATGTGCTTTCAAACTGCTAGGTTGGCAGAAGCTGGGACGAGTAACAGGTGCTCACTCTGTTACGCGGCACTTCACCACTTATGTCTAAATTAATCCAGCTGGGGATTTCTTGATTCTCTTGCTGATCAGAGGTAGATGCAATGGGGTCTTAATTATCCATTTTCCTGATAAAGGAGGAATATACATTACATGAAGATGATAGAGGAGAGGAAGGCTTGGAGGAACGTTGTCCATGGTGTTGCGATGGGTCGGACATGAGTTTGCAACTAACAACAACAATACATTACATATTTTGCATATGTTACAAACCACTATCTTCCTTTATAAGCTCTGAGTACTCCTTTACACATGGGATGTTGGGGTGTTTTTTTTGGTGCATTGGTTTATTGGAGGCACAACGAAAGGGCTGTAATACTACCTTTTGTCTCTTCTAATAATTCTCTAAAATAGTTAAATGCCTTCTTGTGATATTTTTTTGTTTGTTGGCTTTAGTTTCTTTTCTTGGCGATTTTCACCATTTGACATCCAGCTTGCTTCCTTCTTTTGTTTTTCATCTTTGGCAGTCAGTTTTTACATCCATCCATAATTGTTTTTTTTGTTGTTTTTTTTTGTTTTCATTGTACAGTTCATTCTAGTACCCTATCAATGAGGTTCAGAACTTTGGAACAATTTCTGCTGTTCTCTTTGAAAATGTTGGGTATATGGTCCACATCATATTCTGGAAACTGGTTGGCTTCGTTCTTCTACTTTAGCTTGACTTGAAATTTTTGTGTGAGTTGTTTGTGAACTGTTCCACAGTTATCTGCAATTTACAGTTATAACTGAGCTCTTCCATTTCCTTATGCAAATAATATAATCCATTTGATTTCAGTGTACTCTACCTTGTGATATCCATGTATATAACTATATAACTATAAGTATTACCAATGAAGGTATTACTGGTTTCGCAGAAATTGCTAAGTTATTCTTTTGCTTTATTTTTATTTGTTAAGCCATACAGTCCAACTATTTTTGTCCTCCTACTATGTTTAACTTTGACATTTCAGTCCTCAGCCACAAGCACCACTTGCTACTTGCATGTTTTTTTTTACTTTAAACTGAACTGTTCTTCTTCCAGATTCATCTGCATCAGTGGTTGAAACATATACTTGAACAACAATTCTATTACGTACTATCGATGAAGTCTAGTTGATATTACTTAGACCACAGGTCTGCAACCCGCGGCTCCGGAGCCGCATGTGGCTCTTTCAGCCATCTCCTGCGGCTCCCAGTCCTCTGCCATGTGCAGTTCAAAAAAAAAAGTGAGACTAAAAAGTTCAACCAATCAATTCAAATATGCAGGGTAAGTGCATATCTCGCCTTGGCTCCACTCTTCAGTCAAACCCTGTTCTGCACATGCGTGCATGTGCACACATTTTTTGTGGCTCCCAGTTTGGGAGGTTGGCAGAAGCTGGGACGAGTAACAGGTGCTCACTCTGTTACGCGGCACTCGGGATTTGACCCGCCAAACTGCCGACCTTCTGATCGACAAGCTTAGCGTCCTAACCCACTGAGCCACCACGTCCCTATTAGACAATGCAAAATGTGATTAATTTAATAGTCTTGTTTTCAAAAGACAGATTTATGGATGCGAGAAGCATAGATGTAAAAAAAAAGAAGGAAAAAGCCATTGTCAGAGAACACATTGTTTCCCTTTTTTTTCAAATTACACTTATATCCCGCCCTTCTCCGAAGACTCAGGGTGGCTTACAAGCTTAGCAGTAGCCTTCATTCTATGTATATGCCTGCTTATTAGGGCTTTCACACACACCCCAAGCGGCATTATTACAAAGTCAGCTTAATTGCCCCCAACAATCTGGGTCCTCATTTTATCAGGAGTTCTTCTCTAGGAGCAATAACTAGCAGCTCACATAATCTTCAAGATAATGAAATACAATATGTCTAAATAAATAAACCAAGAGCTGTAAAAGAAGTGGAAGATTTGCAGTCTGAGTAGCGTATAACTGAACCTGCATAAATACACTCATCATTCATCATTTCAATGGGGGGGATTGTATTGCAGTTCCACACACCCATCCTTAGCTACTAGCTTCAACAGACCACTAATAGACTAAAATTTTAAGCAGTCAGAATCAAACAGTGGATTCTGTTAATGTCCCCATCTTCTATCCCCTGCCTATAAACACTGTTACAAAGAGCTGTCCCCTTTATATGGGGACTCCTTAATCCAGGCTGAGATATGAGAAGGTAGCTACATCTGATTCTGAACAACATCAGGGGATATCTATAAAGGCATTAACCTGTTTTGTGCTGTCTATGGATATTCTCAGTCATCCAGGTCATAGTTATACCAAAGGTGCTTTTTCACGGGGAAACTGGACTTTCTTCTTTTTCTCTGAAGACATTTCACTTCTCATCCAAGAAGCTTCTTCAGCTCTGACTGGATGGTGGGGAACGGAAGGATTTATACTCCTTGTGGACAGCTGGTCATTTGCACTCTTTTAGAGAGTCGTTGAGGCCACCTGGAAGTTTATCTGTGTTGTTAGGGTTACCTGAGTAGTGCAAATGGGTGTAGAGCATTCTTGGAACTGTTGAAAGGACTGTGTTGTAGATTGAAGATAGATGATGTCATATCCCTCCCCCTCTGTTGAGAGAGGGCTGTTCGCTTTTGACATAGATGGCCTTTGACCCCTCTTTCAAATCAGTAGTCCTCTCTGTCCAAAATGTGGACTTTGCTGTCTTCGAAAGAGTGGTCTTTGTCTTTTAAATGCAGATGGACTGCTGAATCTTGTCCTGATTGGTTTGTTCTCCTATGTTGTGCCATGTGTTTATGAAGTGGTTCTTGTGTTTCTCCAATGTACAGATCTGTTTTGTGTTCTTTTTGCTGAAAGCAACATTTTGCTTTTAAGTGCCACAACGGGCAATTTAATGTCACATGGCACCCGCTGAAATTGCTCTCCTTTGTGATTGTACTAGCATAATGTAAAATTAATAAAGAGCGGTTCCTTTTCAGCAGGACAATATAAAGGAATGTGTGATTGATTTGAAATTGTGCCTGATGCAGATGGCAATCAGGTGGATACAAGTGTTTTTGAGCAACCAAACTACATATTTTTCTATAATGCTTGATCAAAATGAAACCGGCATTCCAGTGTTGACAGCTTGGAGTGTGTTTGCTGAAAATTTCATCTAATGCTGTTTAGATCTTCCTAATTGTTCTGGGGGTGGGGGGTTCTTGGAACTATTTCTAAAAGAAAAAAAAAAGCAAATGTGCTAGGATGAATTTGATATATGAGCAAGCATTATGGTACAAACTCTCTCTCTTGGGAAAATAAACTGTCTATGTAAATTAGTTTAGTTAAACGAAAGCAATTTTAGTCAGATATATGGCTCTTTGCAGAAGACTAGCTTACGTGTAAGAGAACTTGTACCTAATTTTACAATCTTTTTTTGCCATGGTTGTTAAGCGAATCACTACAGTTGTTAAGTGACTCGTATGGTGATTAAGCAAATTTGGCTTCCTCCATGGACTTTGCTTGTCGGAAGCCAGGCCAGCTTGTTGGAAGGTTGCATGTGCCAATCACATCTTGTAAATACATACTGGTTGACAAGTGCCCAAATAGTGATCATGTGACTATGGAGATTCTATCACAGTTCTTACGAGGACTGTTTGTAAGTCACTTTTTTTTCAGTGCCATTATAACTTCAAATTGTCACAAAGTGAATGATTGTAACCTCATGAAAGCTGGGCAGGCAATCTTCGTGGAGGCACCAGTGTCACCTTAGCCCAGGGGTAGGGAACCTCGGCTCTTTCATGACTCATGGACTTCAACTCCCAGAATTCCTGAGCCAGCCATGCTGGCTCAGGAATTCTGGGAGTTGAAGTCTATGAGTCATAAAAGAGCCAAGGGTGCCTACTCCTGCCTTGGCCTATATGTGGGGCAGTTACAATTTCCAATGTAGGGAAGAAAGTGAGATACTAGCAAATTACTGTCTTCTATTGTCTACAATGGGTAAGCCATCGAGCCTTTCTTAGGACAGACAATGACTGCATCAGGAGTGCCTGTCTCTCTCAAGAGGCTGGAGAAATCAGTGCCTTGTAGGTATCAAAAAGGGATTACTCCAATGAGGTAATAAAGGAAGAATCCTCTTTGGGGATTAATAAAAATGGAAAAAGAGTTAACAGGGAAATCATCCTGTGAAGTAGGTTTCCTCAAGCCCAGGGGAGATAGCAGGCATGCCGCATTTCCTAACTGGGTTGCTATGGAGCTTGCCCGGGATTCCCTTAGCTTCAAAGGGTTTATTTTTCCAGCACCTGCAATTAGACTTGTGTAGATTTCTTACACGCTGCCGAAATGGAACCTACAAAGTTGCTGGGGTTGCTTCTA
This sequence comes from Vipera berus, assembly GCF_964194415.1. Classification (NCBI taxonomy): domain Eukaryota; kingdom Metazoa; phylum Chordata; class Lepidosauria; order Squamata; family Viperidae; genus Vipera; species Vipera berus. The sequence goes on along the minus strand of NC_138203.1, from coordinate 23,003,913 downwards.
CTATCAGTCTCTGAATTGGGTTCTGACCTGAATTGTAAATCAGAAAATCAGAAAAGAGTACTGACAGTGTTCTGTCATATCTGAGATGAAAGGAAAGTGATGATGGGGAATACCTGAAACAAGTATAACAAGGGAGTACTGAGCATTCATATCACTTCCATTTCTGGAAAGGTCTAGTTTTGAGTGGGAGGACAGGGATGTTGTTTTCTTTTTAAGCATTGCTAATTTCTTGGTCAAACATTGAAGTCAGTGCTTACAGATTTATAGGATTCAGCTTCTTCAATAGTGAGGGTTTAAACTGTTGTAACTTGGCATGGATTTCAAGTTTATTGCAGTTAGCGCACAAGGTTTTACAGCTCTTATCTGCAAGGTTGTGCTCAGGCCATTAATGGTTACCAGCATCAAATTCCTGGGTGTGCAGTTAATGAGTAGGCTGGTCGCTCATCAGTGAGACATTGGTGAAGCGGGCACAGTAGCGCTTGTTTTCTGTGTCGCATGAGGAAAGCACATCTTTCTTCCTCTGTCCTTACCACTTTCTACACGGGGAGGATGGAGAGCATCCTATCATGCAGCATCACAGTCTGGTTTGGAAGCATCACTGTTTCAGACAGGAAGGCGGTGCAGAGAATGGTGAGGATGGCTGAAAAGATCGTCACCAGTTCCCTCCCTCCCATCTAGGACATAGCACACAAGCGTTGCTTGAGCAGGGTCCATAGGATTGTCAGGGACACTACACATCCTCTTCACAACCTGTTTTCTCTGTTACCTTCTGGGAGGAGGCTTTGTGGTATCTGAAGCAGAACATCCAGATCATAGTTTTGCTCCATACAGTATTAACCTTGTGAACTCTCAAGCTTCCTCCTTCCATTGTATATTTAAAATGGACAGTGTTTAATATTCATATGTTATATATATGTAGGGTGTCATGTCCATAACAGTCCCTGGTCTCCTCCAACTACAACACAGGAAAAACTTAGGCAACCGAGAAACAGGAATGTAGCAACAGAAGCTAACTTGCAAACAAAGTCAGCACTGGGAGTGGTTTGCTCCCAGTGCATTAAATACTCTTCCCCTGCAGCTCCACTCTTCCTCTCACAGCAGACCAGCATTCGGAAAATCAGTTGTGAAAATGTCCAGATGCCCCTCCCTCCTGCCTTAGCTGCATTGTTCGTCTTCCTGCTCAGTGTTAGTCCATGGCTCGCCACTAGCTCTGCGGTCCATGCGTTCCATCTGTGCTACAGCTGAATTCAAGTCATCTGGAGGGATCAGCTGTTCGGCGGTAAGGAAACCCAGCTGCCAGAGTGCCCAGCTGATTGGTGGCAGCAAAACCAGGCTGCCGGCACTCTCAGCTGATCGGCAGGATTGAGTCTAGGCTGCCGATGCTCCCAGCTGTTCAGCAGCATCGGGGCCAGGCCGCCAGTACTCATGGCTGTTTGGCAGTGTTGGGGCGAAGGTGCTGGCCTCCCAGCTGATCGGGGGCATCAAGACCAGACTCCGGTGGGCTGCTGGACCAGGTGAAGCTACAGCTGCACCGTGGATCCCCCCCTTGAATGTCAAGCCCAGGGGGCTTGACATAGGGGTGTAGGTCTATATATATATGTTGTATATAGTATGTATATGTTGCATATAGTATGTTTAGGTGTGTGTCATGTATGTGCTCACTTTGAGAGCAGGCAACTAAATTTCATTTTTGATGTGTGTCATTGTGCCCACAGTAAAAAAATGACAATAAAGGTTATCTTATCTAATCACTCTTCCAGTGAGAAGCTCACAGATTGTCACCTTTGAAGACACTGACCATTATGAAACTCTGGGTCCCCCATAAGAGTCTTCCCATTTGTGTATGTTTTGCAGGAAACTCTGGTTAAGAGTATGAACTTAACATCTCTTAAGCTGGATAAATAAGAGAAGTCTTCCAATTCAGTTAAGTTGTTAGGGAAATGAAGAGGCCAGGGTCATCTTATAACTACCTCACTTGTGAGAATTCTCCTTGATTTCTAGGAAGAGTTGCTTTTTTTTGTCTAGCACACTGCAGTAGTTGGCTGACTGACCATTTCTGGTTGCCCTATTGACATTGTGTGTACAGTAGTAAAGACAAGAGGGTAGATTGTCAAGAGCTTAATGTGAACAATTTATTCTATAATTTTAACTCCCTGGATGGCTTGGAAGGGAGGCATTTGCATGTGAGGTGGCTTGCTTTATAAATAAATCATGTAGAATCAATCAATCATTGAATTAAATACTTGTTTGAAGCTACCCACCTTAGCTGCAAAGTGACCCATTTATTGCAGAACTTTACTACAATCAGGTTTTTGCTGACATTGGTAGTCACCATTAAATGCTGAGCTATGGCAGTGGTGGCGAACCTATGGCATGCGTGCCAAAGGCGGCACTCAGAGCCCTCTCTGTTGGCATGCATGCCAATGCCGCCAGTGTTCAGGTCCATCAGGCCACCACCACTGCCCAGAGCAGGAGCTCCAACCACCACAAAAGAGGTGAAGCAGCCAACTAGCAAGCTCTAGCAGAGGTGGTAGAGCAGCGGTCACCAACCATAGTCAATTGATGGACTGTAAGAAAAGGGAGGGGGAAGCATTTTACATACATGCATGTGTGGTGGCCCATTTTTGCGCCTCTGGGTTTTGTGTGCCAGAGGCAGCACTCAGAGGCGCCTCCCTGTCCTCCCCTGAGGGCACCACAGTGCTGATGCAGCTCTGGCATTTTGCAATAAATAAGTGGGTTTTGGGTTGCGGTTTGGGCACTCGGTCTCTAAAAGGTTCGCCATCAATGAGTTATGGGGATACATGGGGATTATTGAAGGGTTAACTCTATGGTTAGTTTTTCTGAAGTGTGGACTGGACAGGGGCTTTTAAATAATAAGGGGGCAACCTATTTTATTGCTAGGATCTGAACTGGAATATCCTTTGGGAAGAGGAAGAACCTAGAGCCATGAATCTATTCTTCTTCCTGGACAGGGAACTCACCACTGGTGGTATTTCTGTAGGAGGAGATGGGAATCAATTTTCATCTGTTTTCAATCTTATTGCATTTTTGAACTCCAGTACTATGGCTAGTCCAGCTTCTTTTCTTGCCTCTATTTAAGTTGCACCAGGGGCTTGACCAAAGGGAATAAAGCTAGTCCCAGGATAGAAGCTTTTGTACCCTATTTTCCAGCGTATAAGATGACTGGGCGTATAAGATGACCCCCTACTTTTCCTGTTAAATTACCGTATTTTTCAGACCATAAGACGCACCTGACCATAAGACGCACGCAGTTTTTAGAGCAGGAAAACAAGAAAAAAAATATTCTGAACCAAATAGTACCGGTATGCTTTTCAACCTTTTCATCCATTGTAACACTTTTAGGACAAGGCAAGTTTAGGACAAGGCAATGTCTGAGTACCACCAGTCGCCCAACAAGGTGTCAAAAACGTGACACACCCCACCCCCCAAAAAGGAAAAAAAAATGATAAAGTGCAGGTAGTCCTTGGCTTACAATGATTCACTTAGTGACTGTTCAAAGTTACGACAGCACTGAAAAAAGTGACTTATGACCATTTTTCACACTTATGACCATTGCAGCATCCCCAGGGTCATGTGATTTACATTCGGATGCTTGGCAATTGATTCATATTTATGATGGTCACATTGTTCCAGGGTCATGTGATCGCCTTTTGCAACCTTAAGACAAGCAAAGTTAGTGGGGAAACCAGATTCACTTAACAGTCATGTTACTAATTTAATTTCTCTCCCTCTCTTTCTCTTTCTCTCCCTCTCTCCCCTCCCTCTTTCTTTCTCTCTCCTCTCTCCTTCTTTCTCTCTCTCTCCCTTTCTCTCCCTCTCCCTATTTTTCTCTTTCCCTCTATTTCTCCCTTTCTCTCTCCCTCTATTTCCCTCCCTCTTTCTTTCTCCTTGTCTCTCTCTCTCTTTCTCTCCCTCTCTATTTTTCTTTCCCTCTATTTCTCCCTCTTTCTCTCTCTCCCTCTATTTCCCTCCCTTTTTCTTTCTCCTTGTCTCTCTCTCCCTTTCTTTCTCTCTCCCTTTCTTTCTCTCCCTCTCTCTTTCCCTCTCCCTCTTTCTCTCTCTCCCTCTATTTCCCTCCCTTTCTTTCTCCTTCTCTCTCTCTCTCGCTCTTTCTCTCCCTCTATTTTTCTCTTTCCCTCTATTCCTTTCTCTCTCTCCTTCTATTTCCCTCCCTCTTTTTCTCCTTGTCTCTCTCTCCCTCTTTCTCTCTCTCTCCCTTTCTTTCTTTCCCTCTCTCTTTCCCTCTCCCTCTTTCTCTCTCTCCCTCTATTTCTCTCCCTTTCTTTCTCCTTCTCTCTCCCTCTTTCTCTCCCTCCCTATTTCTTTCTCCTTCTCTCTCTCTCTTTCTCTCTCTCCCTCACTCTCCCATTTCCCCTCCTTCTTTCCTTCCTTCCTTCCTTCCCTCCCTCTTTGTCTTTCCCTCTCCACGTTAGAGCAGTACCTGTGGAGGCGGCCCTGCAGCCTGACTTTCTCTTGCAGAAAGCGAGCTGAAACAGGGCAAGGGAGATTGCCAGGAACACGAATCGGCCGATCTCGTGCTCCTGCATTCTCCCTCACTTGGTTTCAGCTTCCCTTGCTACAAAAGAAAGCAGGCTGAAATGAGGGGCATTGCAGCAGCGCGAGATCAGCCAATTCGCATTCCTGGCAATCTCCCTCACTCCGTTTCAGCCTGCTTTCTCTTGTAGCAAGGGAATTTGAAACCGAGTGAAGGAGATTGCAGGAGCGTGAGATCGGAGTTTCTCAGCACGTGCCGATTCGTGCTCCTGGCAATCTCCCTTACTTTCCACTTGCAGAGGTTGGGGCTGGCCATACGGATCAGCTTCGGACCATAAGACGCACCCTCGTTTTCCCCCCTACTTTTGGGGGAAAAAGTGCATCTTATGGTCCAAAAAATATGGGTACAGGGTTTGGGCTATACTCGCCGTATAAGACTACCGTATTTTCTGGCGTATAAGACGACTGGGTGTATAAGATGACCCCCGATTTTTGAGAAGATTTTCATGGGTTAAAAAGTCGTCTTATATGCCGGAAAATATGGTAAGTTGCTGTTGCCTGGTTGCCATCTTGGTTCCATGAGATCCAATTTCAATTATTCCAAAAAGATTCTAGGCCTTGCTTGAACACATGCGATGAGGTTCTATGGTTTTTTGGACTGCATACATTTCAGTGTTTTATTAGGTGTATATATTATCTATTGTCTTTCTGTGAACCTGTTCTAGTTTCTCATAATTCTTTTTAAACCTAGAACTAGACCCAGTAGCTAAGATTTTTTTCAAAGCAGAATGAAATGGAACTATTTCTAGAAGCATCTTCAGCTATGTTTACTGACTTCAATATGGTGGACCCAACCAGATTATTGAAGCACCTCCCATTTTAAAATGTGTTCATTGCATGTATTGCATACATGTAAAAATGGTCACCAGTCATACTTGCCAGTTTAAGCTGGTGACCATCACATAATTTGGAAATGATAGTTCTGTTGGCACAATCTAAAATTTTATTTGCAGCTTCTTTGCAGCTACATCATACTGGTGACTCATATTCAGCTAGTAAACAATTACTCTTTTTCCAAGATCTTTTTCACAAGTACTACTACTAAATTAATTCCTTATTCTGTATCTGTGCAGTTAATTTCTGCTTTCTAGGTGACAAAATCTGCTTTTGTCCCTGTTGGTTTCATCCTAGAACTAAGGAGAAATTTCCTGACAGTTATAACAATCAGTGGAACAACCTGCCTCCAGAACTTGTGGAAGTTTTTAAGAAGAGACTGGACAACCGTTTGTCTGAAATGGTATAGGGTTTCCTGCTTGAGCAGGGGGTTGGACTAGAAGATCTCCCAAACCTCTGATTTTATTAACCTGTAAAGATTGTTTTGAGTATTATATTTGTGTATTAAGTGATTACCCATTATACTACATTTTGTCAGTTGGACATTTGTGAAGCATGTCCTCCATCTCATCATTAATTGTTCTCAAACATGTTGAAGAGGATAGGATCCAGGACTAAAACTAGTGACAATTCACTTAATGTCTAACTAATAGATGAACTATTAAAGAACATGCAATATTCTGAGGAAACCAAAAAAAGAGCAAAACTAGGCTTCTTAGTTGCCAAACACAGTGTTATAATTGTTATGTTCCATTGGTTGCTTGACTACAAGATAAAGTGAACATTGTAATGCCAATGCTTAATGGTTAATCAAAGTGAACTGTCACTTCAAAAGATAATATGGTAAATCACAGATAATACGCTGTGGGATAGCATAATATGCTGTGGTTAGTGCTAAATGTAGTCAGCCTATAAGTGAACACAATTTTTAAAACCTTATTTTTATCTATTTATTATTTAAGAATTGATTATACAATAAGATGCATTTCCAGCATTACAGCCGTTGCTTCCAGAGGATCCAGGAATGAACTGAGTATACCAGATCATATATCTCACCCTCTCAGTTAGATAAGATGGCTTTGGAATGCTTTTAAAAGCATTCATTATTTGACCTAGTGATATCAATTCCTGGTTCAAATCTCAGGTTAGCTACTGTATGAGCTCAGTCTCTGGCCTGGTGCAAGAATCTCTCTCCCCCCTCCCCCCCTCCTTCTTTCTCCCTCCCTCCCTCTTTCAAACAGGTGGTTTTACAGACTTCACTTTGGATAAGTATTTCTGAACTATGATCTCAGGAATTATGAAAATATCTCAAAGCACAAATTTATCCCAGAAATTTATTGAACAAAGGGCAATGAACCAGGCTTAATTATGAGTCAATTCCACCTAATGAACCAACACTGGGTATTAGATTAAGAATAGGTTAAAAGAGGCTGACGTTTATCTAGATATGGACTAAAATAAATGACTAAATAAATAAGTAATTTTCTCAATATTTTCCCCTTCATTTAATGAGTACTGCGATGCCTTTGGTAGTAGATCAAAATTTTTATGCCAAGGATTATCTGGCAGTATATCATGGGCACTCAAAATGATTGCCACTTGGATGTGGCAGTCCCAATTTAACAAAGGCAGATGGATGAAATTTTCCCTGCCCCCAACTCACTTTCAAATACTAGTTTATCTTTGCCTCTTTCGTCCCAGACAAAGCACTGAACTAAAGCCCTCTTCCCCATTTTCACTTTCTTACAATTCCATGCAGATTCTGTGGAATCTATGGGAAATACTAAAACTTTTTTTTAAAAACTAATCTCCTTTTTTAAAAAAAAAATCCTTTTGAAAGCAAACTAATTGGGCTCTGCAAAGCTTCAGCCCATGTACCTAAAAGGCAAAGCAAAACTGCCATTGTGCTTTACTGCTCCAATTTCCTTTTCTTGGCATATGTTGTAGCTAAATTAGGTTTCTTGCTTCTTTAAAATTGGAGCTAGAATTGGAAGACTTTTCATGAGTATGTAACCCAGAGTTTCTCACATTGACCTAGAGTAGAATGAACAACTCTGGTGGCTCCAGGACTACAGATAGTCCTCAAACCCCTTCATATGGCCCTGAATCTTCCTCTGGTTGTGTCATCCAGTTGCAGTAATTTGACTGTTGAAATTCAATAGTGTGTCATGGATGCATCCCCGGACCCCTCTCCAGATGTGAGTTCAGAGGAAGAGGGTGAGTTTGAGTTGGCAGATGAAAGTGTGGAGCTGAGTATTGGTCAGGATTGGGGCTCAGAGAATGATAGGCTGATGGAAAAGCCTCAATTGGGTCATCAGATGAGTGACAAGCTGAGACTGAGGGACGTGAGCCATAGCTGCAGCAAGTTGGCTAGGAGGCTCCAAGGGAGGACTTGGAGCAGCAATGAGGAGGAGGTGTAGTTCACTCCTCCTCCTTATCCAAGGACACATAGAGCAGAGAGGAAATAGGCACAATGCTGATCAGCTAGATTATTCATGAGGAGGCAACCTAACCTCTCATGAAGGGCTGCACCAGCATTGCCTACTTAACCCCACCCTGAGGAATTAAGTGTTGCTGGAGCTACATGCCCAGTTCTGTGCCTTGTGTGCTCATGCCATGTATCCTGGCCTGTTTGACTCCTAGACTACTTTCCTGAATTTCATGCATGCCCATTGGATTTTGTTATCCAGTGGCTCTTGCTGTACTAAGTCTGGAATCTGGACCTGTGCAATAGGAGTGCTTTCCAAGGACCTGGTTTTTTTGGGGGGTAGAACTCTTGCTATACGTTTGTATGGGGTGGAAACAGGGCAGTACATAGTATCACAAGCATTGCCCAGGTGTAACTTATGTGCCATGTGCACCATTTTTTTTGACAAGGGTTCTTCAGATAGTCATTCATTTCCTGATCATCTTGAAATTGTAACATTGCAATGTGATAAAACGTGGTACCTCAGTACTTGTCATTAATTGGTTCCAAGATGCATGAGGAGTACCAAAAACAAGGAGTACCAAACAAATTTTCCCCATAAGGAATAATATATTAGTCATAAGGCAACCAACACTGATACATTTTAGCTTGAGTGTCGAGTACCAAACAAACAAAGTGTACCAGGACAAAATTTCCACATCAAAATGGATTGAATGCCTTATTCAATGAATTTCAAACAATTGAGTACTGAGGTACTATTGTATATAGAGTTGTTCTTGAAGTTCACTCAGAAAGCACAATCAGTTAAAAATGCAGTGACCCAAGCCATAATGGGCCCTTCTTATTATGCTCACGTGTCATAACTGGTATGCAAGCTATATTAGCTACTATTTGGCTTTATGGTACAATTCAAGATGCTGATCATTACTTATATTGACCTTCATGGCATAGCATCCAGTTACTTGAAGGATTACCTGTCTCCAGTTGTTTCTGCCCACCCAGCATGTTTAGGCAGAGTAGGGTATAGTCCAGATCTTCCAAATTAAACATTGTTGTGGGACCAAGGAAGCCCTTGTCCTCTGGATAAAATCCCCCTAGAGATACATATGGCTCGTACCTCAAGTGATCTGGAAGTCCCTTAAAATGTGGCTCTGCTCTCACATTTAAGATTAGGGTGCTCATGGAGCCCCTGATATGTTTTCTGAATGTTGTTATCTTGCCTGGACATTTGTGTTTTGCTGTAGTTTGAATTGTGTTTTCTTATATATTTGATAGTTTGTAAGCTACCCAGAATCTTCTTTTGTGAGTTAGACAGCCTTAACAAATCTAATAAACAATGAAATAATAAATAAATAATAATTGTTTGCATAAATATCTTTGAGTTGATACAAAAAGAGATTAAGGAAAAATAAGTAATGGATTTTGGGATAAATATAAAATAAATAAATCTGGATTTAGTTTAGGCACTCTAGATTTATGAGCAGACTCTAGTTTTTGGATTATTCTATAAACCAAAGAAAAAGAGGATAACAATATGACAACATTTGATGCTATGGTGTAGATTTCCAGGTGAAGATTATAGTTAGTGTAGCCATGAGAGTTTGACAGCTAACTTCTAACCGATGTTCTTGATTAACTCTATGGGGAAGTTACAGCATACATAGCAACAGTTCAGGAATAACCAAAGTATCATTGTTGCTATCACGGAGACAACCACACTTTTAAATGGTAAAACAATTAGGATTTTAGTGTAATGCTAGAAGACACCCAGAGAGATTTTGTTACAAGGTGCATGGCAAATAAATTCACTAAAATAAATAAAGTCTTAATGCAATTTGCTGCATTTGAATGTCTATTGCAGAAGAGAGTGAGGGATCTCTTTATAGACTTTATTTAAATGCTGTTTGTATAGTTATCTGAAAGAATCCATCTCTGAGGCAAACAAAAGCTTTTTGATGCTAGGTATGTTACAAATAAGGAGAAAAAAAATGAAATGGTTCACAACAGTCTTGTGTGTTGTCTTTGGTCTATCGATCGGTGCCATAGTAATCAAAACACATGGAAGCTTATTGGGAGATTATAAATATATGCAAACACACAGAGAGAGTTAGATAGGGAGGGAGGGAGAGGGAGGGAGAAGAGAGCGGGAAAGAGAGAGGGAAAGAGAGGCAGAGGGAGAGAAAGAAAGAGGGAGAGAAAGAGAGAGAGAGAAAAGGAAAAGGAGAAAGAGAGGCCTCTGTGAGGCATAATGTAAAGAAATTTCTGTTCTAAAACACAGAAGAGATTGATTAAAGTCTATTCTTTGACAATGGTTTTCTATGATAAGGACCTCTATTTGCTGTCCTTATCTACTTTTTTTCCTTATACTTGCTGATAAATGCAGCTTTCCACAAAATATATAACTTTTATGGTTTAACTATCTCTGACAGAAATAATCTGTTTCTCCCTTATAATCAAAAAGCGTTATTTTATTCTCAGCTGGAGTTGTCTATTTCTCCCCTTTCCAGAATTTGTTTTATTTCCTAGAATAATTTTTTTTCACATTTCAGCTTTGATTACAGACTACTGCCGTTCACTCTCTTCAAATGATTTGCACAAAGTAATTTAGATTTGCAACTTGTACTGAGAAACAAATACATTAAGTGCAAGACTAGACTAGACCAATGCTAAACAGTGTCTCACAGAGAGACTCCCACTCCAATACTAAAACTGGCTAAAAAGCTTGAATCCTTTCTATTTTGATCCTCAACTTCTCAATTACACTGTATGGTAGAAAATTAAAGAACTTTGCTATTTTTTCAATGCTAGATAAGAGAGTCTTCAACTCCCAGGAACTTAGACTTCGAATGCCATAGTTACATTGTAAATATTATTTACTGGCTGCAACAGACTGTAATGGCAGCTTTCATATTTTATTTTATTTATTATATTTCTACACCTCCCCTCTCACCTAAGTGACTCTATTATATATTGCATTGTATTTTCTAGCTAAGAATATTGTTGATATAGTGGATGCCTATTACATGTTTTAAGCAGACAATAAGTATTATTGTGTGTTTGTGGTATATACAATGTGTGTGTGTGTGTGTGTGTGTGCATAAAGAGAAATCACACAAAATTATTTTAATTCTGAGGGTCTATACCAGACATGTCAAACACAAGGCATGGGGGCCAGATCCGGCCCGCGAAGTGGCTTCATGCGGCCCGTGAAGCCATCCTGGAAACAGTGAGGGAACAGCCCCCACTGCCTTGGCCCTGGCCCAGAGACCCTCCTTCTGCCAGAGATCTGTCCCACTCCTGCCCAGGCCCCCATAGGCACCCTTGATGCGAATGATGTAGAGCTGGCCACGCCCACCCAGGCCATACCTACCCGGCCCCCTGAGGGCAACTGCGATGCTGATGTGGCCCTCAATGAAATTGAGTTTGACACCCCTGGTCTATACTGTATATCACTTCCTATCCTAAAGAGAGGTTAATACAGAAACATATATTTGCTTGCAAAGACCATCAAGACAGAAGTAGTTCTCTTGGAAAGAAAAGTCTTCTGGGAATCTAGGTCTCATAGCTTCAGTAGAATAGTTTCCATTTCTTCCACCATTTTTAGCAAATTTAGCTACACATCATTATCTAGAAGGTTTAGCTCTGTCAGAACAGAGGTTGTAGAGAAAATCTATGTATCTGCGTTATTGCTAGAAATTGACATCGACTTGTCACATAATCAGCCCACCCATCAGAACAGGGAACCTTATAATATTTCTTAGATTTTTTTAAAGCTCCCTGAATAATTATTGATTTGTGCTCTCATTTTGAAAGCTACCTTATTCCTTGAGAAATAGAAAGAAAATACTTCGGCATAGGACTCTGTGTTGAGCCATGGAGCCTGCTGGGTTTCTAAGGAAACTAAAATTAGTTTAAGCTTTAATTGCAACGTACATTTTTCAATAAAATTTGGGATGGCAACATTATGTGGTCCAGAGGCTGCTGTTTATGTTTCAGGTCTTCTGAAATATATTAATGTCTCTCTAAGAGTTTTTTGGGCTAGTTTTACATAATTTATGGGGATAGGTTTTTTTAGTGGCAGCAACAGCATTTCATTCCTCAGAGGTCTTGTCCTCTCACTCCTAGCCTTATTGTCCCATTTGAAATTTGGGCATTTTGCCCCCAGTCATCAATGCTGTGGACTTGGAATGCTCCAGGATCTACACATGGTGTTTTGAAGTACAGGCAATCCACAGATATAATTCAGTTTAGTTTAGTTCAGGAGTATTTCATTTTGAAATGGTAGAATAACATTCCCATAAAAACACAGTATTTTTTCTTTACATCCTAGAAGTGTAGAACCTCAAGTTCCAAGGCTGCATGTGCCCCCCCCCAAAAAAAAAAGTCTTGTCACCTGCAGAAATCTTAAATTGTTTCCAGACTGAGTGTTTTAATATGACAGAGTGGGGAAATAATTAAATACATTGGAAAGGTCTAAACATAAGTTCCTACTAACTTGCAGAAGATGTGTCTGGTCCCAAGGCAGAGAAGTGATTGATAGAAACATTTTCTTCTTGTGAAAAAAAAGGACACTTGAGAAAGAATATTGTCCAAGATATTTTGGCCTAAACTTTTTAAAAATATCCCAAAGTATCTTCTATTTAAAAGGGCTCTGTCTTTGGACAAGGCTACCTCAACTTTCAAGGAAAGAATCAGTAACAAAAAATTTAGAATAGAATAGAATAGAATAGAATAGAATAGAATAGAATAGAATAGAATAGAATAGAATAGAATAGAATAGAATAGAATAGAATAGAATAGAATAGAATAGAATAGAATGAAATTTCGTTGTATACAGCTCTCAAAGGGTCACCATTTCCACTTCCAATATACACTACATAAATATGATAATAAATAAATAAATAAATACAGAATTATGCATATACCCACATAGATTATATGACACAGAGAAACAATACAGTCTAGTTCGCATTATGTATACATGTGTATGGGGAGAAAAACGAACCAGACAGATGGCATAGGGAACAAAGTTATTACAAAATCACATAGTCCTGCTAGAAATACTAGATATAGAATACATATCTTTTAATACCAGCAAATTAAATCTGGCCAGACTGTATGAAATAACTAGATTGTCTCATTTGTGTGCCGCTTTTCTAAAAGATGATATTAAGCCAGCTGCATACGCTGATTATTCATTTGGCAAAGATGATTTGGTAATTAAATTTGAGATTAATTATCTCATCAGGGCAAAAATGGGCAGAACTAAAGCAGAACTAAAGCAGGCCTACCACTCAACAAGTTCTGGAATGCTTTGCTGATGGGTGATAACACTATTTATTTTATGCTGCCACTTGCTTCACAATTTATGTGGTGGGACTAACACACAATGTAGCGCTCCACTAGCATCATAGAGAGTAAAGTTAAGCTTTGAAGATTGCATTAAAGAGAACTTGAAAATATGAGAACAGAACAGACTTAAAACATCTAGTCAGTATTTCTTCTCATACAATGGTCCACCAGACATACCTAGGAACAACACAGGTAAGGAGGTCAAAAAAACTCCCTTCTTTCCCATTGTTGTACCTTGTACCTAGACTACCCATATGCTAAAGATAGTACTCACAGTATATATTTCATCTCTAGTATCCTTGGTCTATTGCTTCTTACAAGCTGAAGCTGGTACACACTGCAAAAGCTTACACATTTATGAACATTCCTCAATTCACTAATGAAATACATTGGTCAAGAGCTGCATTTGGTTTTTGTGTACAGTTTTAAGGGCTGGTCATTACCTTGAAAAGCCTTCATTGCTTAGGAAATGGGCTTTTATAGAATGGTTTCTCTCTGCCCAACTAAATGAGGAACAGCAAGCTTCCTCCATGCTTCTTCTTTTATATAATGTCATCTTCATAATCCCTGGAGGTAGGACTTTATCAGTCATATCCTCGTTTCTTTAGGGGGACAAATGAAGGATTCCTGCTCCTGTGAAATTTACTCCTTCATTCTTCCCTGAGCTGTCATAGACCTGGATGATGAAAACTTGTTGCCAGACAGAATGATGCCAAATACATATGACAGTGCCTAGACAATCTTGAGTGATCTTGAAAAACTGAATGGAGTCAGCTTTGGCTACTAGTTGGATGAGAGGTCATCAAGAATCCCAAATTCCAGGTCAGACTTGGGGAAAAAAAACCTTCTGTAGGTATGTGTCTCTAATGTTACTAGAAATCAAGTTTAACTTGCAAGATTTATGTCCAACTTAGAACATTGGTCTATATGGCCATAGCAACTAACATGACATAAGATTTCTATAGTCTGATTTGATGTCTCCATCTTTTATGAATAAATATATTCCCAATCTATGTCAGTGATAAATACAGGAAGTTATAAATCAGTTCTATCCAACACCACCCAATTTATTTGGTAATATTTTAAAATGAGAACAGAACAAGCAATATATACATTAATTTTTGATATGCAGTTTTCTCTGAAAGGCATACTAGTGTGCAATATGCATACTCAGGGCTTGTTTTGTCATAGAATGTACTGGAACAGAGTTCCGGCACCTTTTTTCGATGGATTTTCCAGAATTGCATTCTTTTCCTATTGTTTCCCTTCTTGTCCTTGTTTGTTTTTGAAAATGCCCCGCTGGCAGTACAGTGTGAGCGGGGTCCCCTCCGGTACTGTCTGCCTCCTCTAGGAGGAGCTATGAGGTGCCAGAGTACCACAGCCAGAGCGTGGCTTGATTGGTTGGGTTGGAGCATGTGGTGTGGAAGCCGATGGTGGCAGGGGGAGACACATAAACATGGAGGCCATCTTTCACAAGACAGTGAGTGAGCCTTTTGTCTTCCCTTACAGAAGGTGGGGTGTGAGGCTAAAAAGAGGCGAAGCGAGAAGAAAGAAAGGTGGCTGGCGTAGAAGCTTGCTCGACAGTGAAATTTGCTGTTTCAGTTCCTTGGGTAGTTCAAAGGCTGGAGTGTCTACGAAAATCTTTTTTTTAGTCTTTTATACTTTATATTCAAACTGCAGAGGGGAAGAATAAGAATAAGAATAATGTCTTGTGATTTGGAGATATTATTATTAATAATAATATATATTAATTATGTATTGGTCAGATGTAAAGGTAGACCTACAGTATGAGTTAATCAGATCTATTTATTAAATTGGGTTTAACTTAAAGTTATATTAAAAGTAATCTGTTCATTCACAAAGTTTCAACTTTAATTTGTTTCAATTTAATATCCATATCAAACTCCAAATGTAAATTTTTCTGCCTTGTTTGACAACTTCTTAAAAATAATTCAATCTTTTACAAGCACCCCTTTTTTTATTGGGCCAATTTCATTCCACATAGAAAGCTGACTTTTTCACTCATTAAACTAAAGGGTATGCCAGTGGTAAATGTCTCAAAAGATTAATAAAATGCCTTCTTGTAATTTAAAGCCACACAGTGCATGGTAACATCAACAATATTAAATTACCTTGAACAAAAGCCTAGTCTTTTAGATACACTAAAAATTGAAGGGTTTTTGTTTTTTAACTACAAAGGTAAACCTTGTAGGGTAGGCAAGGCAGATTGTATGACGTGTGTTAGTTCCGGCACCTTTTTTTTTCTTTACAAAAAAGCACTGTGCATACTATTCCTAATATAGGTAGTTGCAATATTAGTTTCAACTAAATTTTCTGTGCTTTCCAGAACCCCAGAGACACATTTCCCTCCACTTTTCTAAATAAAATAAACAATGGGAAAAGCAAATGTAATCTCAAATCCTACTGAAATGAATGAGACTTAAGTTGTAATAGCTGTCCAATTGATTTCAGTTCTGTTTCTTCTATAATGCTAAAGTGGTATCTGAGAAAAATGACAGTAATGATTTAGAAATGTAGCCTTAAAGAGAAATAAAAGAGGTAAACAACAAAGTAATTTAAGATACTTTATATAGGTGACCTTAAAGAGTCCTTTTGGTTTATGGTCCATTTGTCCTGAGAGAGAAAAGAAGATGGAACAAGGTGAAACAATACAAAGCAAATTGCATTCATTATTAACTTGAAAGGAATAATATATTTAAATTCTAAACATGGAATGGGTAGAAACCCTACACCAATCCTTTCCTAGTACAGTTCTTCCATTATATGACATTATGTCCACCTTGCTGCTGACTTTTTTTTTAAAGAAGTGACATAATCCTTGCCCCAGTTTATAAGTAAAGAGGTCTGCTCATTTTTACATTGATGAATTATTTGGAAATGTTGGGAAAATGGATTTTGGGCCAGTCATTCTCTTTCAGCTCCACTTACCTCATAGGGTTGTTATTGTGGGGAAAATAGGAGGAGGAAGGTATGTTGGACATGTTGGATGCCTTTAGTTATTTGTAAAAAACAATAAAGGTGGGATACAAATAAACAATCACATTGGCCATGAAAAGGTAGTATCTTCTTTGAATCATACTCAGTTCCTGAGGATTTCATGTATACAGCTATATTTTTCTTAGTATTGGTGTGCATGTAGTTTTTTCTTAAAAATGGTGAATATGTAGTTCTTCCAAGATGTTATTTGAGTTCCCAGCCTAGTCTAGTCTCACTTCTACTGGGTGACCTTGGGCCAATCACTCTCAGCCCAACTCACCTTCATAAGAGCCTTGGTGGAGCAGTGGGCTAATGCCTCCTTAAGTAACACCAGCTGCCTGCAATTAGTGCAGGTTCGCATCCCACCAGGCTCAAGGTTGACTCAGCCTTCCATCCTTCAGAGGTAGGTAAAATGAGGACCCAGATTGTTGGGGGCAATAAGCTGACTTTGTAATAATGCCGCTTGCGGGGGGCCGAAAGCCCTAATAAGCAGGCATATACATAGAATGAAGGCTATTGCTAAGCACATTGATTTGTGCTTAGAGTGTAAGCCGCCCTGAGTCTTCGGAGAAGGGCGGGATATAAATGGGATTTAAAAAAGGGTGTTATTGTAGAGAAAATAGGAGGAGGAAAGAGTATGTATGTTCTCTGCTTTGAGATATTTTTTTTAAAAATGGTAAAGGTAGGATAAATAAATATACATAAAATTTATGCATGTATCTCTGACTTATGCTATATCTCTAACATAAATTACCTCTCCCCATTCTGTACTTTATTAGAAGAAGACCAGATACAATGGAAACAGCTAAGTAGTTACTATTAGTTGCTTAGCTTAGCTACTATAGACACAGCTTAGAGGAACAATTCTCTGCAAGTATGGGTCCTCCTTTACACATTTCTTGAATGGACTATCAGAGGAACACTTTTTTGCCATTTTAACAAGAATTTTGTTATTAAAGGGAATACAAGATAATTGCTCTCTCCCCCAAAGAATCCCAACATAGAAATACTGGTCTTGTAGAAAGTGTTTGAAAAGGTTTGAGTTCAAAGGTTGTTCTGCTCCACATTCAAAGTTCCACATTCAAAGATAGTGTGACAAAACATTTCTGTAACTCTGTTTTAAATTTTAGAACCATAACTCATAACAGACACATAATATGTTAGCATTTTATTACCATTTTCATCCAGGTCTCTCAAACAGGAAAATAAAAAATTTCCACTGATAGACAACAGAGATTCAAATTCCACAGGAATGTGGAGAAAAATAGGAAGAAAAGTGCTATGAAAATTTGACCTTGACATAAATCTTTTTTTTAAAAAAAATCCAACTTGAGATTTGAATTAAGTTCTTGAATCAAATTTACAATTATTTGAATTTAATTAGGGCATCAGATGGGGTGTTCTTGGGGTAAACATATCATGATAGTGACTTTAACTTCATGACTGAATTCCTGTCCCTTTTTGATGGCAGCATGTATGAAAGAGGCAGAACTTTTGATCATGCAGCCAGAGCAGTCATGTTGACTTTTTTGACCACCCCCCGAAGGTGCCCCAGCCTCAGAATCGCTAATCTAGGTCTAAACTGTATTTTGTGTTCAGCGTACAACCCATCATTTATATATATATTGATTATATTGATCCTTTTTTGTCTTTAATAATTTAATTGAGCCCACATGGTCCGACAGGACAAGATCTATACCTTGAAAGATAGTCACTCAGGCTTAGAAAAATAGTTAATGTGCAGATCTTTGATATGGGTAGAAAATAATTATTCTACACATTGTCTTAATGGACTTGACAAAAATATTTTTTAATAAGTCATAAAAGCAGAAGTACAGAATTGTGCTTGATGGAGCTTAGGAAATGATGCAGAAAAGCTGCACAAGAAAAAGCCAAAGTCAGCTTGAATAATTCAGCTTATGCATATCTACAGAATGCCTTTGCCCATTGAAATTGCATTTAAGAGAGAGATAATTTTATGAGCTTCCTACAATTTCCCAGTGAATAACATCTCAAGAGAGAAACAATGTATTTTAAGAAAATTACTGACATTGGATAGACCATAGATCTTAAGGCAAGTATGGTTTTTGAAGAGTTTCTCCTGCCTTTCTTGTAAAGTGATGTAGTACTATAACACTGATAATACTGAAGATCTACCAGATTGCATTAGATCATTGTTAGGAGGTAGATGGCCAGCCTCTTCTTAAAATTAACAGAAACAGAGAATGGGAATGCCTGAATAAAACGTAAAACAAGTATGAATATGGAAGAATGCATAGCAAAGTCTAGCATAAATGCAAAACAACTTCAATGTCTCTATCAAAATTGATAGCAAATTATTGACAGTGGAACTGAGGTAGGAACAGACAACATATTTTTCTCTTCCCAGACAATTTGAGCAAGCATGTAAAAATAAATTATCAATTCCTTAGCGAAAGATCTACCAAAAAATCTACTAAAGATTTGTTGCAGATTGGATAAATTCCAATTCCATTAATTCTAATTCCAGGGGCAAAACATGAAAAGTGTCTGTTCTCTTCTGGTATTGGCTGGATGAGAAGCTGGGTAAATATTTCAAGAAGAATTAATGCTTGTTTTCTTTTTCTGAGACAATTGAGATTTGCATTTCTGAGCTAGGGAGTACTCATTTTATCAGTGCATGGGATGGATGTTTCTATATATATGCATGCTGAATGAAATGAGATTTCCACCAAACTTAATGCTGTACACTCTATAACAAGGGTCTTCAAACCTGGCCCTTTTAAGACTTGTGGGCTTCAACTCCCAGAATTCCTCTGGCTGAGGAATTCTGGGAGTTGAAGTCCACAAGTCATAAAAGGGCCATGTTTGAAGACCCCTGCTCTATAATAACCAGTTTCTCAAATTTTCAGGCAAACATGTTTCCCTTCTAAATCAAAATCCTACAGAAAAACTCTGTGGATGTGAAAAATTCAGCACTGTATCTGGCACTTGACTGCATGCCAAGTATAACCTTTGCTACTGACCTAAGGGATTTGTTGAGGGTCTCTTTCATTTCCTCAAGATAGCACTGATGTCAAAGAGAAGAGGAAATATTGTAGAACAACTGTTGAATACACTGCTAAAAACTTACAATCATCATGTAATGATGAGTCAATCTTGTAAACTGAGCTGTGAAGCAAAGTTCTTGCCAACTGATCCTTCCCCTTTGATACCAGAGCTTTTCAGTTGCTTAATTATTCATATTTGTTCTTAGTTTTTAGATAACTACCAGCTTTCCACACAAAGAAAAATAATCCAAAACCTTACAGTGAACATTACAATGACAAACATTAAATTACATAAGCAGAATGATCTCTGATACAATTTTCACTGAGTATCTTCTCATGGTGGCAAGGATAAATTTGATCAGCTAAACTTGTAATAATATTGCAACCGATGTGTTGTTTTCCCAAGGGCTTTATTTGCTGCTGAAAATATTATTTTTCCTTTGATTAAATATTTAGTCATTTGTGAAAAATATAATGCTACTGTATATCATTTGTGACTTCTGTATAAAACAAGATGGAGAAATTCAAATGCTTTAGGAAGCATTTGGTGATTCAAAAAAACTTGACCTTCTGTTTATTAAATAGAATTTTGACTGGAGGGGTTCCAGTGAAAGATTAAAAACGTTCATAGCCATCACGCTTTATCAACAATACAGAGTAAGGCTCTTTTCCTTCTTACATCCCTTCCTTCACAAGAAGAAAGGAACATTCCAACTTGCCAATGTTTTAGTCACTTATAATTTCCCCAACTGAGAAAAATATGGGAGGGAAGGCTCAGAGGCACTAGATCCATTTTGTCCTTTATACCAGTGGCCCCCAACCTTTTGGGCACCAGGGACCAGTTCCATGGAGAGAGGGTTTTTTCCATGGATCAAGAGGAGCAGGGTTTTGCATGCTGCTTGCATACCACGGATGGGGAACCCTGCTCTAATCAATGCAGGAAAGACCAAGAGCCACTATACTGTGTTGGTCCACAAGATACACAAGTTGTCTGTGCAGCATATATTTGTCACAACTATGAAGCCATCCAGATTGGTAGAAGGAAGGAGTGATACATACATACATACATGCATGCATACAACATACATTGATACATACAGTCATTGGATAACTTAAATCAGATTTTTTCTGTATAGTTGATTAATTCTTTTCAATGTTTTGAAATCCAGAGTCTATGTATATCAAAAGAATTGTGGATTTTCTATCATCAGTAAAAAGATGCTCTATTTTTAGCCTATAGCAAATCAGTAACATCTGCACTTGGATGAAACTCAGCAGTTTCCTTGTGTTGCATTCCAACACTGAGTCACAACTGGTGTTAGAATATTATGACTTGTTTTTGATACAGAAGGGTTAGTTCAAGTTACCACATACCACACACACACAGACACACACACACACACACCAAACAAACAAAAGGTTAAGGATGTTTCTGCTATCTTAAATACAAGAACAATTTTATAGAAAATTATGTTTTCACACATTTATGTCATATTATATTTAATTCTTACTACCCAGACAAAAAGAATCAAATTGTGATACACAGAGAACATTGTCTTTGTAAAAAAAAAAGACAATAGACAAAAGGAATGAATAATGGGGTAACTACAATTCTATAAAGGATTTTCTTAGTATTTTATATCATCATTAACTTAACTCTGGTTTATAGAAGAGATTAATTACTGGGTGCATAAAATCTACACCTATTCACTGGCTACCAGTTCTTAGCCATATACTCCCCCCGCACTTACGACGACAAGAAGCTCTTATTCGGGAGTATAGTAAGATCCTGCTATTTTTTATTTATTTATTTAGTTGCATTTATATACCGCCCTTTCCCTGAGGACTCAGGGCGGTTTACAGGGAATTAAAAAACCAACATACAAAAGTTAAAACCGAATTAAAAAATATTAAATTGACCCTGTACACAATTAAAACCCCAATTAAAAATTTCTCCTCAGCCTGGGCCCGAGAGCTCAAAGAGCCAGGTTTTCAGGCCCCGGCGGAATGATCGGAGGTCGGGGGCAGTTCTCAGCTCCACCAGCAGCTGGTTCCAGAGGGCAGGCGCTCCCACTGAGAAGGCCCTATCCCTGGGTGTCACCCGCCGGCAATCTCTCACCGGCGGAACCCTGAGCAGACCCTCCCTGTGGGAGCGCACTGGGCGAAGGGCATTTGATGCCGGCAGCAGGTGTTCCCTCAAATAACCCGGACCCAGGCCATGTAGGGCTTTATAGGTAATGACCAGCACCTTGAATTTCACCCGGAGGGCAACCGGAAGCCAATGCAGCTCGCGGAGTAGAGGTGTTACATGGGAGTATCGGGAAACCCCCATTACAACTCACGCGGCCGCATTCTGCACCAGTTGAAGCCTCCGTGTGGTCTTCAAGGGCAGCCCCATGTAGAGAGCGTTACAGTAGTCCAAACGGGAGGTCACAAGCGCATGAGTAACTGTGCGTAGGGCGTCTCGGTCCAGATAGGGACGCAACTGGCGCACCAGGCGAACCTGTGCAAAAGCCCCCCTGGTCACGGCTCCTATGTGGTCTTCAAAATTGAGCCGTGAATCCAGGAGGACGCCCAAGTTGCGAGCCCTATCAACGGGGGTAACACCTCACCCCCCATCTCTACCCATTCATGGTTATTATACCTCTGTTCTTTTAAGAGGTCGACTAAAGTCAAGAAACCCACCACTCCTTACAGCACTTAAGCTGCTGGCCGAACATCAGAGCACCACACAAAAGTGGACGGAAGCATGGAATAGCTATACTCCCCAAGATATTTTCGAGCATATTAATCCTAATAATATACTTCCAGGGTTCAACTTACCCCAACACATATGGGTGACATACAACAGAATTAGAACGACTCATGGGGTGTGTGCCGATTCTTTGTATAAATGGGGGAAGACATCTTCAGCACAATGTGATTGCGGGGCTTCCCGACAGACTATCCAACATATAGTGAGGGAATGCATTAATAGAAAATACCCAGGAGATTTTAAGGACTTCCTCTGCGTAACAACAGTAGCTACTGACTGGATTTCCAAACTTGACATCAAACTCTGAAATGTTATTTCTGGTTTCTTCTTAGGTTTTATTACTGCTTCTTTTTAATTGTTTTAACTGTTTTAACTTGTAAATATGAAATGTTTTTTTAATATTGTGTGTGACCACCCATATGCTAAATAAATAAATAAATAAATAAATATAGAATTTTTTAAAATAGGCAATGGCTAGAATAAGGTGATTGCATGATTTATAAGCCATCATAGGGTCACACAAATTGTTCACACAAAAGCTAAACCAAAACCAAATGCCTCATATTTTCACTTTTTATGAATAAACCAAAATAGTGTAAGTTATTATGTTCAGCTATACTGAAATATCTATTATGGTGCACAGATCTCAATTCTATAGGCTTAATGCTTCAACACTCTGATATGTTAAATTGATTCAAAAATAACAAGGGTGTTCTGCTAGGGTGAAGATTTTTTGTCCAAACTGAATCAGAATTTCAACTTGACCCTTTCAAATTGATCTGACCCTTAGATTTGAATCAATGATTTGAACTAAATAAATTTCATTTACAGGTAAAACTCAAAAAATTAGAATATCGTGCAAAAGTTCATTTATTTCAGTAATGCAACTTAAAAGGGGAAACTAATATATGAGATAGACTCATTACATGCAAAGCAAGATAGTTCAAGCCGTGATTTGTCATAATTGTGATGATTATGGCTTACAGCTCATGAAAACCCCAAATCCACAATCTCAGAAAATTAGAATATTACATGTAATCAATAAAACAAGGAGTGTACATAGAACAATATCGGACCTCTGAAAAGTATAAGCATGCATATGTACTCAGTACCTGGTTTGGGCCCCTTCTGCAGCAATTACTGCCTCAATGAGGCGTGGCATGGAAGCTATCAGCCTGTGGCACTGCTGAGGAGTTATGGAAGACCAGGATGCTTCAATAGCGGACTTCAGCTCTTCTGCATTGTTCGGTCTCATGTCTCTCATCTTTCTCTTGGCAATGCCCCATAGATTCTCTATGGGGCTCAGGTCAGGCAAGTTTGCTGGCCAATCAAGCACAGTAATCCCACGGTCATTGAACCAGGTTTTGGTGCTTTTGGCAGTGTGGGCAGGTGCCAAGTCCTGCTGGAAAATGAAGTCAGCATCCCCATAAAGCTCATCTGAGGAAGGAAGCATGAAGTGCTCCAAAATCTCCTGGTAGATGGCTGCGTTGACCCTGGACTTAATGAAGCACAGTGGACCAACACCAGCAGATGACATGGCTCCCCAAATCAACGCAGACTGTGGAAACTTCACACCAAACTTCAAGCATCTTGCAGTGTGTGCCTCTCCATTCTTCCTCCAGACTCTGGGTCCTTGGTTTCCAAATGAGATGCAAAAGTTGCTCTCATCAGAAAAGAGGACTTTGGACCACTGAGCAACAGACCAGCTCTGTTTTTCTTTAGCCCAGGTAAGATGCTTCTGAAGTTGTTTGTTGTTCAGGAGCGGCTTGACAAGAGGCATACAACATTTGAAGCCCACGTCCAGGATCCGTCTGTGTGTGGTGGCTCTTGATTCACTGACTCCAGCCTCAGTCCACTCCTTGTGAAAGTCCCCAACACTTTTGAATGGCCTTTTCCTGACAATCCTCTCCAGGCTGCGGTCATCCCTGCTGCTTGTGCACCTTTTTCTTCCACACTTTTCCCTTCCACATAACTTTCTATTAATGTGCTTTGATACAGCACTTTGGTAACATCCAACTTTTTTTGCAATTACCTTTTGAGGCTTTCCCTCCTTAGGGAAGGTGTCAATGATGGTTTCCTGCACAACTGTCAGGTCAGCAGTCTTCCCCATGATTGTGATTCCTATTGAACCAGACTGAGAGACCATTTAAAGGTTCAGGAACCCTTTGCAGGTGTTATGGCTTAATTAGCTGATTAGAATGTGACACTTTGAGCCTAGAATATTGCACCTTTTCACAATATTCTAATTTTCTGAGATTGTGGATTTGGGGTTTTCATGAGCTGTAAGTCATAATCATCACAATTGTGACAAATCACGGCTTGAACTATCTTGCTTTGCATGTAATGAGTCTATCTCATATATTAGTTTCCCCTTTTAAGTTGCATTACTGAAATAAATGAACTTTTGCACGATATTCTAATTTTTCGAGTTTCACCTGTAATTAGACAGTTCAGTTTAGATCACTCTACTGTTATATTTGAATCCATTTAGAGAATTTGGGAAAACCAATCCACCCAGGCTTACTACAAATCAAAATTCTTTAGATTAAATATCAAGATATGTATGAATGAAATGATAATGGCCAGGCCAAATGAACAGCTAAGATTCTTTCATATCTTCCTGTTTACAGATTAGGCTGGTATCCAACCATTTTCTTCTGTTGATGGAGTGACTCCATCAGAGAGAAGAAAATGTCCAAAGGCAGAAAGGAGACAATTTCTGCTCCATGGAAAAATCTATTGGAATAATGACTTATTTCATAGGTTGCGTTAAATCAGGTTTGCTTAATTCTAATCTACTGAACCACCCATAATTGGTTTTATGCAACATTCAGGCAGGCATAAAACATGGTTTATAAATCAAAATGACTGATTCAGTACAATATACTAATCCCAGACAGAAAAATATAACATATTAGAGTTTAGGATAATGTATAGATTCACTTTCTTAAGAATGCAGATTGATGGAAGTAATGAATGCAGTCCAGATATAGAGCTATGAATTGCACTGTGTTACACTGGAATAATGAACATGAATCAAGTATGGACAGACAAGCACATTAGCTTGGCAGCTCAATGTAGATTAGTCTACACTATTACGTAGACTGTTGCGAAAGTTGAACCATGAAAAAAGAAAGAAAGGAGGAAAATGAACTCACTTGAGCTGTGTGTTAGGGAAGTCTCCTGAGTATTCTTTGGACAGCAAAGTTGACAAACAGTCAAGAACTGGAGCATATAAAATCAGACATTTCACTGGAAGGCAAATTCACAAAATTCTGTCTTACTTATTTGGCCATGTCATGCAATTAAATTCACTGGAAAAGGCAGTTATGTTCAGAATGGGCAGCAGTAAAAGGAAATGAGGGAGCCAAAATTATGGTGGTTAGAAACCATCAACACTGACACCAACCAGAGTACAAAAAAACTGAAAGAAGCCATACAAGATCAGAAAATGGGAAGATTGCTGGTCCACGGAATCATTGTGAATCAGATACTATTGAATAGATAGCATCATTATCACAGATTCTTCTTCATTGGGCTAGAATGCAGGATGAAGAAAGAGAGTTGGCACAGGGCAGAGAGTGCTAGAGAAGTATCTAAAATTAAGTGAATGGAAAATATGAAAAGGATAAAGTGAAAGAGGCTGTGGATTAGAAAAATACATTCAGGAAAATGATTGCATAGTATGCATCTTAAAAAAAAAAGAAATTCAGAAAGAATGTAGTTAAACAGCAAAGAATCATACAGGCTAAAAAATGCCTTAACAAACTATATGCACCTTTATTTTAAAGTATTTTAGAATTTTGACTGAAAATGTACAAAAAGTGTTTATAGCAAAATTTGGAAAATTCAGTGCAGCGTTTTGCTAGGCAGAAGGTGTGCCAACCAGATATGTTCTCTTCAGTAGGTTATTATGAGAAAGAAAGTTAATTGTACAATTGCTGATTTTAGTATAAATTAAAGCATGGCATTGGAATATTTTGGATAAACTCATCTGGTGAGTTTATTCCTTCCTACTAGAATAGCATGCTAGCTATGCTCTCTTTGAGATATGATGAGTACGTATACAAATTTGGTTTACTAAGCCTCTAGTTTCTGTTTGAGTCCTCCTCCTGTTGCCACTCAGGGTCAGTTTTGCTTGCCGTGAATGTTTTCTCACGAGGGCAGGTTTAAGCATTTCACATGTATGAAGAGGTATCTTTTAGATTTGGGAGTGAATGCAACTCATGTGTTTTATTGGGGCATGGCTCTTGCCACCTCAACAGAAGCGTACTTTTCCTCATTTTGTTATATGGAAGTGAGAGGTGAGTAAGAGAGTAAAACATAAAGATCAGGTGGATGCAGTGGGAAATGGGTTACTTAAAAGTCAGTGTTGAAAAATAAAGATGGACTCAAGAATAAATGGATTTTATTTTATTTATTTATTGAATTTATTTGCCACCCATTTCATACCAAATGAATGCCAAATAATGATTGAATAACATAGTGAGGTGCAAAAGGAATATGTTGTGGGGGAGAGAGAGAGAGAGAAAAAAATGACGACTGAAACACAAGAGAAATATATGAAGTGAGAGCGAATGAGTCAAGAGGAAGAAGGGATTAAGAAAGTCATGGTTGGAACTGATGAAAGGTGAGAAACTTAAAGAACAAAAACTAATCCATGAAGCAGGATATGGACACAGTAGCATCATAAATAATTTGCAAGAACTAAAAGGTATACAGAATATGTGGATGTGAACTACATTTAGCTTTATTTCCTTTACTTTTTTAACCTCAAGCCATAATTTCATTGTCTGAAATTACTTTATCTGAATTATTTTATACTTTTATTTGTAGATTTTGCATAGTGATGCCTGATAGCTGAAAATGTATGCATGAATTTCTATATTTGAACATTTGCCCAAGTATGTAAAATGAAACATAAATTTGATTTTAGGAATAGAAGACCAGCTATACTATTAGATTAAAGGTGTATCTGGTCTTGCATTCTGTGTTATCTTGTGGCAAATCCAATAGTTTGAGAAATTTATAAACATGGACAAAACTTCACTTGTTTTCCCCAATTGCTTGTATGTAGTTTTTATGCTGTCTGTAATCAGGAGGCAACTTACTGCTTCTAGATGACTTTTGGAGAATCTCAAAAGATATGCTGTTTGCGGACTAGGTAGTACAGTAATAGGATGAGAGACTATTTGGAAATAGTCTCTTCCCAGGCTAAACTGGGAAGTTAAAAAATAATTATGAATGTAGGCAAATATATGTGTCCCAGGAAAATGTTACAGAATTCAATCTGGGTTGGTCATCAGGACCAGAGGTTTCATCTTTCCAGCTTTTGGGCGAGTGTTGGACCTTATCCCCGGTGAACATTTCTCCACCAAAATGGCAAACCACCTTTTTATTCTAACAATTTATTATTTATTTATTTATTTATTATTTAAATTTATATACCGCCCTATTCCCGTAGGACTCAGGGCGGTTTACAGGGAGAATTAAAATACATAGCATACAAAAATTAAAAGCAGTTAAAAACTATAATTAAATTACAGACACTGAAATTAAACTAAAACCCAATTAAATTAAATTAGTTAAAACCCCTCAGTCTGGGCCAAACAGCTCAAAGAACCAGGTTTTCAAGTCCCAGCGAAATGAGTGAAGGTTGGGGGCAGTCCTGAGTTCCATGGGAAGTTGGTTCCATAGGGTCGGCGCGCCCACAGAGAACGCCCTTCCCCTGGGAATAACCCGCCGCCATTCCTTAACCGGCGGTACCCTGAGAAGGCCCTCCCTGTGGGAGCACACAGGACGATGGGAAGTTGATGCCGGCAGCAGGTGTTCCCTTAGATAATCTGGACCCAAGCCATTTAGGGCTTTATAGGTCACTACCAACACCTTGAATCTCAGGAATAGGAATTGACCTATCCTATAGGCAGCAAGTTAAGTGTGACTCAAAAGTGATCTAAATAGTCATAAAATCTTATTTATTTATATATTTGAATTTATTATAGCTGTCCTACTCCAATGGATTTTGACTATTAAAAGCCTAGCCCTTCATGAATTTATCCACACTCCCCTTGCAAATCAATCTCAATTGTTTTTATATGCCCTTGCCAAAACTCCTTTGGAAACGGATTTCCTTTTCATATGCAAATGACTGAAATGTAAACCAAGTATCATATAATATTTCTCTCTCTGCTCATCCAAAGGCAGGAAACTGAAAAATGTTGATTTTTTTTTGTTCCAAAATGCTTACAAAGAAGACAGGTGGTGAATTATTTTGTCTGTAAACTGAGATTTTGCTGTGAGTTTGAATGTGATTGAAAATGACATGTTGGATTTTTGCCCCATATTTTATGATTATTTATTGTCTGTCATGTTGCAATTTACCTTAGGGACTTCTAATACTTACGTTCTTTGAATTGTCTTTCATTCCTAAGTATTCTTGAATTCCAAATACTTAAAAGCATTTCTGCTTATTAAAATGGGAGAATACATGTGATTGTTTCTTCACTCTTTCTGAATGGAAGAAATGATACAAAGGATAATCCCATCTTTATTTATTCTGAACAACCACCCAATGAGGTATATTAAAGTACATGCTAATAGCTAGAGCTGTGTGATTTGGGAATTCAACTCAGAATCTTAACTTGTTAGGCAAACGGGGGTCTCTAAATTGGTTTGGACATGGAAAATGCTTTTCTTGAATCAATCAGAAATCCTATTAGATACAGTTATTTGCTCATGAGAATCAAATCTTTTGGAAACATGGAATCAAACTGATTTTCCATGTAGAATTGATTATTTTAATTGGAATTTGTAATCCACATCTTGCCTAATAGTAATACTTCTGAGATTATACACTCTTCCTGCTACATTTAGAAGGTCTATATCTGGAGATAAAAACAGCTCTGGAAGTCATAAAGGATATGAGGTTGAGCCAAGCAGCACTGACAATGTTTTTTGTACCATAGAGGTGATATATTCATCTTCTGAAGATATACTATGACTTAGTTGCTGGCATGTCCACAAGCCAGAAAACATTTTTTTGTGTGTTCTCTGACTACTGACACACTAAAGCAGTATTTCTCAATCTCAACAAATTTAAGATATGTTGTTTTTAATTCTTTTTTAATCTCTATTTTCAAACTATGCTCTTTATATTACCATATGATTTTATTGTAAACTGTTCAGAGTTGCCTTGGTGAGATGAGAAGTATAGAAATTTGATAGATAAGATAAGATAAGATAAGATAAGATAAGATAAGGTAAGGTAAGGTAAGGTAAGGTAAGGTAAGGTAAGATAAGATAATCTTTATTGTCACTTTTTTACTGTGGGCACAATGGCACACATAAAAAATGAAATTTAGTTGCCTGCTCTCAAAGTGAAACACATACATAACACACACCTAAAACAATAAATCATTAAGTAAACAGTGCATAATAGTATATAGTAGTATAAAGGTAAAGGTAAATGTTTCCTCTATCCAGTTGTGCTCATGCTCATCTCATTTCTTAGCCAAGGGAGCCAGCATTGTCCAAAGATACTTCTGTGGTCATGTAATAGGCATGACTATGTGCTGAGGTGCACAGAACACTGATACCTTTCCACTGAAGTGGTACATATTTATCTACTCACATTTGCATGTTTTCGAACTGCTAGGTGGACCCATGCTGGGGCATGTAACAGGAGCTCACCCCATCATGGAGCGCTTGGGTCTCGAACCTGGGTTGATAACTTTCTAGCTGACAAGCCCAGCTCTTACCTGCTGAGCCATTGCGACTTCATATACCAGTAATAATATACTGCATAGAAAAATAGGTGCAATAAACTAGAATGGAAGAGGATGAGATGGAACGGAAGTATAAAAATAATATTGAGGGATAAGTGAATTCAATTTTGTTCTATAAGGTCTTTGACTCAAATATTTATCTTTCCTGATTCAGACTGGAAAGCAGTAGGATTCTGAGTTAAAGAAAAATCAGAATAATCTCACAAGGTTTTAGATAGATAGATAGATAGATAGATAGATAGATAGATAGATAGATAGATAGATAGATAGATAGATAATATATTGAACATAGCTAATAATACGATTCTGAAAGCTGGAAACTCAGGTAGAAAAAAATGCTATCATGATCAAGATAAAACCATATATTTATCATAGAATAAGGAAGCAGATCTCTTAGCATACCTCCACAGTATATAAGAAATGAAGTGAATTAGAAAGCTCTCATCCATTTAAGAAGATCTTATTGATCACTCTAATATAGGCCTTAAGGTGTCTCCTGGGGACCACTGCAGCAGTTAGTCAGCAGCAGATATAAAGGACCTTTAAGGGACAGCCAAGGGTATTGTAAAGCTTTTCTTATTTCAAATTAAATGGCCATCCTGATGGTTTTTAAATTTGTTTCCAACCCATAATAGGAGAAGGGAAAATGAAATGTGTACTGCAGAGGTCCCCAACCATTTGGGCACCAGGGACCGGTTCCGTGGAGAGAGGACTGGAGGGTGCATGTTTTTGTGTGCTGCCTGCATCCCGCGGATGGGCCTTTGCTTGTTTGTGAGGACTGGTTGCTGGCTTGCCATGGCCCAGTACCAGTCCTTGGACCAGGGATTGGGGCCCCCTGGTGTACTGCATGTCTCCAGATTCTCTTAAATTGTCACTAGACTGTAATTTTTAACATAATAAATAAGGATGTTTATTAAAAGGGTGGGAAGAAAGCATTTTATTTATTTCTGTGTTGATTTGCTTAGGATTGCCTGAGTATGTTGCTCAACCAGCACACCTGAACACAAATAATCTGTTTATGGCCTAGAACGTTTACTTCACCTCTGAGAGGACTCATTTCTGATCTAGCTCACTGATCCTGATTAATTCCTTATGCTCGCAGACCACAAATTTGCATTGAAGCTTTAGGAACACTTCCTTTTAAACTTCCATTGACTCTCAAGAGAGTTCCTGCACACGGTTCAGCTCCTTCCTTCAACTCTTTCGGCTTTTAGCCAGGACGCACTTACCTCTCCCATTACCATCAACTCTGTCTTAACCATCAACTCTTTCCACCTACAGTCTCTGTCTTGCCTAAAGCTTATTGGATTTATTGCCTGATCCCTGAATGTTTTCTTGGCTCTGCATTACACCTTATCTGACCACCAGTCTCAGAGAACTTCAGCATTGCCCCCTCCCCACCCCGTTTGAACATTGCTTAGTTCTCTGTTTTGCTGGAAATTAAGAAAGTGTTTCTCTTCTTCATTTTTTCTTTGTTTACATGTTAAGGCAATTTCATTTTCTTTCTCTTCTAGATATTCTTTATTTTTCCCTCTTGGTTGATCGGCTTCCTTTTACATCTTGCAAATATTTGTTTCTTTTGGTGTAAAGTTTTTCTGGGGAGCTGGAGAAGACATGATGGGGATGATCAGGCAAATTTTTCCTTCCACCTTCTTTGGTACATAATAAGAACCATGTTTAGTAAGGTGGTGCAGTGGTTAGAATGCAGTATTGCAGGCTAACACATTGCTCACTGCCAAGAGTTCAATTCTCGCTAGCTCAAGGTTGACTCAGCCTTCCACCCTTCCAAGGTTGGTAAAATAAGAATCAGATTTTTGGAGGCAATATGCTGACTGTAAATTGCTTAGGGAGGGCTGTAAAGCACTATATAAGTCTAGGTGCTATTGCTATTGGACACTGAGCTTGTCAATCAGAAGGTCGGCAGTTTGGTGGGTCAAATCCCGAGTGCTGCGTAACAGAGTGAGCACCTGTTACTCGTCCCAGCTTTTGCCAACCTAGCAGTTCGAAAGCACGTAGGGACCACTATGGTGGGAAGGTAACAGTGTTCCGTGCGCCTTTGGTGTCTAGTCATGCCGGCCACATGACCATGGAGACGTCCTCAGACAAGCGCTGGCTCTTTGGCTTTGAAACGGAGATGAGCACTGGCCCCTAGAGTCGGAAATGACTAGCACATATGTGCGGGGGAACCTTTACCTTTTAGGGGGTTTACTGTCAGTAATATCTCTCTCTCTCTCTCCCTCCCTCCCTCTCCCTCTCTCTCTCTCTCTCTCTCTCTCTCTCTCTCTCTCTCTCTCTCTCTCTCTCTCTCTCTCTCTCATCTATTGTAGGTAAGTAAATTAGCCAATGAAATCTTTGGTCTGTATACATGCTTGCATTTGAAGCTGTTATTCATTATCTTGCTGTTTGCGTAGGCATCCTTTGGCTGTCTAATGCAATGTTTCTCAGCTTCAGCACATTAAGATGAGTGGACTTCAACTCTCAGAATTCCCCATGCCCCCTCCCCCAATGTGGGAAGGAAGAGCCTGCTGCACATTTCCTGAGTTTACAGCCGTTTTCCATTCATTGTTGCTCTGAATTTCTGTATGAATGAATTTCTCCACAGAGAATTTCATAGAAAGCCTAGACTAACCCAAAAATATGCATTACTTTCCCAACATTTAATAGACTTTGGAGTGTGCACAAGGAGTAAGACAAAATCTTCAGTCAATCATCATTTTAGAAGCTGGTAGGATCAGAAGCAGAGTCACTGCATATAAAGAAAACAGGGTCAAAATCAGCTGACTGTTCCCTTTGAATAACTGAATGAAACTGTTGTTTCTCCAGGGACAACAGACTGAAAATGCTTCCACCAAAAATGCACTTGCTATCTTTGGCACAACAGAGTGGAAGAGCAAGTGAGAGAAAGCTGCACTGAATTCTGCCAAGTTTTGGGTGCTCTCTGTTTGATGCAGCTGCACACTGAAGCAAAAAGAAGTCTGCAAGCATCCACATGTTCTTAGCCGGAAGCAACTAAAAAGCCATCTGTTTAGCAAAATGGCACTTTTTTTGTTTGTTGGTTTCCTGCACATTGTGCAGACTATAGGCCATCTTAATAATGCATCTTGCAATTGATCTCTATCTCATGCCTCCCAATGTTGAATTAGTTATTCTTAAGCAATGAATACCCCTAGGGATAAGTAAATCCAATTATGTACTTTAATTTGGTCTACTTGAGTTCCCTTCTACCTGGATTCCAGTTTTAATAGGAGTTCTAAAATGTATTCTAGAATTCAATGGTATATAGTTTACTGTGGTGGACAACTTATTTGATTAATTAACATCTCTTTTCTACCACTTCTCATTAACCCTGCGTGCTGATAAAATAGTGTAACAAAACAAACTTGATATCAACATCCTGTTACCTCTTGCTCCCCATTGCCAGAGAAGTAATAAAATCAGGGACAAAGTATAACTGATTTTTGTTTGGTTTGAAAATGCTATGCTGCCATTCTAACGACTTTTGTTTACCTTTATAATTTATTCAGAATTGTTTTCCCAATTATGAGGTGTCCTGCATAGATCCAAGTTTAGTTAACAGTATAAGATATAAAAATACTTTCTTTGCTTTATACTGTCACAATAGAATATTGCACTATACTATATTGTATATAGTAGATTCATGTGCACAGTTAGGCCGAATGTAACTAGGTTTGCAGTCAGAGGGAAACTGTTTATATTTTCTAACTACAGGATCTCCCAGTGAAAGGATATGAAACAAGAAAGCATATTTCTCATATTATAATTTCAGTTAAATGATCTGCTTTCACCCTCCTCTTCCATGATAAGGTAATGGCACTCCACTTAACTTCAACACAAGCACTTAACTTTTTTTGCTTTGCTGCTGATATTCATGCTAAATGATTCTAATATCCTCATTATATGTTATCCCTGAAGCAGGGAAATAGCCATTTCAGAATCAGAGACGTTAGTTCAATAACAAATATGAAACAATGTGGGCTTTATTTTGCTAGCAATAATTTATAAAAGAAAAAAAAGTATATCCAGTTTTTCTTAAATGATTAAACACATTCTAATATCAATCATGTGCTGAGATGATATTTTAATTATTTGATATAGCTTCATATGTAGATGTTTTAGCCCCGTGGTAGTGAACCTATGGCACGCGTGCCACAGGTGGCACGCACAGCCCTCTCTGTGGGCACACACACTGTCGCCCCAGTCCTAGGCCTTCAGCTGGGTTTTATAAAACCTTTTCACTTTAGGCCTCCACTGCCGTGTGCAAGAAAAAAAAAGTTTCAATCAATCAAGTTCTCGCAGGAAAAAAAGATCTTGCAAAGTTGGAGTTGATTGATTGAACGTTTTAGTCCCACCCAGTCTGCCGTTACCACTGCGGCCATGCCCACCCAATGCACCACACCCACCCAATGGGCCACACCCACCCAATGGGCCATGCCCGCCTGGCACCTGACAATACATAAGTGGGTTTCGGTTTCATTTTGGGCACTCGGTCTCTAAAAGGTTCACCATCACTGTTTTAGCCTGTATCTCATTTTATGGAAGGTACCTGAGATACTTCATTTGTAAAGGGTAGTATGTATATTTCTAAGTATTTTTTAGAAAATTAAAATGTATTTCAAACAAACAAATATTCCCTATGAAACAATTCACAACACAGCTGCAGTATATATCAAGAAATCTGTACAATCCACCTCACTGTCTCCATGATTCGAAATAAGAACAATAATGAATGATCAATGGTTGATCCACAACACTGATTTCTGCCCATGTTTTTTTTTTAAAAAAGCGCAGGTGCTTTTCCAAGCTGGATTATTTCATCGGCGTTTCAGTGAGAGAAATTTTTGACAGATGGTTCCTTTAAATCATTCACATAAAAGTGACTGACAACTCTAAAGGCTGGAAAATTATTTATTTGTCTCAAAGCAGACCATTCAGATCCACTTTCCACGATGTAGTCCAGATTCAGATATCTGGCAATTGGCATTCATACCCATCTTTTAATCTAATGAGGGTGTTAAATACTTTGCTTCTATTTCTGTTCATTTACCACATTTCCATTCCAAGAAGCGTGGCAATGTGCCGAGTGCCTCGCCTCTGTGTTTGACTGGCATAATAATATTACTATATTAAAAGACACTTTGCCACTTATACCTCTGGTAACCAGACTCCCTGATTCTCTGTAGGACTTTGGCTGACTTTTTATTTATTTATTTATTTATTAGATTTATTACGATGGGCATACATAATATTCCTTCCTCTTCCTATTTTCCCTCAACAACAACCCTGTGAGGTGGGTTGGGCTGAAAGAGAGTGACTGTCTCAAAATTACCCAGCTGGCTTTCATGGCTAAGGCAGCACTAGAACTCACAGTCTCTTAGTTTCTAGTCCAGTACCTTAACCACTGGACCAAACTGGCTCTCTAAATAAAAAGGTCAATATGCAATGCGCTGTGCTGCGATGCAATACAATAAATGAATTATATTATACAATGTCACGAATATGACATTGTCCATCCCCTTCGACATTCAACCAACAGTTTGACCTCCTGACTTTCTTTCCCAATGAAAAACTGACCAGTTGGAAAGCAAAGTATCATCCACTAACATCAACTTTCTAGCCAAGATTCCCTCTGGCTTCATTTAGGCCACAATACAGGTCAGATACCCATTCTATTTTTTAAAGCACTTCATTTGGAAATAATCCTCTGTCCCAAAGCTCAGTATTTGCATAAATACCCATCTGCCAAGATAAAAAGCAAAAGGTAAAATGAAAGCGGGTATCTGCTGGAAGAGGATGCCAAAAAAAGTGAAGATGGTGGCTGTGATTGCTTGTTCGACACCCCACCTATTTTAATATGCACAGATATTTTAAAGGGATGGGGGTCTGATCCCTCAGCCTCTTACCATATTTGGTGTAATTTACAAAAGAGGTTCTGAGCATCACATGAATCTGTCTCATAAATTCCGTTCAGTATACCAGAGTCAACTTGTGAAGTGCTCTTCTTGCCTCTCTTCAGATTGAATAAAGCTTTAGCCACCCAATTTTAAATACCGTATATACTTGAGTATAAGCCGACTCGAGTATAAGGCGAGACCCCTAATTTTACCCCCAAAAACTGGAAAAAGTTATTGACTCGAGTATAAGCCGAGGCTGGGAAATGCAGCAGCTGGAGGCTGGATCCCCCAAAAGACGTCTCTGCTGAGATGAGAGAACGGGGTGCCAAGCCGCCGAGAGAATGGGGCGGTGGAGTGCTCCACCGAGAGAATAGGGCGGCTTGCTGTTCTCTCGGTGCAGCACGACAGAGGCTGGATCTCGCGAAAGAAGTCTCCGCTGAGCGAGAGAATGAGGCGTCTCAGCGCCCATTTTCTCGGCGAAGACTTCTTTCGGGGGATGCAGCTTCTGCCGCCCCTTTCTCTCAGCTGCCCAGTGGAACAGCTTGCCACCAGAAATCAAGAGTGCTCCATCACTGGAGGTTTTTAAGAAGAGACTGGACATTCACCTGTCTGAGATGGTATCGGTCAGTGGTGGCGAAACTTTTAGAGACCGAGTGCCCAAACCGCAAGCCAAAACCCACTTGTTTATCACAAAGTGCCAAGGCAGCATCGGCATTCTGGTGCCCTCGGGGGAGGGGACAGGGAGGCGCCTCTGAGTGTCGCCTCTGGCACGAAAAAAAAAGGGGGAGCAAAAAATGGGCCACCGTACCGCAAGGCACAAAAACGCCAACCGCCACGCCGCATGGTGCAGATACAAGGCACCGCACCACGTGAGAACGGGGCTGGGCTAGTGAGTATCACGCAGGCACTAGCCCCGCCCCCTTTGCAGCATGTGCCTGCTCGTGGCCCCGTGCGTGCATGCACGCATGTAAAATGCTTCCCCCTCCCTTTTCTTCCAGTCCACCAACCGACAAGGACCTGCTGCTGGCAGCGGTGGTGGCGCACGTGCCAACAGAGAGGGCTCTGAGTGCCACCTCTGGCAGGCGTGCCATAGGTTCACCACCACTGGTATAGGTCCTCCTGCTTGAGCAAGGGGCTGGACTAGAAGACCTCCAAGGTCCCTTCCAGCTCTATTCTATTCTATTCTATTCTATTCTATTCTATTCTATTCTATTCTATTCTATTCTATTCTATTCTATTCTATTCTATTCTATTCTATTCTATTCACTTTCTATATTTCTATTCTATTCTATTCTATTCTATTCTATTCTATTCTATTCTATTCTATTCTATTCTATTCTATTCTATTCTATTCCATTCACTTTCTATATTTCTATTCTATTCTATTCTATTCTATTCTATTCTATTCTATTCTATTCTATTCTATTCTATTCTATTCTATTCTATTCTATTCTATTCACTTTCTATATTTCTATTCTATTCTATTCTATTCTATTCTATTCTATTCTATTCTATTCTATTCTATTCTATTCTATTCTATTCTATTCTATTCTATTCTATTCTTATTACCATTCTCTATTCTATTCTATTCTATTCTATTCTATTCTATTCTATTCTATTCTATTCTATTCTATTCACTTTCTATATTTCTATTCTATTCTATTCTATTCTATTCTATTCTATTCTATTCTATTCTATTCTATTCTATTCTATTCTATTCTATTCTATTCTATTCTATTCTATTCTATTCCATTCACTTTCTATATTTCTATTCTATTCTATTCTATTCTATTCTATTCTATTCTATTCTATTCTATTCTATTCTATTCTATTCTATTCTATTCTATTCTATTCTATTCTATTCACTTTCTATATTTCTATTCTATTCTATTCTATTCTATTCTATTCTATTCTATTCTATTCTATTCTATTCTATTCTATTCTATTCTATTCTATTCTATTCTATTCACTTTCTATATTTCTATTCTATTCTATTCTATTCTATTCTATTCTATTCTATTCTATTCTATTCTATTCTATTCTATTCTATTCTATTCTATTCTATTCTATTCTATTCTATTCTATTCACTTTCTATATTTCTATTCTATTCTATTCTATTCTGTTCTGTTCTGTTCTGTTCTGTTCTGTTCTGTTCTACGTTCTGTTCCATTCCATTCCATATTTTCTATTCCATTCTGTTCCACTGTCAGAGCCCATCGGAGGCAACCCAGTCAGCCCAAACAGGAGTTACACTAAGGCTACGCAGCCTCTCCTCTCAACCTGAACCCCTCCTTACCTTTCCTTTTATCTGCATCCTATTTTTAACTGCCGGCTCTGCCCTGCCCTATTTTGTCCTTGAGCACTCGTGAGCTCATCAAGAACAGAAGGTAACCGTGGGAGGAAAGGCAGGGCAAGATCTGCAAGATCCCCATTTGCATTTGACTTTGCCATCCCATCTGGTTCGAGATAACAAACGAGAGAGAGAGAGAGAGAGAGAGAGAGAGAGAGAGAGAGAGAGAGAGAGAGAGAGAGAGAGAGAGAGAGAGAGAGAGACGCACACCTCAGCAAAAAAGAAAGAAAGAAAAAGAAGTAGTAGAAGAGGCAGAGAGCCCCTGTGGGTAGGAGTGAGGATGGGGAGAAACAGCAAGAAGACCGGGTGGGGTGGGGTGGGTTAATCACTAAACCTTCCAGTGTTTAACCAAAGCAGCTTTTGCATTTGTCAAGCTCTGCTAGCAGGGCACTGGACGGGCCTGGCGGAGCTGCTGAGGGTGAACGGGAGAAGGTGAGTCTTCGCCGAGAAAATCTCAGCGCCCATTTTCTCGGCGAAGACTTCTTTCGGGAGATGTAGCTTCTGCCGCCCCTTTCTCTCAGCTGCCCAGCTGAGAGAAGGGGGTGACAGAGGCTGGATCCCCCAAAACAAGTCTCCGCTGAGACGAGAGAACGAGGCGTTGGAGCGCTCCGCGAAGTATGGGGCGGGGAAGCTTGCCGCCCATTCTCTCAGCGGCGAAGACTTCTTTCGGGGGATGTTTTCAAGATGTTTGTTTGTTTGTTTACTTATTGTTCACACAGTATTATCTGGCAGTGGTTCAAATGCCCAGCCATTTCTTTCTGAGTTAACTCTAAGAAAACAAAGCTTCTATTTCTTATATTTAAAAGTAGCAAATATACAGTAACTCTTTAAGAAGTTTAAGTTAACCCTATTTCAAAAATACCTGCAGATGAGGCCAAGATGGGGCAAAGAAGCCCTGTGCCATCATAAACCAAGCATTGCCACATTTTTCAGTCTTGTGTACAAAGTTGCATGCACAAATGAAAGGGGCAGAACTGACATTGTGTGTCTGCTCCTTTGATCATTTGGAGAGAAGCAGTGGATCCTGCTGACATTTCTGTCCTGATAGGTTTGCCTTGAGCAAACACTGACCCACAGTTCGTTAGGAACCAGGGAATGAAATCCCTCAGAGATCATTGTCGAAAAGGTAGTTAAAGAAATGTTGACTCCTAGAGTTTAAATCCTCTTAAATCTTAGTG
Source organism: Vipera berus (assembly GCF_964194415.1). Lineage (NCBI taxonomy): Eukaryota > Metazoa > Chordata > Lepidosauria > Squamata > Viperidae > Vipera > Vipera berus. Next base: position 22,964,718 of record NC_138203.1, on the reverse strand, counting down.
GAATAGGAGCAGAGATAGCAAGCAAGAGGTGGCTTTTTCCCCTTTCTCTTATTGTGTTTTATGGGTGTTATTTCTAGAAAATACTGGTAAGTCTGTAAGAATTAAAACACATATAACCAAAGGTAATAAAGTCAAGTCATCACCATCATTTTAGCCATTGTCTGTCCGCTGCAGGATGAAGGCCTCTTCCACATGTTTCCAACCTATATGGTCCTGAGCTTTCTTTTGTCAATTAGGCCTACTATAAAGTAAAGCATTACCGGTTAAAACTACCAATAATAACAGGAACCCATTACATTACATTTCAGTTAGTACATGTTTGAAACTTAAAAGTGCACTGTGAAATTTGGAAATGCATGTGCTTCAAATAGTGTTAGTATGTTTCTTTTTGAAAATGCAAAAATATTCTTCTCCTTTCCAGTCTTGCATCACACAATATATTAAAAGCATCACTGGAGAACATAGACTGTTTCTACATCATAGTTTCATCAACTAAAATATAAAGAAATCTTTCATTCATAGTACAAGTGACAAATCCAGGAATGCTTTAATGGATTACATCAAATTGGGAAGTGGTTCTGATTCTCTTTGGAACAAGCCTGGATATTAAATTCTGAAAAACCCACCAAAAGAAGGAGAGTGATCCCTCAAGATTGTCCTATTGATTCAGAGGAGTGAAAGTGAAATAAGTTCTGAAGCAGGCCACACAATGTGTGTATGTATGTATCTAACAAAATGAAATTCAATTGTGAAAAAAGTAAGGTTCTACATTTAGGCAGGAAAAATCAAATGCACAGGTATAGTAGAGGTGGTACCTTGCTCGATAGTAGTAACTGTGAGAGAGATCTTGGAGTCCTAGTGGACAATCACTTCAATATGAGCCAGCAGTGTGCTGCAGCTGCCAAAAAAGCCAACACAGTGCTAAGCTGCATTAACAGAGGGATAGAATCAAGATCACGTGAAATATTAATACCACTTTCCAATGCCTTGGTAAGGCCACACTTGGAATACTGCATCCAGTTTTGGTCACCACAATGTAAAAAAGATGTCGAGACTCTAGAAAGAGTACAGAGAAGAGCAACAAAGATCATTGGGGGACTGGAGGCTAAAACATATAAGGAACGGTTGCTGGAATTGGGTATGTCTAGTTTAATGAAGAGAAGGACTAGGGGTGACATGAATAGCAGTCTTCCAATATCTCAGGGGCTGCCACAAAGAAAAGGGAGCCAAGCTATTCTCCAAAGTACCTGAAAGCAGGACAAGAAGCAACAGATGGAAACTAATCAAGGAGAGAAGCAACCTAGAACTAAGGAGAAACTTCCTGACAGTTAGAACAACTAACCAGTGGAACAACCTGCCTGCAGAAGTGGTGAATGCTCCAATACTGGAAGTTTTTAAGAAGAGACTGGACAGCCATTTGTCTGAAATGGTATAAGGTTTCCTGCTTTAGCAGGGGGTTGAACTAGATGACCTCCAAGGTCCCTTCCAACTTTTTCTTCTTCTTCTTCTTCTTCTTCTTCTTCTTCTTCTTCTTCTTCTTCTTCTTCTGATGATGATGATGATGATGATGATGATGATGATGATGTCGTCTATACCATAACGTTGACTGATTGATTGATAAGATTTATAAGGCCACCCAACCCAAGTGATGTGACTCTGGGTAGCATACTGATAAAAACAATCCATCAATCAAAGAAGAAGAAATACCCACATAATGTTAAAGAATGCAGTATATAAGTTCCAAATGTAAAATATGAAGTGGTAACCAAGCCCATTCATTCTTTGCGATTCAATTGAACAATGGAAAGAAGATGTAGGAATAGGATCAGATTTCTGCAGGATAATTCTCCAACAACTAAACATAACTGGACCAAATTTGGTATGTGGAGACAGGTCAGTGAATGAAAGTTCAAGTTCAAATGAAATCGGATCAGTGGTGAAAAAGTCAGAACAGATGTAGAGGACAACGTCTCCCTAATTTCCCCAGCTCCTCTCTATGTGAAGAGACAAACAGATCAGAATGCTGCCAACTTTATCATTATAAGCCTCCCTCCCCTTTTTTGCAAAATAATTTTATTAGAATTTACAAATGCAAAGAAAAAGAAAATATAGGAAAATATAAAATGAAAACATAAAAAGGAAAGAAAAACATGCACAGATAGAATATATATATACCAGGAAGAATATTGTGCATATTTGAACCCTGATGATATAGATTCAACTTGTTAGAATTTCAGTTTACTTTTAAAAAGCTTGATCTTCGGTCCCATCAAATAATGTTCTCCAATCATTTTCTCTTTCAGGAACACTTTCAGTAATTGTTCTCTGTCTCCTCATGTTTCACATGTTCCTTTTATGAATCCAAGATAAGAAGGCTTTCCAAGTCACTCTTCTGATTTATTATTTGTATGTTGCCTTAAATTATTAAGACATCAGCAATTCCCATTTATAAATCGATTTTGGCATTTTTTTCCCATCTCTCTTATACACTGGCATATTCCTTCAAGTTCATCTGGCTCCTTAACTTTCCAAAATCCACATTATAAGTTTTACTTTTGCTGTTTTTTCTAAAAGCAAACTCTTATTCTTAATCTTTTTTAATCCTTAAATTTACATCAGAGCTTCTTTTCATCCAGGGTAGGAGGAGGTGTTTTTAGCAACTTAGTAAAGCTTGTCCTTGGGAGGGTTCCTCAAACAGCTTCCCAAAGGTGCTTTTTCAAAAGGCAAGTGGAATTTGTTTTTCCTTGAAGATGTTTTGCTTGTCATCCAAGACACTTCTTCAGTTCTGAACTGAAGAAGCTTCTTGGATGAGAAGCGAAACGTCTTCAAGAAAAAAACAACAAATTCCGCTTGCCTTTTGAAAAAGTACTTGGGACAACCATGATCTAGATGACTGAGAATCCCCATATACAGTAAGTAGCTCCCTAAAGTAGTTAAGAAACTAAGGTGAACCAAATGGCTCTTTGGAAGAAGCCAAATACCAACTTAAATAGGATAATTTCCCCTTCAGTTCCCAGAGCTCTCAAACCTGCTGGGGACTGCTCTTTTATAATCTCTATGCTTAGCAAACCTGTGGGCAATCCTTGTCCTCTCCTTGATCCAGATATGAATTCCAGACATGCTGATCCAACTATTCCAACATGATTGCTTTGCAAAAAGCAGAGCTGTGTTCAGTCCACCACTACTGTCTTTGGAAGTCTCCATTCTAAGCTTCCCTCCTAATCATAAACCAGGATCCTTGCTTCCTCCATACGCTTCCTAATACACATGCAAACACACACACACACACACACTGTTACAATAGCAGGAGAAAGCAGAAATTCTCCCACAGAGACACAACATATTACTTAACTACACAGAAGAAAGTACAGGTGCTTCCTATGGTCACTGTTGATAAGGGTTGGGAAAAAGTCAAGAAACCATTCTCTTCGTGCTTTCCCCAACTTGCAGAAACAGCAGGCATTCATGCTGTGTTTTAGAAATAAAAAAGCATTGCTTAATTTTCCCCACACTGTATTTTTTCCTTCACATAGAGGTAGCAGTAAGAATGATTATCCTTCAACTCATGTCTTAGTAAATTAGAGCAAGGAAGAAAATATGGCTAATCAAAGATTTTGTCACATGAACAGCTCACAAACCACACTTGAATGCTAAATGGAGCTACACAGATGGCTGAGGAAGCTTACCAGAGAAATGAAGAAAATAATGAAGGGCTGCAAGACCTGGAAATATTAAGAAGATACAACTGTGATTCAGCAATAAAAAAGCTGGATGTTGACTTACTAGCAAACAGCTGGAAAAGAATTTCATACCAACTGGATGTATATACAGTACACAATCCCACCATGGCATTTTCAACAAATGGGTTAAACAACCTACACTATAGCTTAATATAAATGAATCTCAGAGGACTAGGAGACAAAATGAACTCTCATCTTTCTTCTCAGGGCATCCTTTGCTTATTGATTTTTTTCCTGTATATTTTTTTCTTGCTGAAGCTAGTGGCTGATTATTTATTATTTATTATTTATTTATTAATTTTATTTGTATACCGCCCTTCTCCCGAAGGACTCAGGGCGGTGAACAGGGCAATACATATTAAAAAACAAGATACAAAAATTAAAAACGATTAAACAAATGCCCATGAATAAGTTAACACACATTAAAATAGATTAAAACAGATTAATAAAACCCAACCCCATCCCATCAGGCCAGGCCAGCTTGTTCGAAAAGGTAGGTTTTGAGATCGCGATGGAAGGAGTGGAGGTCAGGCGCCATCCAGAGCTCGACCGGAAGATGGTTCCATAAATCCAGCGCGCCCACAGAGAACGCCCTCCCCCTGGGGGCCACCAGTCGACATTCTTTGACCGGTGGCACCCTGAGGAGACCCTCTCTGTGGGAGCGTATTGGGCGGAGGGAAGTTGACGCCGGCCGCAGGTGCTCCCCAAGGTATTCCGGACCCATGCCATGTAGGGCTTTGTAGGTCAATACCAGCACCTTGAACCTCACCCGGAAGACAACTGGGAGCCAATGCAGCTCATGGAGCAGAGGTGTAACATGGGAGTATCAGGAGACTCCCAACACAACTCTCGCGGCTGCATTCTGTACCAGTTGGAGCCTCTGAGTGGTCTTCAACGGCAGCCCCATGTAGAGAGCATTGCAGTACTCTAAACGAGAGGTCACGAGCGCATGAGTGACCGTACGCAGGGCATCCCGGTCTAGATAGGGCCGCAACTGATGCACCAGGTGAACTTGGGCGAAGGCCCCCCTAGTCACAGTTACTATATGATCTTCTAGAGAAAGCTGTGAATCTAGGAGGACTCCCAAGTTGCGAGCCCTATCTACGGGGGGTAATAACTCACCCCCCATAGAGAGAGATGGGATATCCTGAATATCCCGAGATGCCGGTACGCACAGCCACTCGGTCTTGTCAGGGTTAATTCAGCTTAAGTAGAAAACTTCAAACAGAACAGATTGTAATAGAACAGAATATCAGAGTTGGAAAGGACCTTGGAGGTCTTCTAGTCCACACACCCCTTGCTCAAGCAGGAGACTCTATACCAGTGGTGTCAAACTCGCAACGCCACATGATGTGTCGTGACATATTGTGATTGTTTTGCCATTGCCAGCAATGGGGTGGGCACAGTTTCACCATGACACATCCGGCCTGTGGGCCGGCAGTTTGACCATCCCTGCCCTATACCATTCCAGACAAGTGGCTATCCAATCTCTTTTTAAAAGTCTCCAGTGATGAACCACCCACAACCTCTGAAGGCAAGTTATTCCACTGGTTAATTGTTCTCGCTTTCAAGAAATTTTTCCTTTGTTGTAGCTTGTTTCTCTCCTTGATTAGTTTTTATCCATTGCTTCCAGTCCCCTAATTATCTTTGTTGATCTTTTCTGGACTCTTCTGGACAGGTGAAATGATACAGAAACATCAGTTTCTGTTTAAATTTATTAGTTTAAGTCAGCTTGAATGGAAGGTTTTCCCTGATTTATTGCTAGCTGTAAAGTGGCCAAAGGTTGCCCTCTCTTGTGTTCTATGATCTTTTTTCTAGTGGTTTCAGGTAGTGGTGGGATTCAGATATGTGAGCAACTGGTTCTCTGTGTGGATGCTGCTTCCAGAAGTCCATTCTGGGACTGGGCAACAAAAAATTAGCTACCAGTTCTGACAAAGTGGTGCGAACCAGCTGAATCCCACCACTGGTCTCAAGCCTTCTTGGCTTTCATGCTTTCCTTTAGTTCAGGGGTTCAAACCGCTGGCCCGCGGGCTGGATGCATCATCTGGAAGCTGCGCCCACCCCATTGCCAGCAATGGCAAAACTGCCCCGATATGTCGCGCGATGTCACGTGATGTTGCAAGTTTGACATGTCTGCTTTAGTTCCAAAGAAAGACTTCCCATATTGCAAACTGAGGGCTGCTGAGAAGGTTGGAAAATGATAAGGAGCAAGAGAAATAGAAGGAAAGAAGAAGGAGAATAGTCCATGACACCCTATACTATATTAGAATAAAATAAGCTAATAAATACCATCAAAAGAAGTTGAATCAAATTTTAAAGAGGAAGAAATTTTTTAGAAAACTGGAAGATGGACTGAGGATACTAGCTATGGGGATAACAGGGACAAAAATGCTGTATCTGGCTCAATTTACTCCTTTTTAGACCTTTCTAATGCCATGGTAATGAAAGCTGTCTGTAATTAAGTTGGTCACATAATAAAAGGAGATAAATTTCATTTTGTTCACCTTAGTAGCTTCTGTTGTTTCCTTGCATGTGATTTTTCAAGGGATTCATATCAATGTGTATTTGTTTCCAGTGCAATCTCTATAATAATGTACTTTTTCAAAACAACTGGACTTAGGCCTTAGAACAGCTGGAGACCTTTACAGTAAGGGAGAGGGCAGAGACTCCTTGAAGATATATTGTGTTTTTCTGTCTGCTGCAGAAATTGATTTCAGGGGCCATGCTGCTTTCTGCTGAGAAGCCTTTTAAAAACATGTTTAAATGTTGTATGATAGTCATATGGACATTAATCAATGTGCAAAACAGATGGATAATTGCAAATACTTTGGAACATATGAAATGTGAAAGCTGAATCAGCAACTGATCTTCAGATCTTCAGAACTGCAGCCCCCACATATCCTTAATTCTGACCATGCTGCTTCCCTGGCCAGTTGAATCAACAGTGTAAAACAGCTGGAGACTCAGTCTTGTTTCCCTTTGTTGGAATTAAAAATTAGGTCTAGTTCCAAGCCAGGAGTAAGCCACTGGAAATAAAATGGAGGCTAAGATGCTGGAAATAAAACGGAGCCTGGCTGCTTAGGAAAGAAGGTTTAATGATGACCAGAACCAACAAGAGCATGTAGTCCTGGGACAGCTGACAAAATGGAGTTAAGAGTAGGTGGGCTTTATACCTTTTTTGGGCTTTGTATCTGAGATGCCTGTTCCTGTGCAAAGACATGTCCTTTAATATTCTAATGGCTGTTGCCAGATTCCTATGGGGTCCTGTAGGGGTCATGGCTGGCTCTATACGCAAAAGGGGAACTCCTAGCTGTTTGTCTGAGCTAATCTTGTCAGCTTTTGGCTTGCCTAATTGTGTTGCTTATTTGGAGTCTCTGCTTGCTCTTTGCTTATGAACAGAGTGGGTCAATCTTTCTGAATGGATATAGAATCTCCTAAAGACTGGCCTCTTCATTATTTTTGCTTGAGGCTGCAGCTATTTTCTTTCTTTCTTAAGATTTTTCTCCTCTTTTAGTATTCCCAAAATATTTCATTCTCTAGGAAGGGGAATAAGGTGCTGACTTCCTACACTTTAGAGGCCACATTCTGTCATATTGTGTTCATATTAAGATGTGAGATTCTTGTCACATGATGTCCTCAGCTTATAACATTTATAAAAGTCTTCCATCCCTTTGCCAGATAATATGCCAAACAACAAGACCCCCACATTGCTATAACACTCAACTTCCAGATGTCATGCAACAAGGGTGGGGAATTATGGCCCTTGTTGGACTTCAACTCACAGAATTCCAAAGTCAGCCAATTCTGGGAGTTGAAGTTCACAGGTCATAAAGGGGCCATATTTGTCCACCTTGTCATACAGGGATGTCCCCATAGTATCCTACAATTTAATAGACCTGCCCACATAACAGCAAAAATGACTTTTTAAAAAAGCCACTCTATGCTATGAGAAAATCAGCTTCACAAAATCTGGCTACCATGCAGCAAAATAATATTTTGCCAAACTGATTGATACCTTTTTGGCTTGCTCTTTTTAAAAAACCTTTGCTTTGACTCTATGAATCACCATAAAGAATAATAAAGACTTTGTATGGATAAGTATATTGAAATATGTGACTGATTTATACAAAATACAGTAGGTTAAAAAAGCATGATAGTTATATAAGTGATTTAGAGACTATATGTGTCTGTGTGTATATCTGCATACTCTTTGCATTAAATAATTATATTTGTTGTAATTTACTGTGATAGTGACCTATTCTCTGTATTCTAGTTTTTTCTGATGTATTTTTCTTTACTTATTTTTAACCACTTACATTTTTTCTGGATAATGTATGTATTTTTGTGTTTTGTTCCCTTTGTTTTTTTTTCTTTTTCTGTTATTTTAAGAGCAATAAAATATATATGTTAACAAAATAGTTTCTAGTGTGCCAAATGGAACCAGTGGAACAGCTTGTCTCCAGAAATTGTGGGCACTCCATCACTGGAGATTTTTAATAAGAGGCTAGACAGTGCCTTGTCTGAGATGGTGTAAGTTCTCCTGCTTGAACAGGGGGCTGGACTAGAAGACCTTCAAAGTCTCTTCCAGCTCTATTCTATTCAAATGTCAAATGAAAATTAAAAGAAAAAGGTGCAGGTGTGATTATAAAATAATGTTGAAACAATACATAAAGGCCAAAAGTAAAAGTGAGACACATTTGCTATCAGTCAACATTGGAGAGATACATTAAATATGGAATTGTGGCTGACTATGACTTTTTAATATTTCTCTCTAACTCTCTTCATTCCCCTATTTAATCCTTTGCCCCATTCAGAATTCCATCTTTCTCCTTGAATTCCCAAACATTGCTTTTTCATTTTTGACTCTCCTTTGCTGACCAATTGAAGGCTCGTTCATAACTATTATTAATTCCTTTTCTGGGTGATGTGCTGCCAGCTGAGAAATCTATTTAGCAAGGACAGCCCTTCAAAGCTTTGAAGGGCTGCTGTCAGTTTGAAACTGCTTGCTAGAATAACAAATCCTTGTACTTCTACAAAGTGAAGTTGCCTTGTTTCTTTACTTTGTACATTTTTGATTGCCTTCTTTAGCAGCTATGCATGAAAATAAACCTTCTTACTGGATATGCTGAAGAAGGCCCCAAAAGTTACCCAAAGTGGCAGGTATCATTGTTGATTCTCCACAATGCAAATGTTATTGCTTCTGCCAACACACAGTGGCCCATTGAGGTGAACACAGTCATATAGATTTTGAGCCAAAGATTCAAGCAGAACCACCAAATAGGCCCAAATGGACACAGACAGTTCTAAACAGACAGACAGAACAATAGATGTTCATCATGTAAGCCTTTCAAAGGTTTTACATCCTCTGCGACTAAATTAATTTTCCTAAAGACTAGCCTAAAATCTTAAATATATACCAGTGACACTAAGATATGGGCAAATGAGGGCTTTCATCAAATTATGATGAAACATATGTATGCCACAGCCATTTGCACTATTCAAGTGACCCTGAGGGCACAGATAAACCTCTAAGTGGCCTCAATAGCTCTCATAAAGAGTGCTAATGACCAGATGACTGCAAGGAATATAAAACTTTCCATTCTCCACCATCATTTAAAACTAAAGAAGCTTCTTGGATGAGAAGTGAAACATCTTCAAGTAAAAAAACAAAGTCCAGTTTCCTTTGGAAAAACACCTTTGGGACAACTATGACCTGGATGACTGAGAATCTCCATAGACATTTAAACATATAGAGTTATATACACACATACACACACACACACACACACACAAACACACACATATAATGTATATATGTGTTTGTATATGCATACATGCATATGTATGTGTGTGTATGTATAACTACCCATCTCCTTCCCTCCCTTTAAAGGGAAGATTGCAATCAGCTACCCTTAATCCTTCCTGATGCTCAAAGATACAAACTTCTGAATCAATATCCCAGAAAAGTCCTTGGACCCACCCACTGTTCACATTTTGACTTCAACTTGCCATTCAAAGTTTGGTGCAGCCTTTGAGCCAATGAAAATTTCACATTGCTGCTCTAGAATATTAACAGCTGATTTCTCAAGCCAGTTATAGTGCACTGTGCTTCCAAAAGGATCTATTAAATGCATAATTTGCAGCTGTTCCTTCTAATGTTATCTTAATTAGAGGAGGGGCATGGAATCACTTTTTCTCTAGAAGTGAATAGTGGTATAGAACTAAACAATAAACAATTCCAGCTGAAGATTTTGAAAATATAATTCAAATCTATAGGATGTGCTTTGGAATGGCTGAGCAATAGCTACCGGCTGCATTACCTTTGATGAATGTAAGCTGAGACTTTCTACTGTTTATATTTTGTATTTTTAATCTTAACTTTTGCTCCGACAGAATCTAATTTTTAAGACAAGACAATGTACCAACTGCTGGAGAACTGCTGGAGAACATGATCTTATCAAATTATATTCATGGCTGTTTCCTTCAAAATTCAAAATAGGCTTTCAGTATTTCAGTATTTGGTCACATTGTAATTCTATGGTTTGAATATAACAAAAAACTACCCTTCTGATGAATTTACACCATCAGATGAATGGAGATGTGAAGTATGAAAGAACAGCTTGAATGTACCAATATCCTGTTTGTTCTACATCATGGTTTATGATGTCAGAATACATAGCATCACATATATGGATGACATCTGTGGATACTACTAAGTGCAAACTTATATAAGTGACAGCAAGCAAGAAGCAACTTTGTGTATTTGAATACTCCATGTTATTTCTTCTTTATGAAAGTTGAAAGAAGAAATCAGTAGACCACCTTAATTGAAATTGGACAATATATACACTGAGTTATATCTGGAGGATATCTACGCTAATAATACCAGCCTGAGTTATTTAAAGAACCAGTGAGAAACTGTAGCAAATCCTACATTTTATAAAAGTTTTAGACCTTAAAGTGAGAAGATACTGCTCCCAGCCTCCCTGTGCAGATGGACTAGTCCCCTCCTTGCTGATGATCCATAAATTTTTGAAAATGGAATGGTTTTATTGGGTTTTCCCTTGAGCTTATGTTGATGTCATCTTTCATTTTTGATTACTTATGTTGCTTTTAGTTTTCTTTGGAGTGATGGCTTTTTTATGGTTGTTATTTGTTCATTTCTGTCTGTTTGAAATGAGACCAAGGATCTTTTAGCTTGTTCTCTTTATAGTCAGAAACCATCAAGAGTCATGCTGAATGTACTGGAACATTGTAACATTCTTTGTGTGCACTCCTGGAGATAGTTACCTTTTGAAATGTCATAAATAAATGGAGAGTGACAAAACAAAAACCAAACCAACAGAAAAAGCACTAGAATTGTCTGGAAGAACTAAATGCTGAAATTCTCCCCAAAATCTCACATCCGCTTGGGATTTTATTAGATTGAAACTCTATCAAGAGAAAACCTTGCCCAGGATAAAACTTAAAATCCAAGCCTTAAATGGTTATTGCTAATTCCAAGTTCACAAGTAACTTTGAATTATATATATATAATTCTATTAAGATTTTAATATAGACATATATAAATAACACAAACTAATATTTAGAATAAGGAAAAGATGAAAAGCAAGACAAAGAAAAAGCTGAAAATGTAGGGAAAAAACAGAAAAAATCACTTCTGGTTTTCTTTACAGGTAGTTATAAAAATAAATTTGCCTCTTACTCTATGGTTACAACATGAATTTTGTTTTTTCTATAATCTAGGTTTTTTTTCCTAATCATCAAAACCATACATCAAAGTTTCCCAGCCGTGACAACTTTAAGATTTGTGGACTTCAACTACCAGAATTTCCCAGCCAGCATGAGGAATTCTGGGAGTTGAAGTGCAGTTGAAGTCTTAAAGTTGCCAAGGTTAGAAAATCCTGCCATATATCATAAATTCATTTTTTTCTGTTTCACACAAAAAGCCCAAAATGTGATTTGAATCAGCAACAAACTTTTGTAATGTCTTTTCTCTGACCAGAGATGTCAGATTGCCCATCTGACCATTCATCTTCACAATCCATTCCTCTATTCTGAGTAATGTTTAATCTCTACACCTTTGTGCGTAATTACCAGAAGCTTTTTTTCCTAGATGATTTAGTAGATTGGGCCAATTCAGGCTGGAGCAGGTGGACCTGCATATATGCAGGTGCCAAACCATAAAAGGCTTTATAGGTCAAAACCAGCACTGTAAATTATATTCAAGAGCCAACTGGATAGTGCAAGCCAGATGGCTTTTCCTGCTGAGCTGCTCTAGGAGAAGTTCTCTAATTTCAGCTCCCCCAAAATGCTGCTTCTTCCCAAGTTTAAATGCTTTTTATTACCATCTCTGCTACATCAAAAATTTCTACAGTCCAATAGCTTAAAGTCTGCTGCTCCCCATCAGGTCAGAAGGCATAGACATTTACTGCTGCAATAAAATACAAATCACAGACATTTTTTCTGAAATTGAACCAGGCAGGCTAGATGCCTGTAGATATTATAGCACTTTTTAACTGACTGTCATCTTTATTCGTCATTTTTGGGGGTAATAGTCTAATCCAAAATAAGAAAATACAATTGGCCAGTTGGGCTGCAAAGTCTAGATTAAATAGCATCAAAAAGTAATCTGGTCCTATGTCATGAAGGCTTTAAAGGTGATAACCTTGAATTGCACCTGGAAGAAGCCAATGCAGTTCACACAACTAGGTGCATCCACTGCTATGTGGACCAATTATCACTTCTGAGTGGTCTTCAAGGCCTGTTCATGTAAAACACAAACCTGAAGTCCAACCAAGAAGTGACCAAGGCATAAGTGACCTCCACATCCAGGAAAGGGCACAATTGCTGGACATATGAATCTGTTTAAGAGCCACAATGGACACTGCTGCCACCTGCTCTATGAGCTGCAGCTTTGAGCATAGAAGGTATCCCAAATTGTGCACCAGTTCAGTCTGGGGGGAGAGCCACCCCATTCAGAGCAAACATGACACATCACCAGACTGGGAACCAAACTCCAAAACTTGCCAGAGTTGAGTTGGAGTCAGTTCCTTTCCTCCATATTCTCACAGCATCCAGGCACTGGGCCAGCACCACAACCAGCATCAACTGACTGGCCCACGGTGGGAATATGTAATTGAATGTCATCAGTATAGTGGTCCAGAAATACACCAACATGTCCAAGAAAGTCAGGACAGCATCTTCATCCTGAGTAACCCCATCCCTAATAAATAATAATAATAATAATAATAATAATAATAATAATAATAATAATAATAATAATAATGATGATGATGATGATGATGATGATGATGATGATGATGATGTTGGAAGGGACCTTGGAGGTCATCTAGTCAAATCCTCTGCTAGGCAGGAATTAATCCTATCTCAGTACTGTAACCTAAATACAGGCTGAAAAATATCCAATTAATATGCTTCATCCAGGGTACTCTGTAACAGAACACCAACCATCCTCTTGAGACTTGATGGAAGTTGTCCAATACTCTTTGCCTGAGAATGCCCTCTTGAAAAGGGAGCACACTATCACTTCCTTCAAAGCAAGCAGTACCATCCCATTCTACAAAGAGGCATTTACCACTGCTTGGACCCATCCACATGCCCCCTCCAGGAGAGACCTTAACCAATCATGAAGGCAAATGGCCAAACTCACAACTGTTAGGACCCCATCTATCTCCTTAGGAAAACAGACCCAGTCAGAATCCAACTCTAAAAGAAGTCCAAAAACTTTGTGTAACAGACTTTGATAATACACTTCACAGAAGCCCTGCAAGGATTCCCCCAACTTCTCCTTACCTACGAGGGACCTAGTCACCAAATTAGAATTGTTGGTGGCTCTCTGCAGATTCAATAAAGTGGTAGAAATCGGCTTTGCTGCTCTTGTCACCACAAATAAGTCATATGCTTGATCAAATTCACCAATTCCTATCTTAATTAGTGGAGTAAGGTGACTAATAAGATAATACGTTGCAGAAATAAGCTTTTATTTTTAAAAGTATGATGTAACTGGGAAATTTCAAATTTGTTATATACATCCAATACAGCGACAAACAGAAATATTCAAAAAAATTGTTTAAAATTTCACTTTGTTTCATAATTCCTGATATAAGACACAATTCAATATTTATTTATTCTTCATAGTTATATCCAACCTTTCCTCCAGAAACTCAAAAATAATATTCACAACACTTCTTTCTGTTTTTCTTCAAAAACAACTTTATGCAGAAGCTTGGATTAAAAGTCAGTGACTGATCTAAAGTCATCTAGTCAGCTTCATTGAGAAAGCATTTGCACATCATTTTTTACAATCCTACATTCAACCAAGTTTCTTGATTCAATTAGCACTTTAATCCATAATTCATAGCTGCCAATCTTTTTTTAAACACCATCAAGAGTAGAAACTAAGTTTAAAGATGTAACTTACAGACTGAATCCATAGCTAGTGCTTGATATTTATAGTTGCTCCTAGTATTTGGGGGCATGGGGGGAAGACATGTTCTTCTCAGCCAGAAAATCAAAATCTGTCTATTTCCAAAATATTTAGGTCATGTGTATACTCTATAAATAAACAGAGTAATAAATTAAATTTAAACAAAATAAAATAATATCAGTAAAAAGCAAATGGAATTTTGATCAGTGGATGTAGCAAAAAATAATTTAGAAGAATTTTTTTTCAGAAAGTGTGCAAATGTAGAACCTCTGTACTAATTAAAGCTACTATATCCTTTTTCAGAGTATGTAAATCTGTTTTAATGCAATGCCTAATGCAACTACTAAAGCAACTGCATCTTCTTTCAGACAGACACAAAATCCTGAAAAAAGACATAGCTAACTTTAATGAGTAACAGTGTGGTTTGTTGCTGCTTGTGTGAGTTTGATACATTTCTTCTGAATCATATTCAAAACATGTACATTCATTTCAAAATCAGTTGTGGTTGGAATTAACTAGATATTTTCAGACATATAAAATATACTTTTCATTTGGAGGTAGGTAGAATCTTTTCTGTCCAAGCTCATTGCATTTTTCCCAGGCACATTCCTACATGGGTGGCTTCAGGATTGTGGCAGTTACAATTATTTCAACCTTTCCATTGAACATTAAAGTAGATGATCTCTGCTTAAGAAACAACTGTCATTTTCCAGCTGTCATTACTCACCCTAAAGCAATTAGTAACATTAAATGGCACAAGCACAGATTAGTATCCAAGAAGGAATCTCCATGTGTCATGTGGAATTAAGAATATGTGTCTGTCTGTGTCTCCCTATAATCCTAATGATTCAGCACTGTTTTTCCTAGGCTCATACAAAAGGAATAGGACAACCATTTGAAACTCTAGTGAGACAGAATGTTTTGTAACCAGGCTTTTAAAACAGATTTCAGTGATGTGTTCCAAAATTATATCATGTCTAGCCCTTTTAACAGAACTGCACAGATAATACTTGTCAAGCATGTAGATGTAGACATGAAGCATCTCTTTTCTTCTTTTCAGAAATAGTCTAACAGCAAACCCTCCCATGATGGAACTGTAGATTTAAAGCAACAGCCATTTTAAACAAATACAGTGAGAAATAGCAAATCATTGTAAACTTATGACCTGGTATAGCAAAATTTGAATATTGGAACAGTTTGTAAAATTATCTTTTGTTAAAGATCAATAGCACTAGCACTAAGACACAAAATGTTTATATGTTAGCAATTATTTTTAAATGACACTTTTTAAAATGGGATATAACCATATGTATTATGCAATACAGTTGTGTTTTCTATATATACTATTGTAACTTCATTCTTGAAAAGCAAATAAGGAGGCCAAAAAGAAGTATGACTCTATTGGAACCTGGCAGTTTGTTAGATTCCTGATTTTGCTTCTTCATAGGATAGCAAAAATATTGCAATGAAAGATGTACAAAATGTTCTGGTAGATTATTGTGAAATAGTGCTGCTCACAGGTTTTCTGTATGCCTATCATTTGCTGGATTAGAGGATCAGAACTGGGCAAAGCTATGCTCAAATCCTCACTAAATTACACAATTTCCAGGATGATTTTGGATAAATCTCTGTGGATACAATTTACAGGATTGTTAGGGGGAAAAAAGTGCCCTTCTTTGCAAAAAAAAGGTAGAATAGAAATAAAAGTCATTTAAAGTTCTGAAAGGATACTTCCAGTCAAAAAAAAGTTTTAAAAAGCACTATTTCAAAGCTACTTTGTGAAGCAGGGGTGCCCACAGGAGGGTATGATAAAAAGTTATGGTAAGGATCATCAGACTGCAATCAAAGCTTTTGTCTTCTTTTTTGGATATGTTGCATAACTTATGTGTGTTGTAGAACTTTGATCTCATTGTTGCAGTCACTATCTTATTTTTTTTATCACATCCTGAGGATACCCATCTTTTGAAACTGTGTGGCCCCTTTCTTCTAAAAGCAAAACCTGGTGTGACCCCTCTCCAGCTTTTCTACCCTACATGGCAAGTTCTGCAAATACAATATGATGGTTAAAATTACAGGAGAGTCATAGTAAAGACTGCACTGAGTTTGACTTCTCAAAGCTACGTCACTTTTTGGGGTAGGGGTCAAAGGGTTTTCTTTTGACTTTCTCCATAATGCTTTTTCATCTTCCTGCTCTAAGATCTTCTAGCTTCAGTCTTTGATTCTTCTTAATTTGTTGGTGATAGGATGGTTGGCTAGTTGCTGCCAGATGGTTTCAATCCATACTCATTCGTAGGGGGTTAATTCAGTGATTCTGATTCTGGGTATCTGGCCAGTAAGCTGAAGCAGAACTTTAAAAAGGATACAACAATGTTAAACATGCTGCCTATTATCCCACCTGTGATGTTCAAGATCACAATAAATGAAAGAACACCCCCCCACCCCCCTCCACCCCCCCACCCCGTAAACCATCAAAAGAAATTGAAGATTTCTTTTGGAGTTTTCAGTTATTGTGACCGTGAAGACCACACGCTGAAGCATTGTGTCTGAGACGACCAGAGTAATATGAAATTGTACAATTGGCAAATGACCTTGGAGGTCATCTTGTTAATGCAAGAATTTGTAAATATGGCAGTGTCTAGACATTCCTTCAACATCAGCCATGAAGGAAAGCAAGCAGTCTGTCTTAAGATACAACGGGTCTCAGCCCTATGAATTCTTCTGGGACAACTTGACATTGGCTTTGTTACAGACATTTCTAGTCCTTTCTCTTTCTTTTTCCAGCAGTGTTTCTTAGCAGCTTGAAGTTGCCCAATAACAGCTGGGGGATTCTCAGAGTTGCAGTCCACACATCTTCAAATCGCCAAGGTTGAGCAGCGTTGCCAGCAAGTGAAACCAGGTTTCTCTCCAGCCTTAGTGTTTTCACACATCTGTGGAGGCTCAATCTCCCCAGCAGTTACAACTCGAGTAGGGGGTGCCAGCTGGCACATATGAGTCAGTCAACCTGTCTTGCAAGGCAGCTGTGCCCAGTTGCAGCGCGCAGCCTAACGCCACTTCTGAATGTGCCACCCTCTTTGGAAGAACCCCCCGCAGCCTCCCTGCAGTTTTGAGGGACCGGTTGAAAAGTGGCGGCGGGGGGGGGGCACCTTCAGGCGGCTTTCCCGCGTGATCCCGTAACTCTTTCTCTTTAAACGAGACCGAGTGCCACTACTCCAAAGAGGTGAAGATCCGAATCAAAGCCACCGGCAGGTCAGGTTTGGAGCGCCAACTCCTCACCGGTCGGGAGGCGGTTCGGGAAAAGAAAAGCGCCGCTTCAGCCTAGCTGAAAGAAAGGCCGCCGTCCCTTCTCTCTCAAGGGCTCCGCCGGGTCGCTCAATGTCGAGACGAGGGGAGGGGACGAAGGGGCGGAGCCGGGCGGGGCGGAGCGTTCGCCAGCAGAGGGCTCCGGAGCTGTAGGCTTCGCCTTTTTTTTCCCCCCTCTCCGCCCCTCTCGGTCGGTGCCAGAGTGAGAAGAGGCGCTTGCCGGCTTGGCCAATGCCAGGAGCGGCACAGGGCAGTGAAGCGCTGCTGAAGGGCGGGCAGGACCAGCCGCCTCCTCCTCCTTCTCCTCCTTCTCCTCCTCCTCCTCCTCCTCCTCTCACTATTCTGAGGGAGCCGGCTCGCCTGGCTGGCTCGCTCTCTTTTCCTCGAGAGGAGCCGGACAGGCTGGAGCGCTCTCCTGGGCTCTGGACCGTGCCATGGAAGGCAACAAGCCGTGCGCCTCGCCCGGCAGCCGGGACGAGAGCAGTCCCGGCACCAACGCCTGCTCCCAAGCAAAGACGGCTGCGGAGAAGGCGCTGAGCAGCCCGAGCGCCGGTGGGAGCCTGAAGGAGCATGGCAATTCGGTGTGTTTCAAAGTGGAGGGCAACGGCGGCGCCGAGGAACCGGTGGGGGGCTTCGACAGTGCCGACGGCGCGCGGCGCCAGTACGGTTTCATGCAGCGGCAGTTCACTTCCATGCTGCAGCCCGGGGTCAACAAATTCTCCCTCCGCATGTTCGGCAGCCAGAAAGCCGTGGAGAAGGAGCAGGAAAGGGTTAAAACTGCAGGATTCTGGATCATCCATCCGTACAGCGACTTCAGGTGAGGGGCGCTTGGTTGGGCGGCAGAAAGAGACCAGGTTTGCAACTGGTGAGACTGAGCAGGCAGGAGCCAACTCTGGGCAAGCCAAGTCTAAACTGGAAGGGGCGTATTTGCTCATTTGAAAGCGCCAGCCGGATGCTGGGTGCTGTCAAACAGTATCTGGATGTCAGACATAGAAGCGGGCACCCTGAGTTGATAACATGGGAGAGAGGAGGAGGCATAGGATGAAATGTTTCTGTCTGTCACCTTATTCAGCGTTGTCTGTCTCTCTGCAGCCCACTCCAATAATTTTGATATCACTGCTGATGAGAATTGTGAAAAAAAAAATGCTGGGACTTCTGCTTAAAGGCACATCCTGTTTTCTTTCTTTCTTTCTTTTTAAAAATATCAGAGAGCTAGTTAGTCTTCATCCCTGGCAAAGTTTTCTTCATCAGAACTCATTCCTGTCTGAAGAAAAACCATCCAAGAAACTAGAGGCAAAGGATGAGGGCCATGAAAATTACAGAGCTTCTTCCTACCTTTTCTATTTCTTCTCTCTTCCTACAAAAACAAGAATCAAATTCCATTTTTTGGAAAACACATGCCGGTCTTGTCCATAATCTAAGTACGCTCCCAGCACACTTACTCTGTTATTTTAAAATTACATCTCATCTTTCCTCTGAGACATTAACGTGGTGAAAGTGAAGCAGGTTCTCCTATCATTTCCTGTCTACAGTAATTCTCTAAGGTAGGCTGAATATTTGTTGGCCCCAAATCATGCAGTAGTGGTTTTTCCCCAGGTAAATTGCTTACCTCGGGAACTAAGCGTATTCATTCATTGATTTATTCATTCCTGGGTTTACATGGGAATATGTCGATCCATGAATGTAACTTAACAGGTTAGGTTCACATATAGACCCTAATTTACAAATAAATACATTTCAAGATCAAATTTATCATTAACCAAGCCTAGACTATGTAAAAGCAGAAAATGGAATTTTTAGCTGATTTGGTTAAGCAAGTTGGGAGAATATAACCACTGAATTCCTTGTTGAATAGAGACTTGAATGTGGATTTCTCTGATTCCAATTCAAGTTCTCAACCGGTGATGACACTCCTCTCAGAATGCTACCATAACCTTTGGGATTTGAACTGGCAAGCTGGCTCATTTGCATCGCTTTCAGTCCCAATGGAGCAGTCTATTCTTAAGCACCTGACGAGAAGCTAATTTTTTCTTCCTATCAGCTTCAAAATATGTTGCTGAAACAGATAACATGATTCACCTAGCCCTGCTTTAAGGGAAAAAAAGCAATACTTTTTTTTAAAAAAAACCCATGTATTTATTTCATTTTATATCTTGCCTTCTATTCAAGAATTGAAGCAAAAATATGTATTGCTTCCCACCATTTTACTTTCACAAGAAGCCTACAAAGTTGATTATACTGATAGGTGATGACTTGTCCAAGGTCATCCTACGAGCTTTATTCCTGAGACAGTATTTGACCCCAGGTTTCATTAGTCTCAGTCTGCTAATGTAACCATTATATAATATTATTTCTTATGATCTTTAGTTTTGAAGGATAAATGGTTTGGGGTTTTAAAAATCCCCTTTTTCTTCTTAACAAGTACAATTATTTCACAGATTTTTTCCCCAATGTATTTTTACAGATATTTTAAATCCATTCCATTCATTCATCCATCCAATATTAATATTAGACCCTGCATTAAAAAAACCCCTTTGACAGCAAAAGCAAGGAAGGTGAAATATGACTTTATTGTCAACCCCGTTTTCGAATAATAGGGCTGTTCCTTACTTTATCTTCTCTGAAAAGTATTCATTCTCTGAAGTGAAAAGCCAGTGGTTGCTGGCACACTTATTGTATGGCATTAGAAAGTTGATGGGTGCTGTTTTTCAACAAACCAAGAACCACTAATGTCTAAAAACTGTACATATCCCTTCCTTTAAATCATTGTTGTAGCAAGTAATCATTTCCCCTCCAGCTGACCAAAGAGGACAGACAAATATACCCTGCTTTCTTTTGAAAGGTGAGAAAAAAAGTATTTACATGTAACTCTTTGAGTGATGCCAAAATTAGAAACAAAGTGATTGACCTTGACTGCAGCCCTATGCAAAATGCTCTTTTCTAAGCACAGAAGGTTGGGCGGGGGGGGGGGGGGAAGGGGGAAGCCACTTCGGTGCATTTAACATTTGCATTAGAGACTGATTCAAAACCATTTAAATAACTTCCCCCCTAATCAATCCAAAGAATCAAATGGAATTGACTCAGTTTTCTGAATAGATTGAAATAATTAGATTGGTAATTTGAATTAAATCAATTATTTTGTTTGGGTTGGAGTTGATCTGTATACTCCAAATACATATGTTAAACATAATATCTGAAAAGTGTTTTACATCGGTAAATACCTAGAACATTAACTGACCGCTTATTTTATATATTTAGTCATTCATTTCTTTATATCAAAATAAGTTCTCTGGACTGCTTTAAAAAAGCAAGAATGTGATAGAGTGCAAAAGTTAAAATTGTACAAGTTATCCAATCTTCTTCAAGATATATAGGCAAGCACATACAATATTCTTTATAGAGTACAATTTTACACATACAATTAGGCTCTGCATATATAGGCCAGTGTGAAAGACATGAATCTCTAATCATTAAAGTTGGTAGACACAGAACATGTTTGGGACACTTTAACAAAATAGCTGTAATGGTTTGGATAACCATTTTTTAAAAAATTACCATGGGTAAAACTGATGATGTAATTTCTCAAATAGATAAGATAACCTTTATTGTCATTTTTTACTGTGAGTACACTGGCCCACATTAAAAATGAAATTCTGTTGCCTGTTCTCAAAGTATATATATCTATATCACACATATATACGTGCTATATGCATATACACCCATACCCACACACACACATGTACTCACACACCATATATATGTGTATATATATGTGTGTGTGTGTGTGTGTAGCATTTATATGTGTGTGTTATGTATATATTAATCACTGTCCATTTTGAATACATAGCGGAAAGAGGAAACTTGAGAGTTCACAAGGTTGATGCTATAGGGAACCCCTTTCATAACTCCTTTTCAAGATGTTGTATAGTTCCTTAGCATATTCTGTATTGTTTTCTGGAAAGGTGAGCACTCTTAGAAAATTTTGGTTTCTAGCTAACAACTACATTATTTTTTAAGAATGCCACTTGGACTCAAAAGTATTCTCCTTGAGGAGAATGTTTTGCTTTTTGATATGCTAGCTTCTTATTTTTAAGAATTATAATTAATAATTATATCAATTGGCTGACGGTAATGGTGGGCACCAAAGAAAGTTTCAGTGATTATCGGCATCAGTCTGAGGATCCAGGGCTTAACTGAATTGTGTGGGTATGAGTCACATCAAGAGGCCATGGTCATCTAATAAATGTAATATTCACCCAACACATCTCTGAGTTCTTCATTAATCTTTGAACCTTTCTTTCTGATAAATGACAAAAGAAGGCATCAAAAATTAGGAAACCAGAAATGTCCCAGAAAATCATATATATATATATATATATATATATATGTGCAAATTATTCAAATTGCTAATAAAGAATAAAGTCAAAAAGCCTTGACAAATACTTAAACATATATATATATATATATATATATATATATATATATATATATATATATATATATATATATATATATATATATATATATGTATATGTGTATATGTATATGTATATATATATATATATATATATATATATATATGTATATGTATATGTGTATGTGTATATGTATATGTATATATATATATATATATATATATATATATATATATATATATATATATATATATATATATATATATATATATATATATATATATATATATATATAAATGTGTGCTGTTTTTGCTCTGAAAAATCAAATCTCTATCCCTGAGTCCCACTGCTGTGTGAAAAACGTATATACGGTCTTGGTTGAATCATGCACCATTGAATAGCTTATGCTGATCTGTGCATAAAATTGCTTTTGTATGATAATACATGCATGTTTGGCTGCCTTCCTCAATACTTTGGATACAGGCTATTATCAGCTTGATAGAAAACCAGGATTTTGCAGGGAAGAAAAAGAAGAGCATGGATTGAGGGCAACTGGGATTTTGAATAATAATTTTTGGATAGAATGGATTTTGTCCTTATTAATTTATCTGCTGCTACAAACCAGAGACTAATATCTTTTAAGACACACAGTATTACTTTGCATTGAGGTCTGTCAGAGGGGAGAAATATTAGAATCTTTAACTGGTAGCTATCCAAGGTGTTGAATAATAGGGCTTTTGGAAATCCCATCTTTAACCTTGGAATGCACTGCCATTGTCCTTTCAACCACTGTATTTGTTGCTGTGCATAATATACAAATTTAATTTCCCTCTTAGGCATATGGAAGAGGAAAGGGAAAAGAAATTTATATAGTGGTGACCTTCTGTAGATCAACCATTAATAGATTAGCATGGTCTTCCACATTTATTTAAAAGCTATACAGACCAAGTGACATTTTAGCACAGTACAGAAGAATAAAGTGTATCTTTCATTAATGTCACTTTATTCAATCGTATAAAGAAAATGCTAATTCTATTTACTGATGCTAATTCTTATAAGCACTAAATGAGAGGTAAAGAGTATATATCTTGGTATCCTAAAATGTGCAGATATGTTTGGATATAGCATTGTAGCGTTGGTGCACAATAATTTGAACTTAATTTATTTAAAACATTTTGTAGTAAGTCTTGCGTTGTTTGTGTATACTGTGTGTGTGTGTGTGTATCTATAAAGACAGGAAGGGACATGGTAGCTCAGTGGGTTAGGACGCTGAGCTTGTCGATCAGAAGATCGGCAGTTTGGTGGGTTGAATCCCGAGTGCCGCGTAACAGAGTGAGCGCCTGTTACTTGTCCCAGCTTCTGCCAACCTAGCAGTTCGAAAGCACGTAAAAATGCAGGTAGAAAAATAGGGACCACTACGGTGGGAAGGTAACAGCGTTCCGTGCGCCTTTGGTGTCTAGTCATGGCGGCCACATGACCACGGAGACATCCTTGGACAAGCGCTGGCTCTTCGGCTTTGAAACGGAGATGAGCACCGGCCCCTAGAGTTGGAAACTATATGTGTGTGTGTGTGTGTGTGTGTGTGTGTGTATGTATGTAGGTCTTGGCGTCTTTTCCCGTGTAGGATTGAGGGTGTCTTGGCGATGTTTCGATGAGGTCCCACTTGTCATCTTCAGGCTGGTGTCTTCGGTTTCGTGCTTGTGCGAGCGAAGCATGATCGGATGACACTAGCCTGAAGATGATGAATGGGACCTTGTCGAAACGTTGTCAAGACACCCTCAATCCTATACAGGAAAAGACCCGAATACGCCAAGACCTATATACATATACCCATGAAAATCTAAGAATATATTATATATATATATATATATATATATATATATATATATATATATATATATATATATATATATATATAATTTCTCACTGGCTATTTCAAACTTTTAGAAATCTTTGACAGTGATGTCAATTCATACAATATAAAATAGTTTTCTCCATTTGAAGGAAAAGCTTTCAATAGAAGAGAATATGTGAAACAGAGAGTTGAATAGTGGATAATGAAATGTGTGCAAGCAAGCAGTCAAGCTCAGAGAACCCCAAAGACCCTGTAAGGAAGAACATGTTTGAAATTTACATTTTAAGCAAACTCAAGAGAAACCTTTAATAATAATAACAACAACAATAATAATAATAATAATAATAATAAAGTTGGAAGGGACCTTGGAGGTCATCTAGTCCAACCCCCTGTTCAGGCAGGAAACCTTATACCATTTCAGGCAAATGGCTGTCCAGTCTCTTCTTAAAAACCTCCAGTGTTGGAGCATTCACCACCTCTGGAGGCAGGTTGTTCCACTGGTTAATTGTTCTGTCAGGAAGTTTCTCCTTAGTTCTAGGTTGCTTCTCTCCTTGACTAGTTTCCATCCGTTGCTTCTTGTCCTGCTTTCAGGTGCTTTGGAGAATAGCTTGACTCCCTCTTCTTTGTGGTAGCCCCTGAGATATTGGAACACTGCTATCATGTCACCCCTCACCCTTCTCTTCATTAAACTACACATACCCAATTCCAGCAACCGTTCCCTATATGTTTTAGCCTCCAGTCCCCTAATCATCTTTGTTGCTCTTCTCTGTACCTTTTCTAGAGTCTCGACATCTTTTTTACATCGTGGTGACCAAAACTGGATGCAGTATTCCAGGTGTGGCCTTACCAAAGCATTGTAAAGTGGTATTAGTACTTCACTTGATCTTGATTCTATCCCTCTGTTAATGCAGCCTAGCACTGTGTTGGCTTTTTTGGCAGCTGCAGCACACTGCTGGCTCATATTGAAGTGATTGTCTACTAAGACTCCGAGATCCCTCTCACAATTACTACTATTGAGCAAGGTACCACCTATACTATACCTATGCATTTGATTTTTCCTGCCTAAATGTAGAACCTTACTTTTTTCACCATTGAATTTCATTTTGTTAGATAGTGCCCAGTGTTCGAGTCTGTCCAGATCCTTCTGTATCTTAAGCCTATCTTCTGGAGTATTGGCTATTCCTGCCAGCTTGGTGTCGTCTGCAAATTTGATGTAGTTCCCCATCTATCCCCTCATCCAAATCATTAATGAAGATATTGAAGAGCACTGGGCCCAGAACAGAGCCCTGGGGCACCCCACTACACACTTCCTTCCATGTAGATGTGGTTCCATTGAGGACCACACGCTGAGTACGGCCTGTCAGCCAGCTACGAATCCATCTGGTGGTAATGCTATCTAACCCACATTTTTCTATCTTATCAAGTAGTAGGTTGTGATCTACTTTATCAAATGCCTTACTGAATTCCAAGTAAATTATATCTACAGCATGTACAGCAAGCTTAAACACAAGCAGAGGCTCTTATGGATGGTTGTGATAATTGGGTGTTGGCAGAATCTGACAAGTCCACAGAGCTGTCCCATCATTGGAGAACTGCCTCAAAGTAAAATATGTGGAAGGAAGAGGATAGCAATGTCTAACATGACTCAGTTTTTCATTTCAAAGTCAATTTTAAATACAAAATGGAAGATTAAAATATCCATTTCTCCTTGTAATAAACATGGATTTAGCAATCATCCCCCAACTTTTTCTGATCAATGATGG
This sequence comes from Vipera berus, assembly GCF_964194415.1. Taxonomy (NCBI): domain Eukaryota; kingdom Metazoa; phylum Chordata; class Lepidosauria; order Squamata; family Viperidae; genus Vipera; species Vipera berus. The sequence continues at coordinate 22,939,195 of NC_138203.1, read as the reverse complement.
TTAGCTTGATTATATTTATATGTGAGTTTAGGTAATGCATCACATTAAAGGATCCCTACTGAGTCCATATATTAGCCTGTCCAGTCCTTTCTGCATGAATTTCCTTGCATTTTTTGAATGCAATTTGTTGAACAACCTTAAATTTCAGGTTGTGAAAACATGACTCTCATTACTCAAATTATCTATCCTGTACTTGATTTTTGATATTTTGTCATACCCTCTTTAGTTCCATGAGAGGGAGCTCCAATTACTGTAGGTTCTGTGGGTCCTTGATGCTGTCTGGTCTTGGTGGTTTTCTTGCAACATTTCATTACCAAACTCAATAACATCATTAGATGAGGTTGCCTAGTTTGGTAATGAAACATCTGCAAGAAAATCATGAAGCTCAGAGAGCACCAATGATCCTGCAGTTCAATCTTGAATTATGAATATTTTCTTCTTTTGGTTCTGTAATTTCCCCTACTATGAAAAGAATTTCATCCCTCTAATTTGGTTGCATATTTTGTACTCCTTCTAGCTTTCTAACGTCCTTTTTAAATTGTGTTGACCAGAACTTGCATATATTGTTCTGCTGTTATAAACAACAAAATAAACTCACACATAACCATAGAAATACCCACACATAACCATGAGTATTATACTGGGATTGAGATAAAAAAACAGAATCTTTTTTGCTGTGTATACAAATGTTTAGGAAACTATTGGACACTTACAGAAACTTAATGTTATATTAGATGCAATGCTGTACAGATTTTTTGGAACTCAACTCAGAAATCCATGTGTACATTTATGAATGTGTATATATGTATATGTGTTTGTGTGTGAGTGTGTGTGTGTGTGTACACACACACACACACACAAATGAATGTATGTAAATCTATTTTAGGATTGCCTCTCCAATTAAAGACAATCCTAATGATTGCCCAACTTCTTTTCCATGATGATCTGTCCCTAGCTTCTTTCTACAACTGGTGCAACTATCATCAATCTCAGTCCTTCATTAATTGAATTAATTATTAAATAAAATAAATCCTAGGAAATAAAGCACTTTTTACAAGATTCAGTGATATTCCATTTGCATGGGTCAACCATTCTGTCTCAAATATATAAATTAGTGTCACACAAAAAAATACACAACAAACATGAACACCTTCCACTCTTTTCTTCCAGAACAAGCTTTAGAAGAGAGGAAGACAAATACTCAATAGAGATGGGGTAGGTCCGTAGGAGGAGAGAGTTGCTGCACCGAGGAAGAAAAAAAAAGAGGGAAAAGTGGATGGAGTTAAGAAGAGACCATGGGAGTAGGAATAACAAGAAAAGAGAGATAAGCGTTTTTAGCATTCTGAATAAAGAGTTAAATTCTCAAGTAAACATTGCCATCCAAGTAGGAATTAATTTTTCAAAGCTTTTCAGATGCATTTGCAACTCAGATTAATTCTTTTGTTTTCAACAGCTATTGTTATCATCAGACATGAGATGTCAATTTCTTCAATTAATAAGTAATTATTTGAGGGGAAAATTAGTATTAAGCAAGAACTTATACTATATCACAATATTTCTCAATCTTGACAATTTTAAGATGTGTGGACTTCAACTCCCAAAATACACAAGCCAATTAATTGGGAAATTCTTGAAGTTGACGTTCATACATCTTGAAGTTGCCAAGGCTGAGAAATAACTGCTGCATTAAATTGTATACAGTGCTATCTACTGTCAATACATTCAGTACTATTATAATGCTAACTATTTCATGATATTATAACTGGTAATGGGTGTTTTTTTTAGTTGGCAATAAATGAATTAAGTGCTGATAATTTATAATTTATATTTATACCCCATATAAATATAAATTTATAAATTTATATTTATTTATACACCTTTATTATTTTTACTTAAAGTGACAAACATATCTAATATACCTTCCTCCTCCTATTGTTTCCCACAACAATAATCCTGCACGGTGCATTGGGCTAAGAGAGTGTGAGTGGCCCAAAGTCACTCAGCTGGCTTTCATGGCTAAGGCAGAACCTGAACTCAGGGTCTCCTATTTTGTAACATGGTGCCTTAACCACTAGACCAAATTGGCTCTAATTAGCCCATATAACTAGTTCTGACCCATTTATTATTTTTGTCCAGCTCTTAACTAGTTTTCTGTTACCTAAGTTTTAATTTACCTCCAAAACAGAAAAAAATAGAGGGTTAAGGAAGGCATATCCTGAAGTCTTCTGGATGTTTTAGACTACATTTTCTACAACTTGCCACACTAGATGAAGCCATTGGATTGGAATTCCAAAACAATTGGGAAACAGCAGGAAAGACAGTGGGAGTAGTGAAAGACTGAGGGATTCATAGTGCATCTAAGAAATGGGGAATCAAGAAGATAAGAAAGAATTGGACTGTCTCTGGAAATGAAGTTTAAAAAGACATTAATACCCTTCACTGATGTACTAGTTGTCCTGCTTTTTTTGTTGTATTATTGCGATTCTTACTCCTGAGATGGTATAGTTCGGGCACATGTTTTTCATGCAAAAAATTTCAGATTGGATTTCTAGATTCGCTTTCTAAATTGGACCTACCATTTCTAGATTGGATTGTGCTACCAGATCTGAGTTGAAAAAGTGTGGGTGGCCATTAGATGGCAACTGAGAGATAAATTCTGCATTAAATTTAACAATACCATTCATTAGCAGTTACTTGACAACTTGCTTATAGAAGACATGGAATAATTTTTCAAGGCCAGACTGAATTCAGTGATGTTGGCAAATAGCTCTAATAGATAAGCTGGCCAAAAGCAACAACAACAAAATGATAGAGAGGGAATGGGAGAGGGAGAGGAAGGGAGAGAATAGCCAAAGATGATTTTTCAAGAGTGTGGTATAGATTTATTGAGCATACAGAGAGTACTACAGTTTATATACTCCTTCTAAAGACAAGGTCTATTGTCAGATATTCATTAGTTTTAAAAGAACCACTGAGCAATGCATTAATCTATACTACTGATTGCTATATTTAACATACTAGGAAGTTCTATTGTATAAAAACAACATAGAGCAAATTGTAGTTTGCACTTAAATTTTAAACAATAAAAAAGAAAAAATGCGATACAAATATTATGCAATTCATGCATGAGGTTCTGAATGCATAAAATGGATAGATGTATAATTGAAAAGCCTTGAAAAGATGCACTTAACACACACACACACACAGAGAGAGAGAGAATCAGAGAGAGAGAGAGGACATTTTCTTTAATAACGGTATGTGGTCATTAGGACAAGGAGAATAGGCTACTCTGATGGGAATTAAGCTCTAATTAGCAAACCATTATGTAAGCAACATGATAAACCTTTGTCTTCCTAGCCCCGCTTGTGACATTCAGGCTATGCACTTGAGATTTCTTCCTGACAGCTTTTATTTCTTCATAATCCACTTGTGATACTGATATGATATACCTGAAGCTTCCTTCTCACAGCAGCAATGTTGCCCTTGTAACCTCTAAAGGTATTTTAATTTCAGATGGAGTAACAAGTTGAGTGGTCAAACTGATTTGTCTCGTACTGTCTTGAAAATGTGGTAGGCAAGGCTCCCATATTGAAGGGCCATTCACTTAGGCAAACAGCTGTCTATACTCTCAATCTGTAGAAAATAAAATAAAGGTTTTAGGCTTGGTACAGTGTCATATCCAGGATATGAAAGCATTTCTTAATCTTGGTGATCAAATATCATTTTAAAAATAGATGGAAGAGCTATTATACATTACATATTCATCAAGCTGTTTCTTTTCAGATCAAGTAACGTTATGCAAGAGAGCCAGATTGGTGTGATGAAGCATCAAGCTAGAAAGTGGGAGACCCTGAGTTCCAGTCCCATTTTAAGCATGAAGCCAGACTTCGGACCAGTCACAATCTGTCAACCCTAGGAAATAGGCAATGGCAAACCATTTCTGAAAAACCTTGCCAAGAAAACTGCAGGGGTTGGTCCACATAGTCACCAGAAGGCAATGCTGACTCGAAGGCGCACAAAAACAATGTGCGAACTTTAGCAAAAGAATAAAAAGTAGCAATCAAATAAATTAAAATCAGGAAATAAAAGAAAGAAGAAATGAATTTTAAATACTGTATATACTGTATAGTTTACAGTAATATTGTTTGCTATATTTTTCTTATTTTTCTGTTCCTGTCAACCATCATTACTTCTATCATGGCTGTATGTGTTTCTCCTTTTAGCTTCAAATTACATAATAAGGAAAAATGTGATAATTTGGAATATAAATTTAAGAATTTGGGGGTCAGAGAAAACATTTTTTCCTTGCTAACTTTTTCTGTTTTTTCTCCTTCTCCAAATTCTTTTGTACAATTTTCTTAGGCTTAGAAGAAGAAATAAAAAAAAACCTTTCATCCATAATTTTTAGTTTATTTTCTAGAAGTTTCCATTTTTATTACCAGTTTAAGAATTAACTCATGCTCATTTTTAGTATTCTGTTTTCCTCATCTTACATAATTATTTGTAACATGGCATTTCCCTTTATAACTGCTAAATCTTGATTACTTATGTATACTGGCAGATAATTGTTCTAGGAAAAAATTTCCAGTGAATCAAGGCACAAATCACCCTATAGTTTATGCTATGCAGCCCCAAAGAAGTTTAAACGAGTTCAAAATAACTTTAAAGTCCATAAACAAAATCATTTTGTGATTGTATAAATAGAATAAGCATTTCATGGAAGAAAAGGAAAGACATACAGCTTTTCCTCTCTGACAGTGATAACGGGCGTATGCATTGTCTCTTTACTACATTAAAACTTTGGAGGTCCTTTCATTTGTGAAATTATTTTTAAATCACATTTCAGGAAATAGCAAAAGTGAACCATAGTTAAATCAACTGACTAGCCTAGAATTTTCAGTCAACATGCCATTATCAAGACATTCTGGAAATAAATGTCTGGATTACTTAAACTGCAGGAAGTTGAGAAAGACTGATATAATGCAGTATTTAGGAAGCAAAATATTTAAGAGCAAAATGTTGGTGATTTCCTTTGTATGTTGTAACTTAATTTAGAAAACCCTTCTTCCATCTTTCTGCCCTTTGTTTTTCTAGATGTAATTGTTTTCAAGAAGTCATCTGCAATTAACATTTGTAGAATACATTGATTGGTATTCTGCTACAAAGTGACCTTGTTTTTGTTTTAATTGTTTGAAAACTTACAGATATAGATGTCTCAATAATGGAATTACTGTGACAATATAATAATCATTTTAAGGACTGCAGCCTATTAGTCCCTTCATTATTTAGAAATAGAAGACTCTTCTGTTGAGCATGTATCTCTTCTAATACTATGACACCAAGACATAGGTGCAACCATGGAAAAGAAAGAACATTCTACTAAAAATGAGGCTGTATTTCTTAAATGAAAAAAAAATATTTTAGATTTGCAGCAAACTTCTCAGCAAGCCTTCCAGAGGCGTATTTACCATAGTTAACTTGAAAATGTCTCAAATCTGTGAAAGGCAATCTTGTTATATATTTATGAAGAATGGATTAAAAGTGAAGAGAGAATTTGATGGTTGAATAAATGGTCCTGCATACCATGTATGTTAGACTATGAGCATCCTCTCTGTGTGCATTAATGACACACCAAGTAAAGGCACTTTGCAAATTTAAAGGCAACAGTGTTAGTGTTTTATTATTTATTTATTTATTTATTTATTTATTTATTTATTTAGTTTTTCTATTGTTAAATTTGTTTCATCTGTGAAATTAGTGCTTCTAGTAACAGAACAGATAAAGGTTACATTTGAAAAAAAAAGAAATCTCCATTGTAATCATCTTTAGCAATATAAAAATCTGCCTTGTGTTAGCTCAGACCTTTTGTTCATTTGCTGTGTCCATTCACTTTCTCATAGTTATATTGGCTAATATGGTTCCTCAAGAACTTGGAATCCAGAATCCAGATTTTTCTTTATCAACGTCCATTTTTTATGGATTTAATTTCTTATCCAGTCCATTATTAAGTTAATTTCTTATCCAGGCCATTCAGTTAAATAATATTGAGGATTTTTTTCTTCTTGGAGTTATTAGGTAAGGCATAGTAGGACTGAATGTCACCAATATATTGACATAGCTCAACTCTAAAGTTCTACATGACTTCCCTCAATGATTTGATGTAGAGAATAAAAAGAATGTGAGAAAAAAGGGATAACAACCTAAGTGATGGACAGTAATCCCCTAGCGCACCCTGCCACACACAATTCAGAAACCATTGCCAAACAATACCCCCAAAATCCTGTATAGCAAAATGATTCAGAATAATACAGTGACTGATGGTAATAAAGGGTCAGGAGAGCTTTATGATTTTGTTTTGAGCACAAATTGTCCATTGTCTATTTTAAGTAGCACCAGTTTCTCACATTCATTTTAGGACAATATCTAGTTGTTATTCTCTCTGACTCCACATGCAAATCTGTTTTCCATTGTTGGCATTCTGTGGTTCCTATGTAGCCTGGGCTTTGTTATTCACAGTAGCTTCTTTAGTAATATAACATAGTAATGTTCTCAATCTTATTCCAATTTTCTTGCCCACATTTCATAAAGTCTTCCCTCATTTCTCTAAAAGGAATTTTACAGATTATGGCTTTCTCTCTATAGGTAGTATTTCTGAGTTGCCATATTACATACACCCCTTCATGGATTACTGCCTTGTCGTGGCGAAGGGGCTTGCGTAATTCAATGAAGCTATGAGCTATGCCGTGCAGGGCCACCCAAGACGGACAGGTCATAGCAGAGAGTTCTGACAAAACGTGATCCACTGGAGAAGGAAATGGCAACCCACTCCAGTATCTTTGCCATGAAAACCCTATGGACAGTACCAAAAGGCAAAACTATATGACGCTGGAAGATGAGCCCCTCAGGTCGGAAGGCATCCAATATGCTACTGGGGAAGAGCAGAGGGCTAGTACTAGTAGCGCCAGAAAGAATGAAGCGACTGGGCCAAAGCCGAAAGGACGCTCAGCTGTGGATATGTCTGGTGGTGAAAGGAAAGTCCGATGCTGTAAAGATTTTTTCTCCATAGGAACCTGGAATGTAAGATCCATGAATCAAGGAAAGCTGGACGTGGTCAAACAAGAGATGATAAGACTAAACATTGACATCTTAGGTATCAGCGAACTAAAATGGACAGGAATGGGTGAATTTAATTCAGATGACCATCAGGTATACTACTGCGGGCAAGAATCCCTCAGAAGAAATGGAGTAGCCTTCATAGTCAATAAAAAAATAGGAAAAGCAATACTGGGATACAATCCTCAAAATGACAGAATGATCTCAGTTCGAATCCAAGGCAAACCATTCAATATCACAGTAGTCCAAGTCTATGCCCCAACCACCGGTGCTGAAGAGGATGAAATTGACCGGTTCTATGAAGCCCTACAGCACCTTATAGAACTAACACCCAGAAATGATGTCCTTATCATCATGGGGGATTGGAATGCTAAAGTAGGAAGCCAAAAGATAACTGGAATAACAGGCAAGTTTGGCCTTGGAGTACAAAATGAAGCAGGGCACAGGCTGATAGCATTTTGTCAAGAGAATACGATGGTCATAGCAAACACTCTTTTCCAACAACCCAAGAGACGGCTTTACACATGGACATCACCAGACGGTCAACACAGAAATCAGATTGACTATATGCTCTGCAGCCAAAGATGGAGAAGCTCTATACAGTCAGTAAAAACAAGACCAGGAGCTGACTGTGGCTCAGACCATGAGCTTCTTGTTGCAAAGTTTAGGCTTAAATTAAAGAAAGTAGGGAAAAGCGCTAGGCCAGTCAGGTATGAATTAAATCATATCCCTGTTGAATATACAGTAGAGGTGACAAATAGATTTAAGGAATTAGATCTGATAGACAGAGTGCCTGAAGAACTATGGACAGAGGTTCGCAACATTGTACAACAGGTAGCAACCAAAACCATCCCAAAGAAAAAGAAATGCAAGAAAGCAAAATGGATGTCTGAGGAAGCTTTGCAAATAGCTGAGGAAAGGAGGGAAGCGAAAGGCAAGGGAGAAAAAGAAAGATATGCCCAATTAAATGCAGAATTCCAAAGAATAGCTATAAGAGATAAGAATGCCTTCTTAAATGAACAATGCAAAGAAATAGAAGAAAACAATAGAATAGGGAGGACCAGAGATCTTTTCAAGAAAATTGGAGAGATGAAAGGAACGTTTAATGCAAAAATGGGCATGATAAAGGACCAAAACGGCAGGGACCTAACAGAGGCAGAAGAGATTAAGAAGAGGTGGCAAAATTACACAGAAGAACTATACAAGAATGAGCTTAACGTCCCTGATAATCACAATGAGGTGGTCACTGACCTCGAGCCAGACATCCTAGAATGTGAAGTGAAGTGGGCCTTAGAAAAGCTGAGCAACAACAAAGCTAGTGGAGGTGACAGTATTCCAGCTGAGCTATTCAAAATCTTAAAAGACGATGCAGTAAAAGTGCTACACTCAATTTGCCAGCAAATTTGGAAAACTCAACAGTGGCCACAGGATTGGAAAAGATCAGTTTACATTCCAATTCCAAAGAAAGGCAGTGCCAAAGAATGTTCAAACTATCGCACCATTGCACTCATTTCTCATGCTAGTAAAGTTATGCTTAAAATCCTACAAGCTAGACTCCAGCAGTATGTGGATCGAGAACTACCAGAAGTACAGGCAGGATTTCGAAGAGGCAGAGGAACTAGAGATCAAATTGCTAACATACGCTGGATCATGGAGAAAGCTAGAGAATTCCAGAAAAACATCTACTTCTGCTTCATTGACTATGCTAAAGCCTTTGATTGTGTGGATCATAACAAACTCTGGCAAGTCCTTAAAGAGATGGGCATACCAGACCATCTTATTTGTCTCTTGAGAAATCTATATGCGGGCCAAGAAGCAACAGTGAGAACTGGACACGGAACCACTGATTGGTTCAAAATTGGGAAAGGAGTCCGGCAAGGCTGTATACTATTGCCTTGCCTATTTAACTTATATGCAGAGCACATCATGAGAAAGGCAGGGCTAGATGAATCAAAAGTTGGAATTAAGATTGCCGGAAGAAACATCAACAACCTAAGATATGCAGATGATACCACTCTAATGGCAGAAAGTGAAGAAGAACTAAAGAGCCTCTTGTTGCGGGTGAAGAAGGAGAGTGCAAAACTTGGGTTGAAACTAAACATTAAGAAAACCAAGATCATGGCATCTGGCCCTCTCAATTCCTGGCAAATAGATGGGGAAGAAATGGAGGTAGTGACAGATTTTATTTTCCTGGGCTCCAAGATCACTGCAGATGGGGACTGTAGCCAAGAAATTAAAAGACGCTTGCTCCTCGGGAGGAAAGCCATGACAAATCTAGACAGCACACTAAAAAGCAGAGACATCACCCTGTCAACAAAAGTTCGTATAGTCAAGGCTATGGTCTTCCCAGTTGCAATGTATGGCAGTGAAAGCTGGACCATAAGAAAGGCTGAGCGCCAAAGAATTGAAGCCTTTGAACTATGGTGCTGGAGAAGACTCCTGCGAGTTCCTTGGACTGCAAGGCGATCAAACCAGTCAGTCCTAGAGGAGATCAACCCTGACTGCTCTTTAGAAGGCCAGATCCTGAAGCTAAAACTCAAATACTTTGGCCACCTAATGAGACGGAAGGACTCACTGGAGAAGAGCCTAATGCTGGGAAAGATTGAGGGCAATAGAAGAAGGGGACGACAGAGAATGAGGTGGCTGGATGGAGTCATTGAAGCAGTAGGCGTGAGCTTAGATGGACTCCAGTTGATGGTAGAGGACAGGAAGGCCTGGAGGAACATTGTCCATAGGGTCGCGATGGGTCGGACACGACTTCGCAACTAACAACAACAACAACAAATATTACATACAAATGAATCAAAATCCACAAAAATCCACTGAAAACCATAAAAAATACTAATTGGTGTTGCAATTCAGTAATATCACTATCCACCCAATATTGAATCTTATCTATTTGGCTGCCTAAGATTTTTGAGATAAATGCTTAACCTACTTTTGATGAGTACAGGAGACAACTTGCTAATTGTCAAAAAGCTTTTCAGAAGTCTATTTCTCTAATTCTATTTTCTCCAGAGATGTGATTTCAATTTTGGAATTCATGGCCCGTAAAGTGCTAATTCCTACCTACAGGATTTATTCTAGACATATTAAATCAAGTTAATGGCTCACAATAACACATTCACATATGTACAGTACATGTATATTGTCATTGGTGACACTAAAGACTCAGTAGGCTTTCTTAAAGATATGTTAACAGGCATGATTTTAAGCAGAAATAAGAATAAATATTTTCATATGCATAGGTCCATCAGAAATTGGGTCCTGATCCTAATGTGTACAGTTTTTATGCTTGGATAAAGGTTTTTCATATCAAATTAAATTATCATAAATGTTTACATGCTATTGTGGCATATTTTAGAGCCAAACCAATGCATACAATTTTTAAGTTTCAAACAGTAAGTTGCAGAAATATGTCAAAGGGAAAGTCAGTATTTTTTTTCCATTCTCCTTTTTAGAGTTTTGATAATAAATTTCCTTTCAAAAATATTAGTAAATGTATTGATTATTTAGAACATGGAAGCTATAGTTCATTGCTAAAGGAAGAGTTGAACCTATGTTTTACTATACCTTCTGTAAAGGAAGTCAGAGGTAACATTTTTCTTTTATGTTTTTGTTTCTTTTTATAATTATTATTTTTCCAATTCTGTCTCTAATCTCTTTCTTTTCTATTTTTTTATGTTTGACCATTTGTTTTAGTTACTTTTTTATTTTTATGCTTTACAAAAACATTAAAGTTATATTAACAAAGAAAATATAAATATTTAGTATTAATTATAACTGTGACTTGGTGCCAGTGGGACTTTGTCTGCTTTAAAAAAAAAACCAGAGGACAGATTTCTGATAAAAAAGAGAAATGATTCCTTTCTGGGTCTACATACTTCCAAGTTGAATGTGAGCTTCTGTGGATTAGCTGTGATTCACATTGACCATCAATGTTACAAGATCAAGATTACTGGAAGGAATTTCAAATGAATTAATCCTTAAAAAGGATCTGTGAACATGCAAGCACTTTAAATCTCATCTGACATTTTCAAATTGATTCAGTAACATGATTCAGTTTAACACTCTGAACAACTTAGGTTTCATTCAGAATTTCATAATCATTACATTGATAGAAACCTACTTGAATTACATGATTTGAATATTTGCATAATTCTATGAAAAGCTGTATCAATAATGAAGAAACATATTTATACAATACTTGTTTAAAACACATTTTAGTCATCATAAAGTTTGTATTGATGAATGTAATTTCATAATTGTCCATATATTTTTAAACAGTTGATTTGTGGTTGGTAGGTTAACAGTCAACAGTCCAAGTCAAAGAGGATCATTTATTTCTATCTACATCTATTCAATGTCTTATTGAATAGTTGTCATATTATCAAAAACCTCAATGAGAGAATGGGAGTCAATAAACTATAACACAGTAAAACAATGGAATGCAATAGTTGACCCAAATTTACATGTTAAATGTTGCTGGATTAGATTAGACAAAATGCCTACTTTGTTCATGTTGTGTGGAGAACGGATAGCAATAGAAAGTTTATTAGCAAAATATGAATGTAAAATTTGTGTTTTCTGCAATTTTTTTAAAAAAGATTCTTAGTTAAAATAAATAGCAAAGACCATTTTATATGGACATCTTCATAATTACAATCATCAATATAAACTTTATCTACGATGACTAAAATTGCAAAGTATTACTTTACCTGCAGCACTAATTCTTGAAATGCTGCCGAGACCCAGATAGGCACCATGTTCATTTTCAGAAAATAAAAATGCTTTGTTTAAAACCACCTGCCTCACACAAAAAGACAAAGGAAAGCTGTACCTTGAGTCCAGATGAGATGACAGGAACAAGTCCACCAGTTTACCTGCTGGTAAATGAATGTCTTGTGACTAATATACCCACCATTCTAGCTATTATTTGACCTAGCCCAGGGGTAGGCAACCTCGGCTCTTTTATGACTCATGGACTTCAACTCCCAGAATTCCTGAGCCAGCTTGGCTGGCTCAGGAATTCTGGCACTTGAAGTCCATGAGTCATAAAAGAGCCGAGGTTGCCTACCCCTGACCTAGTCCATGATATAATCTCAGAAGTCCTGAAGTGCCTTGTCTTCTACCATATAACCATATAACTGTTCAAAGTTATTTATAAGTTTATTTCCCATAATGCCATCAATTCTGATGCTGTAATTCCTCTCCTGCAATTATTTAGCACAGTATTTCAATTTCGGTCTTTCTTGGATTGGTAAAGATGTCTTTGAATTCAGCTGGATTTCTGGTAATTCTATAGACATATCCACACAGTTTTCTTACAAATGGTATGGAAATGGTTTGCTATTGTGCTATTTTCTAGTCTAGTCTAGAACCTGGAATTTACAAGTATTCTGCCATCAAGTACAAAGAAGGAGTGATCCAGCAAAACCATAGAACTCAGACATGGTTAACTGGTGCTGCAATCGTAGTTACATCAACATAAGGCGGAAGAATTCTCTGCCACCTTTCTGCTGTTAAGGCATGGGTCTTCAAACTCGGCCCTTTTATGACTCATGGACTTCAACTCCCAGAATTTCTCAGCCAGGCATGCTGGCTGAGGAATTCTGGGAGTTGAAGTCCATGAGTCATAAAAGGGCCGAGTTTGAAGACCCCTGTGTTAAGGTCTCGTGTTTCTTTCAAACCTAGTATTTCTTTCATACCAAAAGTTTCCTCTGAATGCTTTTGTCTGAGAGGCAGTTTGGTCTATTAATTAAGGCTCCATGTCAGAAAGCTGGAGACTGTGAGTTCAAGTTCTGCCTTAGCCATGAAAGTCAGCTGGGTGACTTTTGGACTTTTGTTTTTGTGGGGAAACTAGGAAGAGGAATATGTGTTGTATATGTTTTCTGCCTTCAGTATTTGTAAAAATAATAAAGGTGGAGTAAAAATGAATAATATTTAACAAGACTTAGGTGTTCCTATTAAAATGTAGCAGAAGAATAATTTGTCATCATCTGTAGAGGGTTGATTTTCTAGATACTGGCTTGTGAGGATAAAACATGCCTTGCTTATCAAGTCATTGACAGAATTATGAGCTGTCAATCAGGGAATTTTAATCAGTTTGCTAAGGATTCAAGATGCTATTCTGACTTATAACCATCTTTTTTTAAAAAAAGCCCAATTATGCGTATTTCTGCATAATCCTGCACAGTGTTTAGCATTTTGATTGCGGTGTTATAATGATCTAAGTCTATATTTTTAATTTGGAGGGGGGTAGATTTGCATGAAATTGCATAAATATATTCCATAATAAATTTAAATTTAAAACAGCTGGTGAACTCATAAGAACTGCTTTTCAATCCCTTGAGTTACAAGTGGAAAACAAATAGGGATTAAAATGGGGTTTATTTGTGAATGACAATACCGAAGTTCTGACTCCCGCATAAGGGGGCTGAATTTTTGATAAACCAGAGTTCATTCTTACCTTTTTTTTTCTTTAGATTGCAACACAACTGCATTTATTGCATTTGTTATTTTAGGTTCAAAGTCTGTCAGACTGCTTTGGTGTTAGAAACAGATGGTTTATTTTTTAAAAAAATCTTCATTATGATTCATGGCAATGGTAACTCATACTTGATCACCACATAGATTACTGTAACATCCCTTAAGTGGGGCTGTTTATGGAGAAAATTTAGAAATTACAGGGGTACAGAACAGAGCAGCCAAACTGCTGATGGGTCAGTCATAGAATTTCAGTTGTAAGACAATCCTAAAATTGATGCCCCGGTTAGCTGGGTGGCAAATCAGTAACAATACTGAATATCTTAGTAATTAAACACAACCACAAATAACACATCAATATAAAAATAATAGCACAACAATAATGGAAGCCAAATAAGTAGATATGCATGAATAGTCATTTCTAATATTCAAAGGCCTTCTAAAAAAATACTTGTGATAATATTTGTGTTTCTGAATTTAAGAAGGTTAAGGCCTAATTGCATGCCTGAAGACTCTGTTGCAGAAGGAAGGAAGGAAGGAAGGAAGGAAGGAAGGAAGGAAGGAAGGAAGGAAGGAAGGAAGGAAGGAAAGGAGAGGAAGCCTTTGAGATGTAGTTATCATATGCTGTTGGTGCTTTAAAAATGAAGTACTTTATAGATAATCTATGATATACCAAAAATAGAAAAAGAGGTCAGAATACAAGGCTCTCAACTTGAATCTGAGACCCAAATTACTGAAAAATGTGTACAGTAAGCTAGAAACCAGGAGACTGTGAGATAATGTTCTGCCTTAGGCATAAAAGCTGGCTGGGTGATTTTGGGACAGTTTCTCAATTCACATTATCAGTCTCTGGTGACAAGCACTCAGGTTGCAACCAATGGATCAACACTCAGTTGATCTGAAAAAAAGCAGACTTTCCACTTGTGTGAAAATACTAGGAAGAAAAAAAAAACTGTTTTAAAAAGAAACTTAAACTTATTCAAAGTAAAGGTTTGAAGTAGCATCTTGACTTACAAGTAGTATTTCTTGAAAAAAAATATCCCAGGGCAGCTGTTATAACTATTTCTCCCGACCCTGATTATTTTAATTAAAAAAAATCCAACATGAAGTTAATGTCCTAGAGTTTACCTAAGCAATTTATATAAATAATTAAAGATGTAATTTTATACTCACTTACTTGAGAATAAACCCATTGAACTCATCAAGATTTCTGAAAATAAATATTTCTTAATATGCTGTAAAATGTAAATCAATTTAAAAACTACAGTTTGGGAATACTTAAGCTTTAAGTCAAAGTAAATACTATAAATGCATTCAGTGTATTCCCATCTGCACAATTTCCCATTAAGTCTTCTGTTAAATTTAGTGTTAATAAAGATTTTTTATTGTTATCTATAAAATGTTCCCTATTAGATTATGAGCTCTCATTGTTTTTTTTTCCTGGGCCATAAGCATGGTAATTTAGAAAGAAAAAATGAAATGATTTTTCTTTCAATTAACTTTTCACTTTATTTAACCAATTAAAATATTAATCAAAATGGTTTAAAAATGCAGTGAACTTTAGTTCTGAGACTAAAAGGAGATTTTTAGGCATATAGTTATTTTTTTGACAAACATAAATAGAAAGAAAAGTGATGACCTAAAATGACCTAAATTTCTGAAGTGCTTGATTTAAGAGCAACTTATCATGAGCCACTTGCTCAACTGGAAACACTTTTCACTGTCACCTTAGGTTGTGTTCCATGTACTGAAGTAAAGAAACAGCCACAGAACTGCTGAATAAATAATTGCACAACTGGGTCTAGTCTGTACTCAAGAATCAGAGAGAATGTCTACTCCAAGAGATTTCAAGGAATGCATGCTACACAAAAAAAATTATTACCTTTCTGTAAGTTGTGGCTTTCATATGATGTCACAGGAGCCACCTGTGACATCAATTTCGCAACTTAGCCAACTTCGCATTTGAACAGATATTTTTAAATCAATATGGCACTCAGTAACGTTATTGGGGAAAAAACATGCATGCTGCTTCTGATGGAAAGGACTGCTATATCCTACAAAAAAACTAAACATAGATAAATCCAACACTGATGGATGATTTGTCTAAAAAAATTGAGATAAATAGGGCAGTTTAGTTCTGTCCTTGTTGTGATTAGTTTGAAATATCTAGCTATCAGATAATACTTAACCATGATTTGACCTGACCTTGGCTGATTTTAAAAACAGGGTTTTCCTTTTTTGTGTACTTTGTAATCAGACACAAAGCTATAGATAAGTCCTCAAAAGTCTTTCCACTTAACATTCAGGCAGAATGTCTCCTTGGTACAGAATTATTTGGAGCTTTAGACAGCACAAATCTTCTCTAACCTGCTGTCACCTACCTAAGACCTGCAGCTAGCAGATCTTTATAAAACTCGGCTCCAGGTTTTCCATCAGGTCATGTTTTTTAATAGTTCTAGTTCATAGCCAAGGCAGAGAGTTCACCTGGGGGAGCTACAGGGCTTAATTTAACCTCTCCATGGAGACGTCCTCGGACAAGTGCTGGCTCTTCAGCTTTGAAACAGAGATGAGCACCGGCCCCTAGAGTCAGAAATGACTAGCATGCATGTGCGGGGGAACCTTTACCTTTACTTAATAGGTTTCCCAGGTTTCAAATCTGTAGTAGTTTGATTAACTTGCTGGCTGGTATAACACCTTCAGAGACAACTGAAAGATTTTCCTGTTTGCATCAGAATGACAAATGAGTGTACAAAAGGAACAGGGCTTTTGTCATGAAGGTGATTCCCCCCCCCCACCCTTTCCCCTTATGGATGCCACTATTCACGTCACTGTGACACTCCCCCAATAAACCATTCTATCTGCATTTGTTGTATATATTTATGAAAGTCTATCAACTAGACCCACATGTCCTGTTTTTTGTTGGTTTTATGTTCATTTTAAAGGCTGTTTTGTCCCAGATTAATATTCCTCTCTATAGGGAGGATGAGTTTATAAATATTTTCCTAAATATGTCTTAGGAAAATAACAATTGTGTGCTCTTGTGCTGTGTAGAATTATCATAAACCTAAATGTGAAGGCCCAGTTCATACTGTCTCCTAAGACAATAGCTGGGTTTCCTGAACACATTCAACCATAAATAGCCCACTCCTGATTTCATTGACTTGTAAGACACACACACATATGTACACATACACAAAGTACAAAAAGCTCAGAAATAACATTGTGGTCCATATATTACGATATCTTTTCAATTATAACATACTTTTAAAATATTTTGGGAAAGAATAAATTCATAAATTCATCTGAGAAAAGCTTTTCCTCTAAGAATTGATTCTATGTATTTAGTGCACACAAAAGCTGTACAACAACATACACATTATTTCAGCTTCAGTGATTTGTAAAGGCAGGGTCAAATTGCCTTGATTTGCTGATTTGTCTTACTACAAGTAAGCAGGTAAGTCAAGGTGGCTGCTATACTGGGCGGAACAGTGAGTGTATTGACTTCATAACATTGCTTCAAAGCAGGGATGCCTGTCTGCAGAGGAGGTTAAAAAAAAGTCAAGATGGCAGCAATGTTTATATGCCAAATCCCCACCCCTTTTTACTTTCCACTATCCACATGATAATAGACCGGTGTAGCACTAATCAACAACAACAACAACAAAATAAGCTTGCTTTAGGATTTCTGGATAAAAATAGATTTCTTCAGCAAATCAGGGAATTTGAAACTTTTTCAGGCTACAGAACCTGTTTTTTAAAAAATCCTGAAACTCTGTTCAAGAGGAAAATTCTAAGTGATGGAAAGTTAACAATAAAATGAAACATAATAAGGTTAATAATAAATAATAAACTAAAAATAACATGCATATATATAGAGAGATACATATCCAGGCTGGGTGTGACAGTTTATTATTGTGTGACTGAAAATTATGCATGAGAACCACCATTTTTGCAGGGAAGTCACTTAGAATGAATCCTCCACTTAGGAATGGAAAATTGATGGCATGGATTTTCCCCCCTCCTACTTTGAGTGCCTGGTTGAATCCACTTAAGCACCTATCTTCTTATCCCATTCCTGCTTTTGCAAACTTGTCATGTAGATGTACTATTCCCACTGTGGTCATGTGCATTGCAGCTAAGCAGTGCAATCCTAAATTTCTTTAATTCTCACACACAGCTGTGTAGGATTTATGCTTAGTATGTGTGCACAGGATCCCATCTTAACTTCATGCATGCAAATAATTGGAAAGTGAAGAGGGAAGGAAGGACTTATGGGAATCACTCCTGTGCTACTAAACAAATTAGAAACTCCTCTCTCCTGTCAGTTTTCTATTGTCTTTGCTTTCAGCTTCCTTAGCTGCCCTTTAGAAGACTTCAATTGTTTAATGGCTGGGGAAATGTTTGTTAGAGCTTGGAGGCAGGCAGGAAATTGGATTTTGTTTGTGTATTCAAGAGAAGATGGAAGACTCAAGCAGTGAGGGACTTAGGAGCAAGGCAGCCAGCTTCTCCTCTGTGGACATCTTGCGAACACTGAGTGATAACAAACACTGGAGACATACAACTAGTGAGATGCAAAGAGCTGGTGCCAAGACAGGGAATGGATAGGATATCTGGGTATGCATTCAAAACTACTGCGTTCAAAAGAAGGAATCTCAAGTCCTGCACTTAGAAGCTAAGTGAAAAAGTTATTTGGTTGAATAAGAAACTCATAAGGAACTCATTAAGGATAATATATGTGGCTAGGAAATGGAGTCAAGGAACTGATTAAGGATTATGGCAGTTCTTTCTCAACCATGTTCCTCTGATAGTTCATTATGCATAGCTAGGTCTTTCCCTTTGTCTTTCCCTCCACTCTGAGTGTCCTAAATTTCTTACCAGGTTTATCTCAGGTGAAAAAAAGAAAACCAGCAGGCTCACAAGAGTCCAGGATGAAGCTGAAGAGATGGTTGAAAGCTCTCACAAGAGTTGTTGATCCAGTGAGAATTCTTTGGGGTGTCTTATAGAACTCAATGTTCATAGAACTTCTGTGTTTTGTTTCAGAAGACTGGAGACCTTAGAACAGTATGACAGCAGTAATTCAGTGACTGAGTGACTCAGTTTTTAGAGCTTTTCATCTTAATGAAAGACACAAATATCTCACCATTCCCAAAAGGAATAAATGGAAGCTTGTCCTAACCATACCAATATTTTGAAAGTGCTTCCTTTATAAAATATTACTGGGTGGCCAGATGCTTATGTAAAAAATTAAATCCTATTACATTTAGACAAGTCAACTCAAACTGCCAAGTAAGCATGGATAAGATTAATTTACAAGGGCATTTGAAATCCGCAGCTAATCTGGATCTATTTGTATTGTCTTTTCTTCAGTTCTTCTTTACCAACTAGCAAAAATATCATGTTACAAAGATGTCAAAATGGATCAGGTACTCTTTTGCATATGAGTGCTGCTTAATAATTTAGCAAATCAGATTCTAGTATCACCTTCCATAGAAAAATATTTGCATTTATTGAGAAACTTTTGATCATCTTTACCTTCGATATTCTTAGAAATGAACAAAGCACTGTGTTGTGCTCCCCTTCCAAGCAAGTAATCAAATAAGCAAAAATGGAGAAAAATAAATAAAAGGATTTTCCAGGCACTGTCTGTTAAGATACAATTCAATGGTGAGTTCCTGAATGCAGGAAGGGTGCAATCTGAAATTAATTTCTAAGGAACATAAGGGGGCTGGAAGGTGCTGTGGGCATGCATTCTAGAGTATGGGTGGGTACACATTAAGGTGAAGGGGATTTCTAGAGGCAGGTGTTTTGAAGTGTGGGTGGGTACAGAGAAGGTGCAGTGGACAGGTACTAATAAATTAGGGTAGGCAGGTGAAAAAGGAGTGGGATTGGGAGGGATTTTTGTCTTCCTGCCAATGGATTTTGCCAGTAGGAAGGGAATGTCAAAAATTGTGGCTTGCTTCAACATTATAACTGCAAGCTTGAACACCCAGATTTCAATCATATGACCAAGGGAATGCTGCAACAGACACAATTTCTTGGACCATTTGTGAATCTCCCTAGTTCAGTACCATTGTTAACATTGAACAGTTGCTGAATAAGTGTTTGTAACTCAAGTATCTGTAGATACTTTGGAATCTATTCTAGTTTCTATAGTAAAGAAAAAAAAATATTGCTAGTCCTGTGAATAATTTCTGACCATAGACTTGATTCAGAAGGAGTAACTTTTTCTCTAAACCAATTTGAAGTAAATATTGTGGACATTTTATAAATATCCACAACGATTCACTTGTACAAAAAAAAGATTTTTGTTTGACTACATGGCAAAATATGCCAAACATTTACTTTTCCATGTTATCATTTCAATGCAAGTCAATATCAATATTTTTCTTGTAACTCCTTAGGTAGAGAACCAATCACAACCAAGGGAACATGCAATATACAGAGTTCTAGAGTGAAAACTGTACCTTTTCAAATTATTGTTTCAGGCCATACACACTCAAATATGAATTTGATCAGTAGGGAATGATATTGAAATTCTGACTCAACAGATTCCCAAAGAACTGCTATTGTTTATCACAAACTTTCAATTTGGGAAAAAGAAAGCAGTGAATATTTGTAATGCAGTTATAGCCTATGAATGTTTTGTTACAGATTCACAGCAAGAAACATCAAAACTGTCTTGTTACTGATTTACGTTTTGTAATACTTTATGTTGCTTTAATTTACCATACAACAGTATTCTACACATCTTAATATTTCAGATGGATTGGGGATTTAATGATACACAGGTGGTTTATTTTAATCTTTTAAATATATTATGAACTGCCTCAGGAAAATGTGCCATGAAATATAGCATACATATGTGGAAATTGTGAAAATAGCAATATACTCTTTTCCTGGCCTATGTGTTTTGAGTTCTTGTTCATAAGATTTCTTCTCATCTTGCAGTTTAATGCAAATGTCCTCCACACCCATTCATTTTAATTAGCCACCTCATGAATCTTTCCTGTGACAGGGCTTGACCTAATCTCCTGGCACCTCGTTATAACTATTTCAGTTCCAAGGAATCTCTGAATGCAGATTAGGAACTATTTCCTAAAGAGTGCACCGGCTCAACTTCACCATAAGCTTTGATAAGTGACCATGAGCTTTGATAAGTCACCAGTTGTTTTACAACTAGGCATCCTTAAAGCCCTATAGAATGTAAGATAGTCTTATACTAGAGATATAACTAAGAATGAGATAATTACTTTGTTGTTCATTTTTGGAGCCAGGCAGCTCACCATAAATTCAATATTTGTAAAAATAACTCACTATACTTACAGAGAAATGAATCTATGTTTGGGAGTGGGGTGTGGAAACTACTGTTATTTTTGATGACGCAGATACCAAAAGTAAAACAATAGAATAAAATAATTTTTAAATGGCAAAAATCTCATGGGATGTCCACCTCATTTGAAATCTTAAGAAATGTTGATGATAACAATGTAAAGACATTATTGACATTAGGTAAATTAGTTGTTAAAAAATACCTGTATCACAGACAATAGGGCATCTTACCATTATTGTACAGGTATTCCTTATTATTATTGTGTGATTCCCCTTTGTGTGATAAGGAAAAATTAATTTATTAATATATTTCAAATTTGAAATTTTAAAGTTGTGATCTGGGCAAGAAAGAAAACTATAGGATGGACTTCTCCAACCTGATCACTTTCAGATGTGGGGGATGCCAGGTTCTGAAATACTTAGTAAGCAATAGGGTTACTGGAAGTATGGGACTTGGAACACATCCAGCACCTGTCAGTCTGGAAAGCACTAGGATGGAAAAGGTTATTGTAGGAAATTTATCTGAAAATTTTGCTGCTGGTGTTTTCAGTATACACAAACATTCATATCCTTCACTAATATGAATTGTTCTGAATTAATATAATGCTGCTCGGAGTTGTGTAACATTTCACTCTGCAGGGAACTTGACAGCATTAATTACTTGATGTTGAAAAGTCCTTGAATGTTTTTTAAGTAGGAACTCTTTTTCCAGCACTTAAAATTGGTGTTGCTTATGAGAATACAGACAGCTTTAGGCACCTGAACATTTATCAGTTATGGTCTATAACCATCCTTAGAATTTTATACAAAATACTTCATCAGAATCTTTCTATAATAGAACCATTATGTTCCGCTCTCTAGTATAAGGGGAAAGAGAACTTGGCCATCTTCAAAAATTTAAAGAGTACTATCATATTTTCAAAGAGCCCTCTTCTTTTAGAGCTAAAGGTCACATCCAGTCCCTTGATTGTTGCTCTTCTCTGAATGTGTTCCAGTTTCTCTGAATCCAATGGTCCTTGCCCAGTCTTTGAAGTGGACTCTGAATAGTGCAGAATAAAGTAGAACAGTTACTTCCCATTATTTGGAAAGATAGTGATGTGCTCAGATAACTTGAATTGTGGCAAAGAATTGTGTTAGATATTGCTAAAAGTAGTATTCTAATATCATGGGAACAAGCCTGGATACTTTTCTCAAAAAATAGCTTAGGTTGCTGTTCTACCACAATTATTACTGCTAATTTTCATTTCATGATTTTTAAAAGATTAGATTTTTATCAATATATGTAAGTTATTTTAAATAGATGTTTTTCATCATTTGTTCTTGTGGGTTAAGAGTATTGCAATAGAGATATTTTCAGTTACTTCAAACTTTTGTTGGACCAGTAGGCCCTTCATCAACTATAAACTTCTGCCATATTTAAGTTCTAAAAAGTCTTTAGTATGTGGAATCCAAACAGATTACAGATTATGCTTGAGGCTAATACTTTACTTTTGCAGAAGGGAGCTTTCTGTTCATTTAAAATTTAAAAAAGTAAAGCAACAACAACAACCACGATAAAGCAAAATAGAATAGAATTTTACCAAGACCTGAAAATAGAAATAGAATGAGGCAAAAGAAAACAAAAACAGTACCAACATTAATAGGCACCTTGGGTTCAATCCTAAAACAACTAGAGCACTGGAACATCACCATTAGTCAATTGCAATAGGCAGCTTTATATGGAACATTTTACATCCTCTGATGATCCCTTTAACATCTACATCTGACTGTCCTAGGTCCTCAGGAAGGAATTGCTAGGTGGAAAAATAATGCATATCCAGTCTGAAAATCTGGCTGTGCAAGGAATGATAATAAGAAAATGATAAGACAGGATAACTGGTAAACTCCAAAACGTTTTAGTGGATACCCTGGTGTTATTAACACCATATCCATAAACACATGGTTGAAATGTTCTTTTGAAGTTTGATCTTAAATACACATAGGATACAGAAATATGGGACAAAAATATTTAAAGTAAAATAACATGGCCCAATTTCATGATTTATTTGATTATTCATTTATCAAATTTCTACACTGCCCATCTCACCAAAGTGAATCTGGGTGGTTTACAATTAAGACACACAAGAGTATAAAAACATAGTTTAAAACAGAAAAAAGCAGAACTAAAAGAAGGTTAAAATGAAGATGTTAAAATCATGATTATGCAAATATAATATTATGATATATAATGAAAGCTAAATTTCTACATACCAGAGTTACAGTAAACACTGCATATAATTTGTCCATAAATTGAATAAATGATACATATACAAGATGGATATCTGACTGCAAAATTAGAAACATGCCTTATTTGTACAATTTATGTGATAGACATTGTCCATTCTTCCTCAAATATTATACCATATTTGAGATTTGCACTTATTGGAGGATGTCCAAAAGTGAATTGTTTCAGTCTACCATAAAGTCCATGGTTAGCAGCAGGAATTCCTGTTTTAATGTCAACACCTTGATAGGTTATGACAGGAAGGCTGAGGAAAATGCCATATAATCCTTAAAATATGGCATGGGATAATAAAGTAATTCTGCAGCACAATGACAAATTCATTCCATATGCCAATCATTGATAGGAAGAAAAAAACAAAATCTGAATATGTTTGTGAAACTCTGCATGTGTCCTACACCAGAAAAATTATCGATACTTCCTCAGTTAAAAAAATACAGAACTTTTCAGCAACGTAACTGTGTGTTTGCAGTTTTACTGGACAAATCAACAATTTTGCAAGAAATAAGACATCATGCTGATTGTCTTTTAATCAGTCTAATTTGGTCACTACAAGGAGTGAATTATAGGCTAAGAATGTATGAGTCGAAAGGAACTTCATAAATTATCTAGACCTTTCATCTGCCTCATAAAGGGTTCCACAAATCAATCACTTGGAAATGGCCATCCAACCCTCATTTAAAAAGCTTTCACTGCTGAGGGACATATCACAAGTTTAAGAAAATGGCTCCAGTACTTAACATTTCCTATCACCTTAAAGGTCCTCCTCATACTTGGGTTGAATCTCCTTTCTTTTAAGTCTAACATGTTAGCCCTTGTCAGTTTCTGTGCACAATAGATCCCCAAACTCAGGCATGTGATAAAATGTTAGATTCTCTATAGATTGCTATCGTTGCCTGTTATTTTTTGCAAGTTGTGTATGCCCGGCTCTTTGAACCATTTTTCATAAGTCTTGGTTTCCAGATTCTCTTCCATTCTGATATTGCTTTAGCTTTATCATGCCTTTTTCAATTATGATTGCCAGAATGGTACAGAATAGACAGTCACCCAATAACAGTCTAAGCAATGCTGAATACAATGAAGCACATCTTTTCAGGTTTCTAAGGAATCAGTTGCAGAGTGCAATTATTCAACCAGTTGCAAATCCATTGAAATGTAGTGCCGTTTGCTATAGATTACAGGTATTGACTTAAACCGTTCCTTTAACAATTGTTTGAAGCATTTACAACTATCACGGTATCCCAATAGTGACTTGATGAATATTCAGGCATTTGGCAGTTATAATCCTGGGATTGTGTGATGGCTATATGTGACCTCCCCAGCTGGCTTCTGACAAACAAAGTCAATGGGGGAAATTAGATTTGCTTAAAGACTGCATGATGCACTCAAGAACTGCAGCAATTCACTTAATAGCAGCAGAAAAGTTGGATGCAACTCATTAACAACTGACTAGCTTAGCAACAGAAAATCTGGTGCCAGCTGTGGTCAAATTTTAAATACATTACATCTACAGCACCTCTGATCTATTAAATTAGTTATCTGGTTGTTTAAAAAAAGGTTTGTTTGACATAATTTGTTCTGGAGAAATCCAGTGTAACTCCTGGTAAGCGGTAGTATTCCTTTCTAAGTGTTCACAGGCTTGTTGCTTGACAATTGGCATTCTAGTAGCTGCATGTATACACGTGTGTATATTCCATCATCTGTCTGTCTGTCTATCTTATAGTGTTTCCCAAGTTTTCTTTCTTCTGCTTATAGAATATGAATATGAAGAGGAGACCTATGTTGCTCTTATTCAATTTTCTGGTACCTCACCTATTTTCTACTTTTGGTGCTGGCACTGCTGTATACCAGCCAACAAGATGGCAAGCTAAATATCTGCCACAGCATAGTGACAGGCAAAAGTCAGGCAAAACTTTTACAGGAAAAGGGCCCCTTTTTCAGCATAATCAGAAAACAGCTGTAAACATAATCACAGACTTGGCACAGGTTGAAACCATGAATCCAGTCAGCAGATGACAAACTCAAGGAAAACACAGGACATATGCTGAGATGGAATACAGAGGTCTCACAGCCCAACAGGGTATACACATCAAAGTTGAGACTTCAAAAGTTGTTCACAGGATTTGTTCTCAGAGAGTAGGGCCAATAAATGAGCCACACTAAGCCTCTACCTAATACACAATTGTGGCAACATTGGATCTTTTATTGAATTGCTTCTTTGAAACATCTACAGAATGCTGCTGTCAGTTGTAGAATCCTTATCAATGCCTGTGTTTAGGTCTAGGTGGCTGGACTTCAGAGTCAGAGATGCTGTCAGTAGATGCAGGCAAGATGTCCCGGGGGTTCCTGGATCTGCTTCAACCAGAATGGAATGGCTTCACAACTGCTGGAATCACATATAACACATATATTGTCCCTACTGCAGATGCTCCATCCCCCCACCCCCCCACCTTCTCATCAGAAGACAAGTCCGACAGGACTGTCATATTGTAAGTGTTTTCAAAGATTGCAGTCAGCAGTACTGGTATCACTTTAGTCAAGTGGTCCTTCTAGTGCCTAGCTGTAATCCAGGGGTGTCAAACTGCTGGCCTACATCATCTGGAAGGTGCACCCACCCCATTGCCAGCAATGGCAAAACCATCCCGATACATTGCGTGATGTCATGTGACGTCACAGGTTTGACATGTCTGCTGTAATCCAACTGTTCCTGGAGATTTGAATTCATTTAAAGTAGCAAGATGGGTTTATATTACATCTTTATCATAAAGATGCTAGAGCATCCACCTTTATTTCGCAAACACACAAATATACATGCACTACTACTTTCTCCCTGATATGCAAAAAGATAGCACACTGGATATACAAATGAAACTAATAAAAGTCTTGATATTTTAAAAGGACATACAGGTATTAATTTATAAGAGTGATTTGGATAATTCTTCTTACTGAATTTACAAACGAGATCTAAAAAAACTTTGGAAGATTTGTTGGGACGAGAAAAGGAAAGAATAAAAAATATCAAGCCCAAGATCATTATTTTAAAGGATTAAAGGTAAAAAGGTTCCCCTGCACATGCGTGCTAGTCGTTTCCAACTCTAGGGGCCGGTGCTCATCTCCGTTTCAAAGCCGAAGAGCCAGCGCTTGTCTGAGGACATCTCTGTGGTCATGTGGCCAGCATGACTAGATGCCAAAGGCACACAGAACGCTGTTACCTACCCACTGTAGTGGTCCCTATTTTTCTACTTGCATTTTTACGTGCTTTCGAACTGCTAGGTTGGCAGAAGCTGGGACGAGTAACAGGCGCTCACTCTGTTACGCGGCACTCGGGATTCAACCCGCCAAACTGCCGACCTTCTGATCGACAAGCTCAGCATCCTAACCCACTGAGCCACTGCATCCCTTTTATTTTAAGCGATTAAAACTTGTTAATACAGAGTTGACTTATTTGATCATGGTTAAAATAGTTATGTAGTGATTTCTGATAGCCCTTAATATATTTTTGCTGATTAGGAATAAATGATAAGGCCTTAAGATATTGTTAAGAAATGAGTTATAGGAAAAATAGTGTATTTGTTGTAGAAATAAGTGATAATTTATTAAAATTGTACTTGTGATGAAGGAAAAGTCACTCCTTATTTGTTTTTTATTTTCACTTTTATTTCTTTTTTGCTTTCCCCTCCGTGCTTCTCATTTTTCTTTTTATATTTTTCAGTTTTTTAAAAGTAAAAGTTTTGTACTGTTTGAATTGTAATCTTAATAAAATTATTTGAAAATATTAACTTGCTTGAAGAAGAAAATTAAATCCTTTAAAACACTGCACAATAGGGGAGCAATAAGAGATGTAAAGGACCTAAATCATAATTATTCAGAAACTACCTGTAAAGTACAATTCAACAACAGAAAGGCAACCCATGGCCTTTTGAAACAGGGGGCTAGTGTTATACACAAATACAAAAATAAGGTCAAAAAACAAGCACCACTTCAGACAAGATGCGAAGAGAACTTTATTCCTTTTCCAGGACATGTACTCAGTAATATATTTCATGCAGTTCAGTGAAGCTGATTAGGTAAGTGGGAAAAGGATTGTAACCTTAGCTACTTTAGCCAGATACATGAATATATTTTTGTAACAGAATAAAAAAAATGGAACCTGACTCTATTGCTTTGATGGATGCTACTTATGTTGTTCTCCCATGGAATAAAGCTTCTTTATTGAGCCATGGTGGCACAGTGGTTAGAATGCAGTATAGCAAGCTGACTCTGCCCACTGCCAGGAGTTTGATTTTGACTGGCTCAAGGTTAATTCAGCCTTCCATCCTTCCAAGGTCGGTAAAATGAGGGTCCAGATTGTTGGGGGTAATATGCTGACTCTGTAAACCTTTTAGAGAGTGCTGTTAAGCACTATGAAGAAATATATAAGTCTAAATGGTAAGTGGTATTGCTATTCTTTTGAGCCAAGCTTGCCTACAAGGGATTCATGGATGGTCCATACAACTTTCTTGGCAATACTGTGGAAGTGGTTTGACACTTCCTTCTTTTTGGAACTTTTCTTTATTTCCAACTTTTTGGTTTGGTCTATAACTCTGGTGAAATGCCAAATCTAAATCAGCTCAACTTCTAAGCCCAGGCTGATTAGCCAGGGGAATCATTTGTTGACACTCATATTACATACTTTTTTGTGAATAAAACTGAGCAGATTCCCACTGCTCTATTTCTCTTTTAAATTGAATTTTTTTCCTAGAAGTTTTTTTAAAAAAAACAGTAAACCTTTAAAATGTAAGGCTTCTCTCATATATAACTTTTATTGTTTTATCAATGTATAAGATACAAAGAAAAGTAAAAATAGGAAATTAAGGGAAGAAAAAAGAAAAGGGGAAGAAAAATACGAGGTACAAGGGAAGAAAGAAAAAAGCGTTGACTTTCGACTCTTTTTAGCACAGTACAACATTCCAGTCTCAACTTGTTCTAACTGTCAGAAAATTTTTCCTTAGTTCTAAGTTGCTTCTCTCTTTGGTTAGTTTCCATCCATTGTTTCTTGTCTTGCCTTGAGGTGCTTTGGAGAACAGCTTGATTCCCTCTAATATGTGGCAGCCCCTGAGATATTGGAACACTGCTATCATATCACCCCTCGTGCTTCTCTTCATTAAACTAGACATACCCAATTCCAGCAACCACTCCTTATACCTTTTAGCCTCCAGTCCCCTAATCATCTTTGTTGCTCTTCTGTGTTCTCTTTCTAGAGTCTCAACATCTTTTTCACATCGTGGTGACCAAAACTGGATGCAGTATTCCAAGTGTGGCCTTACCAAGGCATTGTAAAGTGGCATTAATGCTTCACATGATCTTGATTGTATCCCTCTGTTAATGCAGCCAAATTAATAATCTTTATAAATTATCACCATTTATATTAACAAAATTCACTGTATTCTTTCAGATTCTTTAACCTTAAAGGGAAAAATACTTTTTTCCCATCCATTTTAAAACAGTAAGCTTTTCTTTAAAAACATATCTAAAATTAAAACATTCTAATAAATCTTTAAGTTTGTTTTAGCATGCATACTTTAAAGTTTACTTTCAGAGCAATAAAATTCCAACTAGCTCTAACTCATTAAATTTAGATCACTTCCTCTAAGTTACCATCGTAGAATATATTTTTTTCTTCTTGTATACATCCTTTTTAAAACTCTGGATTTTTCTTTAATACATCTTTTTCTTTAACTTTCTCTTAACATAGATATTTTCAAATATACTTTCAATAATATTTTACAAACTTTAGGAATTATTTAAGCATTATACGTAAAGATTTTTTTTTCAAACTTTAGTTTAAGATTAAGACTTTCTTTCAATTACAAATGTGAAACAGATGAAAATCCATCCTAATTTCAATTGACTCATTACGTATAAGTCACTCCTTCCAGCCTGACTTCACTGAATTCTTCTTTGGAATATTTGTCAAATAGTTTCTCTTTCTCTCAAAGATTTCTCTTCCTTGTTAATATCCATGAGGAAAACGTCCCTACTTGTCCTTTTTAAAGTTACAAATTTTCTTGAAGCTCTTCTTACAATGCTGTTGGGAGGCTTCTATTTAAACCATCAAAATAAAAATTGGTGTCAGGTTTATATTCCAAAATTACAGTTGACTCCTTTGCATTGTCAGCTACCTATGAAATTGTCTCAGTGTTTTGGTAACTTTTTACAAATATTTGCATCTCTGAAATACTTTGAGTAGTTTTTTTAATGCCCTTGGAGCATAGCTCTTCTATAAATTGATGGATTTTATTTAAAGATTTTTCAAATACATCTCTAATGTATCTCCTCCATCTTCTTAAGTCCCTCTACAGTCCAAAAGTAGCTTTTTTGTAAGTCACTTAAAAATTGCTGTCCAATCAGGTATCATAAAAATCAGAAAGTTTTAGTCACCCACAGTGAAGCAGACCAAGCTACAAATCACTAAAAATAATAAACTAGAACCACAACTTTCTGCTGTTATATTTTTCCATCATTTTTTTTAAAAAAAGATATTCCACACTTCCTTATTTTAACTTGCCTTAGCAGTCTTCTTCCTTGTTGATTAACAAGAAGAAACTCCCCCAAATGGTGCAGATCTTCAAAAAGGAATAACAGGCTGTAGCTAAAGAAAACATCTTTTAGCTTAATTAAATATTGATAGTCCTTAAAATGGTTAAGAAATGAAAGGCACAACTTACTGTTCATTTGAAAAATAAATTCTCAAATGGCTGCTTCTTTGGCATACAAGCTTCTTCAAAGCAGATGCTCCTGAAGCTACTTGCAGATCTTTGCTTTATTGGAAGATCTTGAGGAATAATTCTAGGACTTTCCCTAACCTGGGAGAGTTAAATTAAAGGAATGCCGGTTCCTTCTCTTGATAGTTGAAGAAGCTACATTCCAGGGAAAAACCCCTTAGGGAATTGTTTCCTGGGTATGTTGTCAATTGGCCAGTTGTAAGGACCTGCCTCAATCAGTCCTCCCAAGGAAGCAGAACTCTTTAAACAGCATCATTTCAAAAGGAACTTTATTGGGAGATGTTGACAGCAGGAATAGAAGGCAGGATCTGAGGGTTTCCCACGCGAATCAAATAGTCAAAAGAGTCCAAAATAACCCCACCCCAACTGTCCATCCGGACAGTTCAAACAGGCCAATCCACAGGTGTAAAAGTCCTGTGGGAATGGAGTGGTAAGACACAGCTTCCAAGGCTGTTAGGTCTCTGCGCCATTTCTTCTGCAGCTGCAGATAAGGCAGATGGCCGGAGGCACATTCCATTCTCACTCCGATAGAGAAACATCAAAGACGATAGAGCAAGGAACAAAGCAAAGGAAATACACATCAGCACCCCAAGCATCCCCCTCCCCCCCAGGAGAATGGCAGAACCCAAAAAGAGTAAGAAATCCCATGCCCATAGAAATATCGGGTTCTGACAGCCATCTTTTTACCGGAAGTAAAAATATAATGCTCGTCTCATAGCTTACTATCTTAATACTAATGTTCCTGATCGCTATCTGAAGCCTTTATTTTGCTTCTGAAGGTTTAGGCATTCTGATTTTTCTTTTTCTTTCTTTTTTTTAGCAAAATCTTTTCTTGCACTTATCAATGCTTTCAGTGTAACTACAGTGAAAAAAATACTTCTAAAGGTTTAGTTCCAAACAATTTTATGTTTTCCCTAACATAAACAGGAAATGTTTCTGTTGAAGATACCAAAGAAAATTGACTCTCAGCAAAATGTACCATCAAACCTCTGTGGGGGAAAAAAGGTTATTTTGAAGATGTGACTTGCAATCATAGGCGGATGAATAACTGTGAAGGGAAGGTTTCAATTTCTGTTTTGTATATTTGATGAAAAAAATCTTGAATGCAGTGTTGTTTCTTCCAATTTTATAGCACTGTCCACAAATCATATATGCACAGAAAAGAATAAATGGCCATTTACAGGTTGCTTTGCTTAACAATTGCATTCTCTATTTCTCTTAGGTTTTACTGGGACTTAATCATGCTTATCATGATGGTTGGAAATCTTGTAATAATACCTGTTGGTATCACATTCTTCACAGAACAGACAACCACACCATGGATTATTTTCAACGTAGCGTCGGATACTGTGTTTCTGCTGGACTTGATTATGAACTTTAGAACCGGCACAGTTAATGAGGATAGCTCTGAAATAATACTAGATCCCAAAATAATCAAGATGAATTATTTAAAGAGCTGGTTTGTGGTTGACTTCATCTCATCCATACCAGTGGATTATATCTTTCTTATTGTAGAGAAAGGAATGGATTCAGAAGTCTATAAGACAGCTAGAGCACTTCGCATTGTGAGGTTCACAAAAATCCTGAGTCTGCTACGTTTGTTACGACTTTCAAGATTAATAAGATATATCCATCAGTGGGAAGAGGTAAGTTTTTCTTCTAGATATTCATCCAGACTTCTGTCGCTTTAAAATGATCATAATGGGACTACATTAAGACAAGTGAGAACTCCTAGCATGTTGGGCATGAACAGCACCTTATCTTGTTAATTATTATTTTTTTCTTTCTATCAATTCAGTTCTTTTTATTATGGTGTATGAGCTATTTTACAGAAAACTCTTAGAGATTCAGCATAACAATACTGATGCTGTCAAAAAAGATATTTAAAAAAATTAAATGCTTGCTACATTTATAACATGCCTTCCCATTTTTTTAAAAAAAACATATTTAAGCAACTTAGAATAAAATACAGGCAAAATAATAAAAAATATAACTAAAAAAACATAAGTAAAATTTAAAAGTGATCTATTTCAAATTAATCTAATGCCTAACAGCATTTGCTAGATTAATTAAATAAAAGCACTAGACAGATTAAAACCCACAAGTCAGTTTCTACACCAGAAACACTCTTGCTTGTCAATGGAAAGATAACTTAGCCTGATCTCCAAAAGGAGTTTTAGAACTTGGAAGCAGCCAAAGAATAGAACCTCTGTCATATTTTTTTTTCCAAAGGTGATTTCATAATAGTGGGATATGCAGATGGGCTTTCTGTGTGGATCTTGAAACCAGCTCTTACAAAGGACAGATCAATATAATAACTTGATTAGATTGATCAGTGGTGCATTCATACATGACCGCCATGACAGTATAGTACTAAAGAGCTTATTTGTAATGACAGCATCATCCCACTTTTCATATTGGCTTGTTTATAATGCTAGTAATTTTAAATGTCCTTACTGTTGTGCATAATGGCTTCAGCTTTTTTGTAATCTATAACAAACTGTACTTTATCTTGTTTTGTTTTGCAGTAGCAACCAAAAGTCAGTAGAAAGTACAGCCATACAGCTATTTTCAAACTCATCTTCTTGAGCATTTTTTTTTCACGAGGGGATGAGTCATGGTATCATTTTAATATCAGGAAATAGGATCTGGAAAGGTGTGAAATACAGTAGTGCACAGTTGTCTTACTGGTTCCACTTGATACTTGATGCTGTTGTACAAGAGCTTGGGAGTCCTTCTACAGTACATTTTGGAAAGAATACAAAGTGTAAGAGTGTTTATTTTCTTGCTGTATGGAACATAAATAAATCTTGATAAACATGCCAAGAGAAACAGTTTAGCAAAAGAGCAGAAAGGACTGCAAGTGCTCTCCTCAATTCACTCATATAACCAAAGCCCTATTAATTAGACTTGATTTTTCCCCCTCTTCATAACTGCAGCTTAAATAATTCAGTACCTACTTGTAGATTTCCCCCCCCCAAAATGGAGGGTGAGGAATGAATATTAATATGGTTGTTTCATATTTCTGGGGCTGCCTACAAAATTGTCTGTGATATTTATCCTGTTATTAACTATACCTTATTTAAATTTAATTTCCAAAGCTGCCTTGCATAAGCAGAAATGTATCTTTGCACAAGACAGTTCTACTAAAGTGACACAAATTCTCCATCACATTTTAATCCACTACAGTCATGCACACACACACACACACACACACACACACACACACACACCCCACACATACATACCCATCAGATTTTCTCCCTCTTCAGAAGAAAATGTTGGGAGAAGAGAAGTAAGAGGGTCATGATAAATCTGGGCAAAGCCAGGAAGTACAGTTCTGCTACCTTTTTTTTTTAGATCTAACACCTTCATAACCTCTTAACTTCTATGGCGAATTCATCATTCTAGCCATTGTCTCTCCACTGCAGGATGAAGGCCTCTTTCCTACCAATGGGGTTTTGAGGTTTCTTTTGCCAATTGGGCCCTCACAGTGGCGTAGCGTGGGGGGTGCAGGGGGGGCGGGCCGCACCGGGCGCAACATCTGGGGGGGCGCGCTCGCACTGAGCTGCTCAGGGAGCCCCAAGGGCTGCACAGAGTCGGCTTGGCTCCGCTCTCGAGCTGCTCTTTCTTGCAAAGCGAAACGAGTCCGGCAGGTGAGATGGGCGGCCACATAAACTGAATAAAATAAATAGAAGCGCCCAACTCTCCGCCCAGGCTCAGGCCAACCGCAACCGCCCCGCAGGCGCCCCGGCAGGCTTGGCCGAGCGAAGACGGACCCGCCGGCCGGCTGGCCTAGCTTCGTGCGCATGCGTGGCTTTATTTAGCGGGGCTCACGTGCGAGCTTGAATGCAGCGGCTCTTGCAGGTTGGAGCCCCGCCCAGCCGCCCTCGAGAGGGACCCGGAAGCATCCCGCATACGCGCGACTCTTCTTGGAAAGTCTACGCCGCTGCGGGGCGCGTCTTTTCGGCGGTGCCATGACGTCACCGGGTTAGGGGGCGCAAATTGCCCCGGGTGCTGACAACCCACGCTACGCCACTGGGCCCTCAATACTTGCTGATGGCATTGCACAATGGCAAATTGTGAATTTGCAACTTAAGCGATTCAAGCCTGGTTATTTTTAATTTTTTAATACGAGGAAGAGGTGATAAAATATAAATAAACAAATACATAAATATATAAATAAATATAAATAAATAAATAAATATTCTTAATCTATAAACAAAAGTGCTGCTAATTTTTCCCAAACACTTCAGAGAAATGCCTGCTTTACCGGTTCTATTCTGGCAGCATTTCCAGATGTTAAAAGGACATTGACCATGCTGCTTCATATTATAGCAAGTCTTCCCATTTTTAAAATAGTGTAAGTAATTGGAAGTGAATTACAAAGCAGAAGGAAACACTGAAGAATAATAAAATGTAAAAGACCAGTGCTGTGATTCAGTCAAACGTGTTGCCCTTTTAAACAGTATTTATTATTACTGTTTTATACTTTAAGATAACAAGAGGTGCTTCTTAAAAATAACCCTGTTTAGTATGAAACACAGAGAAAAAATGGAAAAAAATGATACAGAACTGGATTAGTGTTCCAGAGGGATTCTAAATAGATTAAAATTAGGATTTAAGATAACTTTAAGATAACAAGAGATGCTTCTTAAAAATAACCCTGTTTAGTATGAAACACAGAGAAAAAATAGAAAAAAATGATACAGAACTGCATTAGTGTTCCAGAGGGATTCTAAATAGATTAAAATTAGGATTTTATTTTCTCTGAGCTGTTGGAATAAACGAAGTAAATGGCATCTTTGGTGATAACTGATTTTTAATGTTATAGCTAAGAGCTACATTAAGAATGTAAATCCCAAATTGCTATAGGTGAATGTTCTTTCTCTCCTCCTTCCCTCCATCCTCTCTCTCTATTTAAGGCGGGGGGGGGAGTCCTCTAGATTCTGGAAGCCTAGTTACTTATGTTTTCAAATTAAAACCAAATATAATAAAAAGTGATAATCACCTTCTTGACTGTTTCTCATCCAGGCCTCTATTATGTGGTTTATATTTATCCAATATATGATATGTTTATTTATTTCAATTTATATGTCTTCCCATCTGAGATCCGTAATTCTGGGTGGTTAACAACACCATAGGACAGTAACAATAATAGCAATATGTAGGCAGCTGAAGTAAAAATCCTAACAACCAAAGAACAAATCAACACTTTCCATGAGCTCTGCCATTAGTCTTCCTAATGGGCAACTCATTTTTTCAAACATTTGAAGTAGCATTTCCAAATGTTATGCTGTAGTTTAAATATGAATACAAAATCTAAATTAAAAGGTTGAATGATAATCTGGGAGGCAAAAACAACATCAGTGATGATGATGATGACTATGACAATAATAATAATAATAATAATAATAATAATAATAATAATAATAATAATAATAATAATAATAATAATAATAATAATAGAGTTGGACAGGACTTGATTAAAGTTCCTTATCAATTGCATGCTGGTTTTCCAAATTTGACAGAGGAGCTTCAAGAAATGAAAATAAGATATCGGTATATGATCAGGAAAATGATGTCAACAGCATCCAGTCAATGTTATTTGTCATTTCTAGCATTCTAGAAGGTGGGCATAAAGGTGATAAGAGGGCATCCTATCTTAGTGGAATTTTGCTCAAGTACACCTATGTAACCCTCTGTTTCGTTTGATCCTAAAAGGTTCTTTGTCCTCTGGTCCTGATTGCTGCTAAGGGATCATATATCCCCAAAGGAAACAGCAGTATTATAAGGAGGGATAAATGACAATGTCATATTTGCATTTTCAGGATTTCTCATTTTATTAACTACAATTTGACCTTGTTTTGTAAAAGTTGGTTAAAAAGAATCTCTTGTAATATTCGTACTGATTTTTAAAATATATATTGTATTTTCATACATGCATATTTTTTCATGAAAATAGGTTACAAAAATGATCACAAATTAGTAGATTTGTTGTAAATCAATATTTCTGGAAATGTTCTAGAAACTGGGCTGTCATTGTATCTAATACACTGAACTGATTGGCTGGTTGCTAAATTCATGGCAATGTGTATTCATCACTGAGCTGCAATTGTTTCAACAGGAGCAATCATTAAGTACTTGGGAGTGAATATGGTTGCCATCTCTTTTACCCTTGCAATCAGGAAGAGAATGAAGCTGCAGATGGTCCAGTTTCTCAGGTGGAAAAATGCCTTGTCCCATCAAGAGATCTCTTCAAAGCTTGCAGGATGCCATTATAAGTCAAGACAAGACAAAGATGAAATACTAAATTTATAACAATTCTGAATTTTCCTGGACTGGGGAAACAAGGCCATTGTAGTGGCAGCTGGAAGTATATACTGCAAGATATATTTAGAGAATGCTTTAGAAAAGAAAAGTTGTTGAGATGTAGCAGGAATGGATAAAACAGAGAATGCACAGTCATTCTCTCATTTGGCTATGGTTCTGTAGAAGCAGAAAGGATGGAAATATCTTTGATGGTAGATTTGATTTTGATGTAGGTAAAATAAACAGAGGAGATGAATTATGGGGGCCCAGGGGAGCTAAAGAGAAGCATCATGCATGGGGAATGGCTATTTCTTTTAAAACAGCAGCCTTTTTTCTGTGAACTATCTGCTCTTTAATTAAGACATTCACATATTGATCTGGGAAGTAAATTAAGGTGAAAAGATGAGGTCAGGTGGCTACCAAACCTAAATGATTTGCATATAAAGAAATGCATGGTTTATCAGGGCTCAGTAAGCACAACTGAGTGTCCTTTCCTTGGTGACCCCATTTTCTCTGCATCAGTTTATTTCAGTGGAACATTTCCTTTCAGAGGATATTTACATTAGGCAGGAAGCAAAATGGAGGGATACAAAATTACATTTCTACATTAATAAATCAATAGCATTTAAAGATAAACTTTATTACAATGGAATGGGATGCACTTTTGTTAATTGTGTCCCAATTGTCGTGTACCAAATATGTACAAAGAGAAGTGAACAGAAATGCACTTAAAGAAAGCAAATGTATGACTAAGGCACAAGAAGTTATCTGAACTGCTGATACAGCTGTTAGGAGTTCCAAATTGACCAGGTCAGTTTAGCAAACACAGGATTGCTTTAGTATGGAGGTAAATAATCTTTTTGGATGTTAGATATTTAGAAGCACAAAGTGATGGTCTTTAGGAAGTACTAAAATGCTCATTCACTGTGGATGTCAACATTTGTTCCCTTTCTTTATGTTGCTGGTCGTCTTAGCAAGTATATATGCTGGTAAACAATACAGTTATTTTCTTGGAACACCTATAGGGACTGTGCAGATTGCTAACTCTGCTTTGCAACATGCAAGCTTCTCATTAAATTTTTAAAATAAAAGTAATATGCTTTTTTTAAAAAAAAATGATGATGCTTACAGATCACCTGATTGTTTATTTCTGATTTAAGATAAGTTCCTTTCTTTCCATTTGTGCAATGTACAGAAATCTTGTCCTTGTCCCCAGAAATATGTGAATAAGGTATACATTATCAATGCTTTAAAAATGAGGCTTGGGGATAAATAAAATAAGTAGTTTTTTAAATAGTTTAAGTCAGTTTCTTGCTGGCCAGGAAATGGATAGGGACTTGACTGGCTGTACATTTTGCAACTAAATATTTTGTGCAGCTCAAAAGCTATTGATTACCCTTTTTGAGTCTGCTTTGCAAATTGCCATTCATAGAAGTGACTCGATCCATTTATTATATTCTATCTCTCCTGAAAAGGGACACGGTGGCTCTGGGGGTTAGGACGCTGAGCTTGTCGATCAGAAGGTCGGCAGTTTGGCGGGTCGAATCCCGAGTGCCGCATAACAGAGTGAGCACCTGTTACTTGTCCCAGCTTCTGCCAACCTAGCAGTTCGAAAGCACATAAAAATGCAAGTAGAAAAATAGGGACCACTACGGTGGGAAGGTAACAGCGTTCCGTGCGCCTTTGGCGTCTAGTCATGCCAGCCACATGACCACGGAGACGTCCTCAGACAAGCGCTGGCTCTTTGGCTTTGAAACAGAGATGAGCACTGGCCCCTAGAGTTGGAAATGACTAGCACGCATGTGTGGGGGAACCTTTACCTTTACCTTTTTCTCTCTCCTGAAAATAAAAAAGGTTAAGGTAAAAGCCAGTAATAATAAAACTATACATTAACAATTGAAATAATTCCAGAAATCTTAAGACACTGAAACACTTGTTTAAAAGTAGCTCAATATATCATCACAAACACTAATAGTAATGGTACAGTAGTAGGTGGATGTTTTTTGTTTTTTTTTTTTAAAAGAAAACAGCCATCCAAATTATTTTGGAAAAAAACACACAATGTTTGGATTGTTCTTCTTTTGCTAAGTTTTGGAAGCCCAATAAGATGAGCAGGAGGACACCCAGCCCCACATCTGGGGATATTAGAACCTAGAGGAAGAACTTTAGAAAAGTAGATAGGCTGAAGTTCTTGGATTCTGGTTACAAGCATTTCAGAGCTTTATAGTGATGAACAAGACACCAAGTTGCACATTAGCATCCAATGCAGTTTCTTAAACAATCTATTTCAGGTTGGCACCTGAAATATTTAGTGCTAAAAGAGGCAAGGATATAGGTGATGCACACAGCATTCTTTTCTCTAGACTCCACGGATTCAGATAAAAAATGTGTGAAAAGGGAAGCTATGTTTGCTCGAATCCAAGTAAGTTTTTAATCTGAACTAATACATGTACATGTCAGTGTCAACTCACTTCAGAACTTGGCTGCATGAACTCTGAAAAAAACAGTTTATCTGTTTACCATGTAAACATATTAATCAGACAGCACATGCTGCCTACCTCTTTTCCCTGTCCAATGCATTTAGAACTCATTATAGTTTCTAGATACTCTTCATTAAAATATGTATTCATTTCATGTAGTGGGAATATGTACTAGTATGACCCAAGTAGCATTTTTCAGGAAAATTTATATTTGGTGCATCAGCTTCAGCTTCAGAGACATTTACCTGAGCATTCAGAATCAAGCTGGATCCAGGAACCAACTAATGATAAACTTGAACGCAACCCAATCTAATGGTACTGAACTTCATTTGCATGGTCAGTTACGTCCATATCAGTCCATCACTAATTGTAGATTCCTTAGAAATGAGATACCAAAAAGATATACTATTAAATGCTTTCTGCATAGAGGTATGCTGAACTTCAATCATCTGGATGACTCGACTGGCAATATAATAGTTATATGTGCATTTAGTGTAGGGGATTTCAGGACTATGCTACAATGTCAAATAAAATGGCTGACACAGAAATAGAGCTAGCAGCTGTTTGGTATAAATTAGTAAAATATTTGCTTAATATCATCCCTATCAATTACTTCTTTCTTATCTTGCAGACTCTATAATACTACATAATTGGCCTCATATATATTTCTGTCATGTAAATCATAAACTTGCAGGTGGGTTTGTGAAATAAATAAATAAACCAAAAATTGTGGGAGATTAAATCAAAAATATCTATCATATATCTTTCCTTTTTATATGTAATAAAATTAATTTTTGTAGTCATCTGTTTTGCACAAAGCCCAATTATGTAATCAGAATATAATTTGGAGTTTTCCAACCTTTTCTTGTTGTTCCAGTAATCAGAAGTATTTTGAAAAGCAGAAAGTCTTTTCTCCAATCTTAAGGGCAAAATTGGTGAAATATTAATATAATTAATGCTTGCTAACTTTGTTTCTTTGAGTGTTCTGACAATTTTTCTTGTGCCTCTTTATATATGAGAGTTGAAAGAGAAGTATTGCCTCCATCTCCTTAACTTTAGGTTAAACAGGATTATTTAATAAATGAAACAAGAAAATAATTGTGGAAATGAGATCTTTTGTTTTCTTCATTTACTTTGCTACATAAACACCGTTTGCTACACATTTCAGCCAAGGAGGAAATTCTACTTCACTCTTGTTCACCCATACACAATTGCCATTGGTATGTTTAACTGTGAAGAGGACAGTCATTAGGAGGGAGAATAGAATAGAATAGAATAGAATAGAATAGAATAGAATAGAATAGAATAGAATAGAATAGAATAGAATAGAATAGAATAGAATAGAATAGAATAGAATAGAATAGAATAGAATAGAATAGAAGCTGGAAGGGACCTTGGAGGTCTTCTAGTCCAGCCCCCTGCTCAAGTAGGAGAAGCTATATTGTCTCCGACAGGTGAATGTCTAGTCTCTTCTTAAAAATCTCCAGTAATGGAGCGCCCATGATTTCTGAAGGCAAGCTGTTCCACTGATTGATTGTCCTCACTGTCAGGAAGTTTTTCCTTAATTCCAGGTTGCTTATCTCTTTGATCAGTTTCCAACCATTGTTTCTTGTCCTTCCCTTTGGTGCTCTGATGAACAACCTGGCCCCCTCTGCCTTGTGGCAGCCCCTCAGATACTGGAATGTGTCCTCTATTTCTTCTTTTCTTTAGTAGAGGCAAACCAAGAAGGAATTTGAATCATCTTGATGAAAAAGGCCAATATTTTTCAAGGACCAAGACTTTAATAGCAAGAAAGATGCAGCAACTGTTTCTTAATGGTGAAGACATTTTACACAATATTGTTTCATTTCTCCAACCTTTCTAAACGATTTTGAAGCTGGCTAACGAATTGTTGGTATGACGTAAATGTTTTTTGATTATCAAGACATCATGTTTCTTTCATACA
Source organism: Vipera berus (assembly GCF_964194415.1). Classification (NCBI taxonomy): domain Eukaryota; kingdom Metazoa; phylum Chordata; class Lepidosauria; order Squamata; family Viperidae; genus Vipera; species Vipera berus. Next base: position 22,898,485 of record NC_138203.1, on the reverse strand, counting down.
AATTACCGTATATACTTGAGTATAAGCCGAATTTTTCAGCCCACTTTTTGGGCTGAAAAAATCCACTTCGGCTTATACTCCAGTGAACAAAAAAAAAAGAACTGTCCCTTCGTTCGGGCCAGGCTGCTGAGAGAAGGGAGCGGCAGAGCCTTGCAGAGCTGGTAGAGGTGGCGGCAGTCCAGCGTTGTTTCTCCCCCTCGTGCGTGCGTGTGTGTGTCAGACCCACGGGAATGGCTGGTAGGGAAGCGGCATTCCGGCATTCCCCCCCTTGTGTGTCAGGCCCACGGGGCTTGACACACAGAGAAACGCAAATGCCGGACTGCCGCCACCTTTACTAGCCATTCCTGCGGGTCTGACACAAACACACACACACACACACACACATGAGGGGGAGAAACAACGCTGGACTGCCGCCACCTCTGCCAGCCCTGCAAGCCTCTGCCGCCCCTCTTCTCCGCTGCCTGTTCCGAACGAAGGGGCGTCCCTTCATTCGGGCCAGGCTGCTGAGAGAAGGGAGTGGCAGAGCCTTGCAGAGCTGCTCCCTTCGGCTCCTCTTTGTTCAGGCCAGGCAGCGGAGAGAAGGGGCAGCAAAGGCTTGCAGAGCTGGCAGAGGTGGCGGCAATCCAGCGTTGTTTCTCCCCCTCATGCGTGCGTGTGTGTGTCAGACCCACGGGAATGGCTGGTAGGGAAGCGGCATTCTGGCATTCCCCCCCTTCCTGTGTGTCGGGCCCACGGGGCTTGACACATAAAGAAACGCAAATGCCGGACTGCCGCCACCTTTACTAGCCATTCCTGCGGGTCTGACACACACACACACACACACACACACACACACACACGAGCTCGTTCGGAACAGGCAGCGGAGAGAAGGGGCGGCAGAGGCTTGCAGGGCTGGCAGAGGTGGCGGCAGTCCAGCGTTGTTTCTCCCCCTCATGCGTGCGTGTGTGTGTCAGACCCACGGGAATGGCTGGTAGGGAAGTGGCATTCCGGCATTCCCCCCCTTCCTGTGTGTCGGGCCCATGGGGCTTGACACACAGAGAAACGCAAATGCCGGACTGCCGGCAGTCCAGCGTTGTTTCTCCCCCTCGTGCGTGTGTGTGTGTGTTGTTGCACAAACAGAAACAAAATTCTTAGTTAGATTATTAAAAAGACTGATGCTAAAACACCTATGTTTATCACAGTCATTCTTATGTTTAGGGATTGGTGAGGCGCTTGGTACAAATAGCAACACATTTATTAGGTTAACACAGAAGCGGGTGTGAACTGCCACTAAGCTTCTATTTATACGGATCACCACTAGGCGGCGGCCAATAAAATTAAAACAGTCTTCCCACTTAAAATGCAATTAACAACTCTGGAGACAAGCAGTCTGGAGTTTAAACAGACACAGTAGTTTAACTAACAATAACGGTTTCCAAGTATTTTACACCACCACATAATACCCCTTCCCCCTAGAAGGTTCACAGTCTCATGTAATGAACATAGTCCGGTAAATATTTTGGTGGTCTTCGTGACTGCTCTGAACATTGTGGAACCGCTGGGTGTTCCCAATCTACCAGCTCACCTGCCAGGCTGCATGGACCAGTGTTCTGAGACCCATTTGCATAAGGTCGCCCAGAGTCTCTTTGGCTGGTCTGTTCTGGTAGACCCAAACCAAAGTCCAATGGTGGTAAAGTTTTAGCTGGGTTGGAAATCGGAGCTGTCTGCTGATTCCACTCAGTGGGTACAGTCTCTGTGAGTGGGGATAATTCACCAACCACTGACCCCCCGTCTCTTCAGCTGGGAGTCTCGTTGGTGCATGCAGACTCCTCTGTCAAACCGCTGTCGTGCTGCCCCTGGGTCTGGGTTTCGTGAGAGTCTTGAGCCAGCGACTGGTTTGCTAGCCTCCGGCACAGTGCCGGCGGAGCACTCGACTGTCTTCCAGGACCACCTCATAAGAGAGTGGCCCTGACACCTTAGCAACCACAGCTACCACCCACAGTGCCCCTTGACCATAATTCTGGGCCCAAACCTGGTCACCAACTTGCAAACTTCGTGGTGGTTTTGGTCATGCTGAGTCTGATGCAACTTGGTCTGGGTGCAACTGATCTAACTTAGTGATTAAGCACTGTCCCCACCCACGTTCTGCTGGGCTTCTGCCCGTGGAAGTGCAGGGCGTTGTGCATTGGCAGAGTAAATGGTCTGCCAGCCTGTGCTGCCAGTTGCTGGTTATGATCCTCTTTAAGGATTCTTTGGTCGTCCAGACCATGTGTTCTGCTTGGCCATTGGAGGCCAGGTGAAAGGGGCCGAAGTGGCATGCCTAATCAAGTTAGCCTTAAGGAAGGATTGGAATTCTGCAGAGGTAAACTGAGCCCCATTGTTTGAGACTAGCATGTCGGGTAACCCGTGCGTAGCAAAGATCCTGTGCAGTTCCTGGATGGTCCTGGCAGTAATCATAGTTGGGATGGGTGTGATCTCTAACCATTTGGAGTGACTATCCACCACAATGAGGAACAGCTGTCCCTGAAATGGTCCTGCAAAGTCGATGTGGATTCTTGACCACAGGGCTTGCGTGGTTTCCCATTGGTGGACAGGAGCTTGAGGCATTTCTGGCCTGGATTGCTGGCAAGTGTAGCAACTGTGTACTTGAGCCTCAATATCTTTATCCAACCCCGGCCACCACAGGTAGCTTCTCGTGAGTGCCTTCATCTGAACTATTCCCAGATGTCCCTCATGTAGAGACTCTAACACTCTGGGCCTCAAGGAGCTCGGGACTATGACCCGACTCCCCCAAAGAATGCAGCCTTTATGAGCTGATAGCTCATCTTTCCTCCTATAAAAACTTTGGAAGTTTGGCCCCAGACTGATGTCCGGCCATCCTGTGTACACCCAGTTCAAAACACGACTCAGTGTCTTGTCAGAGGCTGTCTTGGCAGCCACATGCCCAGCATGAAGGGGAGACTCCGGCAAATCCTGGATAGCCAGGATGCATGCAGCCAGAGCAGGGTCTAGCTCTGAGTGTGGCAGGGGCAGTCTGCTAAGGCCATCTGCATGGCCCATTTCCCTGCCCAGTTTATAATCAGACTTTAATTATAAGCTGACAGAAAGATAGCATCCATGGAGATAGAATCTGAGCTGTTTGTTTGTTCGTGGTGAACAAAGCCAGAAGTGGCTTGTGGTCCATGAAGACTGTGAAATGGTGGCTGTGTAGGTAGTCATGAAATTTCTCGATACTGGCCACTGTGCCAATGCCTCCCTGTCTATTTGGGCGTAGTTGCGTTCTGCCAAAGACAGAGTCCTAGAATAATAAGTGATGGGAGCCTGCCTACCATCAGCCATTATATGGCTCAACACGGCTCCTACCCCGTATGGAGATGCATCACAAGGAATGCTGATAGGCAGCCTTTTGTTAAAGAGTATCAATACCGAGTTAGATGTCAGAAGTGATTTAACTGCCGAGAAGCTTCCCTCATGGACACTCATCCACTGCCACTGTGCCTTTTTGCCCAAGAGCCTGTGTAATGACTCTGCCACTGTGGCCTTGTACGGAAGGAAGGCATGATAAAAGTTGAGTAGCCCTAAGAATGCCTGAAGCTCCCCCTTTGACTTAGGACTGGGAGCCTGCTGAATTGCTTTAAGCTTTGATTCTGCTGGGTGAATGCCTCTGGCATCTATGCGGAAACCGAGGAACTCAGTTGAATCTACTCCTATCTTGCATTTTTCCCTCTTCAGCTTCATCCCCACTTCATGGAAACATTGAAGGACAGCTTTGAGCTGTTCTGCCAAAACTTCTACTGATTCCCCAGCTATGAGGATGTCATCGAAATAGGGACACACACCTGGAATGTTTTTGAGCATGCGCTCCATCATGCTCTGGAAAAGCCCTGGGGCTACACTGACCCTGAATTGTAGGTGTCTTACCCTGAAAGCTCCCCTGTGGGTGACTATGGCATCCTTCACAGGTGGTTGCTGGTAGGCTTGGGCCAAATCCAATTTGGCGAATAAGTGACCTCCCTGTAGAGATGCCAGAATATGGCTGACTACAGACACTGGATATGCACATTGTTGAAGTGCTCTGTTTATAGTGCACTTGTAATCCATGCATATGCACACCTCATTGTTGGCTTTAAGTGGTGTAACTATGGGTGTCTCCCACACACTGCTATCTACTGGCTTCAACACGCCTTGTTGCACCAGCTTGTCCAGCTCTGCATCTATTTTTGGTTTGAGGGCAAAAGGTACTCTGCGAGGCTTGATCCTGATTGGGGTTATGGTTGGATCAAGGTGGAGGGCAATTGGAGGTCCCTTGTACTTGCCTAAGCTAGGGCTGAAAACATCAGCAAATTCTTGACAAACTGCCGACAGGTCCACTGCTTGCATTCTGTTAATGTCAGTCACATGGATGCCCAGGGCATTGAACCAGTCTAAGCCGATGAGGCTTGTGTGGTTGCCTTCAACTACCACAACATCGAGAGGGCCCTCAAACTGTCTGAATTGAACCTTGAGCATAGCTTCTCCCTTAACCGCTATACAGGAATTTTGGAAATCCGTTAACAGCAAATTCAACGGCTTGAGGTTAACTCTTTTGTCGCTGCAGTTGCAAATGTAGTTAAAAGTTTTTTGAGAAATTATGGGCAGAGCTGATCCCATGTCCAGTTGCATGTGGCATGGAATTCCTTGAAGCTTGACTTAAGCCTAAGCTTTTCTTTAAGGGGGTGATGGGCGCCTGTTCTAAAAATGCTCCTTCTACTGGAGCAGTAGCCAACTCTGTTCTGCCCCGGGGGCCCTGTACCTTTCCTGAGAAATTCTTCTTTTTCAAGGTCCCTCTGGTGACCCTTACAGATGGTGGTAATGTGGCCTTGTTTGTCACATGCCCAGCACATTGCTGTATGGAACCTGCACTCTGAGCATCTGTGTCAGCTTCCACAGCCTGCACATTGAGTGAAGGGAACTGCCTTCTCAAATAGCCGTTGGCCTCTTTCTGGTGGTTTCTGCAGCCTATCAATCTCAATGTCCCTGTCAGGGTCATCAGCTCTTTCTGCATCCTCATGGTGGATGGCTTCTGGGCTGGGAGTGTTCTTGGAGGGCCACAATGCTCTGATGGCTCCCCTGGCAGCTTCTTTGGCCATTATATCCTTCAGGACATCTTGGAACGACAAGGTTTCCTTCGCAAAAAGCTTCTGGTGAAGGTCCCTGTTCCTCAACCCACATACCAAACGGTCTCTTAGTCTCTCTTCAAGGTCTGTGAAGTTGCAGAGATGGGATGCTTGTTGTAATGCGGCAACAAATTCAGCAGCTGACTCTCCCAGTTGCTGCTCCCTTTGCTCAAATGCATGTCTCCATGCAATGATGGAGAGCTTTGGTTCAAAGTGTTCCTTGAGCTTTTTCTTGAGATTGGAGTAGGCAACCGACTCTATAGTGTAGCTGGAGAGACTAGGTTTTCAGCTGTATCGAACGTTGCCTGGCCACACACACACAGTAGCATTGCAGCCTTTAAGCCATCTTTGCTAACTTGGTTAGCCCTCAGATAGTTCTTGACACACAAAACATACGAGCTCCACCTCTAGGGATGCAACATGTCGAACTCCGACAGCTTGCCGACCTTGGCCATGGTAAGCTGTTGCTGACCTCTCAATGCCTTGTGCTGCTAAGGGCTCCTGTGTTTATCCTAGGGACGGATCCTTAGGATGTGGGTGCCTCCAGCATGGCTTGCTAGCAGGCAGAGGGGGGAACATAGTTCCTACCAGGGCCCTGATGCCTGGTCTTACCCCTAATGACTTCTGGCTCTCTCCTCCTTAGCAGCACATCCCACCTTCATTGTCACTGTTATGCTTTGGGATCGGTGAGGAATTGATGAGGCGCTTGGTACAAACAGCAACACATTTATTAGGTTAACACAGAAGTGGGGGTGAACTGCCGCTAAGCTTCTATTTATACGGATCACCGCTAGGCGGCAACCAATAGAATTAAATCAGTCTTCCCGCTTAAAACGCAAGTAACAACTCTGGAGACAAGCAGTCTGGAGTTTAAACAGACACAGTAGTTTAAATAACAATAATGGTTTCCAAGTATTTTACACCAATACATAACAGTCTATGACAAACTTTTCAACTGACCAAAGGAGACCATGTTAAATCATAGCATCAACCAACTGCCTCCATTGATTAACTGACTAGTAAAGCTCTCTAAACAGGAAGTCTTCCATGTCTATTTGAACTTCAGTGTGCCTCTTTCAGCATTCAATGCCAAAAAATGTTCTTCAATTTAATGATTAATCTTAACTATAAACTATAAAATTTATGTATGAATTAAAAACCAATTATTTATGCCATCATTTTATTTTCAATTAAATCAGATTTTAACATTGGAAAAACAATTCTGTCTTAATTTATTTGATAAAATATCATATAGTAATGAATATGAGAAGAGATACTTGCATGGAATTATCTACAGAATTTACGGTACTATCTAAAACCTGACAGGATTTTGTTCTTCTCCTTTTTGCCCTTTTGGCCAGATAATTAAATCTCAAAATTTAATTACAAGTTGTTTCATTTAAAGAAAATGAATGAATGAGTGAATGAATAGGAAAGGAAAGGAAAGGAAAGGAAAGGAAAGGAAAGGAAAGGAAAGGAAAGGAAAGGCTCCAGAGGAAGACAAGATTAATTATTCATCCTTTCTAGGAAAAATACACGGGTATGTTCATGAAATAATCTGGAATTCAGCCCAACTCAAAGCATTATCTATTTTTTTGTTCCAAAAATGTTTTTCCTTGCAGTTTAATTAATGTATGAAAAATCAAGGAGGCTGCAGATCATTAGAAAGATGATAATACAATGAAAGACGCTCACTTATGTCCCTCAAACCACCTCACAAATAGTGGAAGTGAAAAATCCCATCTGTTTTGGGGGGAAAAATCAAAATAATGTTCCCTATCAAACTGAGGTTTGATTGAAAGGGGACAAAAGCAATCTTTTTAATTGTTTGCAGAACATTAATTTTCTATACGTTAAGTAAATTTGGAGATTCAGAACCATACACCCAAAGCTCCTCCTTAATTCCATATTAGGAAATACATAAGACTGCTTCTGTTCTTGCTACTGGTTGCTCCCATTTTGTTTCCTAAGTGTAGGATTTTAGTGAAAAAAATATCACTTATTCTAAAGCAAGCATTTAAAAAGAACCCTTCCGAAGTACTGCTTTGGCAGATATCATGCCATAAATAAGGGAAACAATCACTTATTCATTCTTCTTTTACAGTATACTACATTTATAACTGTTTTAAAGACTGTGGTATAGAGATGGAATGACTAAATGTAAATGCAGATCAGCTATTTTAATTACTTATAATTAATTAATTCTTTTGCAAGACAGCAGGGGAATATTTTTCTTGAAAGCAGCAAAAAGACAAGGGATTGCAGTGCTGTCCAAGTTGTGATTAGAACTCTGGGTCTGGAACAGAGTACTTATCAGTTATAGGACATACTAATATCTATGGTGGACCTGCTAGGTCTCTTTTTTTTTCTAGAACCCCTTTTTCATTTTCTTCCATGCTGGCATCTTTCTCTCTTTTTATCTCTTCTTGATATGTTCTGTTCTTTGCTCCTGTTGGGGATAGGCAGATCATTTCAGTCAGAGGTCTGACCTTCTTGCATACAAAGAGCCTTTGGAATAAAATGAGTACTGCATGAAATTAGGCAGGCATCTCTAAATGTGCAAGTTATTCTCTTGGGATCAAAATTGATGGAAGAGTAGACAACATTTAACTCGTCTGGCAGTGGGCAGTCCTTCAATGGATATTGAAATATTTTTAGAGATTCTGCATTTTCCACATCAGTCAGAGGATAGATTAGATTACCTAATACATTTTCACCAATCTTATAATTCTGCCAGAGCATACACTATTCTCTTGTCTTTGAATGAAATTTCCTGTGAAACTGATTTAAATAGACAAATTCAATTTCCTACTGACATTGATTGGAGTAGACAGACAGCAATTTTAATAACTGGTTTTTAATAACTGTGCGTGCAGCTATTAAAACAATTTGCTGAATCATGTCAGATTTTTATCCGAAGTAGGGGGAAAAAAACCAAATAATAACTTGAAGAATCACTTGTTCTGCACATGCTAAATTTGGTGAGCATGGCCTCTCTGTAATAAGGCATTTCAAGAATAATTAAACTGTTAGAGCTTTCAGATTGTAGTCTCTGCATGTGGTTCTTAATGGTGTTCTCATTTTAATAACTAAATAGGGGTGGGGGTTGTGGGTTTCTTGTTTTTGTTTTTGTTTTGTTTTTTTGCCTCTTTGAATCAGTGTTGACACTTGGAGACTGCCTGGACAGGTCCTTGCAGTTTTCTTGGCAGGATTTCAGAAATGATTTGCCACTGCCTCTTTCTTACAATTGGGGGAGAGAGACTGGTCCAAGTCATCCAGCTGACTTTGTGCCAAAGGAGGGACTAGAACTCACAGTCTCCTGGCTTCTAGCCTGTTGCCTTAATCATTACACCACATTGGCTTTTGACAAGATATTATCACTAATTATAGGCAGAAGGAGATGGAGACTCTTTGGAAACAGCAATGAAAGAGAAATGCTGATGGCGGTTCCATAATGAGAACCAGTTTGGTATAGTGGTTAAGGCATCAGGCTAGAAACCAGACAACTCTGAATTCTGCTCCAGCTTTGGGATGAAGCCAGCTGGATGACTTTGGGCCAGTCCCTCCCTCTGTATCTGATTCATCACCTAGAGCTTGTTCATAAAATGGAGGGAACCTACTATAAAATAGAACAGTAATAAAAAAGTAGATGTTAAAAATGCTACTTTTGATGTATTTGTCAAGTTAATATTGCCAGAATCATAAAACTGAAAGGTGCTGTAGAAGTCATCTAGTCTAATCTACTGCTCAATGCCGGTTATGCTAAAGCCAGCTGGATGGATGGCTATCTGACCTTGGTTTGGAAGGTGCATGCTATGTTATGAGGCAGTCTGTTCCACCAATTGATAGCTCTCATCACCCAGAAATCCCTCCTAATATATAACCTGAAAACCACTTCTGTATAGTTGAAACCAGTGTTTCTCAACTTCAGCAACTTTAAGATGTATAGAATATTTTCCAGGGCAAGAGAAAGCAAGTTCACTCCCTCCCACATCTATACAACAACCATTAGATATCTTAAGACTGATATCATATCTCTCCAGTTTTCTTCTGTGTAGACTAACTATACCTAGTTCCTTTAACCATTTCCCATAGGACTTGATTTCCACTTTTTCCCCTCTCGCAGCAACTCACTTTTGAACTATCATTTGTCAATATTCTTTTGAAAGATTGTTCCTAGAACTGGACACAGTATTCCAAAAGGCATCTGACTAAGACAGAGTAAAGTAGGAAAATTATTTCTGTGATCTGGATTATATGCTTCTGCTACTGAACCCCCAAAGCATTTGCCTTTCTATTAGCAGCATCATATTTGCCTTATGCTCAGTTTCTCATCTACAGTACTAAAACACCCAAAGTATGCTCTAAAGCCAGGTCTTCTCCATCCTGTTCTTGTGTCTCTCTTTTTTTCCATTTGTGCCAGGCTTTACATCATCAAATTACATGGGGTTCATTGTGGCCTATTTTTCAAGTCTGCATAGATCTTTTCGAATCCTCTCCTCTCTAGCTATTCCTTCTTATATAGTGTCATCTGTACATCTGATAATCTTCCTCTGAGATCTTACATTCAGGTTTTTAGTGAAAAAGCTGAATATCACAGGACAAAATTCCATGGCACTGTACGCCATGTTATTTTCTAAGCTGATGTGGAGCAATTTATGAGTATCCTCTAGATGTGATGATTCAGCCAATTAAATCTCCATCTGACAATAGTATTTAGTAATCAGGAGTTTTCAGGTCTTAAAAACAGGAAGTAACTGTCCTTTTAGGAATACGTTTTAAGGATAATTTATAGATGGAAAACATTTCTGATTGTCTGTATTAAAGATGTAGGTTTAATGTAGGTTTAATTAAAATTGTGATTTTAATTTTTGCGGCTAGACTTAATTTAATTTAATTTTAATTTTATATTGTATTGTTTTTAAATTTTGCCTTGTAAAACGCCCTGAGTCCTTTGGGAGTAGGGCGGTATATAAACCGAATTAATAAATAATAATAATAATAATAATCTTTAAATTAACATTGTTCCATTATCCTTACCTTGTCTTTGATAAATTTTCTTGCAATCAGGTCACTTTTCAATGGATTACTGGTAAGAGATAGGAAGGAGCAATATATCCAGGACAGAAACTTGGAAAAGCAAATAATTTATGATAAATCACGTGTTCTAATAGAATTAATATCTAATTAAAGCCAGTTATTAGCACATTTTAGGAAACAGTTAATGTATTTAAAACAAAATAGATTTTAAAACCATTTAAAAGAATGCAGAACAACATCTTTTTAAAAAGGCTGTGGTTATCATGCTGTATCTGCTGGGTGAGAAAGAAACATAAATATTACTTTTGCATAGACTTTCTCTTGTTTATGCAAATACATATGTTCCTCGACCCTTCCTTGTTCTAAAAAATAGGCCTTTAAGAGAGTGAGCTGAAATGGAGAGCTGCAATTCCTGTGGTGGAAACCAAGCTAGGGTTTTATCCACCATAGCATTTTTGCTTTTGATATAAAATTGCAAACAGGTATCAAGAGTTTATGAAAAAATATTAATCTAATACTATGCACAGGTTTGTGGAAAGATGTAATTATCTTTTTGAAAAGATGCCATTTGTGTTTTGCAAGTCATCATCTGACTTAATAACATTCATAGTCCAGTGAATATCTGCTAGTTTATTCCATAATTCTCTTAAATCTACATATTAATATGTTCTTGTACTTTCCTTATAACTTACCTTTTGACATCTTTGCTGCTGTTTGTTTTCTTTTTTTAAAAATATAGGCTGCTATTGATATACTCATAAATGTATATCCAATTGGCATGTTTAAAAGGTCATAAATATTGTTCAGTTGATCAAAAAATAAATGTTGATATTATTGATGTTAATTAGATTTAGACATTTGAAAGTACAATATTGAATAATATTCCTAATATGCTTTCTGTATTTCATTACACTGTATTTCATAGCTGGTATCATGCTATTTTTAGGTGCAGATGGAATTTACTAATTAAAAATATCAATCTTTAGTTTATTCATGTTTTAGGCTGGTATACTAACTTCCTAAAAAAACCCAAATAGCTGAATACAAAATAAAGGAAAATAATGTTGATTTATGTTTATTCTTTTTCTTCCCATGAAGTTTAATTAAAGATAAATAAGACAGAATATGTTTAAATTTGCACACTGACTCATATAATTAAAGGAACCAATAAAAGTTCTTGTTCAAGTGACTGTTTCTAAAAAAAAAATCCACTGGAAAAATAAATAAAAATAAAATCACCCCGTTTGAATTCTCCATCTCAAGTCTCTTGGATTTTACATGCTTCTGAAACTAGATAAGCTATCACTCATTGATTCAATAGTGACTACCCAAGTTTGGCAAAATTGAATTTCAGAGCCTTTTCCATTCTTGATGGTGATCCCAGCCATTGAAGATTTCGTGTGTAAAGAGGAATGAGGCCATCTGCAAACCAAAGGCATTTCCAGTTTGCATGTCTACCTGTTCCAAAGAACCCTCTTTATTTGTTTATTTATATTTCATATTTCTTAACCCGCCCATCTCCCTTTTTCCTGAGAACAAAATCACACAACAAACTAACCAGTTTCTTTTTCAACAGGTATGGAATAGTATCCTGGCTGTTTTCCCAGGCAGGCAGAAATATGTGCCTGTGGGGAAATAAAATTGTAAACACCAAGCAGGATTGTCATACTAACAAGAAAAATGAAGAAGAATGAAAATCTAGTTTTATACTAGATTGATGGCAATATATGAGGAGTATGAACTAGTATAGATCAGTACTCAAAGAGTCTGTTTTTAAAAAAATTCTATCATTACATTTTGGGTTCCTTGATAAAGTATTATGATTCATATGTAAAAAGGAGAAATGTGTTTATATATTTATAGTTTTTGTTCAAATTTGTTTAAAACTTGTTTAAAACTTGTATTATTGAATCCCTGTTTAGTTCCCACAATTATTACAAATATTTTTATACATATAACAGAACACCATCTGCACATTTTCATTTGGATCAAAACATTAGTGAACTAGATATACAAAATGTCAGAAAAAACACATTTGGTCAAGCAGATCAATGAAATAAAGGTAAATGTTTTAGAAAAGGTGTTTTTGTTCCTTGTTACAAGTTTACAAAGGACTGTGAAATGAAGGTATTGAAATAATAAATTCCTTGTTTGATTCTTAGATGGCAAACCTCTAGAAAATGAGAAATACCACAGAGATATTGTGAACTCTTATTTAGTTATGTGAATTTATCTCAGGAATTCATGCATTGATACAGAAATTTGACATTTTTTTTACAGTTTGATAGAGAATATGGTATTATCACAACATATTTAATACCTTTTCAAACATAAGTAAATATCAAAGGAAATTTTTGAAGTAAAATGTTGCCACATCAACTAATCAAAATGAAAACCACATTTGTTTCTGATTTTTATCTGTGTGGCTCAGATTTTCAATTAATAATTTGAGGATAAATATTGTTGTCTAAGACCCCTGAACCACATAAAATCAGTTCAGTTTAATACTTGAAAAACTCTAAATTTTTCAAGGAAGTGCTAAACAAATTGTGTAAACTATAAGACAGGTAAACAAAAGGAGTCTTTAAATACAGGCCATTTGAGTTAAACAGAAAATGAAAATTGATTTGTGCTAGCATCTCAACTGGGAGTATGCAATGTATACTATATGCAATGTCAAAAAAAATCAAGATGGCAGCTATGATAGTGCAATCAAAGCTCTACCTGTTTTTATGTGCATCATAAAGTAAAGTGTTCCTTTGAAACTTACTATATATAGTCTTATTTATCTCATTTAACCTTTTAGAACATACAAGCAATTTCAATTAGCAGTAACAGATCTTAAGAAAATATCCAAAGATATTAGGCAAAAGAACATTCAAAGTATGAATTCAAAGTAGAGTGTTTGGTATGATGTAGCAGAATCTTCCCTAACCTAATTCTCTTTAGAACAGCTAGACCTTAAGTCAGGGGTCTTCAAACTTGGCCCTTTTATGACTTGTGAACTTCAACTTCCAGAATTCCTCAGCCAGTATGCCTGGCTGAGGAATTCTGGGAATTGAAGTCCACAAGTTATAAAAGGGCCAAGTTTTAAGACCCCTGCCTTAAGTGAAGGAAATTTATTTGGGGGTGGGGAGAGCTCATTAGCTCATGGTTATCCCATAAAGGACTCACTTGGTGCATGATGTTATATCCAATCTTGCTTCTATATCCAATCACACATATATTCTAATTTGGAGAAGTCTATAAAGACAGGAAGGGACGCGGTGGCTCAGTGGGTTAGGATGCTGAGCTTGTCGATCAGAAGATCGGCAGTTTGGCGGGTCGAATCCCGAATGCCATGTAGCAGAGTGAGCGCCTATTACTCATCCCAGCTTCTGCCAACCTAGCAGTTCAAAAGCACGTAAAAATGCAAGTAGAAAAATAGGGAACACTACGGTGGGAAGGTAACAGTGTTCCGTGCGCCTTTGGCGTCTAGTCATGCCGGCCACATGACCACGGAGACGTCCTCAAACAAATGCTGTCTCTTCAGATGAGCCCCTAGAGTTGGAAATGACTAGCACGCATGTGCGGGGGAACCTTTACCTTTACCTATAAAGACAGGACTGTCATAGACTTTATGACTTTACTGTCTTGAGGACTGTCTTTCCCTCAATTTATGCTAGGCTCAAATGCAGTTCTTCTCAACCTTGGCAATTTGAAGATGTATGGTCTTCAACACCCACAGTACCCCACCCAAAATGGGGTACACATCTTCAAATAGTTCAGGATGAAAAACATTGCCCTCATGTGTCTCTGGTTTTAAAAAATCCCCCTCAGGGATGTTTTTCCTACTATATCAGCATAGATATATTGAGTGGTTGCACTGAGAGTTATTATCCCAGTATATCCAGAGGGTGTCAACTTCAGGAAATTTAGTTTACAAATAACTGTAATAGAACTATATTACAAATAATATTTTTATTTATTAAATTTTTATACTGCCCACCTAAGTGACTCTAGGCAGTTTACAATATCATAATAAATCAGTCTAGATTTGCATCCAGTCTAAGTCATGATGTTCTGAAATATGGTAATGGGACTCTAATTTGTCAGAGTTAACTTAATTCCTATTGACTGAAATATTCCTTTAGTGGTCGTTCTATCTCTCAATGCAATAATGCACAAGGTTTATGTGTTCAAGATGTTATGACAAAACAAATCCCAGGATTGAAATTGCCTTGCCAGTAAACCTTGCCAGCCTGTGTGTTGCTGCATTTTATTCTTTCTTGCAAATCAAAACAATTTGAAAGAGGTGAGGAATGGGAAAAAATGGAAGCCAGCTCTCTATCTATTTGCAAATGTTTCTTTTTCAAGAAACATTTTGAGGAACATTTTGCCCCTGTTGGATTTGTGATTATAAATGTACTTTTTTCCTGACAACATTATATACCAAATAAACAGTGATGAATCAAAATCATAATGATGATAGAGATGATGATGATGATGATGATGACAGTACTTTATTACTAACAAAATATCTAAGAATGTATCATACGTACATAGGCTTCTTCCAAGTAATAGACTTATTTGCTTGCATTCTGTGTTACAGAAGAAAAAGGCATATAGTATATATAGAACCCTGGTTCAAGCAATAAAAAGGACCAGATATTATTTTCTGTTCTGCTTTGCTAACAAATCTCTTTGTAATATGCATATCCCAAGTTCCATAGTTCCTGCAAAAGGCTAAGTATTAAAATAGGAACAAAAGCATGACATTTGGTTAGAAAGTAGGAAATAGGAAAGTATCAATTGTTTCTCTGCATTTTTTGCCCTTTTTAGTTTAACACGTTGTATACGACATCCAGATCACTTGACATTTTCCTCCTCTTAATTGTAATAATGAATATGAAAATGATCACATTCAATTAAATCAGAAAAGTGGGCTTTCAAAGAAGTACATACTTAAGACAAAATTATTTCATTTTAGAGTCATAGGAGAAAGAGAGAACAAGTTAGATAGTAATTATTGCTCATTATGGCATTCTAAGGGATTTACTTTGACTCAGTATGTTTAGAAATAATTGAAGCTGGCTATTGCCTCTTTAGTGCACTTTTCACTGCTGTTGAAAGGGAAGTTTAGAAGACTGGAATGCAAATACTGGAAAGGAACTCTTTTGACATATAAGAACATATATGAAGTGGGGCCCATCCTAGGGCCGATTTGAAGTCCCATGACAGCGTGCTCTCAATGCAGCAAAGATATTTACTTCTCCATCACCATTGTGTCTGCATTATGCTAGAAATATTTTTATTGTGTCTCTTCCATCAAGATATTGAATGTGGGGAGCCAATATAGCCAAATGTTTGCTGCAAGCAATTTCCCTATGTATGTATGAAAAAAGGGAAATACTGCTCCAGTACTTGGGTATTTGGAAACGACGTATTCTGTTCATATTCATGTTCTTCATAGCTTGTAGATCCTGAGAGAATGGTCAGAATGCGTGGAGAGATGAGAGCCATGTCTGCTTGTTTGACATGGTCACTTCTGGCTGATTATATCAGCCAGGATAGGAAGAACCCACGGTTAAAGCTGGTGATTAATGGTTCCTTCAGCCTGGGATGTGTCAGCACCTTCTTAAAGCAGACTATTCAAAGACCTTTATTGGAAACATGCTGTATTTGACTGAAGACGTTTGTAAAGATTGTCCAGTCTCAAATAGACCATTCCTGGATAATCAGATTGAGAAAATAATGGCCTCACTACACCAGTTATATTTGGGTGAAACAGATTGTTGGGATACATTTCAGTAGGAGTTTTGTCTAAGGATCAGGACACTACAGCCTTGCTATGGACTTCTTGATAGTTTTTGATACAATGAGCCATAGTATTATTATCTTATCCGATAGGGAGACAAATTCTGCACCAAGTGGAAGATCTAACATATTCCTGACAAACCTAGCAGACAACTTTCTCTCCCAAAAAGTAGAGAAGGGAACTAGGGGATTAGCCATATTGGATTTAATTCTCACTAACAGAGATGAAATGATAGAAAGTGTCGAAGCCACAGGAACCTTGGGGGGAAGTGATCATGCAATATTGGAATTCAACATTATGGAAGCACAAGCAATAGAATACAGCCAAAATAGAGTCTTGGACTTTAAAAGAGCTAATTTCAATAAACTTAGAGAGACCTTTGGAAGAATTCCATGGATGAGAATCCTAAAGGGGAAAACAACTCAAGAAGCTTGGGAAATTTTGAAAAGTGAGATAATAAAGGCCCAGTCTAGTACAATACCAACAAAGAAGAAAAATAACAGCTCTCAAAAGAAACCAGCATGGCTGCATAAAGAACTCTCTGATAAACTGAAAGATAAAAAGGACAACTATAAGAAGTGGAAAGAGGGGCACATAACTACGGCAGAATATCAGCAAACAGCCCGTGCCTGTAAAGATGAAGTGAGGGAAGCTAAGGCTCAAAATGAACTAAGGCTTGCGACCAAAGTCAAAAATAACAAAACAAGCTTCTTTCAACATATAAGAAACAAGAAAAAAGTTAAGGGAATGATTGGTCCATTAGTGGGGGAAAGTGGCAAGAAGGTGACAAGCAACAATGAGAAAACAGAACTATTTAACTCGTTTTTTGCATCTGTCTTTACACAAAGGGAAAAAACAGTCCAACCTACCCAAACCAGTGCCATAAAAAACAGAATAGAAACACAAGTTAAGATAGGCAAGAAAATGGTAAGTGAGCACCTGTCCAGCCTAGACGAGTTCAAATCACCAGGACCAGATGGATTACACCCCAAGGTTCTCAAGGAACTGGCAGACGTGATCTCAGAACCACTGAACTATATTTTTCAAAGATCCTAGAGCACTGGGGAACTACCAGAGGACTGGAAGAGAGCTGATGTAGTTCCCATCTTCAAAAAAGGGAAAAAAATAGATCCAGGAAACTACAGACCTATCAGCCTGACCTCAATACCTGGGAAGATTCTGGAAAAGATAATCAAACAACAAATCAGTGAACACCTTGATGCGAACAAAGTTATCACTAAAAGCCAACATGGGTTTGTCAAAAACAGATCATGTCAGACAAATCTTATTGCACTCTTTGACCAAGTGACAAAACTAGTGGACCAGAGGAATGCTGTAGATATAATTTACTTGGACTTCAGTAAGGCATTTGATAAAGTAGATCACAACCTACTACTTGATAAGATAGAAAAATGTGGGTTAGATAGCATCACCACCAAATGGATTCATAGCTGGCTGACAGGCTGTACTCAGCGTGTGTTCCTCAATGGAACTGCATCTACATGGAAGGAAGTTTGTAGTGGGGTGCCCCAGGGCTCTGTTCTGGGCCCAGTGCTCTTCAACATCTTCATCAATGATTTGGATGAGGGGATAGATGAGGAACTCATCAAATTTGCAGACGACACCAAGCTGGCAGGAATAGCCAATACTCCAGAAGATAGGCTTAAGATACAGGAGGATCTGGACAGACTCAAACACTGGGCACTATCTAACAAAATGAAATTCAATGGTGAAAAAAGTAAGGTTCTACATTTAGGCAGGAAAAATGAAATGCACAGGTATAGTATAGGTGGTACCTTGCTCAATAGTAGTAACTGTGAGAGAGATCTCAGAGTCCTAGTGGACAATCACTTAAATATGAGCCAGCAGTGTGCTGCAGCTGCCAAAAAAGCCAACACAGTGCTAGGCTGCATTAACAGAGGGATAGAATCAAGATCACGTGAAGTACTAATACCACTTTACAATGCCTTGGTAAGGCCACACCTGGAATACTGCATCCAGTTTTGGTCATCACGATGTAAAAAAGATGTTGAGACTCTAGAAAGAGTACAGAGAAGAGCAACAAAGATGATTAGAGGTCTGGAGACTAAAACATATAAGGAATGGCTGCTGGAATTGGGTATGTGTAATTTAATGAAGAGAAGGGTGAGGGGTGACATGATAGCAGTAGTGACAACTAACCAGTGGAACAACCTACCTCCAGAAGTGGTGAATGCTCCAACACTGGAAGTTTTTAAGAAGAGATTGGCCAGCCATTTGTCTGAAATGGTATAGGGTTTCCTGCCTGAGCAGGGGGTTGGACTAGATGACCTCCAAGGTCCCTTCCAACTTATTATTATTATTATTATTATTATTATTATTATTATTATTATTATTATTATTATTATTATTATTTATTATATTTTGCAGCGATGTTAGTCCTTCCTGTCAGACTGCACCCAGGCTAACTAACTGTAGACTACAGGACTCTGTGACATGAAACCATTGGGAAAAGTCATTTAGACCTTTGAAGTGGAGTGCTGAAGTTAAATCAAGATGGAAATATTGTTGGTAATGAGGAAGTTTAAATATATTGCAAATACACCCATCTTCCCACACACATAATTACATATGAGTGGTGAGTATCACTTACCCATATATATGCCAAGAGAGTCAGAGCTCTCCAGATATCAGACGTGAGAGTGTTCCATAAGGAAGCTTCTCTGACAGAGATGCTCCTTGATTATCTGATGTCATTAGATACACAATTGGTGGCTAGTGTGGCAGCAGCAACCTTTCCTGAGCTGGTGATGGTTATCCATATATTGATTGCAGCCTGTGTTCTGCATCGCTGTTGTATCCAGAAAATGCAATTAGGAAAAAATGCTGCAGCTAGGTGGATAACAGTGTAACCAAAAGGGTTCTCATGATGTCGGTACTGAAATATTTTCATTAATTGACTGTGACATTGTTTGAAAGGTTGATGCCAACATTTAAGGCTCTAATTAGCTGGAAATCACTTCTTCGACTTTGAATCTCTCCAAGAACTTTGATCATCAGAAGAGACTCTTTTAAATATGCCACCTTTGGTAGATATTTGACTATTTGAAAGTGGGAGACAGTCTTCTGCTCCCAGGCTTATATAATATTTTTCTCAGGAAATACCTTAGGAATATGGATTTTCAGTTTTTCAACTTGGGGGAGGGGGTGAGAGGATATTTTTTCCCTTGATTTTATTCTGTATTTTATAGCTTCTTGGAAATGCTCCCTAGTTCTTCTGTTAGCAATGAGAAATATAATAAATGACAAGGAAGCTTTTGGTAGCTTTGAATCCATTTGCAGTTCTTTGGTGTTGGCAAAATTGAAAATGTTGGTATTTTAATGTGTTTTTGTAGTTACAAATCATGATACTGTTTTTAATTTTTCAACTAAAATTTCCTCTGGCAGTATAGAACAATTTGTAAATAGTTTGCCTTTAGATTTCAGTATAAAATCTATTAAACACATATTTATGAAAATGCACTTTTACTATTTTATATGATTAGTAAAGGGATTTGTTTAATCTCCTCTATTTTTAAAGCAATATTAACCATGTGGTTAACATAACTAGATAAGCACATTAGAGTAATTAACCTTCCAAGGAAGGAGAAGCTTTAGAAATTTAAACATACTGCATTAAATGATGGATGGCATTAAATTATTGGCAGCTGCTGGGTAAAAGTGATTTATATCATAGATTTAATTGGACATATTTCAGGTCCAGCATTTCATGGGATTTAAAGCTCTTTCTGCATTGGGGTCATACCTTAAATTGCTACTTCAAAACTGGATTTCTTGCATTATGTTCAAACTCTCAATATATTCTGAGCATTACAATAGCTCGTCTTTTAAATATCATTTATGTTGTAAATAATGTCTTAGGGTATTTTTTTATTAAAGTGTTTGAAGATAACACAACAGCCTATAAAAACCTATAGGCTACAATAATTCACTTTAAATGCATGTAAAACTGATTTACAATTTTGAGTTTGGTTCTCTCTGTAATATAAATCTTCATTAGCCTAAATCAACATGCATTGGAGATTAAAAACTATTTATTTGCTACTTAAAGAATAAATAACACCTGAATCCAGGCCAGAGCAGAAGGTATATTCCCTGCGGAACTGAATGTAACCTTACATTCCAGTCTTTGAATTATATAACTTGAAGTCTATATCTCAGATGCTTTGATTTATATTTTGTTAATAATATCTATATCATTGAAGCAAATATAGAAATTGAAGTAAATGAAATAGTTATAACTGAGATAAAAGTTTGAAATTGATTGATTGATTTATAAAATTTATCTGGATACATTAAACTGGCCAGAGTTTAGGTAGCTTATAAAATTTACATATTAAAAATGAGAATGAAATGATTAAAATAGTTTTTAAAAAGAGTTTACAAATTATAAACTTGGTTAATTTAGTAAAATCCCAAAGTTCTTCCAGAAGTACCATATTCTCATTTGCTTCCATAATGGCATGAGATGGGGCCATTATCTGCTGGAGAAGGGAAACTATTTCATAATTTTCTGTTGAAAAATAGAAGATGTAACATGGTTGTGAGGCCATGTTGGAGACTTAATGGTGTATGGCAACTGTCTTATTGATTCTGCTTTCATATTGTTTATAAGAGCTGAAGCAGAACCTGTTTCAGCTGCTGCCAATGAACATCCAATATTTTCCCCCAGTTGCCTGAATATTGAAGTGCTGCAGTGCATTATGGGAAAAGATGCTAGCTTTCATTGGCCATGCTTTTTAGTGTGTGTCAGTTGCCATTTTTCTCAATTATAGAACACATGAGCATCTCTGTTCATGTTGCTATAAGAAAAGAAGTGAGATGGAGGAAGAGAGAAGAATGATGTTTTTATAGCTTAGTCATCCTATTAAACTTGCTGCCTCACTTGGGTAATTGTGAATGCTCAAAAGTGCCATTTGAGACTCGGATTTGCTGGAACCAATAGACATATTGATTAGGAAAATGAATGAACATTGGAAACATTACCTTATAGTGAGTCAGATAATTTGAACTGCAGTTTCCATCTCTCTTGTTTAGCATGGGTCAATGATGGGGACTATGGAAATTGTAATATCATCTTGCAAGCCCCTGATGTTCTATACTGGTCCTTTTTTATACAGGTGTACAGAATGCTCGGTGCTGGGCTTTACTTTGCCATAGGCTTGTGTGCTACAATATGAGATCCGGAGAACAATAATCACGACAAAGGGTATATTGAAAGGAAAGAAACAATTTAATTTGCTTTGAGCCCATAACTATTTTCCTGTGTGCCAATCTGTCATTGGTCTGTTTAATAGCCTTTTCATCCTTTTACAATGAAAAATTATGGTTCAGTGTTTATTTTAGAAGAGTTTCCTGGGGCTTGAAGGGTTACAAGCAAAGTTGGGGCAAACTTTTCTTTTTCCTCCGGCCTCATTTGGAGATTTGAACTTTGCATCTTCTACAATCAAAGAGCTGCATTAGGGCTATACTGTTGAGAAGACCAGTTTGCATGATTCCGTTGGGTAAGGAGATGCTTACCGTAATTAAAAAATTTTGTAGTTTCACATTTACTTGTTCATTATGTGGCCAGTTCCTCCTTAATGTCTCTGAAATAAAATAGCTGCCGAATACGAAGCAATTTAAATATTCTTTTTTAATAATAATAATAATACTTTTTGTCATTAATGGTGTCTTTCTCTCTGTTTAATTAAGAAGTGAGTTTACTAACCAAATAGAACGCTTTAGCAAACCGTGTTTATTGTGTCAGCTATATCCGGTATGGCCACCTTTTCATGCTTGCAGATGCTGGCTGGCTTCCATGTTTCATTTTATCTGCAACAAAAAAGACATTAGCAATTTGAGATGTCTAATTGAGATGCTATCTTGAAAAATACAAATGCCCAACTTCAATAATTTAACTTTAGTGTTTTCAAAGCAATCAGCTAGAATGCTTTCCTCTCTCAAAGCAAGTCTCCCTATCGCGACTTTTTTTTTCCTAGTTAAGGAACACAGAGCCTTTCACAGCTGTTGTTTTAGAGTTCTCAAGGTTATGTATCTTTCCCTGTGCAGTCAGCCAGGCCCCTTTTAAAGTTTCCCTTTGAGTCCCAAAGTTATCTTAATCTTTTCAGTTTTTCTTTTTTCTTTTCATAAGAAGAAACCCAGATTTCCAACAGAAGTAAATAATGAAAAATAAGAAATAAAAAAAATCTTTCAGTCCACATGCTTTAAGAAATGAAGTTCCAATTGGGATTCAGTTACTTTTTCACCGTTTAAAATGCCCTTGGGTATTTAGTCACTACTTTTTTTGGAGGGAGGGCTAAAGTTCCCCTTCCCTCACCACAGGGGGGAGAATGCTTAGCAGCTTAAGGAGGTACAGAAAGTAATTAGGGTGTAAAAGAAGTAGATCTCACCCAGTCTCTTCCACGCTGCTTTAAGAGTTGCCTGGTGGAAAATGTGACTTCGGCTGTTCACAGCTTAGGGATGAGCCATAATGCCTGGCCTTTTCTTCCTCCAGTTTAGAGGGATAGCCAAATCTAACGAGAGAGTTGTGGCTCTCCCGTGGTCCAGCGAGCAGCCCTCCTTGCTGGACACCTTTTCAGGGTGACCTTCGGCCCTTTTCAGGGCTCCCAGTAATGCGAAACTGGATGGGGGGGGGAAAGAGAGCAAATCTCCCAACCGTCCATAGCGGCTGCGTGGCAAACTGGAAGTCCAACAATGCAGAATATTTCTTTCTTTTCTGGATTTTTAAAATTTAGTTATTCCTAATAGGGCATTGAGTGCAAAAAAAAAATAACTTTTTTGTTTAATCTGCTTTCTGAATCACAAAATATATCACTCACATTTTGTTTTCTTTTTAGTGTATTAAAGTTTCTCAGTTTTGTATTACAATACATTCCTCCTAGGACCCTCCAGTTAGAACAGCCAGATAAAAATAACTTACTCAGTGTCATTATCCAGTTTTTTTTTTTTACAACAGAACGTCACAATCTCATGTGTTACTGGTCAGAGATTATGTAAGCTGTAAACTAATATACTACAATGTGGAAGGGTGATTAATTTGTCAATTAGATGTTGTTGTATTTGTTTCCAGGATAATTAGTCACAGAAATGCATATTCTCAGTGGCGTAGCGTGGGGGGTGCAGGGGGGGCGGGCCGCACCGGGCGCAACATCTGGGGGGGGCGCGCTCGCACTGAGCTGCTCAGGGAGCCCCAAGGGCTGCACAGAGTCGGCTTGGCTCCGCTCTCGAGCTGCTCTTTCTTGCAAAGTGAAATGAGTCCGGCAGGTGAGATGGGCAGCCACATAAACTGAATAAAATAAATAGAAGCGCCCAACTCTCCGCCCAGGCTCAGGCCAACCGCAAGCGCCCCGCAGGCGCCCCGGCAGGCTTGGCCGAGCGAAGATGGACCCGCCGGCCGGCTGGCTTAGCTTCGTGCGCATGCGTGGCTTTATTTAGCGGGGCTCACGTGCGAGCTTGAATG
Organism: Vipera berus; assembly: GCF_964194415.1. Classification (NCBI taxonomy): domain Eukaryota; kingdom Metazoa; phylum Chordata; class Lepidosauria; order Squamata; family Viperidae; genus Vipera; species Vipera berus. The sequence goes on along the minus strand of NC_138203.1, from coordinate 22,875,012 downwards.
CAGCGGCTCTTGCAGGTCAGAGCCCCGCCCAGCCGCCCTCGAGAGGGACCCGGAAGCATCCCGCATGCGCGCGACTCTTCTTGGAAAGTCTACGCCGCTGCGGGGCGCGTCTTTTCGGCAGTGCCATGACGTCACCGGGTTAGGGGGCGCAAATTGCCCCGGGTGCTGACAACCCACGCTACGCCACTGCATATTCTAAAATATGATAATTTGTCTAGGTGTGTTACTGTGAAAACAACAGAAACAAAAAGGGGAAGAGATAGAGGGCAGTTTCTTGCTGTCCTTTTCTTGCAACGCAGATCTTGAATCAGTTGTTAATGCTGATGATTTTCTGTGCATGCACAGAATGTTATTCTATTGTTTATAGTCTTGAGTTCATAAAAAACAGTCAGAATACAGTAACATAAATAAATATGCATATGACACACAGCAGTTTGTTTCAGCAGATTGTGTTTTATATTGGTTTGCATTTTAAATATACCTTGTTATTAAACAGTTTACTCTAAATTATAACAACAAATTTTGCAACCGTTGCATGCATTTCTGCACTGCAAAAACTGCACATTCTCCACAGCTTTGAGTTTTTTAGGATGCATTTTCCTGATGCATTTTGTGCATTCCTATCTTATGAGAGAGCCATTTTTCTGAATACTAAAAAGGTACAATTCTGTACAATTTATGCTACACAGCAGTTCTGGTACATATGCACTTGCACATCTGAAATCTGTATTAAATCTCTTCCCATTTTTACTGGGATTCTAAACTTACTGGTGTTGGAGTGTGAAGTGCTCTGTGTACATTATAGGACTCCTAAGCAAAGATTAGTGAAGAGAATACAGTAACTGTAATAGAAAGAAGATCTATTTACAAGAGAGGAATTGAAAGGGTAGGTAATGCCTTCCTAACTGCATTTTATCAGCATAGCAGTGAACAAGCATGAGTTTTATATATTTGTACCTAGGAAGAAAGTCAAAAGGCAGAAACCCCAAATTAGCAATCTCTACGAAGATAGCCAAAAAGTGGTAAACTCAAGTTAGCAATCTCTTAGACAAAGTCCCAAAAGTGCTTTTTCAAAAGGCAACTGGACTTTGTTTTTCCTTGAAGACAGTTTATTTCTCATCCAACGATCTTCTTCAGTTCTGAGGTGCTTAAGTGGCAGTGCCATTGGATTTGCACCTGAAATAACTGGAATAATAGTAAGACATTAAAAATTGGTTTTTCTTAGTATCCATCAAGAAAATGCATTAAAGTTCCTACAATAACTGTATCTTGACATGTATCCTGCTTTCTGAAGGGCCAAACTTTATTCAACTTGGGATATGTACTAGTGGAAAGTCCCTCATCCTTCCCTATCTGTCCTAAAATGAGTGCTAGTGATATATTGCAGCTAATATGTCTGGACACATCTGGCTTGAATCCCAGCTCAGCCAAGTGAATTTATTGGATTGCCTGACACAAGAACATAGGAAGCTACCTTCTCTGAGCCAAGTGGCTGGTCTATTAAAGTCAGTACTGTCAACACTGACTGACATTAGATCGCCCAAGATCTCAGATCGGGTTCATTCACCTTGCTTTATCATAGATACCAAGGACTTCTGAGTTCAAAGGTTATGCTTTATTAATAACCTATTTTTTCATATATGTTGCTGTTATGTATTGGGCTTAATTGTAACACCATGTGGTAAGCTGGAGCTAGCTAACGGCTCCCAGCAACTCAGACACCCTGTCTCCAGTGCTGTTATTGGCTGCCCCTAGGCGGCAATGGGTTGCTTTAAACCTATTGGCTGCTGCCTAGGGGCCAGGCTATTAATTGCTGCAGGCTGCAGCTCAGGTCCTCAGTTCAGATCCTGCAAGCAAATAAACATGACCATTGCTGAACTCACTTGCCTCGTCTTCATTCCTGCACAACAAACCCACTACACAACACTGGTGATGAGGATGGGATCCTGCTTCTCCGAAGGAGCTGAAAGTCACTAGGAGAGAGGCAGCGCATGCCTGGTGGGAAAGGCATTTCTCCCCCCCCCCACGGTCGGCTAGCCAGACATGCTAGTGACCACGCTCTCAGTGGATCAGTCCCTGGGCATCAGAGAAGCAGGATCAGAAGACACAGGATCCAACTGAGAAGACCAGAAGAATGCCCAAGGTTGGGTGGCTGTGAGAGTTCGACATCAAGCGACCAGAAGGATGGCCATAGTACCTATCCCAGGTCGAAAACTACCTCCGGGTGAACCAGGTTTCAGAAGATGGACTGAAGGCCGCCACACTGCTCTGTGTGTGCAGCCCAGCAACATTCAATCTGGCTGAAAACCTGTTCGCGCCAACGCCGCTGGAGTCAGTCTCCTATGGTAAGCTAAAGAAGAAGCTCAGAGAACATTTCCAGCCAAAGATGTCGGTGATTGCTTGGTCCTACGCCTTCGAACAACGAATGCAGCAGCCCGGTGAGACCATGTCAGAGTACATCGCAGCCTTGAGGCAGGCCACATGCCTATGTAAATTTTCTGACGTCGAAGAGTGACTTCGAGACCAGCTCGTCTGCAGCCTACAAAATCTAGAGCTGCAGCAAAAACTTTTTGCTAGACCCAATCTGTCATTCACTGAAGCCCAGGATGAAGTCATGGCAAACGAAGCTGCTGGAGGAGCCGTCCAAACAATCCAGCCTGCCAAAACAACGCAATGTGAAGAAACAGTCCACCATGAGGATGCCAAACGCACAGAGGAATCAGAAGATGAAGAAGATGCTGAAGTCGACAAGCTGCACAAACAACCCGACACTTAGCACCGCAGCAGCAAGCAACAAGAGACTCCTTACAAGGCAGACCTCTTACCTAGATGTAACGGTTGTGATGGCCGCCACCAATGGGCAGGCTTCAGATTCCAGTCAGCCACATGCCAGGCCTGTGGCAAAACCAGCCACATCGCAGCAGTATGCAGAGCTCGCCAGAGGGACCGGCCATCGAAGCACCAGTCGGAAGATCCGACTAGGAGAGGTACCGGGACCTAGGGGCCATTTAGCATGGGGTTTTGTGCAAGCCACAGAAGTATATGCTGCACCGGGGCCTGACGTCCCCTCAGATCCAAATTTAAACTTCAGGTGGAGCTACAAGGTGTCCTCTGTAAAATGGAGTTGGACACAGGCTCAGCCGTTTCCATCATTTCTCTGGACACATTTAATTTCATGTGTAGTCACAGTAGAAAATGGGCCAAACTAAGGCCCTCCAACATGATTTTAACAGATTTTCAAAATGCAAAAGTCACAGTCAAGGGTGAAGCTACCTTGGCCATTAAATTTAAGGGATTTTTTGGGCACCTGGATGTCGTAGTAGTAGGGGGCCAGAGAACAAGTCTAATTGGACTCAATTGGTTTGATGCATTAGGCATCCAAGTAACCAGTATCAACTGGACACAAGCCATGAATGTCAGTTTGCAAGGACTTTGCAGACGTATTTAATTCAGCCCTAGGAACATACACAGGCCCGCCTATATCATTCAAGCTAGACCTCAACATGGTCCCCATTAGGATTAAGCCTCAAAGGGTTCCCATTGCCCTCAAACATAAAATTGACACAGAAATAGACAAGCTTGTAGAACAGGGCGTTTTGCAACCAGTTGATGGTGGCGAGTGGGAAATTCCTATAGTAACACCACTTAAGGCCAACGGAGACATTAGAATATGTGCAGACTACAAATGCACAATTAACAAAGCCCTTAAGCAACACACATACCCTGTTCCAGTGGTGAACCACATCTTGGCATCTTTGCAAGGGGGCACCATTTTCACAAAGTTAGATTTGGCACAGGCCTATCAGCAACTGCCGGTTGATAAGGCCACAGCCGCAGCTCAGATGATCGTGACTCACAGGGGGGCTTTTAAAGTGAAGCATTTACAATTTGGGGTTAGTGTTGCACCAGGCATTTTCCAGAGAATCATGGAACGCAGGCTTAAAGGCATTCAGGGTGTTTGCCCTTATTTTAATGATGTGCTTATTGCAGGGGAATCCACAGAGGTGTTAGCCAGCAGGCTCAGAGCCATCCTACAGAGGCTGCGTGAAGCAGGCCTCAAGTTAAAAAGAGTAAATACAGTATTGGGGTTTCTTCAACCGAATTTTTGGGATTTCGCATTGATGCTAACGGCATTCACCCAGCTGAGTCCAAAGTGAAGGCCATTCAAATGGCACCTAGACCTAAATCAAAAGGAGAGCTACAAGCATTCTTGGGTCTCCTCAACTTCTACCATGCATTTCTGCCTAACAAGGCCACATTGGCAGAGCCACTTCACAGGCTCTTAGATAAAAAAGCTTCATGGAAATGGACCAGCATTCACGAGAAAAGTTTCCAAGACCTAAAGGCACTTTTGTCGGTTAAATCTACTGTCACTCATTTTAGGGAGTCTAAACCAGTCTGTTTAGCATGTGATGCATCCCCTTATGGGGTGGGGGCAGTCTTGAGTCATTCAGAGAAGAATGGAATACAAGTTTCTATTGCATTTTATTCAAGGACACTGTCCTCTGCTGAGCGTAACTACCGGTATGCTCAAATTGACAAAGAGGCCTTAGCCATTGTAGCAGGAATTAAAAAATTCCATGACTATTTATATGGCAGGGACTTCATGGTCTTCACAGACCAAATACCACTACTGGGACTCTTTAAAACAGACAAACAAACACCCCACATACTTTCCCCAAGAATGTTGAGATGGTCTATTTTTCTATTAGCCTACACATTTAAACTGGTTCACAAACCTGGCAAAGAAATGGGCCATGCTGATGGCCTGAGCAGACTCCCACTGCCACTAATTGAACCAGATCCGGCCCCAGCAGCCAGAATCCTGTCCATTCAGGATTTGCCAGAATTTCCCCTCCACGCAGGGGACATAGCTGCAGAAACAGCTACTGATAAAACACTTAGTAGAGTGCTTTCATGGGTGCACACAGGGTGGTTAGATAAAAGCCCAGGCTCTGAATTCCAGAGTTATTTTGTTAGAAGACATGAGCTATCAGCTCACAAGGGTTGTATCCTATGGGGAAACAGGGTCATAGTTCCCACTTCAATGAGAGATAGAGTTTTACAGTCACTACATGAAGGCCATCCAGGCATTGTCCATATGAAAGCTTTAGCAAGAAGCTACCTATGGTGGCCAGGCCTAGACAAGGCCATCGAGGCACAGGTGCATGGATGTTATACATGCCAGCAATCAAGGCCTGAAATGCCACACGGTCCATTTCACAGGTGGGAGGAAATGCATGCTCCCTGGTCTAGAATTCACATAGACTTCACTGGGCCCTTTCAGGGACAGCTCTTCCTCAAAGTGGTAGACAGCCATTCTAAATGGCTTGAAGTAATCCCGGTTGCAAACATGACTACTGCTAGGACCATCCAGGTGCTGAGAAAACTCTTTGCCACACATGGGTTGCCAGATGTCTTAGTATCAGACAATGGGCCCAATTCACTGCTGCTGAATTTCAGGCTTTCCTGAGAGCAAATCTCATTAGACACGCAACGTCTGCCCCATTTCACCCATCCAGTAACGATCAAGCTGAACATGTGGTAAGGACCACAAAGAAGTCACTAAAACGCATAGTAACTGGGGACTGGCATCACAGATTGGCAGATTTTTTTATTTTGCCAGCATTCCATGCCCTGCACTGCTACTGGGAAAAGCCCAGCAGAACTACGTTGGGGTTGATGCCTGATCAGGAAACTGGACAGGTTGCATCCAGATAGAGTGGCAGCAGAAGCCTCCCGACCAAAACCCCCGAGGGGGCTGCAAGTGAGTGATGGTGTGCGGGCTAGAAACTATGGGCATGGGAATCTGTGGGTTCCTGGAAAAATTACTAAATCATCTGGTCCCCTCTCTTATGAACTGGGGCTGGAGGGAGGGTGAGTTGTCAGACGCCACATTGACCAACTCAGAAAGCAGTTTCCAGAATGGCCACTAAGCGAGGACTGCATCATAAGTCCCTCCCAAGGTCCCCAAAGTGGCAACCAAGTCAGCCCATGCATAGATGCTGAAGACTCTCACATCACAAGCAATGAGGAGTTGGCCGTAGTGGAGGGGAGTCCGGAAGTGCAACATGGATCCCCTGATGGAGCAAGCCAACCTGACTTTCACAACTGCTGTGCCAACTCTGCTGAACAGTCTGACTCTGGGGTGGGCCAACCTGGAGAGGCCAGCCAGAGAGCACCAAATCCTTCTGGCTCAAGTGCATCAAAGGACACCGAACCCCTGAGGCGTTCCACAAGGGCATGCAATCCTCCTGCTTATTTAGCAGATTATATAGTAAAATAAAGGAACTATAATGTTGTATGTACTTATGATAATTGTTGACTATGAGACTGTACTAAAACAATGATGGAGCTATAATGTCATTAACTGTCTTATTGTATTGTTAATGGAAACCTATTCATACTATTGTTAAAACTTGTAATTTGTTATTTTCACGCTTATTGTTGCTATGATGTTTGTTCATTCTAAGAGGGGAGGGGTGTTATGTATTGGGCTTAATTGTAACACCACGTGGTAAGCTGGAGCTACCTAATGGCTCCCAGCAACTCAGACACCCTGTCTCCAGTGCTGCTATTGGCTGCCCCTAGGCGGCAATGGGTTGCTTTAACCTATTGGCTGCCGCCTAGGGGCCAGGCTATAAATTGCTGCAGGCTGCAGCTCAGTTCCTCAGTTCAGATCCTGCAAGCAAATAAACATGACCATTGCTGTACTCACTCGCCTCGTCTTCATTCCTGCGCAACGAACTCACTACACAACAGTTGCCACATGTGATTACCTGCTTGCAATATTTGGGTGAAATTCGAAACCCCAGATGTCTCCTTTTTCCAAAGAATTGAGTTTGCAATAAGCTTTTCATGATTTGAATCTTCTTTCTAAATGTTGACAGTAGTCCTGTATCAAAATATGCCTTTCTTCTAGTGCAAGAATATTGTGCTTTTTTTTCTCTGAGTCTCAGGGTCACTGGGAATTTCTTTAAAATTGCTCTTGATTCTGTTTTTTGAGGTCTCTTTATCATTGGAAATGGTTGCTACAGCTTCTATTGTTCTCTTCTATTAACAACAATAATATATGGGACATTGTCCTAGCATACCAGTCAGAAAAAGGCCAGTGACAAAGTAGGAGGGTAGAGGGAGCCCACAATATTTTCACTTGACATCTAAACTGAAAGATAAGAATCCAAGTAAGCTGCAGCCTGTTGGATATAAGCTTGGGAGATAACCCAGATACATTACTTTATTGAGATAGTTTATAGTAACAGAATCTTGCAAGTTTGATTGTGCTGTCCCCCCCACTCCCATATATTCCTGTAAGTCCGGGAGGAGTCATCCTGAGTGTCTTCTTAATATTACTTCTCAGGAGTTAAGGAATGCTTCTGTAGTCTTTGTTTACATAACAGTTCTTGAATATTTGCTTCAAGGCTATATCTCTGGCTCTCTTCATGTACTGATGTACAATAAAAGGTATTCACACATACCTTTTGGCTACCATATACAGTAGTTAAGAACAAGCAAGGACAAGAATGCAACAGTCCATCCATAAAACTATCACCATAATTCTCTTTTTCTTTGAAAGAAATTTCTGACACAGACTTTAGGAAGTCTCTTTCATTTAATTGAATAAAAATTGACAAAACAAAAGATGGAAGTAATTTTCCTGACATAGCAGATCCTGTTTATATGCCCATATTACATGGGAAAATACAAAAGCACTTGATTCTTCCTTATAGTATCTAGATACGTTCTTAATTATGCTTTATGCCCCTTGCATTAACCATCTAGTGTTAACACTAAACCTCTTTTCTGAACAATACTGTAGAAGATTGGATACAGTTTCTTTTGTTACAGACTCTCAGTGCAGCCTTTTTCAGTAAACTAGTTTGGAAATCCCAAAAGACAGAAGCCCAAAAAATTATTACTTGAATCCATAATTTACCTAACAAATAAAATGAATTTATAAAATCTCAGCTTTGAGGGCTCCTCTGATCTAATCTTTTTCTATAGTTTTCATAACTCTACCTCAATTTTTATTTCATTTTAAAGCAGCCAGAATGAAATTTCACAACCCTATTTTGCATTTGTCATGGGGACGCTATTGATTTATATTTCTTCCATGCTCAGATACTATTTCTGCTCATACGGCCAACTTATCCATGTTAAATTAAATCACAATTTACTCATTGAAGCTCATTTGGGGGTTTGCATTCATAAATTAACCATTTGGGCAGGGTTCATGTAATATATAGCAAATAAAATGTTAGTGTGTCATATGAACATAGCCTCTGATTTATTGAATTATTGGGTGCAATAGAGTTGCTATTTCCTTACAGATGTCACTAGTCGTAAAATAAAGGTGGCACAGAGGCTGCAATCAGAAATATGATGGTAACTGATAAGCAAACTGGCTTTAAAAGAGTTGAATGAAGCATGTCCTTCAGTGGCTACATTAGTACTAAATGGATGTTTAATGCGAAAGCATTAACTTATCTTAAGACAAGATAGCAATGGCTACATGCAACTGAGGTAACAATTGTTGACTTAGCACTATCGTATTAATATTTGTCTTTCCCTCCTCACCTTTCCAAAATAACTGCACTTAATTTATTTTAAAAAAATGAGTAAACGAAACTAATCAAAAAAGTTATAAAGAAGAGTTTTTAAACAGTTTCCAGAATGTAAAGAGAGATAATGCAGGTCAATCACAAAGGGAGGTTATTCCATAAGACTAATGGCTGAGCTTGTCCTGGCTTCCATTCCCTTTACTCATGAAAGGGAGCTACATTCTGAAACCTTCCCTAGAAATAATGTATTAGATGGGTCAAATCTGGTAGGTGAAGGCAGTCCTGTGGATACCTGATATAAATGAATGTGACCATAATGTTCTTTGGAGGTAGCAGTTACCTTGGTCTTCTGATTTCTTTGAGTCTTCCTTAGCAAATAACAATAGCACTTAGACATATATGTTGTTGTTGTTAGTTGCGAAGTCGTGTCCGACCCATCACGACCCTATGGACAACGTTCCTCCAGGCCTTCCTGTCCTCTACCATCTTCTGGAGTCCATTTAAGCTCACGCCTACTGCTTCAGTGACTCCATCCAGCCACCTCATTCTCTGTCGCCCCCTTCTTCTATTGCCCTCAATCTTTCCCAGCATTAGGCTCTTCTCCAGTGAGTCCTTCCTTCTCATTAGGTGGCCAAAGTATTTGAGTTTTAGCTTCAGGATCTGGCCTTCTAAAGAGCAGTCAGGGTTGATCTCCTCTAGGACTGATCGGTTTGATCGCCTTGCAGTCCAAAGGACTCGCAGGAGCCTTCTCCAGCACCATAGTTCAAAGGCCTCAATTCTTTGGCGCTCAGCCTTTCTTATGGTCCAACTTTCACTGCCATACATTGCAACTGGGAAGACCATGGCCTTGACATATAAACTGCTTCACAATGCTTTACAGCACTCTTTAAGTGGTTTACAGAGTCAGCATATTGCCCCCAAACAATCTGGGTCCTCATTTTACCAACCTTGGAAGGCTGAGTCAACTCTGAGCCAGTGAAGATCGAACTGCTGGAGTGGGCAGATTTAGCTTGCAATGCTGCATTCTAACCACTATGCTACCACGGCTCTTGTTGAAATGTTGAAAACTGTATTTCAGTAAGTTCTGCAGGACCTGAAAGTCCCCAACCCTTAGCTAAGTAAAAAGATGGAATTCTGACAAACAAGAAAGATGGCAAAATGTGCAAAGCAAACAGTTACATTAGTTTATGAATCTTCCCTTTTGCTTCAGTGTTGTTGCTATTCAGTAAATGCTTGTAATGGTACCTGGGAAAGAGTTTGGCAGTCAGGCAAAGAAATGCTGCCTGGTCAGACAACATAGCTGCATACTGGGTAGAGCAAGAGGCTTAGAAGGGACCCTCCCTAATTTTCCAGGCTATAAAGGCGATGGTGAGAGAATTATATGTTCAGAGTTGCAAGATTCTGTTAATGTAGCTTTATAATAAATTATTTTATTATAGAATTATTTATCTTGTCATGTGTCCTGTCTGATCTGTCTGGTAAGGCTGATAATATTTCACTGTAGAAGCTGTCAACTTGGGAGAGTTGACTTTGCAGCAACAGATTGGAACTTACAAAGATTTGATACTAAAAATATAATTGTTTCTTAATTGTTTTATAATTTAAATAATAGTAGCACAAACATAACCCCAGTCTATTGTCAGTTACAATGACCATCACAGCACTTTAATTACTATAATCAAAATAAGGAAATTGGAAAATTTGAGAGCATGGATATAGGTTTTTTCCCCTCTTTCTGTTTTGCTGCAGTCATTAGTAGTATGAAAAATTGAAAATTGAAAACTCAAACAGTATAATGACCTCTTTAAATCTGTGTGGCAAATAGCTCAAGCCTTTCTTCTTGTTATATATGTCATATTGTCATTTACTTCACAGAGGACAATATTAATGAAAAAATGGAATATAACTAAGCAGGAAGAAAATCTTCAGTTAGGCTGCGAAGCAATTCTGCAATATCTTTCAAATAATGCAGAATAAAATGTGAGATTTGCCCATGTAGTTGCCGCCTGCTTTCAACTAATTCCAATACTTTACATGGTGTTAGTAATATATATATACTGGTAAAGCTGTAATATTCTGCAGTTCTAGGTCAACTGAAGTTTAGCATCCATCCAAGCTGTTAACAGAATGAAATTGTGGAAGATTAAGAGGAAGTTGGAACTGAACTTTAATTTAGGTCACAAACATCTGTTCACAAATGAAAACATAGAATGTAAGCTTTAAAAAAGAAAGCTGTAGACCAACATTTAAACCCTATTAAAGTTTAATGCTGCAAGCCACTGCTAAAAATGTCAACCAAGTCAGAAAAAACATCTTTTCACTCTGTTCCAAAATTGGATCAAACTGTGCAATGCTAGAAATACATAAAAACCCTATGCAATAAGGCGCCATTATAGTAGAGGGACCGAGAATAGTGGTAAGAAGATGAAGAATTATGTCCTTTCCAATAATTCATGAAAAATACATTTAAACCTCTTTTCTTTTGGTTTCTATTTTGTCACTGTTTATTTACAAGACTAAATTATAAAAAGAATAAACAAGATGGGCAAAAGCAAAACAATTTTCCTTTCAGCACAGAACATATGTTGTTATAGAATCCAACATTATAATATTTTACTATTTATGCAGCTTTTCCTGAACAATTTTCATGTAGATAATAAGTTGGACCAATAGAAAATAATATACAGACTGTAGCTTAGGGTTGAACTGTGGAGTGATTGAGGGTCTCTGTGCTTGGTTGTTGGCTTGCAAACTTTCAGTAATGAAAAGTCTGCAAACCAACAACCAAGTTCAGAAAGCATAAAGGACTCCAAAGCTGGAGTCCTTGTTTGGGACATGTCCCCAAATTTTGGGATATTTATGTCCTTTTTGCTCACATTCTATACAACAATTTCCTACTTGGTTTGTGCTTTCCTATTTAAAATACTTTGATAACATTGCTGGCTAAATCGTTGAGCATTAAATGCACATTCAATGTACACAACTCTCCCTTTAAAAATAAAAATGGGATGTCTACAAACCCTTTTTGTGGCTGGAAATGTACTTTGTAGGGGAAAATTATCCATGACCCAATTTATAAGTAGAGACAGCATGATGTGTTCAAGCCAAATTTATCTGAACAAGGCTGGGGATAGAACACAAGATTCTGCCCACTTATAAGGAGGTTACAAACAAGCATTATATAGTTGTATAATAAATGCTGACAACTAATGATTTCAAATGCCAATCATCTTCTTTTTGATAACATGGGTTAGATTTTCTGATATTAGTGAGAATTCACTTAATACATCCAATGTTGGCATAATACATCTTTTGTTGTTAGTTGCTTCCTAATTCCCGTTTAAAAATACAAGTGCTGATTAAGACAACTCATGAGCCAGGATCCGCAAATGCCTACGCAAACTATTATGGAAGCCTGTTTGAGTTCAGAGGCCTTGATGTTTTGAAGATCTTGGTCCACATATTTGTTTTTACTCCTTTAATTTATGCAGAAAGAAACATTGTCACATGGTATAAATAATACTGATAAAATAATTTCTTACGCCCATATGATTTTTTTTCTTGTTTTAATGTCTAGTGGACCTTTTATTTTTCTTTACCAAATTCTCCCTAAAGCAAAGTTTTGATTCAGATGTTGAAGCAGCTTGGCACTGTCGTCTAGAACATTTGGAAACCCTGAGTTTTCTAATGCTAATCTAGACTGAATAGTATTCTGGATATGATTCTCCAGGATTTCAGAGAAATGCTTCCCAAACCTGTTTGATCATTCCAGAGATTAATTAAGAGTCTTCTATATGCAGTATAGAGGCTGATCTGCTATTTTCTACCTTTTCTTTTTCTCATTTGATAGGCAGGATTTTAGTGAGCAGTTTTTGTTTTTTTAATATCAGATTCATGTAATGCTTTTGAACCCACTTTCTGAAGATATCATATACATTGCTTAATATTATAAAGTCACAGAAATATCCCTTTGTGCAGAAAGTTAATAAACTGCATTTCACAAATTTAATATATGGACAGAGCTAGAGATCATATGTTTCTCAGTCGCTAATACATTAATACTCCTGAATGCTGATTCTTTCCCTGAAATGATGGACTTAGAAGAATGCAAATAAATGTGTTATTAGTTTCATGCAGCCAAATTACTTTAGACTTGTTTTTCAAGACAGCATCACGGCTGCATTGTCTAGAGCTTTTAAAACTAAATATAATTTGGAAAGCATGGTCTGGGAGATTTCATTTTTAAAGGCAGACAGTTCTACTGCATGCTTGAATGGTTTTCAGTGGCCCTGAAGTAAGATTTTACTTGACAGAGTAAATTTCATAGAAGAATAAAGATAACTCAATGACCTGCCACAGTCTTCTCAAAACTGGCACCATCCAATATACTGGATTATAACTTGCAGAACTCCAAATCAGTAAGAATTCAATCACTATCAATTCTGAAAGTTAAATTTACCACATGCAGAATGGCCTTCAACCAAGGAAACCCAACAATGACTTTGTAATACCTTGTACTAATGTAGATTTCAGGACCCAATCTGAGTCGGTCACCGGGATTAGAGTTTTTTAGTCTTCCAAGCTTTTGGACTCGTGCTGAAGCCCATACCAGGGAAGTTCTGTCTGTCCAGAATGTTGCCACATTTCTGGAGAGAAAGAAATTCCCTGAGGATGGGTTTCAGCACGAGTCCAAAAGCTTGGAAGACTAAAAAACTCTAATTCCGGTGACCGACTCAGATTGGATCCTGCAACATTATCCTGGGACATGTATATTTGCATTCATTCATGTAGATTTCATTTATGTTTTTTCAAATGCCCCTGCATGTATTTGCCTCCTGCAATATTGTCTATTTTTTGCTATATATTTTTTTTTATAAAAGATTTCTTGCAAAGATAATAAATGTTTTGAACATACAGTAGGCTACCTAAGGGAGACCTACAAGCACCAAGGATATATGTGGCGTTTAACAAAGCAGTATGCAAATTATGGCATTTCAGTAAATGCTGACATTTTCTGTGAAATGAGAAAATTCCTGTCAGCCTGTTGTTTTTAGAAAGATACTTAATTAAAATAGGTTTTGCACATTATGCTGTTCATGGTATAAAATTAATACTATCTCAGAAATCTTGAGTTTTTACAAAGAGGCCTCTATTAAACCTATTGGTTTAATAGATGGCTAATGGAATTTCATACAACCATGGTCGATAAATAAAGACAAGTCATAAAATAAAATACTACTTTTTAAAATGTTATGATTTTTATTTTTTTATCCTGTCATTATTATTTTTTAAATTACTCAAGGCAGTGAATATTCCTAATACTTCTTCCTCTTTCTATTTTCCCCACCACAACAACCCTGTGAAGTTAGCTGGGCTGAGAGAATGACTAGTCCAAAATTATTCAACTGACTCTCATGCTTAAAGCAGGATTGGAATTCACAGCTTCCTAGTTTCTAGCCTGGTACCTTAACCATGATTAGACTAACATTTCTCCTTTGAATTATTTCTGGATTGGATGCAGAAATCACAGGGTATGAATTTGAGAATAAACTAGCCATCAAGTGACAATGTGCATCTTTTTCATTTATGAGTTTTGTTTGTTTTTTGAGTTCCGTGCTGAGTGGCCACATGTAGAATTCAGGATTATAGAGTTGTAAGGGATCTTGGAGGTCTTCTAGTCCAATCCCCTGCTTAAGAGATCTTATAACAGGGGTTCCCAATCCCTGGACTACTACCAGGCCATGGCCCATTCAGAACCGGGCCATGTGAGCAGCTGGCTGGCACCCATGTGCGCACGCAGCTCAACATGCAGGCTGGTTTGCCTCTTCTCCCCTGTCAGGGCAGCAGGCTGTAAAGGTTGGGGACCACTGTCCTATACCATTCCAGACAAATGGCTGTTCAATGTCTTTTTAAAAACTTCCAGTGATGGAGCATCTACAATTTCTATTTGATCTTGAGCCTATCTCCTGGAGTGTTGGCCATTTCCCCAGCTTGGTGTTCTCTGCAAATTTGATGAGTTCCCCTTCTATCCCTCATCTAAAACTGCTAAGCTTGTAAGCCGCCCTGAGTCTTCGGAGAAGGGCGGGATATAAATGGAATTAAAATAAAAAATAAAAAAATAAAAATAAAACATTTATGAAAATATTGAATGCTTAAGATATAACCTTGAGGTGCCCCACTTCCCTCCATGTAGACATAGTTCCATTGAGGGCTACACACATTGCTGCAGTTGGTCGGCAATTACAAATCCTTCAGGTGGCATTGCTGTCTATCACACATTTTTCTATTTTATCAAGAAGTAGATTGTGACAAAATTTTCAATCAATATATCTCTATGGATTTAGCCATTTTTTTCTTCTGTAACAACATTTGAAATGTTATGACAACTTCTGAAGGTTGTTGATTGCACTTCTAAGACTATACACATTCTTAAAATTGTGAAACTCTTCCCTAGGGCAATGTTGTGAGGTTTTGGTGAACTCTTACAGTTTTCATTCAGAAACTGTCTCAGTTGTTTTCCTTCAAACTGAAAGATGGACCTCCTCACCTGCTAAAACCTGTAAGGCTCTTTTGACTCATATACTGTAACTGTCCAGATCTTGGAAGCTTACACACAGCTGTTGTTTGACCCTGGCAGTTTCACTTTCTGCAAGCCAAGAAAAGTATTAGCAGGAAGCAAACTATTCACTTTTAGGGTTTTATGCTGTCTTACCTCCTAGCAAAACTACCCTATAAAGTTGTAAGATTTCTACTCCTAGGGAGAAGACAACTATCACCCAGGAATTTGAGGACAAGGATCCTTGGTGAATTGCAAATATTTGCTCCCACAATAGCAGTTTTCAGACTTTCAGTTTATTTCTCCTCCTCTCTGTCTCTTCCCTCAGGTTTAAAGGGAATTTAAAGGGGTGCAGAGTTTTGCAAGCCAAATGGTTTATTGCTAAAGTAAGGTAATTAAAATGCAGGTTAGCATTAGCAATAGCAGTTAGACTTATGTACCGCTTCAGAGTGCTTTACAGCCCTCTCTAAGCAGTTTAACAGAGTCAGTATATTGCCCCCAACAATCTGCCTCCTCATTTTGCTGACTTTGGAAGGATGGAAGGCTGAGTCAATCTCGAGCCTGTCAGGAGTGGGCAGTGGGCAGAGTTAGCTTGCAGTATTGCATTCTAACCACTGCTCCACCACAGCTTGGTTGCTCCTTCTTCTTAGCTTTATAGAAAATGAATGTATTATTTATACCTCTTATGTATCTAAGAGAGACCACGTACTGGAAAAACTCCAGCATTTGAGAAGAGAAGAACAATAACGTTCTCCTAAGCAAGTAGCTATTCTAAATACACAATTGCAAAAAATTAAAATAAAAAAATTGCCAACTATGCAAATGGTGTGCTGAGTATTCACTGAAATCAAGGTTGATATTACAGTTATTGTGAAGATGAGATACTCGGAAAATATCTTACTATTTAGCTCAGGCTGTTCCATTTTCTACAAAAAATAGCTATGAAATAACCTTCTTAATGGTGGAGGGGAAAGATTGATATATGTAGTTATAGCCCTTTAAATACAATTTAGGTAAAAAATCACAGTGGCACTAATTATATATCCCAAAATATCCCTGATAATTTCAGTTTTTACCCCTTTGTGATTAAAAATAGAGTTATATTCTCATACTGAGCAATAAAATATGAGTAGGATAACACTCAAGCAGTGTGCAGTACATTTGATGCTACTGGATGTACTATAAAAAATGGTGGGAAGGAGAAAGCCAGCCAAAGGCTTCACCATCATCATCCCACAGTGCCACAGGACTCAACCCTCTCTCCTTGACTATTTAACTATTCATGACTATTCTACATGCAGCTGCTGAGTAAGCTTAGTCATCACTGCAATAGGCTTAGATGGAGGAGGCTTTGGATTTGGACACCCTTTGAGGTAAGCCAGGTCAAGAAACAGACATCACAGGGATTCCAGAAATTGTACTTTATTGTTATAGGATATGTTAACAAACTCCTAATAGTCAAACTGTTCACTGCATCTTTTTAGGTCAACAGGATAGGGCTCTTCAGAGTCCAGTTATGACACTCTCCACTTTCCTCACAGAGCTGAACAACTGTTTCACTTCTCCTACCTTTCCTCAAGAGATAGATAAGTTCCTCTGTATCACCTGATTCTATGAAGATTTGATATTTAGATATGGATGATGTTTCAGTTCCCCATAGGGAGCTGACCTCTAATCTAGGAGTTCTCACAATTCCTGCTGCAGGAGCAGCTTACAGTTGTGGTTGAAGGGCCATCACGTGGTGCACCAGTTCTTATTCCTCCTGGAATGGGAGGCTCGCCTCACACTCATGCTCACAGCCCCCTTAATCACATCCTGCTTGGACTGCTGTAATGCATCTTACTTGGAAGCTATATCTGATGCAGACTGTTGCAGCTCCAGTACTTAGAGGTAAATCTTAGCTTTTCCATGTTATCCAGCACAAGAGCATCACTAGTTACTAGATGGCTGCTGAATGAGGTGCTCAGGAATTGAACATCTTTGTGTTTGCCTACTCCTAATTGTATCTGCCTAGCCAGTGAGATCTGGAAGACTGTGCTTTCTCCATGCCCTTTCTCTCAAGGAATATCATCAACAGACTCTATGCTGGAGAATATTTTCAACTGCTGTTCCCTGTATGAAATAGAATTTACTCAAGAGTTTCAATGGCCTCAATCCATTGAAATTTGGGGAAGTCACAAATTCTAGCTGTTTCAACAAACTGTGAGGGCCTTGGTAATGTAATGTTTCATCTTGTAATATGGTGTTCATTTGTCTAATAATGTTATTATGTTTCCTGGTGAATTAGAATCATAATTTTATATTGCATTTTTAATATTCTTTTTATTTCATTGCTGCAATTTGTTATGATTTTAACCTTATTAATGGAGTTGGCCATGTAATTGGAGATGAAGTAAGGTAAAGGTAAAGGTAAAGGTTCCCCCGCACATGCGTGCTAGTTGTTTCCGACTCTAGGGGCCGGGGCTCATCTCCATTTCAAAGCCGAAGAGCCAGCGCTTGTCCGAGGACATCTCCGTGGTCATGTGGCCGGCATGACTAGACGCCAAAGGCGCACAGAACGCTGTTACCTTCCCACCGGAGTGGTCCCTATTTTTCTACTTGCATTTTTACGTGCTTTAGAACTGCTAGGTTGGCAGAAGCTGGGACGAGTAACAGGCGCTCACTCTGTTACGCGGCACTCGGGATTCGACCTGCCAAACTGCCGACCTTCCGATCGACAAGCTCAGCGTCCTAACCCACTGAGCCACCGCGTCCCTTGGAGATGAAGTACAATAAACAATTAGGAATGTAGTTTTATATTTTATATAAAGCATTAGATTCCATGATATATCTTTTTCTTTAACTGATTGCTTTTCTTTTTCTTTTATCCCAGCTCCACTGAGGATTTTAAAACTACTAGTAAATCAGTAAACTTCAGTAGAAACCCATAAATTACAATTGTATGCATTATTATTATTTACTTAAAAAGGAATAGAACTCTTTAATAGGCTGAGCACTTGTTTTATCTTTCTTTAAAAAATAAATAAATGAGAGAACTGACAGTTCCAGCTATGCTTCTTTCAGTAGCACTATGCTCTCAGAGCTCACAAAGGTATATTGCTGAAGAAATTCTGTCCCCTAACAACAAATTTCCACCTCCATTTCCACTGGAACATTAAAATATTTAGGCTCATTTAAGTCTACACTGACAGAGTCATTCAGTGACGTCCACCAGTTCCCACAGCTTTCATCTGAATGACTAAGGCAGTGTTGCGGCATTGTGCTGTAAGTTCCACTCCTTTGAGGCATGTATACGAAGTTGCAACACACAAAGAAAGGATATGCTTTTATTTCAATGCTGCAATATTACTTGCATCACTCTAACACCTCCCCCTCCACACACACACCTCGACACATATTGGATGCTCCTAGGCACAAACCCTGATTCTTGACTTGTATTACAAATGGCAGGTTTAAAATATAATAGTCTCTCCTTAACTGTACAGCTTTATATCAGTCTTTCTGTCTGTCTGTCTCAGTTAGTGAAGGCAGATATACTTTTTGAACATAGTCACCCGAACAATTAAAAAAGACAGAGACAATGTTGAGACAAAGACCAAAAATACATTATCCTTAAAAGAAGAACTAGATTCATGGATTTGGAACAGACCTTGAAGTCATCTAAACTGATCCATTAATTCATTTCAAAATGGACTTTACTATTGTAATATCTTAGACCTCCAGTGAAGAATCATTCATGGCCTCAGAAGCCAACCTGTTTCACTATTTAATAGCTTCCTCCTTATTTCTAGTTTGAATCACTATTAAGCTTCCACCTTTGAACTTCCAATTAGAACATAACACAGGTCTTTCTCTTTTTCTATACCATCCGCTGGATGATACTACAATATTGATCATATACTTGTTGATCATACTTGCCATATAAATGGAGGATAGTGCTGATAAAAAAAATAGCCCAAATTAGCTTTTTTCCATTTCTAGTATTTTGCAGGATCAATAATTCAGTTCTGCTTTTATAAAAGCCGAGAATAACATTTCTGTAAGAAGGGCAGCTGTATAAATTTAATAAACAAATAAATAACAGTTTGCTTATTTATGAATAACTGATTTAAAGATAAACTAACATTCATTCTCTTTTGTTCTCTCTGTTCTTTTCTTTTTTAAGATTAAAACATAATTGCTTTAAATTCAAGCCATTTTAAGTTGTATATAAAATGGTGTAATTTTAGTGCTGTCATTCAGACTTACCAATTAACCAAGTATGGCAAGATTTCTCTTAAGCCATGCCTTCATCTTCTCCTTTGGCAATGCTTTACAGAAGTAGAGCATCCTTTGGCTAAACCAAGCATGGACTTGAACTTCACTGTCATACAGGACTGTTCAAATGCAGTATATCTCTAAAAGATAGACTCACCCTAGGTGAATGTACCTTCAGTTAAGGTCACCTTCAAAACATTTCTCCAGGCCTCTCCACCATGAAAAGTTACAGCAGGTAACAGCTTAGGAAAATCCTTTCATAAGAAAGTAAAATCTGTACTGGTTTACACACAGGGTAGCTCGTTCAGGATATTGTCTGGAGGGCTATTTTGTACTCACCTGATAAAAAGTTTTTGCCATCATGATTTACTGACAAATTATCCCCTGATGTGAAACATCTTTTTATGAGACAGATTGTTCAGAGTATTCCAAATCTGATTCTTCCATGTATGAAATAAGACAGTGCATATGACTGTTCTGTCAATTTTTAATATGTTGGTTGAACTATATAACTTTATATACTTATTTACTTACTTATGGTCAGTCAAAAGTTCTTCTCAGACAAGGTTTGATATTTATAGATCTATGGATAAGAAATATAGCTATAGATATCTATAGATAAGATAAGGATGTATCACCACAAAAAAATTCAAGGCAGTGTTTCCTAAATTGGTTTGTTATTTATTGCATCTGTATTCTCCCTTTTTGCTAAAACTCAAAGTGACAGAGATTCTTATTCTTGTGAGATTCTTGTGAGATTCTTATTAATAATTTTGTAAGCTAGTAAGAGAAGAGAAAGTGATTGGCACAAAATTATCCAATAGTTGAATGGGCACTTGAACATGTTTTCTCTGGTCCAATTACAACAGATTAACTCTATACTATTCAAGTTTTCTTGCCTTTTATTACTACCAGGGAGGATAGACTGATTATTTATTTATCCAATTTCTATAGTCACCCAACTCAACCAAGTGACTCTGGATTAGACATCCATCTTGACTTGAGGAAGTATTTGATACTCCCCTTTAGATAGCAAACCCTGATTTGCACAGAGAATCCACTAAATTATTATCCACAATAACAACAAATCCTAAAATCCATGTTTGTTTTCTTAGAAATAAGTATTCTGTATTAAATGGGACATTATTCTAGAGAAAGCATATTTATTTAAAAATAAGATCAAACACAATTGAGCCATTGGAAGATCTACCTTGCTGTAAATATGTCTACAGAAGGAGGTTAAAATCTCACATATTTGTCTTTTTAAAAAATAATGTATATTGTGAATTTGTGAATCAGATCTCTTATCATATATTATTTTGGCTGCTTTAACATGAATAATAATGTTATTTAGTGTTTCTTTACGCAAATTTATTCAGTAATAGCAAAAAACACGAAATAGGGCATATGAGTCATAACAAGAGAAATGGTAAAGAGCTTGAATGAAATGAAAAAAATAAAAATAGATATATTGTGCATCTTTGAAATGGAGAAAGGAAAAGAATAATAGATAGGAATGTGAATGCCTTGATTTTGTAAGGTGAGTTTGATGGATACATGGAGGAAACTGAAAAAGCTCAATGAAAGAACTAAACAATGTGTGAAAAAATATGAATTTAAGCTAGAAATCTTTTGATGCATATCGAAGAAAGAAGCCATAACATATGTTGTAGTTGTATGTTATGCTCCTGGTAAAATCGGAAATATTGAGGAAACTGTGAAAGGAATATTTAAAATTGAAAAAATCAAAGAGAATTCTGAGAAATTTTGATGAAAGTTTTAAAAAAGTTAATGGAGTAGAGAGTTAATCAAGGAATTCACTAGTGTAAATGGAATTAAGAATAAAAGTGATGAATTAATACAGGATGGAATTAAGGAACGGAGTTCAGGAAAACATATTTCAGAGATTTCTGTGAGAATGATAGTAATATGTTGATAATGCAATGAAAAGAAAGAATTAGTGCATAAATAAATGAATAAAATGAAAGTCATAAATACTACAGGATGTTGTCTGTAGATATATATAACTGGAGATGGGTTATATTGTGGAAATGGCTTGCTTATGAAATGCTTGTGTAACTTGTTTAATGTGTGATATGTGAGATGTTTCTGTGCCTAAAGACTGAAAGAATTGTTGTTAATGTTGCAAAGGGAAGGTAGCAACAAGCACTACAGAGAAATTGGTTTAAGTATACATGGGCAGTGGTTTGTTTTCAGAACTCTAACTAAAATGGAATTGAAGTAACAATGAACAAAATTTGGGAAGTGCAATGCAACTTTATTATGGTCTTGGAAATTGCAGGCCAAATTTTTGGTCTTCAGCAGATCACTGAGAAATTGAGAAATTTGTAAATATACCATTTTACATCTGTAGGTCTTAAGAAATTGTATGATAAGCTTGAATTATGGGATGATTCACTTATGTATGAGCAAAAGTTGAAGGCTGCTGGTTATGCATTCAAAGTGGTAAATTAAAAATTAAGGCATACTGTCAAGGGAGTAAAGGTACTGAGCAGGAAGTAAAACAATAATGTTGTTATGTACTGGGCTTTTGGTACCACAAAACCTGCGTTGCTGGAGAGCTAACAGCTCTCCAGCAACCCAGACAGGACGTTTCCGGTCCTGCAATTGGTCAACCTTGGGTGGCAAGCACGGGTTCAATCTAATTGGTTGCTACCATAGGGTTTGGCTATATATTGTGGCGGGCTGCGCCCCAAGTCCTAGTACAGTTCCAGCTTGAATAAAAGAATGAGTTTCTCTGTACTCAGCTGTGTGTCTTCATTCCTGCTCACCAGAGCCCACGACTTAACAAATGTGTGATGCTTTGTTAGGTTAATACATTTACTAAACGTTTAAGGAGGATTTGTAACGGTAACAGTGTGTTTGTTTTGGTTAGAAATGTATGTGTAATTTTATGTGTAAATAATGACATTTTATTGAATGAAATGATTTTCAACAGATGTTAGATTCATTTTTATTTATTTTATTTATTACATTTGCATGCCACCCATGTCCCCTACAAGTGACTTGTATGATGAACTGTATGATGAAACAGGAAGCATGCATCTGAAAATTAATGTATCAAAATCTAACATAGTTGTGTGTCAAGTTGGGAAATATATTTTGCATTATATGTGAACAGTAAATAGTTAGGCGTGTAACTAGAATTTCTGTTAATGATGAGAAATAGATCAAGAAATGTTTCAGACAAGTAAACCATGGGATAATTTTAGTGAGCACTATGTGGTCTGTTGCATAAAATTGGTATGTATAAGAACATGCATCTGTTTACTTTCCTTTGGGCAGTGAGGCTTGAGTATGTCAAGAGAAATACAAAAATAAGTTGAATGCAGTTACAAATAAGTGACTTATGAATAACATATATTAAAAAAGAAGAGATGAAGTCAAGAATGGATGGATGCTGAAAGAATGTAGACTGAATAGAAAAATGAGTAACCAGTGGTAGTTTGGTTATATAAACAGAATTAATGAACATCAAATTGCAAAACAAATAAAGGGGGTGTATTTGAAAGAAAGGGAAAACCTCACTGGATTATGTTAATGAAATCATCAGAAAAATAGAAATGGCTAAACCCAATCATGATGGACCGGACAGCAGCAACACCAGTCCCCAAAGCAACACAATTTGAGTAAACACATTGCTTTTTTTTGGCAGCCATCTGCTTCCTCCTTTCATGGATAATTTATGTGAGCCTTGCATCTTTCTTTTAAGGAAAGAGAAGAGCAAAACATTTTGCTGAGAAGACTGGAAGTAACATTATAGATTGAGAATTGTAATCAGAGATTGGGTATATGTGCTGAAGCTAACCTTCCATTTTCACCTCACTTTTGCCAATCACAGTTTTTGCAGCAGAGTATATACTCTATGTCTCAAACTTTTATAAAGAAAATAGTCAATTTCTGGGGAAAATTCAAGCTGGTTATGAACTAGAAAATTATATTTGGTATGATATTCTCCTCTACAAGCTTACTGGTTTGTAAATTACCTTTCTTGATTCTACCAGTAGAATTTGATCAGCTAATAAATCAAGAAAGCTTTTTTGGTGACCGCTTCCAAACTTGAAATTCCCATCATAAGAAATAAAGCTCTGTTTTATTGTTCTATTGACAGACAGAGAGATATACAAAAATTCACATGACTGTACAAACACTTATTTATATTATTTATATTGCTATTCATATTACTTGAGTAATTTTAGGCAGCATAGAAGAATTATAAACCTACACAACCTCTCCCCCTCCAAAAAACAAAATAAAACAAAAGTACTGGAACCCAAGAATAAACAATAATCCCAGTCACAGAAGAAAGAAAACACAACAACAGCAGACCTAACTCTTGGACTGAACACTTGACAGCCAGGCCTTCAGTGCCTTATAAAAGGCTGAAAAAGCTGAAGCCTCTGTAACTCTGTTTATTGCTTTTATATAAGCAATCCTTTGATGAATAGGTGAGTTTGGACTGTTAGTGATTAGCAGAGGTGGGGAAATGGACAGGAATTTTCTGAGGGAAGTTGACTTTTGTTCTTGTTTATTGCATTTTAATTAAATCCGTATTGGCTGTCTTTCTGGAAAGACATTTAAGAATTGGATGGAGAGATGGATATATCCAAAGTTGAACCAGACTTCCTAGGTGGCAAAACTGACTTAGTATTATATTAAATATATTGAAATATATTAAATATTTTATTAAATCACTGGTGCTTCTGCCTCCTGGCCCCCACGCTAGGCTAGTTTATTTGAATTCAGACGTATCTGCATTACAAAATGCCTTACATTTTGAAAGTTAAATACATGTCTATTTTTATATTGTGCTGAATTATTACTGTCCTCAAATACACTGAGAATTAAGTATGAACTAGGACTTCGTTAAGTAACGCTGCCTTCCAGGCATAACCAAAAAAATTACACTCAGCAGATTTTTCACATGTTCTGCCTCAGACACACCTTTCATTTTGAGCCCTACTAAGTGTTACAAACTATGTAGGGCATTGGGACCACACACTTTAACTATACTGACATCAATAAGAAAGCTCCATTTATTTTCCGCAGGCATTGAATCAAGTGAACAGTTTGATATCGATCTTTTTGCTGAAAATGCCACTATCAACAATAGTTATACCTCTCTATCATACAAGCTGGATTGATTGGCAACACTCAAAAGCTTTCCTCATTAGTTTTTATGTGTTCTGGCAAATGGGGCAGCAACTTGTACTATATGAGATGTAATAATCACTCCTGCCTAGGGCTGAGCAAATCTCTTTAGTTCTTTTACTCTTTAGTTCTTTCAGTTTTCCAATTTTAAATTTATTCCAACTCATTTTCCTTTTACAAATATTCTGGTGTGAACAGAGGGCTTTCCTTGTCTTGCGGGCTACAGCTTGCACCCACAAACAGCCAAAGGTTTATAAGTGACATCCTGGAAGGCTCAGGACCTAGTTTTTAGCCCATTTCTTCCTTGGGAGAGGAAGACTGGGAATCGCAGCAGGAGAATTCTGAGGGGCAAATAGCTTCTTTTTCTCTTTAAATAAACAAAGAGCTCCAAAATTACTCAAAGGTGGCTGAATTTCAGATTTCCATTCCCAAAGGCACCCTTGGGTTCAGTGAAAGAGAGAGAAAGAGAGAGAGAACATACCGGGAGTCATCTCAGCAAGAATTTGATCACCATACTGGGGTACAAATATTGGCCTGAAATTACCTTGCTGTAGGGTATAAATTTGAGAAAAGCAAATTGGTTGAGTTTCAGAGGAAATATTTTCTTGGTTGTTATGATGGGTTTGAAGCTTACACAAAAGCAGACATGGAATGAACCCAGATCTCAGGTTCTTTTCCAATCTGCCTCTTTCACTTAGAAAAACAGAAAATGAACATTGGTTTTGAAGGACCCCAGCAGAGCAGGAGTCATCAAAACCATGATTCCTGAACCATCTCTATTTTCCCATCAAGTGCAAAGAAGGAAAGTGTTGTAACATGGATGATGTTCTGTACTTAGTTGTCTTCTCGCCAGGATCTTGGAGACAAAGCATGGTATTTCTAATGACTAATTATGACTACAAGGTTTAGGAGAAAGACTGAGTGACTGTGATGTGTATAGTATACTATGCCATGTTTTTCAAAGGCTATAAGAAAAATCAGAATTATGCTTATTTTTTTTTACTTTGAAATAAGCTTTTAGATATGTTTTTGCAGAGCATTATATTTTAGTCTTTGTATATTTAACTGAATTTTAACTCTTTTCATAGGAAAGTGATTTTGTTTGGGCCAGTAGCTAAGCAGGATCAGACCTGGGTAGCCCTTGAGAATTCCTGTCAGATTTATCCTATGGACCTGATAGGAAAGATGGCCAGATAAGCTAATCCTACTTTATTGAAAATTTACATTATCAGAATCTTGCAAATTTGAAAGTACAAGTCCGTTTTGAATATCTTATTCTGTCTGCTGTGTGGCATATTGTAGGCTATGCTTCCACTTATCTGACCATTCTCTGGACAGTACTTCTTTGCCTGGTCTCCCGAAGTCATTCACACATACCATTACAATTCCAGAGTGGTAGCTTTGACTGGATGGTTCAATTTTTTTAAAAGAAATAGTAAACCATTCTGTTTTGCTCCAAGAAAAAACATGAACATTGTCCAGAAAATCACCAGGAATTGAGGTTGCGTTCCAGATATCTTTATTATTTTAATTTTTTTAAAAAAAATTCTTACCATTTGGCTGCCTTGGACACCCCATAGTGAAAAAGAGAACTGTGTACTGAACGTCATATATAAAAGTTATAACAATAAGTTGATTAAGATATGTAAGAAACATAATAGGGCATGGACAGTACCTTCAACCAACAAATGAGGTTGATAGGTGAACTAATATGGTTGATTTGTCTGAAAGAACTTGGGAAGATGACTACTCTTAAAAGTTTATAGGAGTGAGGGACATTGAAATTGTTTATCAATAGAGGGCACCTTATTGCTTTCTATTAAGAATGGTTAGGTTAGCACAAGGACATTGAAACCTTTTCAGACTGTAGAACATTATAGTTAAAAATAATAATTCTAGAATTCTTCATAAAATGTCAGAGCTCTTGTGATAGAAGTTTATTTTCCCTCTGTTCCTCTTAGTCTCTCAAGGAACCATCTCCAGCATTTGTGGAACCCTATGGTCCCATAGAACACAGACTAAAGAACCCTGGGCTAGTAGATCTTTTCATGTAATGCCTCTGCTCCTCCCGATGAACTTCCTGTATCCCTATTTTTTATGGACCTTCAGGAAATATCTGAATTTACTTTTATTCTTTTTTTTCTTGAATTATATTTTATGCAACTGAATTGATTTATAATTCCTTTTAAAAACTATCTTACTCTATTAGTACATATGTCTCAAGTGATGATTCTCTTAAAGACAATAATATTAAATCAGTACTTGCATATGAGGAATGGTGGGGGAAAAGGATATCCTGACTGATAGAATACTGCAATGTGCTATGCATTATTTAAATATGGTTTTGAAATTTTTCAGTAGGATAAAATGTATCACCTAAGTATTAGTAGGTGATTATTTCATAGGAAACCTTTATCAGTAATTACACTGGGATATTTTGCACCCAATTTAGGTTGCAAATTCTGGCTACACTTTCTAGTAATTAAGGCCATACCATGTGTCTATCTCTGAGAACAATTAAATTGGCTACTGTGGAAGAAAGAACATTTTTCACCTATTTGCCCAAACATTTGACATAAGCAGAGTGTCATTAAGAGACATAACTAATACAAATAAAACACTTATTCAAATTAAAAGCATATACTTTATAAAATTCAAAATATTCTAGACATAAAGTACTTGTCTGCTTTCTAATATATCCAAATAAAAAGAGATCATTAACCAATTTGGGCTAACATATGCATTAGGCTAAAACCCATGCATACGTAATACATTTTTAATATATAGCAAACACCAATCTAGTTATAAGGCCAATACAATTTTTGTGATCCCATTCTTGGATATTTTGCTCTATCCATTTTTTTCTATAAGATATAAAAAGGATGTACATTTTAAAGTAGATACAAGAAAGACTACAACAGTAGGAAGCACTATTTTCCACAATTTATAAGTAAATAGAAACACTATATTTGCGAATAGTAAATTGTAATTGTGAATAGTAATTGTGAATAGTAGTAATAGTAGTAATAGTAATTGTGAATAGTAAAATCTGTTATGCCAATGCTATACTTAAAACTGTCTGACAACCAACAAATGTTGGTTCTTACTAAATTAGCTTAATTGAAAAGCATTAACTACATAGACACTGCAGTAATTCAATACACGTTATATACATTTAATATGTTTTACTAAATATATTATGTATTGTAGATTATTTCCCCCTATTTCTTTATTATATTATAAATTTTATTTATTTCCTTACAAATTTTGAATCTTTTTAATTTATTTTAATCTTTCATTAATAAAAAATAGTATTGGTCAATATTATTAAACATGGTGTTGAGATTGATTTTAATCCTGATGTTAGGGCAAGGATTCTCAAACTTTGTGATGTTTTGGCCTCTTCATGTAATACATATCACACACGTGCACACATAATAAATACATGAATCGTGCAACCCTCTCCATAAATAGGCACAAAAGTCCTAGAGAAAGAAAGCAAATTGATGGATGCACCTAACTGAGATGCTAAGGAAAGGATGCTTCTATGCTTTGACAATAACCAAGTTGGAAGAATCCAATAAGAATGGAATGTGCTTCAGAAAGATTCCCAGCTACATAATTGCTGGATTTCCAGTATGATGCATTCTCTTCCTGCAAGAAGTAAAAAGCAAAAAACAACAACAAAACCTTGAGGTAAAATGTGCCTACTAGAAAGAAGCCCAAGGAGAGCCACCCTTGGAGTAGGATGAAGGCATGGAAGACTACCTTGAACCTGGCTGAGATGTTTTGAATGGTGCTCAAGAACAGGTTGGGACTGCTACAGGTTAAGCACAGAGATTACTAAAGAAGAGACTTGATCCAGCCCGGTCCAGTCTAGTGCAGCACCAACAGCATAGTGAAGACCACTTTTATTCATGCACAGTGGAAAGTATCACACACACACACACACACCCCTTCACTTTGCTTGCAATCTTCAAAGAATCATATTTTATAATTTGAGAATCTCTGTGTTTAAGTACTGATGAGAAATCTATATTGGGGAATGACAATTTACTAATTCAAGCTGAAGTTATAGCTCCCTTAATCCATATTGCTGAATCAATTTATTTGAAACATTTCCTTACAGCTCTTCATCACAGCTGATTCTAGAATAATTTATAAAGCCTGAATATGTGACCTGATTTTTTTAAATACCTGCAGCATATGACAGAAATTTGTGATTGGATCAGTTATATTATCCTTACCAAAAATAGAGAGTAGATTTTAGTAGTGTTGGCCACAACTTCTGCATTGATAGATTACTTTAATAATAAATAATAATCTGGCAGCTATCCTCTTCCATTACTGAGAATACTGTCACATACATTCAGCTTTGAATTTATTTATTCAGTTTCTTTCCATCTTCTTTTGCTTCTTTTTGCCTGTTATTTATATTGTATCAGTTCCCTTAAAATATCATTTTAGCTCCTGGCTCAGATCTTAGGTACAAGATGTCCTGTTTTTAATAATTATTTGACAATAATCCATCTAAAATTTTCATTGTAGTAACAGTCATATTTTAAAAGATATAGTGGTGAAATGAATCATATTCCTATTCAGAATTTAATCTGTCCTTTCTATTGGCATTAAGATGTGTGGATTTAATTATGTTGAGTTGGACCTTAGTTATTGGAAATGTTTGGGTAGGGTTGTTTCTGTCTCTTCTTTGTTGCAGATTCTCTAATTCATTTTATTCAGGGTTCCAATTATAACAAAGATAATTTTTGCAATACATTTGGAATATGTGATGTAATTATTTGCAGCTGATTTCAGTTTCCTTAGTCTCTCTTCCTCCTTGGGTCCCTATCTTGATATTACCACAGACATCTGTGCATTGATACATACAGGTGAAACTCCAAAAATTAGAATATCGTGCAAAAGTTCATTTATTTCAGTAATGCAACTTAAAAGGGGAAACTAATATATGAGATAGACTCATTACATGCAAAGCAAGATAGTTCAAGCCGTGATTTATCATAATTGTGATGATTATGGCTTACAGCTCATGAAAACCCCAAATCCACAATCTCAGAAAATTAGAATATTACATGCAATCAATAAAACAAGGAGTGTACATAGAACAATATCGGACCTCCGAAAAGTATAAGCTTGCATATGTACTCAGTACTTGGTTTGGGCCCCTTTTGCAGCAATTACTGCCTCAATGCAGCATGGCATGGAAGCTATCAGCCTGTGGCACTGCTGAGGTATTATGGAAGACCAGGATGCTTTAATAGCGGCCTTCAGCTCTTCTGCATTGTTCTGTCTCATGTCTCTCATCTTTCTCTTGGCAATGCCCCATAGATTCTCTATGGGGTTCAGGTCAGGCGAGTTTGCTGGCCAATCAAGCACAGTAATCCCACGGTCATTGAACCAGGGTTTGGTGCTTTTGGCAGTGTGAGCAGGTGCCAAGTCCTGCTGGAAAATGAAGTCAGCATCCCCATAAAGCTCGTCTGCGGAAGGAAGCATGAAGTGCTCCAAAATCTCCTGGTAGACGGCTGCGTTGACCCTGGACTTAATGAAGCACAGTGGACCAACACCAGCAGATGACATGGCTCCCCAAATCAACACAGACTGTGGAAACTTCACGCTGGACTTCAAGCATTTTGCAGTGTGTGCCTCTCCATTCTTCCTCCAGACTCTGGGTCCTTGGTTTCCAAATGAGATGCAAAAGTTGCTCTCATCAGAAAAGAGGACTTTGGACCACTGAGCAACAGACCAGGTCTGTTTTTCTTTAGCCCAGGTAAGACGCTTCGGACGTTGTTTGTTGTTCAGGAGTGGCTTGACAAGAGGAATACGACATTTGAAGCCCATGTCCAGGATCCATCTGTGTGTGGTGGCTCTTGACTCCAGCCTCAGTCCACTCCTTGTGAAAGTCCCCAACACTTTTGAATGGCCTTTTCCTGACAATCCTCTCCAGGCTGCGGTCATCCCTGCTGCTTGTGCACCTTTTTCTTTCACACTTTTCCCTTCCACATGACCTTCTATGAATGTGGTTTGATACAGCACTTTGGGAACATCCAACTTTTTTTGCAATGACCTTTTGAGGCTTTCCCTCCTTATGGAGGGTGTCAATGATGGTTTTCTGCACAACTGTCAGGTCAGCAGTCTTCCCCATGATTGTGATTCCTATTGAACCAGACTGAGAGACCATTTAAAGGCTCAGGAACCCTTTGCAGGTGTTATGGCTTAATTAGCTGATTAGAGTGGGACACTTTGAGCCTAGAATATTGCACCTTTTCACAATATTCTAATTTACTGAGATTGTGGATTTGGGGTTTTCATGAGCTGTAAGCCATAATCATCACAATTATGACAAATCACGGCTTGAACTATCTTGCTTTGCATGTAACGAGTCTATCTCATATATTAGTTTCCCCTTTTAAGTTGCATTACTGAAATAAATGAACTTTTGCGCGATATTCTAATTTTTCAAGTTTCACCTGTACTATCCAAATCCCCAATTGGTGTTCTAAGTTCAGTTCAGTATTCAACGACAGATGACACATAAAACTGCACAAACCCGATACAGCTATGCATGCAGTCACGTCTGCACTGTGTTTTACAGCATTTGTTGCTCCAGTTCATATCCATGCACCATAGGATGCATTAGAAAGTAACAGAAGTGAATATAAAAGTAAAATGTACCCTATTTTTGCAATGTGTGTGTGGGAAGGAGAGTCTGTACCTTAATGTTGGAAAAATGCAATTTAAATAAATAAAATTCAGATACGCATTAAAAACAGATGTATAAAAAAACACAATTTCATAATGCAGAGGTTTTATATTAGTAGCAAGACCTAGTTATTTGGACAGTCACAGGAGGATAACAACACACTATGTAGCAATTCCACCATAGAATGTAAACTGGAGATGCAGAAAGAGTTGATAGCCCTCTTATCCCTGACACTGTTTTCATCGTTTTTGCTAGGATTAAATCCATTTATCTCCCTCATTGGCAAGGAACATTAGGCACACCTTGCTGTCAGTGGACTCAGTGAACAGAATCTTTATTTCCTCAAAATTTGTTTGAGAACAACAGTGCTTTTGAGATACCCTTATCTAAACACTTGCAATATTGATATGCCATACAAGGTTACCTATTACTAGCTCCTGAAGGCCCCAAGAAAAAACACTAGAAATCTGAAATGTCAGATCAGTCCCGGGGCCTAACATTAGTTAACAATGTTTATTAACATATAACTGTTGGGTGGTAAAAGATTTGTGAACTTTAGAAAAAGAGGCTAGATGGTGTAGTTAGTTTGGTTTTGTAAGGCAGGGGTCCCCAACCCCCCAGTCCATGGACCAGTACCGGGCCACAGCATGCCAGCAACTGGTCCGCACAAAAAAGGAAAGCCCACACAAACAGGATGCAGGCAGCACACAAAACCACACTCTCTCCAGTCTGCAGAGAAATTTCTCTCCGTGTAACTGGTCCCTGGTGCCCAAAAGATTGGGGACCTTTGTTGTAAGATATTTGTGACCCCAAGCACCTGTCTTATATTTGCTCGTAAATGTTGATGTGATTCCTTGGTTGGATTAATTTGTTGGTTTGTACATGAATGCGTTGTTGCCTATAGGGATGAGAATAGTCTCTGGGAAGATTTACAAAGGCTTGATTTTCCCTTAAGGTGACAAATGGCTAGGAAAGGATGCAACTGTGCACAGAAGCATATTGGCAGCTTTATGGCTTCTAAAATTTGTAGATTTATTTTAAAGACTCAGTTTAAAAAAAATATAACAGAGATTATAAACTGAAGTAAGATTTATATTTAACATTATCTGAAAGCTTATATCTATGACACATGCATACGGATTCCTCTACCTGGTATGCTTCAGATTTGAGGGGCCCACCATTCAGAATTTGCAGGGATGACAGGCTAACATACTGTAAATCTCCAGGGTTCAAGTAGCATGACAAGTTATTTTATGTTTTCAAATACATTAAAACAAATTTCTCATTTCAACTATGCATACACCAAACTTCAAAAGTATTTTATAATTCAGTGACGTTTTCCGTCCATATCATTATTGCAGTATAAATTGCAGCTTTACAGATTTACTCGTGGGAGTGAAGCATATATATTTACAATAAAAAAAGTCCTTTTTGCTGTATTTTGTACATTTTTCCAAGCAAAAAAAATAAAAATATTTCATATTCCAGAGAGTAACTATATCTGTAAATAGATGAGAGATTCAGTTTTTAAAGGCTCACTTTGAAAAAGGTTCAGTTTCTAACAAATTATTAAGTCATTCAACAGTCACATCAACAAATTTATTTTTATGCCGCCTTTATTATTTTTTAAATAACTCAAAATAATAAGCATACCTAATGCTCCTTACTTCTCCTATTTTCTTCTCAACAACGAGAAGAGATGAGTTAGTCTGAGAGAGAATATTAAAGTCACACAGCCAGTTTAAAAAATTTGGAGTCACTCCAGCTAAGTGAATGGTATTTTAAGGTAGTGGGTAATCAAGAAAAATCTACATAAATATTTAATTTTTCTCAAGGCAGGTAGATAGTCTCCTTACCATTACATATTGCATTTCTTCAAACCCCCAAACAACTATAGGCAAGATAAAAGCAGTTGTACATTCTTAGCTTCTCTAGGCTACTTTAAAAAAAATTGAACTAAACTTCTGAATAGTGGGAATGTCAAAACATTGAAGAGATCAGTTTTGTTCAAACTATCTTATATTTAATCTAAAAATGGTATTAATGTTTGTAGATGATAGCTTATAACTATGCCAAAATATTCCCCTACAGCAAATCTCCTCTATTTTTATATTATTGTCAGGGTGTTTAGTAATTTGTTTTAATTTTGCTGAGTGAAGTTTTTGCACTGTTAGAATAGAAAGAATGTGCTACTAACATGTTCCGTTATATAACTTTCCATTATTCTGAAGTCTTCCCCATGGGAGGAGTTAATATTACATTTCTCCTCCTCTTTTAGATTTAACTGAAATGTGGTAAGCCAGGAAGACTGCAGTCTCCTAATGAGAAAATTATAGCTAGTCCTCAGCAATTGGGACCAGAATTTCCATAAACAATCATAAAGTATGTTGTCACATGATCACATTGCTTAGCAACAGCAATTCCAGCACTCTTTATTGCATTGTTTTGTAAGGATCACAAGTCGTTAAGTGAGTCCCAGGTAGCTTACAAGCAGACTGGCAGAGTGGTAAGTCATGATGCAAGCACAACTGGGCTAAGAATGGCTGTTGTTGGACAGGGCAGTGTGGCAAGTGGCCCACAAGAGTAGGACCAGGTAGGGCCATTTGCAAGCCATTTAAGCAGAGCAAAGTACAACATTCTGAGATGCCTTCCCTATTGCCTTTGCTTGTGGGAAGCTGGCAGGGAAGGTTGCAAAAGGTGATCATGTGTCTATGGAATGCTGCAACTGTCATGTAAGCCAGTGGCCAAGTACCCAGATCACAATCACAGGCGTGCTGTGACAGCCATAACTTCAAGGACCAGTTGAACAATCCCCCTTTTCAGTGCCATCATAACTTTGAATAATCAAGGTAAGTAAGGGCTACCTGTGTACAATAAAAGACCCTAATTTCCATTCCTCATCCATCTCATATTATGTCTATGAATACACATGATCATTTTATTTAAAATTATCCTTCTTGGAAAGTCATTTAAAAATAATCTATTTTTTAAACTGATGAAAATTGTGGTGGTGAATCCATACAATGCTAATAATAATTTATGAAATCCAGGGTGGCATAGGCAGCAATTCATTCATGTCTTATGTCTACAGGAAATATTATTGTAATAAGGTATTGTTACAAAACCTTGAAAGCCTGACCAAAGTCATATACTGTGTTTCTTTCTTATGCTCTTTTCAACCTCTGGGGGTTATAATTGATTCTCCAAGTTCCTTCTAAATGGTCCTTCCATACTAAGCTCATTTTTAAATTTACACCAACTTGGGACAATCACTCAATTCTCTCTCTTCTTCTTTTTCTTTGTTACTATGTTTAAGACTCATTTTTTTCCTTCTGATTACATTATTACTTTATATATTACAGATTATTCTTCTCCACTAACTTTGCTTTTTTTCCTTAGCTATAAAAATGGATGGTTACAATTGTTTGGAGTATAGGAACTTGTTACTTTTTGCATTAGGTTTTCCTGCTGATTCTTTAATACTGTATTTAGTGTAACCCAGGGTGTGCTTCAGTTACTTCAGGGTGATAGGATTGTCATCATTCAACAAATCATGAAGAAATTCATATAATAAATTATCAACCTGTCTTTAATTTAAAAAATGTAAAACTAAAAAAGTGAATCAATGGGGAAAAAAGAAAAGCAATATTGATTTAATGATTAGTTAGTGACATTCTTGTGAAGTTATATGTTAATTTAATGTAGCTGGATACTACTAAATGTTAGGTTAAACTGATATAAACAAAATGGATTAGTACAAATTTGCCCATTATGCCTTTCTAAAATGATTGTCTTTTACTATCAGTTCTGGTCAGCTTCTAAGGATTTTTTCTGGACATAAACTTGATGGCACTACTTTATAGGATTTGGACTGTTGTCCACTATTGGTTTTTCCTTAATGAGGTATAACTCAATGGTAACATCTTGGTTTTGATGACCACATATTGTCTGTAATTTTATCTGCAGATTTTCCACATGACCTACGATCTAGCCAGTGCTGTGGTGAGAATCTTCAATCTCATTGGAATGATGTTGCTTCTTTGCCATTGGGATGGTTGCCTTCAGTTCTTGGTCCCATTGCTTCAAGATTTCCCAGAAGATTGCTGGGTGTCCCTAAATGGTATGGTTGTAAGTATTGTTCATTTTTCATTGTGTTTTTTTCAGACATTTTTTTAAGCTTATGAAGTCAGAATGGTAAGGAAAGAGAAGTTAATTAAGAACCTATTGTCCTTAGCAGTGGAAATACTGTCAATTGCTGAATTTCAAATCTGTCTCAGTGTGGAATGTGAAAATAAATTGAAGGACTAGAACAATAATGCATAATTTAATTGATTCAAGGATTTGTTTATTTCAGGAAGGGGTTTCAGGTATTTTCAAGGAAGAAGAAAGAAATTTGGCTCTATATTTCCCAGTTTTTACAGTGCAAAATCAGGCTCCGGGGTCCATAAAAAAATATGCTAGTAAATTGCACGTGGATGCCATGCCACCATTTATACATCTCTGGATAGAATATGATCAGTGTAATCAGGGCTTTTTTTCCTCATAGAACGCTCAGAACAGAGTTCCGGCACCTTTTTTTGGGTGGAACCTTGTAGGGTAGGCAAGGCAGGTTGTATGACATGTGTGAGTTCTGGCACCTTTTTCTTTTACAAAAAAAGCACCGAGTGTAATAGATTAAATAGGATCTTCAAAAACAATATTGGGTATTTGCTGGTGGACACCAAACCATTCATTTTCTAAAGATGGTAAACATTAAAATCTTGCTATAAAATGAACCATCAATTTAATTAGTGTTGTTGCTCTTACACTACAAAGTGAACATAATTTAAGTCTATAAGCTGCCAACTTTTACCACCATCACATTTAGAACATGATGCTCATTCTAATAACATACTGGTGGAGGACAAGTCAGATCATCTTCGAATATATTGAGCAACAATAGAAGAACCGGAGTATAGAAAACATTGTTTACCATTTAAATGAAAAATCTCTTCTTCCATAGCTGAAAAGCTTTCAACTTTCTGTGCTAAAACTGATTTTTTCCCTCCAATATAAAATGTTATTTTGTAATAATTTAATTTATTAAAAATAATAAAGGTATAAAAATAAACTGAGTTTATTGCTTATTTTTGGGGAAAAAAATGGTTCTTCACAGTCATAAGAAGCTGACTGATAAAGTAGGCAGTTAGGTTAAAAAAAGGTTTAAGAAAATGATAGTATAAAACTGAATATTGTCTAGTGGCACACACTCAACAAAACTAAAATTAAGGAGAAGTAGAGTTGCAATTAACTGGCTTAGTACAGCTTATGTAGTTTCTTAATCATATTCTCACCCCGAAAGGTAACTTTGGAGTGTTTGATTAGAAAGGATTAAGCAATTGCAAAACTTGTTGTGTCAAACATGGCTGCCAAAAAAATTAACACTTATTGGTATATGATTTTTTTATTGAATAAACCACAGTTGACTCGTATGTTTTTTCTGAAATATAACTCATAATTTACAGTGACAGAATTCACTCAATATGCCAAATCAGAAGCAAAGAAACAAACCCCATATGTTTGCTTAAAGTGTGCAGTTGTTAACATGTTAGCATGATCTAAATGTAGAGTAATTCAATATTTTAAAAAAAATAAAGCAAGATTTTAACATATTTAAGTAAGAACCATGTCTAACTTGAACCAATTATTGTCATCTTCCCTCATCACTCTGGTACCAAGAAAGGCATGTGGAATTACTTCCTTCAGGCTTCTTTATTGTTCCTAACCCATAGACAGAACTCTTGCCAGACTAAAGCAACCATTTGCATAACTACAGATAGACTCTGAGAGTCACCAGGGAAGAGTCATATTAGGCCTCTACCTCCTACCAAACATTCCATGCTTTGCTGCTTCTCTGCTCTCTTCAGCCCCGCCCCTTGGAAATCAAGGTTACATTTCACAACATTTATATGTTTTATGTCAAGTAAAGATCAGATACAGATTATTGGTTCAGAACTTTGGTTTAGTTTTTCAATTTGTATAGATATAAATTTCATATTATAAAACAGGAGCATTTTCAATCCTATACATGTTCTGAATGATGACACATTTAAAATTCTGCTGATGCAAAGCAAACATTAATTTTATTTCTGCAAAATTTTCACTTCCCAAAATAGGTTTTTTGACATAGCATATCTGATAGTAATTTCACATAAGGAATTTCTGTCAATGAAAATTGCATAGATTAGAATTGGCATAGGAGTATAGGGAAGTGATGTATAATAAAAGGAGAATAATAATTGCAAGTCATTATTCTGAAGACTGGATTTAGAAACTTGTTGTACCTAATGCTTGTCTCTTACTGATCTAAAGAAAATTCTAGAATGGGACTTAGCTTGCAGCCAAATATTATTTTGCTTTTAATCACTGTCATTATTGCAAAAGTTTGACTTTCTAAAGTCCATGGCTTTAAATATACCATAGATATGCAGTGTGATTACCTCAATTTCTCTTGGACTATATCTTAACACTACAAAACTTGAGCCTGAGTGACTAAACAGAGAGATGTTTTTCTACTCTTAGTTTTCCATGTAGTCTCTTCTATGTTCTGCAGTTAGGATGAAGAATCAATCTGGCACTTCTGGAATAGATTATGCAGCCAATTATTTTCCATGGAATTAGCAAATTAAGTGCGATAATAATTCCATGACTTTCAGTAATAGGTCCAGATTCCTCATCAATCCAAAGGGAATTTACAAGCAGATCTAGGAAATATGAAGGAAAAGTATTGGGATCAAAGAATTAGGGGTCAATATACAGGTGAAACTCGAAAAATTAGAATATCGTGCAAAAGTTCATTTATTTCAGTAATTCAACTTAAAAGGGGAAACTAATATATGAGATAGACTCATTACATGCAAAGCAAGATAGTTCAAGCCATGATTTATCATAATTGTGATGATTATGGTGTACAGCTCATGAAAACCCCAAATCCACAATCTCAGAAATTTAGAATATTACATGCAATCAATAAAACAAGGAGTGTACATAGAACAATATCGGACCTCTGAAAAGTATAAGTATGCATATGTACTCAGTACTTGGTTTGGGCCCCTTTTGCAGCAATTACTGCCTCAATGCAGTAGCATGGAAGCTATCAGCCTGTGGCACTGCTGAGGTGTTATGGAAGACCAGGATGCTTCAATAGCGGCCTTCAGCTCTTCTGCATTGTTCTGTCTCATGTCTCTCATCTTTCTCTTGGCAATGCCCCATAGATTCTCTATGGGGTTCAGGTCAGGCGAGTTTCCTGGCCAATCAAGCACAGTAATCCCACAGTCATTGAACCAGGTTTTGGTGCTTTTGGCAGTGTGGGCAGGTGCCAGGTCCTGATGGAAAATGAAGTCAGCATCCCCATAAAGCTCGTCTGT